>NC_051849.1:65847016-66472016 GCF_905115235.1 Hermetia illucens | reverse complement strand
CCGAAGCGTTAACAATTCTTCGGATAGGGACTGACCTCAAGGCTACGAGCTTTGGCTATCGCAAGTGGACTATGCTTAGATTCTGGAATGTGCGCACGCTCTTAGATAACGGTATCGAGGGTCCCCAAAATGCTCGTTTTCCCCCATGAGCAGGAACTCAACTGGGGGAACTCTGGAGAGCACGCCTGTCCCTTTCCGGCAATGTGGTTTTGTACTCTGGAAAGCCAACTAGCAGCAGATGAGTATCCAGTGTGGGGTTATTCCTGACTTCTGGCACAATGTGCGCTCTCTTGAGCTAGGAGCCCCTTTCTGACAGGATGCTGACTGTAAGATTCCGGTACAGGTTAAGAATGCTTTCTTTTTCACTTAAACACAGTTCAGGGGAGATCTTTTAAGCGGGATATTGTGATCGTGGTAGGTGATCTTGGTCGGACTTATGATGAAGAAGCATGGTCTTAGCGGTGGTAACAATAATAGTGCGAAGCTGTTGGATTCCCGCAGTTCCCACTGCTTCGTCACTGGCGGCAAATTGTTCGAGTACAGAGCCTGCCATAAGGTCAATTGGGTTTCAACTGACCGACACCGCATGAGCAATCAGATCGCCCACATTCCAATCAGCAGTAGATTTGGGAGTTATCTCCTGGATGTGCATAACAAGAGACGCGCTCTCACATCAGACGCCTGTATAATCTAGCTGTGCTCGACAGTGAGAGAGCTATCTTGCTGGTCGGACGTCAGATACATTGACTAACCCACCTGAGAATATCGATGAGCATTGGACCTGCATCGAAAATGTTCTTTTCTTGGGTGCTACGCAGGTCGTCAACCAGGTCCCGAAGGGGTTTCACAACATCTGGCTGATAGCAGAATCGTCGAAGCGGGCTGATGAAAAGTTGAAGGTTTTATTGCACCTAAACGGAGTGAAGCCGCTTGGCGGTCTTTCCACAGGGTTATTTATTGCTAAACTTGCAGTAGGCTGCAGATCTGCCTGTTCCACGCAAATCTTGGAATCTTGGAAATCTTGGAAAGGGATGATCGCCAAGATTCCAAAGAGGGAGCCGTATTGATTGTAGCAGTTGGAGGGGTATCACCGTGCTTCGTCGCAATTCGCAAAGATTGTAGCTTCTGGAATACATCAAGGAACATCTGGGAAGCTGGCTCCACAGTGAGCAGACTAGTTTCCGCTCTGGATCCGTCATCAACATCCTACTGATCATTTTCCAACAGTGCGCGGAGTATCAATTTTCGGTTCACCTGATCATCGATTTCGAGAAAGATTTTTATAGCGTGAATAGGGAGTATATCTGGCATGTTCTACGCAGGTTAGGCATTCCGAAAAATAATAGCTAATAGCTGCTATCCGAGCGAAATATGATGGCGCATAATATCACCAATATCAGGGTAAAATCTCAGAGGAGTTTGGAGTCCAAAGTGGAGTCCGCCAGGGTTGCATCTTACCACCGATATTATTTCTTGTTATCATCGGTGACGTTTTTCATGCTGCCTTGTACAGAGGACGGGTAGGATTTCAATGGACTGTGACATCTTCCCCAAACGCTTCGACTACACTAATGACATCTACTTGCTCTCTCATCGGGTCCAAGACTTTGTCCTAATGGCTTTGGATTTGGAATGAGAATCAAGCAGAGTTAAGCTGAAGATGAATATTAACAAATCCCCCGTATCCTCATCATCTGCATTAATGGGTATAGCAGCGACGGAATTGATCAATTTGTATATCTATGAAACATGCGTGGTTTCAGTGGATGGTGGCACCGAGGCCAAGTTGAGACTGTTATTTGCTTGTGTTCTTTCCGTGTTGCTATGTGGGAGTACCACAATGAAAGCTACTCCACTGTCACTTAAAGGCTCCAAGCCTTCGTCAACGGGTTGAATCATCAAAGTATGCTGGTTTAATGCTATTACAAAGGAAGAGCTTGATCGGCGCACAGTCCACTCCCTCCCTAGGATAGCCGACGAGAGGTTCCTCCCAAGGGCACTTGACGCAGAACAGTAAAGGAGGAGTGCTGCCGTCTGGGGAAGTTGGAAGTTGGAAATTGTGAGGGGAGCTGAGGCGCCTTTCTGGTAACCGCGAGCAATGGTGCGTAGGTATGGTTGGCGCGCTATACTCCATCAAGCGTAAATAGCAATCATATAACAGCTGCTAACTAACGAGCTTGCTGCATTCAATATCGCTCCCACTGGGGCTATCAGCTTGTCCTCCACTTCTGCTCGCAAGAAATCGTTGTAGGGAGTACCTGGTTTGCGCGCAGGCTGGTTCACAAAACGCGTGCTTCTCCAGACGGGACCACTTTCAAACCAAATTGAACACGTGTTAATTGAACGCCACGACCTCTCAGCTTTGATGAATGTCAGAACATGTAGGGAGCCAATATAGACTCGGATCATTATCTCGTTGGCGTGATGTTCCGGGCTCCAATTACAACACCTCCTAGAATCCCCTCAGCTAATTAGGTGTCATTCTATACTGAAGACATACACAACAAAGCCTTCAGTAAAACATGTAAGGGGAAATAGATGCCGGAATAGCTGCAATTAACGGATTTCCTGGAGATGAAGTATCAACAAATGATCTTCACAACCACCTGAGGGACGTTATTATTGATAAGGCCACAAACATTTTTAGCTCCAGTCGCAAGAAAAGAATCGGAACGATTGGTCCGATGATGAATGTAAGCTATCAACGGGCACACGCAGAAACCTATCACCAACTTTGTCGAATGACAAGCGATTTTACTGACTGGAAAAGAAAGCCTGGGGGAACCATTAGGTCTATGAACTCGAATAGTACGGGGAGCACCCGCCCCAGGTACGGAAATTATACAAACAAATAAGCGGAATGAAGCATTATACAATTCGATGCTCATTCTGCTGAGACAGAGAGGGAAACAGAGGAGCACATTACAATGACGAGCTGGAGGTCCCCACAATTAAAGACGATGGACAAATGATTCTACTGCGAACCATGGAGGACACTTTTGAGCAATTTATCGTTTTCAGTATTATAAATCGACAGGGTCCGATTTGATTGAACCGCAAAGAGCGATTCTTTAATTTATGCTCAAGTTGCGAGAAGGCGAATCAATGCCTAACCATTGGCATTATCTGTCTCATACATAAGAAGAGAGGTATCACACAATGCAGCAACTACAGAAGTATCACGTTTCTAGGTACCACCTATAAGATATTATGCGCTAATAAACTATGTGCTCGGAGTAGGTTTCTTAGTCAGCCAAAAACTAAAATCTTTGAAAACAAAGGCGAACGGCTATGTACTCTGCTTTTGGAGGTAAATTTAGAAACATAAGCCTCATTAACGTTCACGCCCCTACAGAGGAGACTGCAGACTCGGAGAAGGATACCTTCTACGAGGCAGTAGAACGAACCCTCGAAGCCTGTCCCAGATATGATATTAAAATCATACTTGGGGATTTTAACAGCCAAGTAGGGAAGGAGCCCGTATTCAGGCGATACGTTGGCTCCCATAGCTTAGACGAAAAAACAAATGATAACGGACTGTGGATTATTCAATTAGCAGGGTCACACGAAATGGTTGTTGGAAGTACCTGGTTTGCGCGGAAAGCGGTCCACAAACATACGTGGGCCTCTCCAGACGGGACCACCTTTAACCAAATTGACCACGTGTTGATTGAACGCCGCCACCTCTCAGCCTTGACGAATGTCAGAACATATAGGGGGGCCAATATAGACTCGGATCACTATCTCGTTAGCATGGTGCTCCGAGCTCGAATAACAATACTACCTAGAATCCCCTCTGACAATCAGGTGAGAGTGAACACTGAAGCCATCCACAACACAACCCTCCGCGACACCTATAAGAGGGAAATGGATGCCGCAATAGCTGCAGTCAACAGAGGACCTGGAGATGAAGCATCAACAAATGATCTTTACAACCACCTGAAGAACGTTATCATTGATATGGCCACAAACATACTTGGCCCCAGCCGCAAAAGACGTCGGAACGGCTGGTTTGACGATGAATGTAAGCTAGCAACGGAACGGAAGAATGCTGCATACCGAGTAATGTTGCATTCTCAAAGAATTCGGGCACGCGCAGAGACTTATCACGAACTCCGTCGAGCGGAGAAGCGACTTCACAGACGGAAAAAGCAAGCCTGGGAGAACCAACAAGTCTGTGAACTAGAAAAGTACAGGGAGCACCAGGCTCGGAAGTTTTGCCAACAAATCAGCAGGATGAAGCCTCGATGCTCCTCCTGCCGAGACAAAGAGGGAAATCTGATTTCCAACAGAATGGACATATTGGAGCGATGGGTTGAGTATTTTGATGAGCTACTGAACAACCCGAACATCAGCGAGTTGCAGGTTCCGCCACCTGAAGGCAACGGACAACTACTGCCACCACCAAGTTTAGGAAAAACAGTCCGTGCAATTAATCGGCTAAAAAATCATAAGTCGCCAGGAGACGATGGAATTACACCCGAATTGGTTAAATATGGAGGGGACCAATTACACCAAGTGGTTCATTAACTTGTCGCTTGTCGCTGGAACAGCGAATCAATGCCTGGAGACTGGCAGAGAGGCATTATCTGTCTCATACATAAAAAGGGATATACCACACAATGCAGCAATTATAGAGGTATCACGTTGCTGAATGCCATTTATAAGATATTCTCCTCTGTCTTGCTAGAGCTGATAACCTCATATGCCCAGAACATCATTGACCCATACCAAAGAGGCGTCAGGCCAGGCGAATTAGCAAAAGATCAGATTTTCTCTGTGCGGCAAGCGATGGAATATCTTTTGGAATATGGACATCAGTTGCACCATCTTTTCATCGCCTACGATATCATAGCCAGGGTAAAACTTCAGTATTCTTCGAAGACTTGGGTTCTTAGGAAGAAAAAATGCGAAATCTGGCCGCTTTCGAGGAAAGAATCCTCCGAAGAATTTTTGGCCCCCTACATGAGGATAGGCGATTCCGTAGACCATGACCGTCAGGTTGTGGATAAAATCCGTCTCAATAAGTTACGGTGGGCGGGTGACTTAATCCGTATGGATGAGGATGATCCCGCCTGGAAAGTCTATAAGGGCAATATTTACGGTAGAAAAAGAAGACGGGGCAGACCCTGCCTAAGATGGAGCAATGGCGTAGGTCAGGACGCCAGACAGCTTATAGGGATATCGAATTGGTGGACCTCGGCGCAAAACCGGGATGTCTGGAGTTCCTTATTAAGGCAGGCCTAGACCGGATAGTGGTTGTTGCGCCGTTGATGGTGATGGTAATGCAGGAAGCACTATCATCTTTAAGCGACCCAACAATCGGCGGGAATAACTACCAGGCATATGCGAACTGTCTTCATCCAGAACGAGCACGAAATCTTGGTATGCGCATAAATGAAGGCAGAACGGAATATATGGCGGCGACGTCAATACCAGAAACCAAAGAGGCAACAAAATCAAATGGCGCTAAAACTTTGAGACCGTTGATAATTTCTTGTAAGTTCGAAAATCGTAACCGACGACAGTGACGACAACGAAATCCGCAAACGATTATTGGCAGCCAACAGAACCTATTTCAGCTTAAAAACGATAACACCGTAGGGTCAAAGCTCTTACCGTGCGAGACAATTTTCTTGCCAATCTTGATGTATTCCTCGGAAATTTAGGTGCTTAGCAGGAAAGTAGAGCCGCACTCGAGAGAAATGTCCTGGAAAGAATATTTGGCACCTTACAACAGATTGGACGATTTCATAGCATGACCATCCTGTTGCGGACAAAATCCGGCTAGATAACTTTGGGCGGGTCACTTAATTTGTATAGGTGAGAATGATTCAGCTCGGAAAGTCTACAAGGGCAATATCAATGTTAAGAAGAAGACTTTGCTGATCCTGCCTGAGAGTGTTCAAAGGCGTAGATCAGGACGGCAGACCAATGTTGTTGATATTGAATTGGTGTCCTCGGCGCAAAATCTGGATGTCTGGAGAGGCCTACCGGTTGTTGCGCCATTGATGATGATGGTGGTTTGTTTTTAGTAAATTGATCCTGACGCTTATTCTCTTTGACATATTTAACTGTAATGATCAATTGCCTGGTATAATCTGAAACTTTCTTTTTGTAATAGACAATAGAAATTATAAACAGATTTTTCTTCTCTACGTTTTGAGTACACAAAGTGCGAGAAAACACGTATAAGTTTTTGTTTAATCTGAAATAGTGAAAATTCCAACGATCCCAGGATAGATTATGTGAATGATTGCGAGTGGTTTCCCAAATTCTTCGAATTGGTTTAAAGTCATTTACTCAAAGTGTTATGGGCCAAATATAAGATCCGGGCTCGAGCAAATATTTATTCATAAAACTGGACAAATTTACATAAAGTATTTCACAATCAACTGAAAGTCGCTGTTATGGAGTCTCATTGTCTGCAATTATTTGGCTTTTTCTGGAAATAACTTCAAACCAGATCAAAACAAATTACTGAGTAAATGATTAGTGTAAATTATACATTCTGTGAACTTGCTTTTAAAATTACCTAACAACTGGGTCTCATCCTAGATCCGTGAATAGTTATTACGTAAAAACTTTTGCCCGAATGCAAATAAATCATTTCGTTCTCATTTTATTTCCTGTCATTATTCAGAATACCACGGAGTGCCGAGTTGGACCCACAGCCTCCCTGTACCACTTCATCTTCACAATTTTTGCTCACGTCGGCCTTTGCGGGTGGATAGTTTGTGTGGATATGAGCATGGTTATTACTGGAGTCATTAATTCAACAGCAGAAAATAGTCGTTTTGTTGAGATTCTGTAGTGTTGGAAGGCTTGGCACATTCGATGATTGCTGGTCAGCGACATGTATCTTTCACTAAATAGTAGTTACTTAAATTTTTTATTGATCGGTTTTGAGCACTTATACAACAATAAGCATAATATTTCCAGTGAAAACCATATTTTGTACATAAGGAATATTTCCTTCCCATGCAGTCCCTCCCTTTCCTTATGACGCCGCTAAAAAGTTCCCCAAGAACCCTAAAACCCATTTCCGACCAACTGCCTGCTGAAATGTAAGTGTGAGTAAAAACTAAGCAAAGGAACCAGAACGCAACCTCCGTTATTACCACAATTCGTCATTGCATCAGATCAGAGACGAAAGATGAATGTTAAGACATATGTAACTGGAAATCCGACATCATTAGCGGAAATCTTGTCGGCAAATTGCATTCGTAAAGAAGATCCCATGTCTCAGGAAAATGACGATGTAACCATAATCGACATTGCAGGTAAGGGAAAAAACGAAGAATGGAACTAACAACCTAACAAATGAAGACGAATACGGTCATTGATTGCCCCCATAAGTCGATGACGACGACATAGTCGACAATGTCTTAGAAAAAGATTGAGGAATTGAGACTCACCTGAGGAAGACATGTTGCTTGAGCTTTACCTAGTCAAGGTAACTAGGTTCCTTTTTTCTCGAGAATAATTTACAGTATGTTCCGATCTAGTTGTCTAACCCTATATTGTCACGTACCCATTTCGGTTGCTCATTCGTATTGAAAATTAGTTCATGTAACAGGTGCCGATATATGCCATTAACAACAATTTAAAATCCGTTGGTCATTATTGTTCTTCTTCAATAACCTTCAAAGCATGGGAAGGAGGAGTTAATCTTTACTATATCCTTAAGTACAAAAATAAATCGTATGTGGATAAATAACCACAAAACCGCTGAAAATGACCGCGTGACATCACGCCATGCAATTCATCTTGAATTGAAAGGTTAACGAAAAATCAAAAGACTTTGGCGAGAAACTTGACTGACTGTGGCCTTGCTTTTTACGCTTCCTACAGACGATTGACAACGGCAACATTTTTATTCTCTCATTCGTCAATTTGGACTTGAGAGTTGCTGTCGTGGTCGTTTTCGTTAACAACAACTTCGAGTCTTGTAGCTGCATTCGTCACCGTTGCTCTGGGTTGCACTCAGTCTTGTTGACAATTTTCCGAAACATGAAAGAACATTTTCTGCTTGCACGTCATGAGACCATCTGGATATCGTCAATCAATTTGATTTCAATTTGCCAGAAATATCAAAGAGGAGACTAAAATCCCAAATCGTTTATGTTGACAGACGTTCTTCCTGTTGCAGTTAGGAATATTCGGCTCGCTAACGACTGTTTCGATACCAGCACTAGATATTGATGTACTACATATAGATTCAGTTACCTGTTGGCCGTGAGTACGTAAACCTTTCAGCTCAAGTCAAAGCATGACTGGGGGTTCATTGAGCTGTATCTGTTTATAAATATTTCTTCTGTTAGAAAACAATTTCTATGTCCTGTCTAGAATGGGCTCAAATAAATTATTCACTGCCAAAGAGAACTTTATAGCGGTTGTTCGATCAATTGTTTATTCAGCGTACGCTACACCGTACTGTGATCAAGTAATTTGTATATGTTAGCTACTGAAGATATATTCCAAGTTTCCAAGTTTTCGAGTGGAATTTATGGTCAATGTGCAAGGCCAGGGTAGGTTATTCTATCGCGGTTCTAAGCCGAAGCTTTTTCTTGAAATAGGCAAAGAGGGAAAATTTCTCATTAAATGGGTGCACCATGATTCACTCCACAATAGAAATATGCAAAATACTATATTTACTACAATTTATCCAGTTTTAAAAGTATGATGTGGACTCCATTGGATAATATCAGATTGATAAATGAGCAGGATTCGAGTAAAGTACGAGTACAATAGATTTGAGCGATCTACATTAATCTGAACTCTGAAAGCAGAAATATTTCTCCCACTAATTCATCTTATAGTGAAAGATCCAAGTGATCAAGCAGGGCTAGTAGCTGGTACTAGTCCCCAATGAATTATTTAAAGTTATCCGAACCATTCTGTATAATACGCCAAAGTAATTTTATAAATATATCAATTTTAAACGTGCATGCATAGTACGAGTCAAGGACCGAGCAGTAATCTACAAGATGCGGAATACAGCCTTCTGCGAGCCAAACTGTCTCTCTCGGGGTTAATATGGGGCTCTCCAGGAGCCAAGCCTCTCGTCTACCAAGACCGTTAATGGGTAGTAATAACCACACCCTGCATTAGGAGGCCTTACTATTTAGAAAACACTATGGATCTAGACCGAAGAGTCGAAAAACACCTTCCCAATCCAAGGTGGTATGCGGACCGTGCAAATCGAATAGTTTGCCGTCCGGAGTAAATAACTGTATTCGATACCTGGTCATCTCAGTAAGTAAACCTAAACCTAAACATCTCCGTAACGCTGAGAGCCAGGTGACCACACGCAAAAAGGGAGAAGTTGGAAGGTTAAACACTGGAGCCAAGGTCAACATTGGACTACTGGGAAGACCACAAACAACAAAGGTCCGCGCTCAAAAAGCAGAAAAAGAAAGAGTTTGTCTGAGGTCATCATACCAGACGGCAAGAAGGAGACAGGTCTCAGCAGTGCCAGTAGTGCTAAATGGTATCTGCGCTATCTGAAGGGTTGCCTGAAACCAGAGGAGGCCCTTAAGAAGCCTCAGGATAAACCTAAGCCTTCAGAATCAGAGCCAAAAAATCAAGGAGCAGTGGAAATCAGCCCGCAAGAGGGAAATACTTCCAAGAAACCTATCTCGGGGCGATCAGGAATGAAGGTAGGAGCCGTGAGTTGTAAATGCGTGAGTTACTCTAATGCGGTAAGGAGCATTCGACTGGCCATACTGCCGAAAGTATTTTCGGAGCAAATACTCACTCGTGAGGAACAGGAAATAATTGAGTACCTCATCGTCATGAAGATGTGCATATGCTTTCGACCAGGTATTATACAGGTAGATTGCACGACGGAGGGCACGGCGGGTTGGATTAGAACTATAGTCCCTAAACAGTTAGGGTGCAAGGGAACGGAACTGTCGACATGTGTTGGGGATGATATAGCAGGGGCAGATGTGATGGCGGTCTACCTTCTCAAGCCCGCAGCGATTGAGACGCGGAAGTTTCTACACCTCCTCATCACTCAAAACCGGGATCTTCATACGCGCTTGTGGATAGTTTTTAGAAGCAAGGAAGAGGACATAGGCAAACTCCTCACGATCGGGGTAGAAGACTGATCCCTTGAACGTCGTAACTGCCTCATCAATGACAGATTTGATAGCATACTTGTGCATGTGCATAGGAAGAACAGAATAGGAGAAGCTGGACGACCACGTTCTAGGCTTTCTAGAGGTCAAGTCGCACAGCGAAATGCAAGGAAGTGCCATGCCAGAGGAGGAAGGTAATGCTCCGATCTTGAAGAAGAGCCCCAAGCACTAATAGAACCGACGGCCAACACTAAAATAGCCTAGGTAAACTTTCACCATGCAAAAACTGCATTTGTAATAGTTGCAAGGGCAAGTTCCAAAGATAACACTGGATTAGTGCTAGGTCAGGAACTCTTAGTATGGGTGCACTGGGGGTAGATTCACGGTCTGCAAGGAGGAGGTAATTTGGGATTCCTCTTATGGGAAACCAAGAGCTTGCATTATTCTCAAAAAAAACTTAAGACGTCTTTCAGGGTTTCTAATTGGAGAACTCATGCCAGAACCTCGCCAGAATGAAGGAGAGTTTGCTTCAATCGGGCGAAACAGATAAGCAAATGGGGAATTTTGTGAACTAATTGAATAAACCTTGAGGCCACCAAACTATATAAAGCTATAAGCAAAGGCAAGGTAACATCCTCTATCTGAAAAAGGAAGATGGGACGTTTACCGAGAGTTAGGAGGACAAGGTGCATCTGATCCTCACAACTCATTTCCCGGGGTTCTACCACACGGTGGAAGGCAACGGCATTCTGCCTGATACCCCAACAACGAATAGAAAGCGGAAAAAGTTGAATTGGAAACTAGTGAAAGAAGTATGCTTAGAAGCTAGAATAAGATGAGTAGTGAGAAACTCTTCAGCACTACTCCGCCTACAAATCATCCTAGGTATTCCCCTAAGAGTGGTAACGGGCAGCACAGCCTTCGGATATATGCTGATATGACGGGCAAGAGCGGTCTTTATTCCGGAAGCAGGTATAGAGGATCCTTTTTACCCTTAATTTTTCGGACGAATCTGCTTGATATCGTTCGCACTTAAGACGGTGGAGGAGGTAACGGAAACTTTCCAGTACGCAATCCTTTATGTCCATGTCAGCTAGCTTATCGCGCAAGACGGTCAACCGAAATTGTTCTGTATCTACTGATGGATGTATTACGGGATGCCATGGAAATGAAGGAAATAGCACTGTGAGCATTTGTTGATGTCGAAGGAGCGTCCGATAACATATCGCACACAGAGATCCGTCAGGGAGTGGAAAACACACGGGCCTTATGGATGGGCAAAATGTTGAAGAGTAGGCAAATTGAAGTACCGACAGGTACAAGTTCTATTGCCATGAGTACCACTCAAGGTTCTCCCCAAAGTGGACTATTATCACCATTTATGTGCAGCGCGGTAGTTGATGAACTTCAAGGACATCCAGGGTTACACTGATAATATGGTTTTAATCTATAGCGGAAAGTATGAAGATACCCTATGTGACTGAATTCAAACCGGACTACGAATCATTAGTAATTGGGGCAGAATGGCGGGGTTGCGCATAAATCACATCCCGTACCATCCATTGAGAGCCATTAGATTACATGGCATGGAAATGAAACGAATACTAGAGGTTGGGGAGATTTGGGGATCACAATAGACTAAAAACTACTTTGGAAAACACATGTTGAAAATATATGTCTGGAAGAGCTGTGATGAATTGCAGGCCCATAGCGGGGAAAAAATGGGGATGAACCCCGAAAATGTTGCACTGCAATGGTAAAGCCAATGATTATCTATTGACGGTAATCTGGGCCGAAAGTAACGAACTCAGCACAAGAGGCAGGGTGTTATACAAACTTCAAAGACCAGTTTGCGTATTTGTTAGTGGGGCAATGAGAACCTGCCCAGCGGGATCTCTAGAGGTCCGTCTGGGATTTATTTATTTATTAATTTAATGAGGACAATACACAGAAAACAAATTCCTTATTACATATTGTTCTCATAGGGAGGAGCAAATTAATGGCTTATTTTACGTTTAAAACTAGGGAAGGAAATAGAGTCAAAGGACCCAAGCTGTAGGACGTTGTAGGATCGGCATAGCCTCAGGATCGAAGAGTGGTAAAATCTCGAGCTCCGCGGAGTGTACATCAAAAATGTCCCCACTACGTGTGTTATAAGACGAGGCGATACGAAAAGTAATATCCAAGTTGACGGAGCAGTCCATCAGACAGTTGCAGAGTTTGAAAAGAGTACACATATCAAGGAAGATGCGGCGTTGCTGTAGGGAGGGGAGATTGATGGTGCGGAATCGTGACGGATAATCAACCCGTGGAAGGCTCTTTTTGTAAAAGAGGGTCCGGGTGAATTTACGTTGAACAACTTCTAGAGCGCGGCAGTTACGAATGCGCAAGTGGGACCAGACTACACAGCAATAACAAGGATGTTTTTGACAAGGGAATTGAAGAGTGTTAAGGAGGGCTGGATTGAGGTAAAGTCGGAGGAGGAACATAGGATAAAACCAGACATTTTGGAAGCTCTATTGATGATGTCAACGAAGTGGGAATTGAAACGAAGTTTATCTTCGAATATTACACCCAGGTCTTTGAAAGAGGTCAGTAGTGAAAGGGGTTGTCCACTGAGAGAATAGGAAAAGGATGTTGGGGAAGGTTTAAGCGAATAACACATCCAGTGGCATTTGTTGATATTCAGTGTTAGCTTGTTAGGCGAACACCAAAGCACTAAATTATCAAGGTTGGACTGTAAGAGAGCATAGTCCAACGGAAACGAAACAGAGGCAAACAATTTAAAGTTGTCTGCGTAAAGCAAATACGGGTAGGTGAGGATGAAGGCAAGGTCATTGATAAAAAGCAGGAAGAGTAGCAGGCCAAGTATAGAGCCTTGGGGAACACCAGAGGAAGGAGAGAAGGAACGACATGAGTAACCACGAAAAGAAACTTTGTAGGAACGCTATGAGAGATAGGAGGAAAGCCAGATGACTGAGAGAGGGCAGTCTAGTAATGAAAGTTTAGACAGGAAGAACGATCTTCAGGATGTTTAAATCAGCAACTGATTACCTTGTACTCTAACGGATCCCTTACGGTAAAGGGAGGAGGTGCTTGGTCTAAGGAAAACGCAATTTGAATCAATGGTAAGCATACCATCATATTTCAGGCGGAAATATACGTAATAGGCAGAAGTGCCTCCATGAACTTTCAAAGAAACTATAGGTGGCAGAACATTGTTATTCTAACCGACAGCCAAGCTATTAAAGAACTGAGGACCTACCACGTAAATTCAAAACTGGTAGGAAAATGACTTAATAAACTGAACACGCTCAGCTTGCTCAAAAAAGGTCTGGATAGTCTGGATTCCATGCCACATTGGGTTAGAAGCCAATGAGACAGTGGAGAAGCTAGTCAGGAAAGGAGCAACGACGCCGCTATACGGGTAGGAGGCATTTTGTGGAGTCATGGCTACGACATTGGACAGGCTAGGCTGCTCATGGGGGGATACGAGAACAAGCGCTCGAAATATTGTATGTACGGGCATTGTCTATAAATTCTGTGAGGAGAGTGATGAAACTTCCACACATGTTCTTGGACAGTGTCCGGCCTTTGTGAAAAGTAGGTTCAAGCACATAAGAGAATACTTCATGCCAGATATTAGGTTAAAATACTTGGAAGTTGGGGACATAATAAAGTCTCTGTCGTTTGTAGGTTTAAACGGGATACTATAGTTTGTGTCTTATATTGCATATATATTGAACAATCTTCAAAACACAGTAAATATCCTGATCATTTGTGAAATTTTCATTAATATTGCAGTCGTGGAAAGGATTGTTGTAAATTCTTGAAATCTTGGGACTCCATTATGACTCCACTATTATATGGCAACAAGGCTTCTGTATAGCTAATATTCTAAAGAATGATCTCGATTCACTTAACTCTACAATTTGCTTAAAGTATGATAACTCTAGGCAAAAACGGGACGAAGTTTCTAAAGGAGTTGTGCAACCTGATTTGGAAAACACAACTCAAATGGGCAATTCTTTTCCACATTATTATGCCGTCGATATATCTGTCCTCGACAAACAATGCAAGCCAAACAATCAAATCAAATAACAACTTACCAATCAGGTAGGTTGCTTGCATAAAGTATTGCTCTGATTTTAAGTATCTGTTCATTGTGTGCCAGGTCCGTATAATGAAATATCGTAAATTCATAACAAATCACGACTTCCAAGTGTACAAATCGAACGGTAGTTATCGATAGCGTTCCCCAGGTTCTACCATTCAACTCGTCCGGGGTTGTTTGCTTTTCGACCGTTAAAAGGCTGCAGCTCGTTATTTAAATTAAAACATTGATCTGGCATGTCGCGGATGCAATGAAAGTTGTAACCAACTTAAATTGTAATAATATCCGCGAATTTGTGCTAAAGTGAGTACCAATTGATTTCGAAATCAATCAAAACCTGGTTTCGGAACGTATACGACCTTCCCAGTAATGCAAATCCAATAGATGCGAGTGGCTGGTTCGGCTGATGGTTGACTGACTAGTCGCTATCTACCCACGTTCGCCCGCTTGGCCGTTGATTCTCCTGGCGTTACCGCTGGGTTGACGATATTGGTTTGTGGGCAAGCCAGTCCTTATTCTTCAATCAAATTGGCCGATTATGAGTACGTCGTGAAATCTCTATCCACATAATAACTGTACGGTGGTTAATTCATCTTCAATAGGAGTTACCGTTACGGATATGAATATTTAGATGCATTGGGAATGCGATTAGAATAATTACCATTTGGCAATCTCCATAGCTTATTAAAGACAAAAAGCATAGGAACTGTAGTATCCGCAGTGAATGAAAGGGGTGCAACTCGAAAAGTTTACTGAACGACCTCAATCCTGACTGGTGTATTTATCTCTGATGAGGGATGTGAATCCCCAGGGATCGTAAGGATCTTCTCGAACTTCAGGGCAAGTAGGGCAGTGTGCCTTTTTTTGTAGCCCCTTCCTCGATGCTTGAACTGAAAATACCCTTTGTAAATGGTAGTCCCCATTGCAGCAACGGTAACTCCTCCTTCCTAACTAACATGAAGCTGATTTGCAAAATCAACAAACTCAATGGACACAAATTGACTTAACGACATTCACTGATCGTCAGCCAGAAGCAATTTGCATCAATTTTAGGAAATTACGTTGAACCAATATCCGCCTGATTCGTTCGTTACGAGTCTTTAGGGTCGATGCAATTTTGTGGTGATGTAATTAAACGAGGAGGTGGGATAATATGACAAAGGGAATGCTAATCGAATGGAATTTGATCTTTGATGGAGCCGACCCCAATCGGTCACGTTTCATGCAAATTCCCTGTCTTAAGGAAGTATATGTTGCAAACTAGATTTACGAGTTAGCATTATACTTAGAATTATACTTAAATTATACTTCGATTAAGTAGATGATTAGTTTTGGAAGGGGTTAATTTTTCGATGTTATTGCAGCTCTGAGGGAGACTAGTAAGGGGGCTTGCATCTTCCTGTGATTGTTATAAATATCTTCTGGTGTCCCCGATCTTGCACGGTTGTTTATGGTTCGCCAATTGTATAACCTTAATTTTGAAAACAATTAAACTATCTAAAATTAGAAGGAGGACAAAGAAAGCTTACGGTTTCGTATCAGGTCCGACATCAAGTGCATGCGGACTTAGGACTCTTCAATCCCTAAACAAACAAAAAAACAAACTACCAAACTCCAAAGTAATAGGTCTTAAAAATGAAGAAAACCTATGTGGAGCTGCTAAATCTCACATCAGACACGTCTCTCCGTGCATATAAGGAACCGCGTGGCGGATGAGTTGTGGGCACATGTATGCATCAGATAGATGATAGCAAACGCCCACATGTGGATAAACATTTACTATGAGAATACCTATACCCAAAAGTCAAGCCAAATATCGTAGGCAAAATGGAAGTTTTTCACCGTGCATAGCTTTAGAAGCCTACTACCGGCGTATTTTGAGAGTTGGCAAACAGACGCCGGTGTTCAACGACTGCAGTGTTTCAATAGTGCGAAATTGGATTACTGCGGCATTTAATGCTGCAAAAGATAATAGTAGAGTGCAAATAAAATCCACACCGGATACTTTTTGTAAAGCCGGCCCTCCTTGGTGAGGCAGGCCTGTTAGTCTGCAGTCCATCCGGGCAGTGATAAAGATGCGCATAAAATTCTAGCTCACTGCTTAAACACACATGAAATTCTCGCTCACTCTCTAAACAGCCTGTGTGCGACGGCAGTCGACAGGGCGCATCAACGCACACACGTTTCGGTCTACGAGCACCGACCGCCTGAACAGTCCAAATTGACAGATCAGCTGCATCTCACGTACGGCCGCCGGTCAACTGCGGACTGTTCAGGCATAATTGACAGGGCGAAGTGGTCGAAGCTTGGAAGTTACCACTGAGGGCAACGTTACCTCTTAGCAGTCAAGAGTCGTTCCTAGACTAGGAAAGGAATAGGGAAACAAAATTAGTTCTATTGTTGCAAAAGACGAGCGCAAGCAAACTGACAAAGCGTTTCTTTGACTGGGAGAACACGTAAATGAATGAGAAGCAAATTATCTATTAGAATATCAGGGCTTTGATACGTGGTATTATGTTCTAATATATTACGGCACTAGAGGAGAAAAACGTCATGTGGCCAAATCATGCGAGAAGCGCAGGTAACTCCTCCTCAACGTACGTTCGTTGAGAACCTGGAGAAACGGAGTAGGGACGGTGTTAGTGAATCTTTTAGTGCCCAGCAAGCGGCCAAGAAGAAAAACCTTTATTATCGAAGAAAGTTGAGCTGGCGAAAAAAGTGGTTGACAGTTCATAGATATGAGCAATAGAGGAAGGTGGGCCGCAAAAATCAAAGCGAGAGCTCAGCGTTTAGTTTTCGTAGCCAGGTGGAAAGGGTGGTGCTAGGTGAACAAGCAGAAGTGAAAGTTTGAAAGCATGACTAACTAACGGACTGCAATAACCTAGTAAAGGTTACATTATGCGAGATTATCAGTGTTGTACTAAAGGAATAATTAAACCTTAGCAGGATAGAACAGGTGCAATAAAGAGGATGGAGAAAAGAAGTGAGGGGGCACAGACCACTATCATTAGTTTGATTGAACTCACTTTGTGGTGATAGTATCCACCGCATATAAGAATGATTCCCTTCGGTCTTCCACCGAATGAGACACACTATCTCTTCCAGAGAATGAGCGCGAATATGACCAGTGTGGCTGATGACTTCTGAAAAGCCACCAAAAACAGAGCTGGACATGAGATGACAACAACTGGGGGGTAGTTCCGGAAAGGGCCGTTCGATTTATACACTGATCCTGTGTATTGAGAGATGGGTCGAACGAAAACACGCGAAACTGAATTGTCACGTAACACAGTTCCAAGCGAGGCACCTAGGATGTAGAAAGTATTTACGTCGGCTTCAGATTGGAACAGTGCCTCGACTGTTCCAAATGCGCCTCTTCACCTGGGGATCCGCGGGATTTGCAAATGAAACATAAAGGTTTAATGACGTCCTGAACGTGGTTATCGAAACCCATAATCTCGTGAAAGAGATGCTGAAATCGGAAGTAAATAAGAGCGCGGTAAACAAAACAATAACTGCAATACGACGGATGCAAGACTTAATAGTATTGGAGCCCTCCCGCAAAATAATACCGCAGAGCGGTCTCGCGGAGGTATGGGCGGGGAAGTCAGAATCTGACAAGCAGCTGTAACCTGCCTAGCATCGCCTTTTTGAAATTTCCACCTCCATCCATGAAAAGAAAAAGAAAATACGAGGCGCCTCTCTACTTAACTGTTAACATTTGCAAGTAAGATTTTAAAATCATACCTGGGGGAGCCTTTGAGGGTTCCTTCCACAGCCTTGTGCAAGAAATCCTTCTCCGACTCTGTAGCCTCTGCTGTGGACCTTCCAACCAGGGCAAAGTGGAAGACCGGCGGCCTGTTGCAAGACTATGGCACGGTATTCTTTACGGGCGGATCAAAGATGGCCTATGGAGTCGGCGCGGGGGTTTTCTCGAATACAAACAGTGTATCCAAGTCGTATGGTCTCCCAGGTTTCACCAGTGTATTCCAGGCGGAAGTACTGGCGATATTGGAAGTCTGTCGATGGCTGGAGCGTGATTCGAGCCCCAAGCGTAACCTAGCTATTCTGACCGACAGCCAAGCGGCCATCAAGGCCTTGTACTCAACGACAACATCTTCCCGGCTGGTGGTGCAGTGCAGAGACGCGCTCAACCATCTGGGCGGCACGCTCAAGGTCACTCTCCTCTGGGTTCCCGGGAATAGGAACATAGAGAGTAGTTCTTTTTTGCCACCTTTCAGTATAAAAACTTTCCGCTTCAGAAGGTTCTGCCAGGCAAGATTTAGTCAGCAGTTCACGGTCCTTGGTGGTACAAATTTTCAACTGCCATGCTTTCCTTTTCTGGCATCTGGACGATTCAGATAATAATTCCGCATACGGGTTGGCCGTCATTGGATACCTCACATTATAGAAGTTATTGTATGTTTTCTAGTTGACTACGTCATAGGCATTAAGTGCTGGCTTTCCATTAAAGTAGTAAGCACGCTTTCTACAGATTTATCCCTCAGGAAACATGAATTTGGTGAGGTTTCTGAAACCCTCGCCTCACCGCTACTTGGTCGCGTTGCGATGTAGGACATATTCGTCTTTCAGATTCTTTTAGTGTACTAACGAACAGCTTGCAGATTACTCCAGCGATTTGAAGGGGAGGTTTATATGTTTTCTACTTATCAAGCAAAGCGATGCAAGCGAGGCTCATGCAAAACACGGTAGAAGAGAACAAAAGAAGAGGCTGCGCAAATAGTTAAACGAATTAATAGGGCAGCTAGGCCCACAAAAAATTTTTAGGGTATAAAAATATTTTCTAGAATTCTCTCTCACTATTAGTATGTTGATCTTATACTTTTTAGGCTCGTAGGTTTCATCTGGGTTACCAGCTGGTCCCCACCTTTCGTGAAAGATTCCGTTTCGGTGCGTCCGATTCCTCTCTGCTGGTCTGTTGTTGGCTGGGAGCCTCTCAAGGTCTATAATGCGTAAACTACATGAATGCATCTTCATATACTGGTATTAGATGTTGCGTTGCGTCCAAACCAGCAGTTTGCCTGTTTCCTGCTAGAAGCTTTACGCCTCAGAAGGCGCTGGTGGTGGTGGTTCCTTATCATTTTCTGATAGATTTGGGCAATAATGCTGCAAACGGTTCGGCAGTAATCGTAGTTGACTGCCTCGTAGGCACTAAGTGCAGCCTCCTTATTCAAGTCGAAAGCATGCCTTCCATGGGGGAGCATGAATTTGATGAGGCCAAGAAACGCACCTTGGCTGCAACTTGTTAGCTGTGCTTTTTACCACTTGGAAAGTACATAAATATCCATCGCTTCAATATCCATGCAGCGTGACCGAAAGCGCCTATGGATATTGTCGACTCCATATATCTATATCAATTCAAAAACCCGACATTTTGACCGAAAACTGTCGATTTGAAGACTTGGCTAGTCCTAGTTCAGACAGTTAGCTATCTCTAAACCTGTCTCAGGGCCTTCTGGGTTGAAAATTCACCCTGGTAATCTAAAAAAAAATCCTTTTTGAAAGGCCGGAAGTTTTTCAAGGGGTGGCCACAACGAATTTTCATTGGCGTTGAAGATGGAATAACTCCCTCCCCTTTCTTCAGGGATGTTGTTGAAAATTCATGCTTTACCGAAACAAGATGAAGTAATATTATGCTTGCCTTTGAGAAAAATTTGACAAAAAACTTACTTCTTAAAATTTGAAAACAACTTAGTTAAAACTTCGTTATTCAAATATTTACTTTCTTTATTATTGCAGGATTTGCCACCCCTTATTGGAAAATGTCTCCGTTTCATATATAGCAAGTTCTTTTTAACTGTCATAAGTTTACAATTTAATGCATACAGTCTAATCGCATACTTCGTATCGTAGCTTAATAAAACATTTTGGCTTATTATCCTTCACTAATTTTCATTTACCGCGTATTTGAAATCTTGTAAAACTGTATGACGTCACATCGCATGACTAACATCAACACAATCGCCACTGCAACGAGGTACAACACTGATTTGGTATTCTTTCAAGGAGGATATTTATATCAGGTAAGTGAACAACAATTATCAGATCGTTGCCTTACACTTTTATTTTAGTCGAAATTCATTTAAGAAAATATTAAGAATTGTCTCCTTTTAAGTAAAATAGTTATCAAAGGCATCTGGAGTAGTTTCCAAGTCCATTGATGCCGTTGATATGAAGAATTCCATTAATTATTCTAATCGTTTCGTATTGCTCCTCGTTTCAACAAGTAATTGACCTTGTAAGAGAGCATTAATTTTCTTCAAAAAATTACTTGGCGAAGCTTAGCTTATCTGCGAAAATACGTATAAAGTCCATCCAACATGAACGCCCCGACAGGACAATAAATCTACCAACCAGTTGCCCTCACAAAACCACGAGACACCTCCGCAAAGTACTTATCAATTATTGATCCAATGGTTTATTGCCTGACCTTCAAACCCCCATTCAATTCTATGAAAAGCGGATCACTTACTGTTCCATTTTCGTGGAAACCATGCCGCCTTACTACCCGAGAAAGGGAAAATGTAATTCTTGGGATAATGACTTTCGGAAGGTATTTGACATCATAACCTCGATGTGAACTATGTAATGAAAACTATTCGAATAAAATCAATATCTGGCATGTGTGGACTATGGCCGAAGATGGGGGTGACACGTTCATGAACATTCTGGGGAAATTTTCCAAATTACTGGCGCACTCAATAATGATGTCTTGAGGAGGGAAGTGCTATGATATCACTTGGGTCTTTATTTTGATGATTGTTCCAGCAAATTACATGGACAGTGTCATATATAGATTGAAATCTCAACATATGAATGAACTTCTGAGAAAAGTTTTATCAATGGAATTAATCATTGCACTGGAAAGGGGAAGTTACTTCTCATTTGTCCGATATATGATGGGTTTAACCCTGAAATCAAGTAAATAGAGGCCGTTATTCTTGTCATTAAAGTTCATTCCTGGAAAAAGTTAAAGACGTTGGTCAGGCAATGTTATATCTACATACAGTGGTCTGACAATAATTTTTTCACACTAGACGAAGGTCTATGTTATCAGTCTTAGGAAAAATAGCTAAAACATAGATTTTTTTTTGAAAAAAGAATATGGTAATTCTTGATTGACTTTCACTGGGTTTTTGTCGCGGCAAGAATTGCAATTACTAAAAATAGAAGTCATTGGGCTGTTGATGGGGCATTGATAATGAAGTTATATCTAAATTCGGGAAAGTAAATATTTTATTTCTTTCGTCATAACATTACACGTAATACATATTCTCACGTTCAAGAGGTCGCCGCTCAGCTTGCCTTTTGGTGGTAGTTGGTTTTCATCAAACCTTGGAAGAGGAACAAATTACGGAAAAACCCGCCTACCTCCTCAACTTAAATATGAAACCGGCTGGATAATAAAAATTCTGAGCTCCTCAAAGGCTACTCTGTCTTTGTCTATGACAGGGACTGTTCGGCTTAGGTAGGGTAATTTTCGGAAGCGTCTTAATCACTGTTAGGCGTTCCTTCCGGGCTTCTAGCTATTCCCCTTACGAACGTATTACCCCGTGAATTTGTCCATCCAACCCAAGTGCATTTATTATTTCTCGAGCATATTTTTCTTGCCTAACCCCTCTCACCTATACCAGGAGTTTTCGACAGACTATCGGAAAACCTAACTGTAGCTTCATCCTGTTTCTACTTTATTGACTTCAGTAACTGTAATCTCCCTATGCTGCTGTGCCGCTTTTTAGTTCAACTTCACCAAAATTCACTTAAACCGCAGTCTTCATCCTCCCTCTCTCTCTGTTCTACCCGTTACGTTGCTTTTGATGTTCATCATCTTGCTCTTGAATTCCATGCGCAAGTCCCCCGTTTTTCCATGTTGTGCGCAAGACTGCTAACTACAACCTGAAAAGGCCAGCTCTCAAGGGGTGAGTGCGGCCCTGGTGGCCATTAACTGGGATATCATCTTTGCTTCCTTTAAATGTGATCCTTGGCACAATTTATACCATTCTATCGAACCTATTTCCTTGTTGTGTCCCTTCAGACCTCAGGTTCCAGCGCTCTTACCAATTCTGTTTCACCGCTGACATCCATAAGAAACTCTGCCTAAAACTAGTAGCACGGATAATGATGGTTTTACTATTAAAGCTTTCCGAGCTTTGCTAAAGTTACTGGGAAGTTCAGGAAGATGTATCTGACCAGTATAGAACTTGCATTAACAAGCGGAAATTTTAATTCCTTTTGGTTCCACAATAGCGGCACGTCCAGCCGACTCTCAAATTCGTCATGTTTATAAGCTCATCTACTCACTTGTATCTCTTTGCCTGCTTTAACCTTCCCCGACAGTCTGCCCACCATTTTCTACAATGCTCCCTCACCACTTTTTAGTCGAATAGTAGATATTAACAGCTTCCCTAACCTCCTTTTGCTAAAATCCAAATCCAGATACTATTAACCTCCCTTATACGTTGAACCTTCTTCGATATTTTCTTTAAACTTTTTTCTGGCCGCTGGACTGTTCCCACTCTTAGATTCCGATGCTCGGTAGTATAACGTTTTACAGCTTGGCCCATTTGTTGTCCTCTTAAATGACGAAATAAATTAAGAAATCTTAAATAAAAATATAAATTCAGCGTGTCAGTTGATGCACGTATGTCCGCGGTAAGTGCTTTGCTTGACATAAGTTGGCGTTCAATAGTTCTACTACGATAAAATTTGGGATATTATCCGCCTCATGTTATCCATTCACCTTCGAATGTACTTACTACTAAATAGGTCCATATCACAAGGTTTTCTGCTTATCATCAATAATACCTTAAATTTAGGTCTCCCAAGAAAATAACACTGTCCGAAACCATCACACCATCTCGACTACCTTGTGTAGTACTCATCTCTCGACAGCTACCATCACAGTGCCAGCTTGGTCTTGAATACTCCCTCCGATTGGAAATATGCAACTTTTAAGACAAGAATTCTAGCTTCTTACTCCCCCTTCGAAAAAGGCATCGACTTAGGGGAATTCACATTTCAGAAGCCCAAGAGAAGTTTGTAAACAAATTTTCATGGAAGATCCACTCGTGGTGGAGCACCTACGCAGGGTCATCCCAGAGAAATTGGTTGAGACAAGTGACATCCTCCAGCTTATATAGATGAATGAATTCACGCGACCCAGCATCATTTTCCTAAACTTGGTTTTAAGGGCAATCTTTAGAAGGGGATTTTATGTGTCTACCGGAAACATAATACCACCACGGTACCGTGCAAGAACCCCATCGCGAACTCATTCGATTTCTTCATCGCTCTCCACCATCTTTTCTACGGTTGACTGAATGAAAGGGTCCGAATTTACGGTTAAATTCTGTGGTTTTCATATCCCGGTGGTAAACTCTTAGTTTTGGCGGAATTCCTGTATGTTGAAAGGGTTGCCTATAAACTATAGGATTCGATCGCATATGGGTTTATTGCTGCTGTGTTTTGCCATTTTTGTATACCAAAGTGACATTTTTTGACGACGACTTTCGAAATTGACCTTAGCAAGGTATCACTAGCCACTCCGAGAAGTCTAATTAACGTTGAGGTGCACTGTTTTGATGCCACAAACTCTTAAAACCGTGACTGCAGCAGGAAGGGCAAGGGAATTCAGCCGGCGCAGATCTTCAGAGTCAGTCCTGGGATAGCAGTTCTCCTTGAAAACAGAAGTTTCCAAAGAATTATTTATTTAGTGTCCGCAATGTGGGTCTATCCTATGGGTTTTTCCCACCGTTACGCAACCGCCGTAATCATGTACGTATTTGCACAAGTATGGCCTAGTGGTTCTCTCCATCCATTCTTGATATAGATTCTCGACTTGGCGCGTTTGGGGAACTTTCGTCATCAGAAATCAGTGACTATTAAATAGTGCAAGTAGATTCCATGGTTGCTAGTTGCCAGCGGAATGCTGATTGCGCCCACCGGCGGCGGACAACAGCAAAGTCCAGTCAAGCAAGTCCATCGTTCTGCACATTCAACTCTATACTGCTATGACCTAGGGTACTCGGAAGAGGGTGCCTTTGTCACAGTCTCCGAACTGACCTACCAGTTCTGAGAAAGTTACCACTGAGTACAAAGCCTTAGTGGCCGCTTGGCTGCGATTGAAAATGACTATATTATGCTCGGGGCTCGGATCATGCCCCAGGGATCTTCCAGTATTGGTAGCACCTCTACTTGTCACTATGTGCCCCCCGCTTTTGTCCAATATCAGTAGAACATGTAGAATATCCAATGCGCGAGATACCTTTACGATCTTATTCTAGTTAGAGCTTCCTTAATTTAAAGCCATTAAGAAAGGATTCTAATATTATTCAATTCCCCAACTATATCTTGGAAGGCAGCTAGGGTATATTGCTTATAGTGTACCGACCGTTCAACAGTGCTAAATACCTCGTGCAGGGAAGTTTTTCTGGATTTGATTTTGAGTTAGACGTGCTGCGGCTTAGAGGACGGTGTCCTCTCCACGATCGTCCTCAAGTGGATGTCCAGGACGTGTTGTGGGGTCACGAAAGAAATGATGCTGATTGGCCAAAAGGCCTTTCTGGACTCAAGGCCGTGCCTACCCGCTTTCGGTATGAAAAACACCTGCTCGCGTCTGCAGGACGCACCGCACTCCTCCGAAGCAAATCGGACTTACGTGAATCTTTGCAACCCTTGTTTATATTTTTGGAGCATGACTAGCATTATACCATTTGGGGTCAGAAATTCTAATTTCCTAATTTCTTTGGCCAGAATCTTACTAAGTTTTGCATACTCACTGGCTTTCAATATTCTGACAATAGTTCAGGCAGGATCGCTTTCTGTCTGTTTTGATTGACGAGTTATTGCTTTTCAGGCAGCCCCTTGTATGGCTGCCAGTACTTGTACCTATTGCATTCTGGTCAGCTTTCTAAGTGTCGACATGCCTTGATTCTAGTACGGTGGTAATGTCTTTGAAGGCGATTTCGGATGCCTTTTCTAAAGCCCCAATCTTTGACTCCAATTCGTCTATCATTCCAATGCTGGAATTCGCGGCCTGGAGAGTTTGTTATTGATACCTAGACGAAACTTCCTTTAGTCTTTCCTCCTGAGGGCTCTAAAATAGTTGGAAACCTCTGCAGTGAAATTTAGACTGTGCCCTGAGAAGGATCTCCGGTCAGAGACTGTCCAGTTCTCGTTTCTCCTACCTTGTTGGGTTTCAACGTAGTCAAGCGACTACTATGTGAAGGCTCTGAATACAAGAGAAGATGTCCATATAATTTGTAATGAATTCTTCGAAGCCCTTCTCCTATCCACCATTCGTTGTTTCTCGTCAAACTTCGTTCGTATAGACTTCCAGCAAGTATCCTCTGCTGATTGGGGTCCCTCTTAAATTGTAGAGAAATTAGTGTCTTCTTCAATGTTTCGAGCTCGTCTCCATTTTTCAGTCATTGGGGGTCCCTCAGGCCCCATTTCCGTTTTCATTTTTCAAGAAGGATCTGTCTTCTTTAAAAAAAAAGAAAAAGTTGCTGACGGTTTCTTCCAGGGATATCTTCTTTATTAACTTGTTTCAGCCTTTTATATGCAAACAATTTGAAACTACTTCCTTGATAAATTACGTCGATGGTCCGTTTGGAACAAGCTGCTTAATGTGAGGAAATTTCTTCTTCAAGCTTTGCAGGGGTTTAATGGAGAGCTCTTAGGTCTAAGAAATTCGGTGCCGTAACACATCACAGAATGTTCGTACGCTTAACGTTTTTGAGGTTACTTTTGCGAAATGGCTGTGCTACATCAAGTCCCCGTTGCCCAGAATGTTACATGGACATAACCATTTGAAGCTTGGTAATCTGGTTTCATCTCTAGTTATTCAAAACAAACCGGGAAGCCAGAATCTGGACGTTTCAGGTAGGAAAGCCTTTGTGTATTTCTTTTATAAAGGCATTTGAGTGTGAATTTGTCCCATTAATACGTAATATATGTGAGAATATTCACTTTCGGGTGATATTGTCATTCAAAACCCTGAATTTCCAAAGAAGTGACAAATTTGATATATTATAAATTTGTTAGTAATAATGCGATTTCCACCAAATTTGGCAGGATCAAGCTCTATATTATAGCCTACATTGCTAGCTAGCTAGCTCTATATTATAGCCTGCATTTCCGGGTGCTAGGATAAACTTAAGAGAAGTTCTGCAGCCAATTACTGAAAATTATAATAATATACAATTATTAACTTTATTTGAACAGGTATCGTTATGGAGGGTATTTCGGTATGGAAGGTATTTCGGAGCCTAGCCATCATATCATGGGCGCCTCTCGATTTTTTCAGATTTTACAGTGGGGCAATTTCTGAGAATGGAACCGTAAAATAAATGATCACTTTCGAATCCCCCGAACTCCCCGCCTTTCCAACAAATGTCAAAACTAAGACCAGCTTTGGAAAGTACTAATCAAATGAAAGGTTTTCATTTGATATTCCACATGACTATATTTGGTGAAAAAAAATGTACACCCCGTTTTGGATGTATGACCTTAAATTCAAAGGAAAAGGATGTAACTCACTCTATCCGTGAGCGTCTACAGTTCCCACGTTGACACCAAATTGTCAATCGGTGCTACAGTCTCCGAGAAAAATGCGTGAAATGGACAGACAGACAGACAGATAGACACATGTGGCAACGTGGCTGAGAATGCAGAGCATGTTTTATTTGAGTGCCCAAGGTTTACAGCGCACCGACCTAGGCTGGAGGCGATCGCAGACAGGCGATTAACACCTGAAAATATAGTGAAGTTTATGTTGGAGTCAACGAAGGCTTGGAATCTAGTGGTAATTGAGCTGAAAATGAATCATCAACAACTAAGGCACGAAGAACTGCGAAGAAAGCAGAAAGGGAGAAAACAATAATGAGCCGCAGTTAAGAACTGATCCAGCCCCTCGATGCAATGCTTACAGCAGTCCCGTGGGGAGAGTGGAAGAAGAACGAAATGGTTTTGTGAGTAGGAGTCTCACATAATTGTATGGCAGGAGCCAGCAGGAGGTTTTAAACTTTTTCACCTTCCAACGATGAAAAAAAAAAACAAAAACAAGTCGGGAAACCAGAAGCTAGACGCTTCAGGTATGAAAGGTTTTGTGTATTTCTTTTATAAAGAGATTTGGGTGTAGATTTGTCCCATTAGCATGTAGCACGTAAAATATACATATATTATGTGAAAATAGCCACTTTCCAGTGATATTGACATTCATAGTCTTGAATTTGCAGAGGAGTGATAGATTTAACCTTGTATAACTTTGTTAATAATAGTGCGATTTTCACCAAATTTAGCCGGATCATGCTCCATTCTGTAGCCTACATTGTTGCAAAATACTGTCATTGTGGAGTGAACTTAAGGGGGCTTTTCCTGTTAATTACTAAAAATTATAGTAATATACTATTATTAACTTTATTTGAACAGGTATCGTTATGGAGGGTATTTCGGAGCCTAGGCACCATATAGTGGCAGCCTCCTGATTTTTTTCAGTTTTTTCGGTTTGGTAGTTCCTGAGAATGGGTTCGTTGAAAAAATTACCACTTTCAACCCCCCGCACTCCCCACCTTTTCAACAAATGTCAAAACTAAGACCGGCTTTGAAAAGTACTAACCGAGGCCTTAAATTTGGTACCCCACATGACTATATTTGATGAAAAAAAATTTACACCCCCCTTTTGCATGTATGGGGACCACCCCTTAAATTCATAGTAAAAGGATGTAACTCACTATATGCGTTAGCGTTCACAGTTCCCACCTTTCCACCAAATTTGGTGTCAATCGCTATAACCGTCTCCGAGCAAAATGCGTGTGACGGACAGACAAACAGACAGACAGACAGACAGTAAACCGATTTTAATAAGGTTTTGTGTTTACACAAAACCGATTTTAATAAGTTCTTGTTTTACACAAAACCTTAAAAGTGGCATTATTGGCGCGTTGTAATTTGTTTTATATGTATAAACAATAAGAAATCGGAGTATCTTCCTTTTATTGTAGATTAGAAAATTAACTTGCTTTTATTCATTAAACATCTCTTGCATTTTGATATTAACGGGTTTGAAAATGATCGAAGAATTCAAACAGGATCCTTATTCGGCAAATAGTGGAAAGTACCACCTATCGTATGATGTAAGACCTCTGCTTTTTCTCCTACCTCCTACCTATTATTATGTTCATTATCGTGGTTTCAAGGAGTTTTTACTACTGTTGCGGCAGATGATTGATGAACTAGTTTAGATACGCTCACAAAAACTACGAGAAATATTAACTTTGGACGCATCCACGTGAATAGCTTCCACGTTTATGCTAGTCTCCTAGAATACTTTTCATCACATTAAAAATGATTTTGATGTTGTTCTTTTGGTATCGAAATGGGTGTATCTATATAATTAGGTTACGTTGCTTCTATAATTAAGCGGTTATTCCCGAATATCTTAATAAAAAACCTCAAGGCCAAGTATCGTATTTTAACTAAGGCGCGTTAATCTTTTACGCTTTTGGGATTGCGCTAACTATTCATATGTATTATAACACCATTATTTGGCATATTCTTTTATTTGGTTTATTTTATTTTCAGCTCCGTCACGAACTCTTACTGCTCCAGCCCAATTAAGTCGACCTTTGCCATACCACAACCTCACCTAATTCCATTAGAAATATTCACAATGATAATATTCCTAGTCATGCAGAAGCGAGTATCTGATATCGAATATTGATATAAAGTAGATAATTATGGGTGGGTAATAAAGTATGCAGGAGTGAATAATAATTATTATGCAAGCGAGCGAGTAACGGCTACGCTGCCCGCAGGTTGTTAGATAGATACTGGGAGCAGAGGGTATGTACAATGTATGCATTTCTGCAATAACGACAATACAGTCGGCTTGACCCCCGGCAGGGGTCGATGGGCTTAACAATTTCGAAGCTATTGTTGGACTATTGGCTCGCCACTTACGAAAATGCTCGGAGCATTAACACTATTTAATGTACGAGTATGTCAATGAAGTGGTCATCTAAGCTAATTTTTAGATACAATATGAATAGTATTGAAATGAAATGATATTGCCTAATAACGCAGTAAACTTCATTGATCCAAGATCAACTCATGCAGGGCGCCCATTATAGTGTGTACAATCAAATACATCTAAAGCTAAGGCCCATGATGCATAGAGGAAATTTTTCTTGGATACCTCCGATACCTGGACTACCTGCTTCGATACTTGGATGCTTGATTGCTTCCCGTTCAACCAAAGTTCAAAATCTACATGCATACGTGCATCATCTCATAGAAGACATTTGCGATGGCCGGCTAAGGAATGATAATTTCTTAGCTAGACATCCAAAATGATACGTTATTTGGGGTCTCTCTCATAAACAAAAACAGATATCAGATACTCCCACACCGCAGGCACCCGTGACCTGAGCAACCAGTAAAATGCCACGGATAAAAGCTGGCGGGAGCAGAATTAATTTCGAATTGAAGTTGAAATCAGATTTCAGTACGGTAGAGTCCATATAGATCAGAGAAGTCTAAGGCAGGTCCTCCAACGTAGTGGTATTTTCTCCTCGATAAGGTCGACTGGATTTCATATCCAATTACCGTAGTACACTCTGTAGTTTAGTGACCGTACAGCAAGCGTGTACATGTGGAGCTGCTGTTTCTGCCTCTTGATTGCTATGGACAATTCCGATGAACTAAGATGTTAAGTTAGCAATTTATTAGATACCCTAACATCTCGTAATCAAGCAGACGCAAGGAGCAATATGTGCATTGTATTCATAATTCACGGATCATAATCACCAGGCGTTATTGTATGCAAATTTTGGTGACAAATCTTAATAGAATCTTAAAGTTGAGGCGGGATATCTGCACGTTATAGATCATGTTTATGATGAGTTAATTATGCGCTGGTTTTTAACCCTGACTGGTAATGAATATGAGTGCATAATATATGTATGAAGAAACCTTCAAATGGAACAGAGGCATTATCTCCTGAGATTTCACTAGGATAATAGTTTACTACGTTCAGATTTGACTATGTTTCCTTAATAATCAGAATTTCATATTTTTGTATTTGAATTCTCTATGAACATTCTGTACCATATTTAATGGATTTTTGCAGAAAACACTTTTAGTATTAAAAAAATCGAATCAGGAAGCAAAAGCGCCATATTGTGTTTAACAAATTAGATATGGAAAATTACTTGTTAATACCAAAATACTCTTCGTCATCATCATCAACGTGCAACAACTGGTATCGAGTTTAGACCTGCCTTAATAAGGAACTCCAGCCATTCCGGTTTTGTGCCGAGGTCCACCAATTCGATATCCCTAAAAGCTGCCTAGCGTCCTGACCTAAGTCATCGCTTCATCTCATCTTCTTTTTCTACCATCGGTATTGCTCATATAGACGTTCCTGCCTGAATTACCCTCAGCCATAGGGCTAAAGTGACCCGCCCACAGCAATTTATTGAGTCGGATTTTATCCATAGCCAGAAGGTCACGGTATCGTTCATAGATTTCGTCATTATGTAGGTACAATTTACCAATTCAGGTTTACCCTGACTATGCTATCATAGGCCTTAAAGTCAATGAAATGATGGTGCATCTGATATCTATATTCCAACAGTTTTCCCATCGGTTGCCGCAGAGAGAAAATCTGATCTGTTGCTACTTTACATGGAGTGAAGCCTCTTTGGTATGGGCTAATGACGTTCTCGGCGTATGTGGCTATCCGGCCTCACAAAATAGTGGAGATTATCTTGTAGATGGTAGTCAGTAACGTGATACAACTATAATTCTGCACTACACCTCTCCTTATGCATGGGATAGATAATGCCCCGTTGTCAGTCGTCAGGCGTTCATTGGCTGTCCCACACTATGAGCATCAGTTGATGAACCGCTTGGTGTAATTGGGCGCCTCCATATTTAACTAATGCGGCAATAATTCCATCCGCTTCTGGCGGCTTATGATTTTTAAGCCGATGAATTGCACGGACTGCTTCTTCTATACTTGTTAGAGGCGGTATTTATCTGCCGACTTCAGATGGTGCACCTCCTACTCGTCGATATTCTGGTAACTGAGTATCGCTCCAATATGCTCATTCTGTCGGAAATCAGATTTTCTTATTTGTCTCGGCAGGATAAGCATCGAATTGTATATGATTTCATCCTGCTGACTTGTTGGTAAAACTTCTGTGCCGGATACGATTGCCCCCTATATTCCTCCAGCCCACGGACCTGTAGGTTCCCCAGGTTTCCTTCTTTCGTTTTTGAAGTTATTTCTCCGCTTGACAGAGTTCGTCATAAGTGCCGCGTGTGCTCGCGTTCTTTGAAAATTCACCCTTATTCGGGGGGGGGGGGGGGCTAAGTATGTTTATGATAGTATTAATGGTAACGTTCTTCAGGTGATTGTGAAGATCATTTGTTCACTTTCATCTCCAGGATCTCTGTTGATTGCGGTTCTTGCGGCATCCACTTCGCTCTTATAGGTGTTGCGGAGGGCTGTACTGTGGATAGCTTCAGTCTTAACTCTAGCCTGATTGTCATAGGGGCTTCTAGGTGGTGTTGGTTTTCGTAGTCAATCTGGTTGAAGGTCTGGAGAGGTCCACGGTTGTTTGTGGACCGCTTTTCGCGCAGACCAGGTACTTCCAGCAACCATTTCGTGTGACACTGCTAACTGAATGATCCGCAGTCCGTTATCATTTGTATCCCTATGTAAGCTATGGGAGCCAACGTATTGCCTGAATACGGGCTACGTCCCTATTGGGCTGTTTAAATCCCTATGTATGATTTTGATATCGTATCTGGGACAGGCTTCGTGGGTTCGTTCTACTTCCTCGTAGGAGGTATCCTTCTCCGTTTCTGCAGTCTCCTTTGTGGGAATGTGGAAATTAACGAGGCTTATAATATGAAATTTGCCTCGAAAGCGCTAAGTACATTGCCTTTTGCTTATGTTTTCAAAGCCGATAACAGCAGGTTTAATTTTTTGGCTGACTAAGAAACCTACTTCGAGTACATGGTTTACTGGGTGACTGCTATAATACATATATTACCATATGTAGTGGCTCTTTTCCGGAAAGCCGGTGCCTGTCTAGCGCATCTCCTGCAGCCGTATATTGAGACAGGGTATCGGCTAGCTGCTGAGCAGCATTCGGTAGGTAAAGGGAACGTACGGTCCATGAGAAAATGTGCAAATCGTTATTCTGTTTTTGTTTCCGGGTTTGTCGTTGTCAACTCCTTCCTGTCCGAGACTCCTTTTGTGGCATCGTAACAAATTGCTTTCCATGTAGGGTTGTCAGCCTTACCCAACCCCCAACTTGGAGGATCAGTTGGTACAGTTTGTCCCGTTTTTAGGCGTGGGAGACTCGGCTTCATCCTTCTCCGTTTGCAGCTTTTCGTTAAGGAACAATTCGCAGCGGTCACCGTCAAATATTTGGTACGATTCATGGTTGCATCTGATCGGCCATTGGCCGTCCTCTCGTTCAGTTCCTAGTTTTCTCCTCAGGATCCTCCTTTTGGAGGAATTACCAGTTTTCCGGGGGTCTGTGCTAGGGTCCATGTTTCACATCCGTAGTATTATACAGGTCCTAATATCGTTTTGTGTTCTTGGAACTTTGCTTTTCTGTGTATGTAGCTTGTTGTTAAAATCGGCAGGATTGAGTAGAAGGCTCTGACCGCATCAAAATGTCTATACCGTCCATATATACGATGATTTGGTAGGACCTATAGAGCGGCGTACCTTTGTGTTCACAGACAAGTTTTGTATCACCTGCTGCATTGGCAGATTGTTTAGTAGAGGTGCCAGCCTATCTCCTTACTTTAATTCGACATTTGTGTCAAACGCAGCTGTCAGTTTATTATCGACTCTGGCCTGCACTGTTGTGTGGGACATTGTCATTCTGGTAGAGGTTACCAGTTTTGCTGAAACTCCCAAGTCAAGCATTACTTTGTATGCCTGCTTGAAATCATCGAATATTTGATGGACATCGATGTTGAAGTCCTAGCGTTTTTCTAGGACCTATCTCACCGTAAATAGCTAGTCAGTTGTCATTCTTGCAGTGCGGAAGCCTCCTCGGTATTCACCAATCGTCGTATCGGCGAACAGACTAATTCTTCGCTCTAGTATTTTTGTCAATTGAATCCGTAATTTTCGCATGTCAACTTGACAACTTTTTTTTTGTGGATATGGCATATCACATTTTTTACCACTCTTGCGAAATCTGTTCTTGGTTCCAGATGGAGGGAATCAAATTACAGATAGCTATGGATGGTCCATGGATCGCCTGATTTGATGAGTCTACGCTCGCTGCTTTGTTCATTTGTTGACATTTGATTAATGGCTCGATTTCTTCCAATGCTGGCGGTTCAATGTTTCCATTATGCTCGGCCATTCTTGTTAATTCTTGTTAATTCTTGTAATTTATTTGTGTGTGACGGGTTGAGGAGTTCTTCGAAATAAAACGCACATTTCTTACGTGTTTCACTTTCATCCTTTCAGGATTTGTTAGCACAGACCAAGGGAACAAGTGGTTTCCGAATTATCGGTATTGGCAAGACCAACAAATTAACACTAGCAAATAGGAAAAACAAGTTTTATTATTTTAAAGGCATATTTAACCCTAACTCTAAAGTGTCCAGATAGCCGAGTGGTTAGAGCACAAGGCTGTCGAACGGAAGGTCGCGAATCAAATCTCACTGGTGGCAGCGGAATTTGTATTGTGATTTGACGTCGGATACCAGTCGACTCAGCTGTGAGTGAGTATCTGGGTGAAATCAGAGTAATAATCTCGGGCGACCGCAATACTGACCACATTGCCTCCTTCAGTGTACTGTAGTGTACTGTTAGGGTCTTGAATGAAGTGCTCTAACACACTTCAAGGCCCTGATCCAATATGGATTGCTGCGCCAAAGATTATTATTATTATTATATTTAACCCTCACCTCTGTGTTCAAACTTAATTTAACTAGGATCCAGGTACTTTACACTGGCACATTGGAGGAAAGAAATGATCTTTGTTCATTTAGCCCCTTAAGGTGAAGTTCCAGTACCCTTATTAGCATCAGATCTGTATTGGTGGGATTTGTGCCAAGTTTTCATCTTGCAGCCGACAAGTAGGCATTTCCCGACGCTATTTCTATAGTTTTACTCATAATCGAGGGAAACATCCGGTGGCGGGGATTGTTTGTAAACTAGCAGCTCCAGGGTCTCCGGACTTTCCACGAAACGATGGGCTCCTATGTTCCTTGGGCAGAGTCTTACTGAATCTGGGAGATTCGTTGGCGCTTTCAACATTATCACAACAGCCCCTTAGCAATCTAGACGGCCGACTTGTATCTCCTCAGACAGTCTTTGTATTTGTGCCGATAGCAAATATTTTAGCCCTCCCTTGTCAGCTCCTTAAAGTTGGACAAATCTTGATTCCACCAGGGCGACAATGTCTTCTTGTTGTATTTAATTGGACATCAGACATTGAAGGCTGTTTTAAGTGCCTTTCTTAGAACCCCGACTCTTGACCTAGTTCGTATGTCATATTGAGAATTTGCGCACCCGAGAGTTTTTTTCTTGATAATTTTACCAAAATTCCTCCAGTCGATCGTCCTGGCGTCCTTGAAAGGATTCTAGACCTTTATAGCGATGTTTAGACTGAAAAGTATCCAACTGTGATATGACAAGAACCTCTGTTCAGACACTCTCCGGTTCTTCACTCTAAAATTATCATTCTCGGTTAGTCGTGTATTATCAAGGCCTCCTCTCGACCATCATCATTCTTCGAGGTGGGGAACTGGCAGGTTGGTGTACTGTCTCTGATAGGTTTGTGTTAATAATAAAGCCAAAGAAAGACTCACTTCTTTCTTTGATTTACGATCTACACAAAAGCGTATGCCTTGCATTGGCGTTGCATTCTACTAATAGATTGGCCTTCTTTGTTGCGATGGTGGATCTTAAATGTGGTAGTTCTTCTGGTGGATCTAATCGATCGTGAGCCATGTTAGCCAAGGTGATATACACGTTCTCCACTCAAGCTTGATCCAGTTTGGCATCGGTTACGTCGCTATAACTCAGGTTCGGACACAGCAAAGCGTGGAGCTTCTTCCCGCTGAGAATACATGCTCTAAGTTCGCTCCCATTAGAGTCCCTTGGGCTGTGCAATAAATTGTAATATTAGCTTTTGAGTATGGATTGAAGGCTCCTGTAATAATACGACGTCGATTTCTTCCTCTTGGAGGAAGACCAGCGGATTTGCAGAAGTACATCTCAAGTGCTGCGGTTTTATCTGCCCTACTCTCAGTATGATCTGCTTCCGTAGGGGACCATCAGTTCCCGTAGAACCGCCAATTTTCATGGCCTCCAATAGCTCGTTTGGCGACATTAACTGAATCTGGCACGTCGTTCACCTTCGTGGAACACTTCCAGTTTTACGTTTCTGACTTTTAACCGCTCTTTATAATTCGTCTATTCCAGTGGTACTAGGCACTTTGGCAATTTGGCGATTCACCAGAGGCTCCTGTTCCTTCCTTCTCTCCTGTCGTCAATGGACATCCTGAAGTTTTTAAGGCGTCCATGGGACTGTTTACGTGAGAATCTCGTCACTTCAGCTTTACGCCCCATAGGCATTGGTGATTATAGCGACGCACAAATCGAAAAAGTCGCTAGAAAATTGGTTCTCGCATACTATGCCGTGGAACCTGCGGCATGGGAGGAATCAAAGCAGGGGATACACCCTCTCTATTCCCCTTTGCCTTCCAGTAAATGTTCCATTTCCATCTCCGTCAGCCTGACCCCAACACTGGTTCGCAGCTCCGGTTCCAGTGTGCCGCTTGTGGGATTACCATCCTCCAGCGCTGCACGTAACTCCTGACCACATTGCTGAATGGTTTCGCAGCTCATACCTCGTGGGACGGCTGTTGTTGTTCTTTGTTTGCAGAGGTTGCTTGGCGTCCGAGCCCTTGTGCTATTCAATATCATATTGTAATCGACTGTTTTTGAAGACGGTAGGCTTCGCGGGCGTTTGTTATTGTATTCTTCGATAATCGAATGGGATTTTGCGAAATTTTTTTCGTCCCGTTCGCCGACAGTACGGCTTCTTTATTCTTTGCCAATCTGAATATTTATGGCCTCCTGGTACTGACTTTTGGGTAGAGCTCCAGTGCAGTGCAATGCAAACGGAATATTTTTGCACTCAAATATAGCTACACCGGAAATACACCAAACTTTTCATACCTTCCGGTTTTCAACTTGTTTGTTTTTGTCTGTTGAATTCACCTCTTAGTCCCACGAGTAATCTGGGAAAAATGTCCATCCTGGGTAGCTGGCAACTGAGGTAGGGGTCTTACTTGAATCTGAACTTACCAAAGGTATTCAATGCTCGCATATTAGAGACCAAGCTTTTCACTGATTACGCCGCCCTTTTCCAGTGAAGGGATGAAGATCTCTGGGTGGCTCTAATACATGACCAGTAGGGAAGCAAATCTTTGTCAGTTGGGTGGAGCCCGGCCCTACACACTCTTGGCCCGCCCGGGAACCATTTTCACTGGCCTCTGTGGGGAGATGGTGTGAAAACTTGCCGAATTGTGCAACCTTAACCTGAAGTATATGCAAACTAGGCCGCCCCAGACTTAAAGTGAAGAATCTTTCCCGGGGGTACGCTTGCGATGCCTTTTAGAAGCGTTTCCACATTCACAAAAGCCTGACGTATGTAGTAGTTATATCGTTTTTCGTCTTTTGCTACCCTTTCTTGGGCATGTCTCGGAAACCCCGCTACTCCTAAGTTATAAATCATTTTGACTAAGGGTTTGTTGAAAATGTAAAAGAAAGGGGCAACATCTTTTTTTACCGAATATGATCATGTCGGATGTCAAAGGAAAAGCCTCGATTAGTGCCTTTCGAAGTCGATATTAATTTTGAAATTGGTAGAATTCGGATCGCGGAAGGTACCTCTGGTCAAAAAACTCATTCGGGGAGAACAATTGGATATTTTAGGGTTTGCATGTGAAAACAATTGCGAAATTTTTTTTTATCTTCACATGCCTTCACATTCCTTCAACCAATCTAAAATAAAACTAAAACAAAATCTTTGATTGGATCCTGCGTCGAGACAACTGTTTAAAAATTTACAATGGGAGTATTGGGAAGAACTAGTCATGGTTTACAGAAAGTGAGCATGCAGGAAGAAGATAACTAAGATTAAGTTCAGAAGCTGAAACTGATATTTGCAGTACCGTTTAACATATAATCACAGCTTTAAATTGTCAGATAGCTCTGAATAGGGGGATGTTTGGAGCCGCCACAAAACGTGAACTTCGTTGAAAAAACTGTATTCAACTATGTTCTATCTAAATGTAATTTCGCGGTGGTTCTAGCTTTTAAATTATTTGAAATAATTAAAACTTGTTTTCTAAAATCGGTTTACTGTTTGTCTATCTGTCTGTCTTTTTTTGCGAATGGAAGTGGAAAGCTTCAAAAGCTACCGTTGGCTACAGCCACGCGGTTATGTGGGGCTCTTACCCACTAAAACCACGTGCTTCTCTTTCCACTCTCCCCACGGGACTGCCATTTAATATTACATCGCCGGGCTGGATCAGAATTTATTCTGCGCTCGTGTTAACATTCGTGTTTCTCTCGCATTCGTTCTTTCGGGTGACTTCTTCCTGCCTAAACTTCTTTTATCTTTTCGCCTTTGGTCCATATCCCGTTTGCTTTCACTATAAATTTGATTATATTTTCGGGTGTAAAGTGCTCCCCGGTTGTAGCTTCCAATGTAGTCCTTTGAACTTCGAATCTATGGTAATGGAAAAAACGTGTTCTGCGCCTTTTGCAATATTTGGGCACTTTGAGCAATATGGCGAATCATCACGCTCAAATCGATACAGATACGCTCGATAGCCTCCGTGTCCGCTCAAGAATTGAGCTAGGTCGAAATCTACCTCGCCATAGGGTCGTTCGATCCATTTCCAGATATCCCATATGATTTTGTGAGTCCAGTGGCCTTTTTCTGACTCGTTGCACTTCTTCTGTCATTCCACGACAGTTTCAGTTCGTGCGAACTGTCGTCGACCGGCAGGGGATTCTCCGGTGAGAAGGCATGCAACAACCGTCACACCAATATTGCCCGCAAAACCAATGAAGGCTACGCCAGTAGGAAGGTCTAGCATCAGTACTCCGTTATACATAATAATCCACAAGAGTGGCCCTAGGACAGACCCTTGTGGAACTCCGCATGTGGTTTGGTATAATTTCATCTGATTCGCTATCGATTTGGAAGGCGGCAACGATTCGCACCAGGTACTTCGCTACGCCTAAGTTGATTAGGGACTCAAGTATCTTGCCCCATCTAGTGGAACTGAAGGCGTTTTTCACATCGAGTGTGATCACTGCTCAGCATTTGCCCTCGTTAAGTGCGGTCATAGCTGTGTTAATTACTAGGACAACTGAATCCGTTGTAGACCTCCCTTTTTGAAAATTTTACTTACCATGGGAACCTCGTCGGTGTCTATCTCGACAGTGGGAAGATTAGCGGTACTCACGTTCTGTTGGAAAAGATCCGTTCGTATTCCATTAAGCAGAGTAGAACAAGAAATAGGTGGGGAGCGTTTGCCTTTGGCTTTCGATATTATCGTCTTATAGGCGCCACCCCAGGGGTTCGTGTCAGCTTCCTTACACAGTCGCTTAAAGTGTTTGCTTTTACTTTTTATTGTAGCCATTGTAATTTCTTCCGAGCGTTTTTGTATTCCTCATGCTCGTATCCAAATCGGTTTTTATTTTGCTGACTGCGCCTTCTGCCATTGAAGCAGGCCTCGCGGCATTCTCCGAATTCAGAGTTCCACCAAAAATTTGAAACTCACTTCTGGGATACAGCACACCTTGGTATGGAAGTGTCACATGATCGCCGCAACTTTTCGCCGATCTGTAAAGCTTTATTTTCTGCGCTTCCTTCAAACGCTGTATTTTGCTTCAAAACTTCTTCGATACTCTCCTCGCTAAACTTATTAGCTGCCCACCTTTCAGCTCTCCACCGCGACCATTTCATTTGTGTACCATGCATGATTTAAAAAATGATGGCCTTGTGATCTCTATGTGTATATTATTCACTGACATACCACTGCAGCGAATGACACCAAATTTGGTGGAAAGCTGGGAACTGTGAGCGCTCACGCATACAGTCAGTTACATCCTGTTATGTCTAATTTCAAGGAAGGTCCTCATACATGCAAAAGTGGGGTGTAAATTTTTTTCACAAAATATAGTCATGTGGGATATCAAATGAAAGGTTGTGCAATTGCACTAGTCTGCTCCCTATCACGACTACGTCCAAGTCCAAGCTTCTCTGCGCAACAGAAATCAGGGGCACAGAGATTTCTGTTTTTATTTGGTGTATTCCGTGTTGATGGTAATTCTATCGCTTAACGATTTTCGAGCGTAATTCCACTTTATTTGGAAGGAAAAACACGATGACACGAGAGCACGGAGTAATCACAAATTGCAAATGATGTCGTTACGAATTAAAATTTTTATTCAAACAATCGAAAATAATTCAAGAAAAGAAAGAATAACGGAAACACTTTCAGAACAGCGCGAGCGATCCATCGTCGTTGGAAGCAGAAGAGAGTAATTCCTCTGCCGTCAACCAACGGCACTTTTTTCACCGCTTGCTTACCAATCCTGTGGCGAGCTCCAAACTGAGTGGAGAGCGCCGGTGGCGTCATCTAACCGCTCGCATTCACAACATTGCTGCGCCACAATGTCTTAGCTGGTCTTAGTTTTGATATTTGTTGCAAAGGCGGGGAGTTCGCGGGGTCGAAAGTGATCATTAGTTTATCGGGGCCATTCTCAGGAACTGTGGCCGGATGGCCCAAGTGGTTAGAGTGCTGGGCTGCCGTATCGGAAAATCGTGACTGGATGTCGGACACCAATCGACGCAGCTGTGAATGAGTACGTGAGTCAAATCAGGGTAATAATCTCGGGCGAGCGCAATGCTGGCCACATTGCCTCCAACATTGTACTGTAGTGTACCGTTATGGTCTTGAATGAAGTGCTCTAACAAAGTTCAAAGCCCTGATGCAATATTGTTTTTTTGCGCCAAGGATAATTATTATTATTATTCTCAGAAATTGCCCAACCGATAAATCTGAAAAAAATCAAGAGGATGTCACTATATGGTGGCTAGGCTCCGAAATACCTTCCATACCGATATCCCTTCTAATAAAGTTAATAATAGTATATTAAAATAATAATAATTGACTGCAGAGCCCCCCTTAAGTTCATCCTAGCACTATGAAGGCTATGTAGCCTATGATATAGAGCATAATTCTACCAAGTTTGGTGAAAATCGCACTATTGCCAACAAAGTTATAATAGGTCAAAGTTGTCACTTCTTTTTAAGGTTTTGTGTGAAACAAAACCTTATTAGAATCGAGACGGTGTCTGTCTGTCCGTCTGTCCGTCTGTCTGTCTGTCTGTCTGTCTGTCTGTCTGTCACACCCGATTTATTCGGAAACGACTAGACCGATTGTCACGAAAATTGGTGAGAGTATGTAATGTGGTGATCCCTTTACATGCAGTAAGTGGCGCCATCTTGTGTTAACTTTAAGGGGGGGCTCCCCATACATGTGAATGGAGGGTCCAAATTTTTTTTTCACAGAATGTAGCCATGTAGGGTATCAAATGAAAGGTCTCAATTAGTACTTTTCGAATCTGGTTCAATATTTGATATTAGATGAAACATAGGGGAGTGAGGGTTCAAAATGTGACCCACAAAAAGTGTAACAGGTCTCGTTCTCAGAACCTATCCCACCGAAAAATCTGAAAAAAATCACAGTGGTGCATCTCTACGAAATCTAGGCCTCAAAATATATCCGGTTCCGATATCTGTACAAATAAAGTTAATAATAGTATATTTCCACATTTTAGAAATTTGCCCGGCACCCCCCTTTATGTTCATCCCAGAAGTACAAAATTTGGCATGCGTGTAATGAAGAACATAATACACAGCTTGGCCAGGTTTGAAGAAAATTCAACTATTATTAACAAAGTTATAGGGGGTGAAACTTTACATTTTTTTGTGAATTTCGTGCACTCTACAACCTGCATGACGTCATCATCACATGTCAATTCGTCAATACCACAACTAAATGAGTTCTTAGGAATTGGGTCGCAGAGAATTATTTTGTTTTAGTTTTGTAGTTATTTGTCAGCCAGACATGTGTGTATGTAGGTATATAATAGATGCGTGCTAATGAACTTTGCGGGTAGTGCCTAATTCAAATAGATATAAGAAGTAAATCGGAAATATGGGTACGATCAATTTATATACGTGCATATATGTGTACAGTATTCGGAAATAGGCAGTTTGTTTGTTTAGGGTGAGCGTGATATCTATGGCTGTAATATGTACGTATGTCTCGTAGTTTGGAAAAATATGAAGGATTATGTTGGATTTGTAGCTATATACGGACAGAAAAATGTGCGTTGAAGTTTCTCACATAAGATGAACACAAAACCTTTATACCCGAAGCGCGAGCTTCCGGTATTCCGACTTGTTTGATTTTTGATTTTGAATGTCAATATCACCCGAAAGTGGACATTCTCACATAATATATGCGTATATTACGTGTTACGTAGTAATGAGAGAAATTCAAACTCAAATGTCTTTATAAAAGAAATACACAAAACCGTTCATACCTGAAGCGTCCAGCTTCCGGTTTCCCGACTTGTTTTTATTCGCTAGTAATATTTATTAAGCTTCAAATATCGATATTTCGGGAACCACTTGTTGCCTTCATCAGTGTAAAAACACATTGCCTTCTAGTAGCGTTTTCTATGGCCTATAGATGTGCCATTGACATAAGGAAGTATTACAATTGTAGTTAACTTTCTCGGAGTTCAGGGATTAGTTACAATCATAATGACCACTAAGAATACCTAGCTGAGTTTATGGTTTCGCTGAAGAATTGATCGCCTCGTCTGCTACAAAAACGCCATCAAAATCATTTCAAATAGTCCCCGTGGTTGATGTTATTTTCGTCTCTGTTTATTTCCGCTGTAGACAATCCTTTAAAATATTGGAAAACTTAAATTTATTATACAAATTTTACAGGTTTCTTAAGTATGTAATATAAAATATAAAATCAATGTAGGCTGTAAAAGTAGAGCCTATGAAACCCATGGGAATAGTTCACCTTTTATAAATTTACTTTACGACCGGAGTTGTAATTTCGCTAACATTTCAAAAAGCAATTATAATAAATGTTCAGACGCATTTCGTTAGATATAGTAATGAAGGAAGAAAAGTATAATATATGTGGATGCGTGAATACTGGAACCAGGAACACGCCAGTATAGACCCTGCGTTATTGTTTTCAAACGTTGCTTCCTGCAAGGTTTCTTATCATGCAATTTAAGTGAACACTGGGTGTATGTCACACTTTATTTTACTTTTTATTTGAAAGAAGATCGTCTTGAGTTTATGGTATTTCCTTTCTCCTGTATAGTGGCATTTCGGGAACCTGAAAAGGGCTAAATGGTCTTAAGAAAAGCCGATGAAAACGATCAAATACAAGATTGATTCCAGGGCATATTCAGCATATTATTTGGAATACCCAACAGAAAGATTCAAAATCGGCATCTGTTCTGCAATTTACAAATTCTTTTAAAGTCCATGGTTTTCGATACCTAATTTATTTCCAATCTCCCCTATTTACCAGTAGACCTCCCTCCACATACCTTTGCAAGCTAGCGAATCTATGAACCCATGCAGCTATCTTTTACTTTATTAAGTAATAAGAATTTTATTTAATAGTCCTTAACTATTAGTTGCGTGGTACTCGCTTTGTTAGGTTGTTTTACGAAAAGGCCTGCAAACCTTGAAGACAGGTTTGTTTATGAAGGCAACCATAAAATGCAGTCGTTGGTTGCACCTCAAAAGATGCAATTTTAGCAAATTTGGCAATCTCCTGGGCATATACTATGCATTGGAATGCAATTAAAGATTATATGAGGGTTCAGTTTATGAGCTGATCATCACACCGACTGCAAAATACACACGTTTGTTTAAGGAAGTTGCAATGCGTAGGTCTTTCTTGTCGGCCCGTAGATGCATGTACACAGATTACACATACACAATATGGATAAAGAATATTAAAATTATCTATAGAGGAATAGTCAGGTTCCTTAAGATTAACGGCGACTGTTTTTCACTTTCAAAATCGTAATTCAGAGTGCTGGAAAATATTTTCTTTTTGGTTTGAGCTTTCCAATATATCTTACTCTGGTGGAATGCTAACTCCATAACGATTACTGCTGATGGTAAGGAGTTAAGTTTGTTTAGGACCAATTTATTTAATCTGGTACGGCGTATGGTACGAATCTTCTTTAGCTTTTTTGTTCGTAAAATAATTAAAATAAATATGGAATTGGAAACCAGGCACCGCAAGTGTGAAAAATGATCCATAAGAAACTTAGTTTGATGAAAATGAGTTTTCTTCAAAATGCATTTGATTCATTGTCAAGCAGTTTTTGGCTACCAAAAAATGTTTGCGTAGTGTTCACGGGTCTTCAGTATACCACATTATTCACTCTGATCCTCGGCAATGCACTTCGATGCACTCAGACCTTTTGTTAGGCCCATTATACTATCCCCTGAGATTGCCTATTCCATAGTCCTCCGATTACGGCGTCCGTAAACTTTTGAGAATCTGGGAACATTCACCGGAGACAGAGAGTAGATGAAGAAAACCTCTAGGCAAAGATATCACGGCAATTGCAAGATCGTGTCGTCCTTCGTCTGCTCGCAATGGCTGCATATTTCCGTGACCACAAATTCATTTTTTTCCTTTTGGTTGTATAAGGAGCAGTGCCCCGCTGGAGGCCCTACTAGTGTATTCATGTCCCACTTCTTAAGGGACAGCAAAAATTCCCATTTGGCTGCCCTCGGTTCGGATGCAGACTCTGCCAGTCTGGCAACACCGCCACTACCACCGATATTCGAGTGGCCTGGCAAGTTTCGGCAGCTGTTGGTGGCAACTTCACGCCAACTGGCTTGACATGTTGCTGTTTAGTGCTGATAAAAATGCCCCACTGTTGTAATACAATCGGATGCTGGTTTTCGTCGCAACATTATTCTGTCGTCTCCATGATGATCGCTTAGCTGACCTTACGCTTTTCTTCCGAATTTTCTGATCCTCTCTGTACCGATTCCAGCCAGTGGGTAAATCAGACTTTAGAGCTTGGCTTAGAAACACCCTTGTCGTTCTCCTCGGCTTTGCCTGCTTTGCCAAATCGAGTTCCACCATGGTGTTTCGTGCTTCTTTCGCGTCTTGAGTGGAAAGTTCTCTTCGAAAGCTTCTCTCATGTTAGTTCTAATGATCTCGAGCACTTAGCTCTATTTTGTACGTCTTTCAATCTATCTACTCGGGATTCTGAAATGGAGTACTTGGTGGGGGATCCCCACCCCATTACAAAATCAATGCACCTGTGATCCGAGAGTGTAATATTGTTTGATACTCTTCACTCTTCGACAAGAAGTCCTACAGGAGATGATGTCATGATGTTGGCGACCTCTTGCCTGACTACGGTGTAGAAGTGGGTTCATTACCCAAACTGAAGACCTACAGTTCAGCTCCTACCAGGTACTCTGTTAATATCAATTCTCTCGTATTAATTTTACTTTACGTCATGGCTACAAAAAATCTCCTTACCTCTCTGTTGACTTTTTATGACCAGTTCGATAGTTGTGGTTTTCCCAACACATAGGTTGTTAGATAAGAATCTTGGGGGTTTTTTGAAGCCATCATGCAGGTGCTAGGTCTGTCACATTCATTGGTATACAACAAGTCAGCATGTCGGAAGTTTAAACTTCTGACTTCCCGACCAACAGCCCATTGTTCTTTTAAGAGGAATAAACGTCTTCCAGCTATTGATCCAACGACTGATAAGTGCAGTCGCTATTTTTCAATGCTGGAAATTTATTTGAAAAATATGACCCCTCATCTATGATTCAGATGAAGGTGCCATGGACTACATCCTTCAATGGTTTTAAGAGCCGACACTGGTAATGTTACGATCGCAAGCCCATTGTAGAACCGACAGCCTGTTTGTTCGCGAACCTTCCTAATATCTGGTTCAGGAAGCATCCAGGTGGAGTTGAGGTTATGCTGGACACCAAATTGTTGCAGAGCTTAAGCACTATTACGCCGCTCTTCTGAATGGCAGCTCAGAGACCCTCTTCATGGTTAGTCGCGCACCCTTCATGCTTTCGCCAGTAGTCAGATATTATAGTATACACCTACTGGCTCAAGAATTAATGCTTGTGAGGATGTAGCCCTCACAGCAAGAAAGAGTTTTCTTCTAAACTTCTTCTTCTATGGATTAATAGTGTCATAAAAGGCCCATCTATCGGCTTCGATAGCCTTAACTGCAAATGCGTTGCTGGTCGAGCCCTCTTACGGCAGTTTGGGTCGAAGAGTTGTCACGCTGCTGCCTTGGATGGTCCTTAGGCATAGATACGCCGGGTGATCCTTTCCCGTCAACATTGTCAAAACCCGGAGGTTCTGGTTTATCCGGTGGCATTGGTTTGCCTGACGGTGGTCTACCAAAGGTTCTTTCCTGACCAACAACAGGCGCCGCCTGTTGGCCAGACTTTAGTCTCATCACTTTACTAGAGCCCGAAGTCAGGAGTACTGACAGGTTCGTGTGTAAAGGACAGAATTGGTTCCCATTTATTGCTGAAGTTAAGTGTAGAAACGACAGTGCCGTTCCGCGCTTATAACGGAACCCGAACTGGTGATTGGAGAAGATATTTTAGATTATAGTGCAAGATAGTCCAGTTGTCTAAGCTCTCTCTGAAAGTTTTCCAAGTTTGGCAAGTAGGGCGATGGGCATAAGCTCGTTTCTTTCGAGTGGTAACGTTTCTTTGCTACTTTCCAAGTAAATGGAAGACGGTTGTTATTAATGCACATTTTAAGAACTGCTACAAGAAACGTTAGGGAAACTTCGGGTAAATTTTTAAAGACGAAATTGGTAATCTCTTCTTACCCGACTGATATCGTTTAGGTTGTGGGTCAGGTTCAGCAAATGTTGCAAATCCATTGGTCTACGTACGATGTTTGAAAAGCTCATTAACCTATTGGAGCGTTCGGAGGGAAAGTATCTGATTGTCACTTTACCATTGGAAGTTAAGACTGGATTGTTTAAGGCGTAGTGGTATTGAGCTCTCAAATGATTCCGCAAGGACTTCCGCTTGTCTAGCCTCATTACAGTCAGGTTTCCCTGTTCTTAGTAACAACGGTGTTTCGGGACTTGACGATTAAACGTCAGCCTGCTTATATTCGCAAACTCCTTTATCTCCTAATTTCTGGGTTAATTGTTTATTGTAAAAATTCGCCACCATTTTCCCGGGAATTGTACTCGGGCAATGATTTGTATTTTGCATTGACTTTATTTTCATATTTGCTAGAAGACTATTTCAGGTTCCTGCGCCATCCCTATTTGATTTTCATGTGAAACATGATATCATGGAGTAGAGAGTTATCATCAAACTCGTCGACTTTTATTAGCTTGGTATTTCTGCGTTTAGCACAATTAACGTGTCAGGAGCCAAAAGTATAGTGTCGTCGGTTTTTTTGTCTGACAAATCCCGGGTTATGGTATTTTTTTTAAGTTCTGCTTACGCGCTAAGTCTGACTTAAATTTGTCGTAGTCAGTATGAGTGAAGGGTATTATAGCGGTTAAGAATCGCTTTTGCAATTGAGGGAATTAGGAAAGTTGGAGTTCTACCACAAAGTGGGCAGACGTATTTGATAATGTTTTATAGGATTTCGAAACGTTCTTTAGTTTCAACAAACAGCAGGCAGTAGAAATAGGGTTGGCTGACTACTTGTCAATTCATCTGGCAAAACTATTTACATAATGTTCAGCAAAAAATGGTCCAAGAGCCATTTTAGGTTGTCTTCATTCATATTGACTACCTCGCCGCTTCAGTAGGTGTGCCTCGAGTTGAAATTGGGGCCGAGAAGGATTTATTTTGTCAGAACTTCCAAGTCATCCTTCAGTTGCTGAGTTTTGGAATTGCATGGACCACTTGGTAGATTTAATTATTGTCGCCACAGCGGAAGAAATTTGCAGGCTCTCGGCAGCGACCTCCTTGAAAAAATAGTCATTTTGAACTAAGAGGGAAGCGCTGAAAAAATCAGAAGTGGGTGCTCTGAGATGAGTTCTGAAATAGTTTTTCTGGGGTCAATTTCCCTGTGGAAGTCATGAATAATTAATTTGATGAGCGCAAAAAATTTCTCGTGATCCTCTGTGGACTTCGCAAAAATTAGAGTACTATCACTGCTCGTATTTTTAGGGTCGCGTTTAAGCCCTTATTCTTCAGCGATCTCTTCGTAATTGGAGGAACTGTTTCGTTTTTGGGCTTTGAGACACTGGAAGCAGAGACACTGACAATTTGTCAGCGTAGATTGGAAAGACTTCACTGTGTCCTTTAGTTCTCCGATCGTTTCTGTCACTAGGTCGATTTGAGCATGCTGATACTCATTCTGCCGCAGTATAGCATCAAACTTAGCTCGGATTTAATTGTGCTCGCTGCACTCTTTTGGAGTTTGTTGCTGCGAATCACTTGGCATGGGCCATTCAGTCCCTACGTTACCGTTAATACATTAGATGTCGCCCTCCTTTGATTAGTTAGTGACTATTGCCGTACTCGTTACATAGATTTGTTTATATTTATTTTAAAAAGCGTTTGTTAGTTCCTAAAAAAACTTAATTTCGAAAACGGGTCAAAACAAAGCGCCTGAAATTTTGTTAACCAGTCGCGATATTCGGCGACAGTCTGGCAGCCATAAAGCTTTCTCTTCCAGGTACAGGTTGGTGACAGTCCGCTTCATGAAAACCTGAAAAAGGCATCTACTGTCCACGATGAATATATGTAACCCCATTCAAACACTTCTTGATCAGACATCGAATAGTTGGGATTTCAAATGGGGATCAGGTGATGTTATTGTCCACTTGGTTTGGTCCAATATCATGTGGATATAGACTTAGGCTTCCCAAACAATAAATTTATGTATTTCTTATTAAGGCGTCGATTCTATTGGTAGGGAATGGTATTGGTACAATATGAAATAGCTCGAACGTTTTATCCGATATTACTTGTTTGTGTGTATGATGTGAGGGAGACGTAATCACCGTAATCTACTTTTCCGTTTCAAACAATATCACAGATTCGTTTATGCATCACAAGTTTTCCGCTGGTGAACGTTATGCTGCCTGCTGACCGATGTCTAATGCATCCATAGGCGGGGTACTCACATAAATAATGTTTCGGGTATTCCAGTTCCCGATTCCGGTCCTGCTGTGGATGAAATTGAACCCTCTCTTGCTAAGGTGTCTGAGATTTCATTTCAATCTACACGCCAGTGATCGGGTTCCCTTAGTAGTTGCACTGCATTGAATCTAGAAACAGAGTTCAATCGGTTTTTACATTGCTGATTGATTTTCATGTAATCAAGGGACTGTTCACCGCTCTCAGTGCAGATAATAATGCCTTACCTACCAGATAAGAGGTTATGTCGATGATCCATCTTACTGTCCCTAGGATCGCATCCACTGCAGTCTATTCACTTCATGCCAAAGGAAAAGTACCCAGCACTCTTTGCGTTAATATTGAATAAATCCACTTGGTTAAAGCTTCATCGGCACCATGCCCTCTGGAGGTATCACAAAGGTTTCGAACGGGTGCACAGTCAAAGGCCTTCAGTGTCCAGGTATACCCCATCGTGTTTATTTTTACAACCATAGAATGAAGAGAAAGTTCGTAAAACTCTCCACGCTGATAAGCATATTGACTTTCATTTAGTATGTTCGACCTTAATAAGTTTTCATCGACGTGACGCTCAACCAGTCTCCCCATACTTTTAGACGGGAACGAGTTTAAGTTGATTTTCCTTGGGTTTACATGGTCATATTTCCCAGGCTTAGATATGAAGACTACCTTCTGCCAAGTGGTGAGCACGTTGCCCGGAATGAAATACGGCGAAAAAATATTTCTTGAAAGCCGGCCCCTCCTTCTTAGCATCGCTGGATAGGTGCCATTCATGCCAGATACTATGAAGTCAAAAGATAGAATAACATCCTTTGGCTTTCTCGGGGTGCTCCAATTGCTCTTGCAAGATTTTAGCGTTGAATTCTTTGCAGGAACCGCCACTGCTTTCCGCTCACAACAGTCACCTGTTCTCGCGAATGGTGTGCTTTCAAAATTGAATCAAATTTAGTTTTCCAAGAGAGTGCAGCTTGGCTGACTCATCTCTTGAAGGATTTTGGTTCTAATGTGAAAAGTTTGGTGTGTTTAGCAACGTTAAAGCTGTGCTACCTGTCATAATGGGAAGCTTGCTCCCAGTTTTAGATAGCAGCATTAACCGACGACACCCCAGTTGCTGGTTCCGGTCCGGATATGGGGTAAATTGCTGAATCACCCAAGATTTCATTTCCATCTACACCACACCGTATTGAATCTAGAAACAAATTTCAATCGATTTTGACGTTTCTTAACAATTTTGATCTGATCAAACGACTGCTCAACGGCCTCAATTCAGCTTGAATATCCCTGCAAATTGCGATGTGCCTGCCTTTCAGCCACTTGTCAATTTTCCAGGTTGCCGTCCTTAGGATCGCATACATTCCAGCCTGAAAGATTGTTACATATTGAAGAAGGCGTTACTATATCATGAGATGCATTATTCCGGCTCCCCCAGTTTTCTCGTTGTTTCAACATAACTTCATATCTTTTACCAGTCAGATGTGTGGCGACCCGAGAATCAGAAGTCATCCAAAGAATCAGTTCTCTCTTCTTTTTATAAATACTATCATTGTAGTTTTATTTCGATTTACTGAATGTCTATCCCGGAAGCACCAATTGCCAATTTATCGCGTTGTGTATTTCTACACCCTGTTCCGAAATCTCGACCAACAACTGGCGCAGTCACATAAGCGCATAAGCTTGAGCTTGTATTAGCCGATTTTGCAGTTCACATAGTAGTAAGTCGATCAACATACTCCACAGAAGTGACGATAGCACACCTCCTTGAGGGCAGCGTTTCATCGCTTCTGTTGTTAGGTAGCGATCAACACCCACTTCAGCACACAGCAATCTCTGCGTTAGCATACCATAGATCCATGATTCATCAACACCATGCTCTCTGGCGGCATCACAGAGCTTTTGGAATGGGCGCACTTACAAATGTGCCTGCAATGTCCACGAACACTCCCATCGCCTACTCGCCTTTCAGAGTTATGTCCCTATCTTTGAAACCAATGAGTGAAAAGCGGACGCCACGGATCTTCCACGTTGGTAATTATGTTGATTTTCATTTAGTGGCTGCAACCATTAGCATTTTCTCGCGAATGTGACGCTCAACCAGTCAGTCCAGACATTTCAGTGAAAATGATATGAGGCTATTTTGTCTGAAGTGCTTTGCATTTGAATATTCATCTTTCCCTGGCTACGGTATGAAGACTAGCTTCACCTTCTGCCAAGAGGAAGGTACGTAACACAGAGCAAGGCATCCTCGAAAAATATTTCTTAGAAGTCACTCTAAGTGCTCGGTACCCTCCTTTAGCATCGTTGGATAATACCGCCCTTGCCAGGTGCTTTGAAACGTTCAAAGGATAGTATAGCAGCTCTTGCCTTTTCATTGGTAACAATCGCTCTTGCAGAAACCGCGAATTCCCTTCTTCCCACTTCCCGGGTGGTGTTTTTCCAAGAGAGTCTACATAGTCTCAATTCTGGAGTTTGTAAAAGTACCATCCGGTTTTCTAAGGGAGTCCAACTTGGCCGACTCATCTTTAATAAGGCCCCGCACAGCCTGGAATTCGTCTTTCTTTCACCTTCCAATTGCTCAGAGTATGCTCTAGTAGAGTTTCGATCGTTTTACGAGCCTTTTCTATGCACGCTGTGAGTTCCGGAAGTTTAACCAGTCTTCATTCTTATTGCTTTTACAAGCACAATTTAAAAGTCGTCTGGTTGATTTTCTGAATCGTTGCGGTTCTCGATTTCACCAGGTAACCGTTTTACTACTTCAAAGCACTCTAAAAGGGGGCTGTTCAAAGTTTGATCTTCTATCGCAAAAGGAATCTTTAGTCCCCTATTCAGCTCTGCTTTGTTGCCAAGAAGTTAATTGAACGTTGTTCAATCCGTTTTCCTAGGATTTCGTCTTTGCAATACAAACTGTTCGCCTGCAATACTCAGACTAAGTAGCGGTAATCTGAAAGTCAGACTTCATTTAGTATTTGCCAGTCTCTAATCAATTTTAACAACTTTGTAGTGCAGATTGTTAATCGATCTTAGTTACAAGCAATTCCCCAATCATAGGCTATATTTAGGTACTAGTTCAACTCCGGATTCGCGACCACTACTCCTGGACTTGCCAGAATACAAAAGCACAGTGCCGTAAAAGGAAAAAGAGTGTCCTCAAAACTCGAACAAACTAACTTTGGTCAGACCGGAATGATGTTGATGTTGATGTTGCTGAAATTCGCACTCAAGTTGAAGAATTTAATCGTTCTGAAGCTCCTCGATGCTGTTACCTAGAAACAGATAATGTAGCGGTAATTGAAGCTTATTGTTGAAAAGACCGTTTTTATCTGACGGATAGATTATTTCAAAGCAGTATTTTAATCCCTTTTAATCGGGTTTTACAATAAGAAGGATATGTTATATTTTGGGCGAATTCTTAATTCCCAATTCTATGGGGAAGCGCTATTTACGAGAGGTATAAGGTTATAAGGTTAAAAGTTTCACGGTGGAAACTCGTTCATGGAAGCACATAATGTTCTATGGTTCGATATCTGGCCAATCTAAAAGGGAGTAGCTATAATAATATACGGAAATAATATCAGAGTTCAAGTTGCTTCAAAACTTTTTTTCCCGAATTTGGGCAAAACCATTAAACTTGCCTCCTCGATTAGATTTCCCAATCAAGTCGAGCTGAAATTGTATTGTGTGGATGCAATCTAGTCTTTTATGTGCAGATAGCGGTATGGTCTCTATTCATTATCAACGAATGGATATTGCTGGCATTTCTGATGGACAATTGTGGGAAATCCATTAACTTGCACTGTCGAAGGACGTATTCTCCATGGTCTGCCACATCATTCAATTGGAAATTAGAAACAACAATAAATTGGCTCCACATAGTAGACAAACGGTTAGCGTAATTACTTTTTCATGGATCATTACGTAAGGCGCTGATTTATGTTCCGATAGTGCGCTTTTATTTTATCGCACCGTTACAGTGGAACAGAGGAGATTCCGTACTTTCTCACATTCTCACGACCGTTCTTAGATTGGCTGGCAGTTGACAGGTTACAGCTTCGAATTTTGAAACCCTGCAATTCGTTGCCGAGCAATTAGTACATGATATTTCAATTCCAGCCGCCGCCGCGACTATCTGCCGTTGAATTTCTGCGAAATTTGAATCCTGTTTTCTTGCACAACAGCATCAACTCCGACGCGATTGCATGCACCACTTGTCCACTTAATTGTTCGCGCTTTTGAGCCGAAGAAAAGCTCTTAGGCACACTTGTGACCATAAATGGTCAAGCCGCGAGTATCCTCAAGTACTTTGGCGCATTATTCAAAATTACTGTGGTTTTAATTTTATTTTAAAGAGAGAAAGTTTACGTGCCGCTTCGAGCTCATGTACAAGATAAAAACGTAATTTTTCGGATTGAATAAGACACATCGAGTACGTGTTAAGAAAGGAGACATCAAGTGCCGCACCTGTCCGACCTGTAAAAGATAAATATAAAATAAGGTTTTACGATTGAACCCATTTAATATCTACTAAATTTAATTATTTGTCCGTCATGCTGTCTACTTAATATAAATTGAAGTAATCATTTATTTATTGTACTTCGGAATGCACTGGTCCATTGCTTTCGATTGTACTTGAGATACCGCGTCGTTGCCTTTCGCTTTCGTTGTCTGATCCCAAGGGATTTATGGTCGATGTATCGATGATACTAAGGAAATACTCCGAATACTGTAATGAATGAAAATTGTGGATTTTCTGAAGACAGCTATATGTATCAGCTCCGTCACTTGCGTCAGTTGCGAATGAGACAGTGAAATCTTAAAACGGTTTTGTTTAACACCATAAATTCGAGCATCACACTATTCAAAGGAAAGGGTTCGATACTTCGCCTAAACAGCACTATCCTTGAGGCCATCCGCAGCTACATTTCATCCAAATTTAAATATCACTTGAAGCACTGGATAATTTGACCCAGGTCCAAGTGCAAGATTTTTCAATAAAAATTACGACCTTGCGGCAAGGTTGATTTCTCTCAATAAAACACAAAATGAAATGTTGCGTTTGATGGGCTATTACAGTGTATAGGTCTATATATATATATTACACCGAAAATATAAAATAAGATCATGAAATGTGAAATCCGTTACTGCGAAATGACTTTCTTTATCTTTGAGTGTTTATTTATATTTATGAGATCATTAGCTTTTTGGCCAGAAATGTAGGAAAATCTGATAAAAGAAACCGCTGTTTATGTAATGGAAATCATTATCGACGAATTTTTCAAGGAAATTGGACGGTTAATTACCGCAATTGATGTTCATGGCGGATTATAGAATGGCAATCACATGAGGTGTATATAGATTGATCAGTTGAGGAAGTGTCACAAGTTCACTTATAATTCGAAAGGGGAAAGAGAGAAGAGATTTAGATGAAAGAAGCGGAAGTTAGAATCAAAATTGTAAAACTACATTAAAATCATGGGCGTCCTCTATATGTATCATCTGAGAGAAATTATTGTATGCAGAAAGAATAAGTAGTTTACACATGAATCGGTACTGAGGTAGTTTCCACCCAATTTTCATGGCACGAGAAAGGCAGCCTTGGATCATACTACGTCAATGTTAGCAACTCCGGCAATGGAAATTGTACTATTCGTTTGTAACCTATAATTTTATTTCCTTAAATAGAACATCGGCACTGAAAAAATTATACTCTAGAATTGGGTATCTGATTCTTAGCGTTTTTAAGAATGTATCTTATAAGTCTGTCTTTTTTTTTGTTTGGCTGGGGGAAATCTATCATGGATACGCATCTGGAATCTAGGACACGTATGCCGGACCCTTACCGACTAAAACCTCCCATATTTTCTCCACACTCTCCCCGCGGGACCACCGTTCCGATATTGCGAGCTGCTACTGCTTTGCACAACGTTAATTGCAGTAACTTCCCTTATATGTCTCCGTTAAACTTCTGCAGCTTTTAATTGCTGGTGGGGGCACTCCAGTGGGATATCAAATGAAAGTTCTCGGTTGGTACTTTCCGAAGCTGGTCTTAGTTTTGGCATTTGTTGGAAAGGCGGGGAGTTCGGGGGTCGAAAGTGATGATTTATTTAACGAGGCCATTCTCAGAAACTACCCAACCGAAAAATCTGAAAAAAAAAAAAATCGAGAGGCTTCCACTATATGGTGACTAGGCTTCGAAATACCTTCCGTACCGATATCTCTTCAAATAAAGTTAACAATAGTATATAACCATAATTATCAGTGATTGGTTGCAGAGCCCGCTTAGGTTCATCCTAGCATCACACAATTTTGCAGAAATGTAGGCTATAATAGCTAAAGCTTGAACATACCAGGTTTGGTGGAAATCGTACTATTACTAACAAAGTTATAATAGGTTAAATTTGTCATTTCTTTGGAAATCCAAGATTTTGAATATCAATGTCACTCGAAAGTGGATATTCTCACATAATATAGGCATATATTACGTGTTATGTACTAATGGGACAAATTCACACTCAAATGTCTTTATAAAGGAAATACACAAAGCCTGTCTTTTCCGGTTTCCCGACTTGTTTTTTTTTGCGTTCACGCACTGACTGTTAGATTCTTGTAACTGTAAGCAGTCAAACTATCAACTAGATACCTCCCCATCACCAAAGAACTAACCTGGGTTTATTTGCTACATTACTTTGGGAGAGCCTTGCGCATGAGTGAAGCTTCCAGTTTAGCAAGGTTTTTTTCTCAAATGGTTGAAAAGAGATTGTAGTTGTTAATTCAAGGAACCCCCTCTCACTGAATTCGTCGAAAGTTCTCCCTTGATCACCATCACACCCGCTTCTTTGGCGGTACAGTAGGCAGCCGCCACCCATAAAGTAAGGCGCTTAAGGCACACTTTCCTGCTAACCCATAGTACCTTTGGACTGTAGACCAGAAGGGATCGCATAGCATTCTTGAGCAGTCTCAGTCGGTTAGCTCTGACTCTATAATCGTCTTGCGAATCATCAGGGGATGTTGGCATTCTCGTTTGAATCAAGACAACCACTACAAACTTGAAACCGTGGATAGTCAGCTATCCGTTTACCCGTTGCTTCAATATGTTAAGTCTACTTGGTCACACACACACGCAACATTATACGCACAACTAATCAGGCACGACTCGTCTGCTATGTCGCATTCTAGCAGGCTATTGTGGGAAGCGCAGAGATTCGGACTTAGACAGACCCCCGACTTAATCTTTCTCCGGCCCTCTAGCGTCTCATAGAGCAGGGAGCGTTCTCCCAAATAAGCGCTCAATATCCACAGAGGTAACCCTGAAACATGGAAATAATTTTCTAAGATACTGAGCATGGGTAAAGCCCATCTTACGGAATTAAAGGTATTTTTCTATAATAATATCCATCGACTGTGATTGTGTTCGTTGAATGTCAACCTCGTCTTTATACTATCCTGTTTCTGTGGACTTATCTCTTGTACAGTGTTAAGTGTGATGATAATGAACTTGAAGCACTGTCTCAAGAAAAATCAAATTGGAAAAAAATAAAAAATAAAGGACCTGTGTGGATGACCTATACTCCGATATTCCAGATAGATGGCTATATACCCTAGTTTGATGAATAAATCCACGAACTCGGTGATAGAATTCACTGGTCCTTACTCTGAAACCGAACTGACTTAAGAGTGGGTCCTTGTCAGTCTGTTTCGTTTCCGCGAATCTTTTCTCATGTGTGTCACGTATATAGAGTGATTAGTATTTGCAGATCAAGGAAAATACTCTCCTTCAAGAAAGACTGGAAAACTAGACGTCTTTCATGTTGTTTACATCAACCCGAATAAGGTTGTGCAGGGAAGAATGCCCGTACAATTCGATCTCTCTGTTCAGTAATGAGGAAACAGGGTTTCCACAATTCCTTGCTATTTTGGGTAACCATTTATAAGTTGAAATTACTGTCCATGTTTTTTTTACAGTTAATATATAAATTATGAAAAGAACTGGGGTATTCTTCCTTATACTGCAATTATTTTTATTTTCCTTCAGCATACAATTGTTTCGGATACCACGTGCCTCCTTCCTCAGTGCTACTACCTAAAAAACCATTTATAGCCAACTTCGTATGGATCCCCAAACATTTCGTTGATTAGCTAGCATTAGCTGCATGAAAAGTTTGCCATGGCTGGGTGCTTTCGCGGTATCGAAAACCGGTAGACTATCATTATCAATTTGATAACTAAATTTGTGACAGTTTCCGCTGCAGCGTCTCAATCCTTTCATACAGAAGTATATCTAATGCTCTCACCAGCCCCGCCAAGATACTTGCAAAGCACTCAACTCTCATTTTCATTGCAAATATTTGCTTGGTAACTTACCTGCTGACATTGACGGTAAGCTGCCATCCAGTCATATCCTCGGTGCATTGTAGAAATGTCCTCATATTCCAAATATTTATTCCACTTAATGTGGCCTGCCCGTACTTTTATGTACATATTATCCTACCAATCTTGATCTTCCCGCAGTTAAGAAACTTCCTCGCGAGATTTACGTCGCGAGAGTTTGCAAAAGGGATCCCCTTCCGAGTAGTTGTTGCTTCTCGATATTACAGTTGATGTTTTCTTGTGTTTTGGTCTTTTCTGTAAGACAGCCTCTTTTCTTCGAACCTAATTTAACGATGCTACCACCAACTTTCATTTCCTTATTAAAAGCATTTCTGGTCTGTGAAAGTCTTGCCTTCTATCGGTTCAATGAGCAAAGTTGGGGATCTAGTCCTCCTTTGATTATTCGCCTTTTCTTTTGCTGTCCTGCCAATTGTATTCGGCTTCCCCTTAAGGAGACGGTTTTCTGCAATGGAGCTTATCTGGATAAAGTCTATACCAGGGACGTCTTCCTCTTTTCCATTTGGCGTGAATATAGCGATTTCGACTGCTTCCGTGTTTTGCGCACCTCCTAATTTCCATGTGCGCCCGTAAAAGGAAATGCAGTCTAGTGGCTTCTCCGGCTTTATGAGCTCATTTTTCACCCTCTCGCGGTGTTTTCTCTGGAGAAAGGTTGCAGACCCCATGCGTTTCAAAACGATCGCGTATATCTTAATAAACTTTTCACTCGGCCTAAACGGAAAGTTATTTCAGTGACCTCCTCTGGGATTCTTTCCGGAATATGAGACAGTCGCGTCACTTTGTGAGGCTTCCTTTTTAAGGTTTTGTGTAAAACGAAAAGGGTTGGAAAATGCTAATTTCTTTCATTGACCCATTCTCAAACTCTAACCGATCAAAAAAATCTGGAAAAAAGTCACGAAGCTGCCCCTAAGTTAATAATAATTACCATAATTTTTAGTAATCGAGTGTAAAACTATAAAATTTTGCAGTATTATAGGTAATAGTAGAAACAATGAGTCTCTAATTGTTGGAAATCGGACTATTACTGACAAATTATAGTAAGTCAAAGTTTTTGGTTTAGTGTAAATTCTAAACCTTTAAATGTCAGTATCAGGCTAAAGTGAATATTCTGACGTAATATATGCATATATATTACGAGCTCAAATATTTTTATATAAGAAATAGACGCAACCTTTCATACTTGAAGCGGCCAGCTTCCGGTTTCTTGACTTGTTATATTTGTCTGCTATTTCTTCCACTTGGCACACCGGTTACTCCTCACAAAACGCAATCACCATCCGTAAGATCTGTCGAATGCCCCGGAGACTGCTAGAGTGTAGACCGGCCACTTGCTATTTTGCCTTTACGGAGACTCTTTCTCAAGGCTACAACTCAGGACGCTGGTATAGTGAAAACTAGATGGTGGGAACTCTTGTTATGAGTGACTCATTAAGAATAGCAGACAACCTCTGAAAGTCTGTACTCCACAATAAAGCCTGAGTAAGGGAGGCTGATATAATGTTTATTGTTCTACTACCAAATTCTACTCTCAGCTCTAGCGCGTTCTGCATTGAAAACATAAAGCAATGGACGAGAGAGGGTTAATGGCGAGGTGGAAAGTAAACTTTCATTTTGTGGAGATGGGCATTTTAACGATCTACAATGTAAGACTATTCTACGGCAGGCGGAAAAATTCCGAAATACGAAAATTTCGCCTATCATTCCGCGTTAGGGTAAGATCCCGGGAAATGCGTTCTGAGAAGCAGGTGTACTGTGTCCTCCTCAATTTTCAGAAATGTCGCATCTTATTTCTTCAGAGCGACAGAAGATATTGAAATGTCTTTGGCTATAGCACACAGAATTCCCTGAAGCTGTTCTGTTTAGCTTGCCTGATCGCGTTGCTATGCACAGTAAGCACATTTTGGTATCTCTGCCAGTCTTCGGTCCATTTTACCCGGTAGAAAAGTTTTCGTACCTCCTTTCTCATTGTGGCTAGGTCCCTGTTCCACCAGGGTGCATCGCTTGTTGACTTAACTGTCTTATCTAGACAGCTGGTCTCATATGCGCAATGGCAGCAGTTTTATTGATGCCCTTCACCACTTTTTTCAGTTCCAGCTCACCCCTGATATGACCACCACTTTGTAGGTGTGCCATGTTGTTATTCAGGTGCGTTGCATAAGAGTCCCGATCCGTTCTCGTGGAATTCCTTATTATTCTTTTTGTTTCGGAGTTGCCTTCAATGTCAAACCTGATTTTTCTGTGATCCGACATAGAGGGCTCATCCGACACCCCCCATTCCAGATTAACCAACTAACCCCCCATTTCAGACTAACTAAATTCCATAGAGTTATGTCTAGTACTTCTTGTCTAGTGCTGGTCACGAATGTCGCAGTCTGCATGTAAGATATTTCTAACTTATTGCTAAGAAGAATAAATTCAAGAAAGTACTCTCTACTACGATTGATGTCAGTGCTTCCCCAGACTTCATGATGGGCGTTGGCATCACAGCCTTTCTGTGGTGATACGGCTTGCGCCTAACCTCACTGACAGTTTAGGAACACTTAATTTATCCTCGTCCTCCAATCTTACTAACATTTCGTCCCTTTCAAGCTCGTTCAGTGATTTGTCTTTTTTTTCTTTAGATTTTGTCCATATTGGTAAGAGTGTTGACTCGTCTATGGTAGATCGAGGTCTCTCCTTTTCTTGGTTGTAACATTAGTTCGAGTGAAATCGAGTGGTTCTCAAATTTTGTATCAAGGTATCGCTGTTTTGGTTAGCCATCGGACGCTTTTCCCTGAGTTACCATCAGTCCGGATTGCATAATCGTACCATCGATGGCACCTGTCTTACAACTTCTTCACAAGCATACTACACATCATCGCTACGGGGGAAACTTGTTCTTTAGGAGCCTGAAAATCAACCCATCCAACTAGACGGTATCAAAGGCGTTCTAAATGTTTATAAGGCAAGTGTCTACGCTGATTGCTAAGAAACGACTAGTCCAATCACCCCGAATTTTTACCACTTATTTGCTATGATAATAGCTATTCGTTGTACGAACGGTTTTCACTCTTTTTAAAAAGTGTTTTTTTTTTTTTTTAGTTATAAAAATCGGCAAATGTAACACCTCGAAAAAGTGAAAATTTTGCTAGAATTGTTGCCATATTTCTAAAAGTTGGAATTTTTATAAATCCTTCGTTCAGCGACCAGATAATACCACATTCTAGCGGTTTGCGATGCATTGTGTTACAGAAAGTCCTCTTTCCGAGGAGGCTGTCTCTTTATGAGCGTCTTGCCACTAAGAGTCTGCTCATCCAAAGCTTTTGCAGTGCAGTCTGACATGTGCTGGTTCCCTGCCCTGTGACTCCTCCTATTGTTCAAAGAAGATTGTCTGGTGATGAAATGAAACACATCATTCCCCGTTGAGTTTAAGGCGGGGTTCCCATATATGCGAAAAGACGGTGTGAACTTTTTTGGACCCAATAAGGTCACGTGGTCTTGATTAGTACTTTGCATATGTTGGTCAGATTTTTTCAAAGAATCCTATCCAGTGGTAAAAAGTTGGTATGGTATAGTAAAATAGTGCAATGCCTGTGCGCTGACCACGTTCGTCGTTTGCGATAATGTCAGGTCAGTGAACCCCGAAAATACGGAATTCGGAGCCTTCGAGTGACAGTATCTGCTACTCCCATATAGCAACATAGAAATAACACTAACTCACAATAATCTGAATTTTATCTTAGTGTTGACATCACTGCATTTCCAGGTTTTAGACCACGATAGATATATAGATATATAAATTTATTAACGCTTTCGATGCTTTGCCCATCAACGCAGACAGGGGGAATAATGATGACCCATCAGACTGAAAAACTTGCTATCGCTGGTGTTTATCCACTTAGCTTTTACGTCGGTATAGCACGTGACATTTTACGCCATCATATGTTACTCGGAAATTAGGTATTATTGAATGCCCCTTCTGCGTAGAGCACTTCAGACACACTCCCTGTTGACACTATAGAAACTTTCCTTGAAAATGATGCAGCGAGGATCTAAAATGATCCGTATCCTACGATGATGTGGCCTATGCAAGAGGATGGGGAGCGAAAAGCAGCCTGCTCTCTGTCGATCAAGCTTTCGCGATGCACTTCCTTGGAATCTTAATGATCATCCACTTCTTCCACTCTCTGGGAACCAGATTCCAAAGGTTTATGTACGAGTAACTGCTGGTGCAGCAATAAATAATACTGCGGGGAGACCACCGCTGAGCTTAAGGCTTAACTCTATTTGAGTGGATTGATGGCCAAAATGATTCCTTTTCTGCTTGAAGGAACAGGCCATATTTGCATGCTTCGATGACAAGCAATTTCATCCACAAGGGGAGAAGCCTCATCGGATGTGATGTGGGTAAGAACCATTGTGAAGTATTCTTTCCACCTCTTCAGTGGAGCCATCGCGAATGAAAAGTCGAACGCCAATATCCTTCACAGGATCATCGAAAAATTTGCGATCACAGGCAAGCTCTTTCGTAATGCGATGTATACTTCTGAACTCATTGCGTTCTGTGGCATTTTCCATTTCCCTGATCGGGTCAATAGCAAATTCTCTCCTGTCACGACATTAACTATGATGAACTTCTAGGGATTTCGTTCGGGTATCGGAGTTCGAAGGCATCACGACAGTGCTCAATAGAGCCTTGCACCTCTTCCGTTCATCATTCCACTTCCACTATTTGGCAGTCAGCCAAATCTTATGAAGCCCCTTCGACCTGCGTAGCATCCGTGAAAAAAGCATTCTTGAAAGCAGTCTAATGCTCATCGTCATTCTAAGGCGTGTTACTTAGTATATCTGACATTGGAACATATAAACGGTCAATGTTGAACTTAAGGGGTCACAGTTCCCAACCCTGTGAGAAGTGGCAGACACAACACGCCACCGAATATGAGCGACCATCAGATGGACATCCATTTCGAGGCTAAGAGAGCTGATATCTTGCTACGCATATCCGGGAGACAACTACTAAATCTTCTGCTGATCCCGAAGTGGTCGATCTGATTGTTCGTACTCTGTCGATCAGTTGAAACACAATCGCGGCAGAAGTCAGAAACACTGGATTCCCGTCTGCTACCACTTGGCTTTCCAGAGTACAAAAGAACATTGCAGCAATAGCGAGCATCTTACTTCGCTTAGACCCAGAATACCCAGCTTATATAGTTGAAATTTCCACTCAAGTTGCATTTTGAGGACTCTTCCTGCCGCTGTTGAGGAGAATGCGCACATTCGAGAAATCAATTATAGTCCGTTTTCGATAGCTGAACTAAATAAAAAGAATCACTCCTTTCATGGCCGATAATAACTCGTCAGACTACTTGTTACTTGTTTATTTCTACAAATTTGGCTTATCAAAATATCATTCTCTGCTGTATCCGTAAATTTTAGGTTTTTCCGACCCTCCTATTTTTCTACATAGATTGATAATTCGACCCAATTTGAATCATTGGTGCATACTCGAATTATCTGTACACCAATTATTCAGATATTATTTTCTGTTTCTCGTGCACGGTATTAAGAAGCTTCTAAGTTTGTTCATCAAACGCCATCGTTCTCCTCGACAGCCTCTGTTATCATTGAGTCCAGATAACCGAATTTTTAATGCATCTAAAACCAACATGCATGCATAGTTAGTCCAACTAGTTTCGAACTGATCAGTGTCTACCAGAAAGTTGTGCAAGGTACATTTCCTGTACCGTCCACGTTTTGCCCAAAACGAGAGATTTTTCCATGTATCTCACACTAAATCTAGATCTAAGCATTGACTTTTCGCTGGGACAATGAACTGAATCGTCTGACCCGTCTGGTCCGTCTGGTCATGGATGCTGTGAACCTCCACTAGGTATTGCATTTCCGTCGTTGTTCATATTTACGACGCACGACTCTTTCAAACTCGATAAATCCACAATTCACGACTTCATTTTTTCCTCGACGTGAGGATTTATCGGTTATCCGTTAGAATCTTGCACAGACACCCGCCGCGTTTGGGAGAAACATTCGATCGATATGTTTTGCGGATCGATTGGAAACCAAGTTGGCAAGTAGTTAAGGGTGTGATTATGCCTTATATAGATCACCTGAAATTGGGAAGTAGATCTCCAGATGATCATCCATTTTTAACCTATTCAAACTAGATTCCAGTTGTCATTTTCTTCACCTGATCATAAATATCTTTGTTGCACCAGCATGCACTGGTCGGTCACGATAATCATGTGGTTGAAAACTAGCCGTTAATGTTCCATCATAAGAACATGCTCTGCTTCAGAAGTGAGGATTAGTGCAGTAATCGGGCTCGCCAGCAGTACCTCCGGCAATTCAACTCCAATTGTTTTAGCGTCAGCTCAGATGGACAACTAGCATCGCTGCCCATGAAATATTACCTTAAGATGGGGAAGTATCTTCATCTTAAGCATATCCTTAAATATTGATGGTGATCAATTTCGGTGCTGATGACGACAAAGATAATGATCATGATATGCCTGATGTAGCTGCTACTACGCTTGTAGATGCTGCTAATGATCGTGACGATGCCGGAGTGGTTGTCGGAAGGCACAGCGGGACCATATGGTCACTAACTTGTGAACAAATGAAGAAAATCCACTTTTTTCCGCTCTGCATCACATACTTAGTTCCTAAGCTGGACGATAAAAGCATAAAACAAATGCAGATGCTCCTCGGTTCGCAGCGCGGAGCTAGTTACGTGTAATGTATCACCCATAATGGATGATGCCAATGCACCATGTTGGGGTAGTGATCTTCAGTGAAAGCGGCCTAATTCCAAATGATTATTGGTTTCGAAAAGGAATGTAATGGAGGACGATGATCACCGCCAACGACAGGCGCAATGTAGCGAACGATGTACAGTAATGAGAAAATTGTGTAACCCATGTAAACTGGTTGTAAAGCTACCCATGAGGAGCTGCTTCTTCTTTGTGCCTTGCGTTGCTTGTTGGGATGATCGTAACATATGTGGTTCTATGAGAGCGGTTTTACCGGTAACCGTTAGAAGTTGTTATGTAAGGTAAATTGAATTCATAAAATTGATTGGAGCCGTATAGGTTGTTTGGTGATAAGCGGCCTGGAAGTTACTTAGTAGATGATCGAGTTCTTGTTTCAGAGAAATATTCTCCTAAACTTGACTGATGATAATTTATGACAATAAAGACACTTGCTAGTTTACGGTCGAAAATCGGTTCTTCTCTTTGAAGGGTAGGAGTCACCTTTGCGTTCTTCTTCTTTTATGACGTTTCAATCCGAAGTTGGTCCTTGACCTCAAAATATTTGGTTGCACTCCTGTCGTCGTAAAGCTATAGCCCATAGGTGTGGCTGTCAAGATACGTCCTAAATAGAGGTTTATGGCAAACATTGAAATAGTGTCCAGGAGCCGAGGCTTAGAATTTGTCTCTATACTCTTTGTGTTTAGTAGCTCTGTAAGTATCGTATTCACACTCCACGCTTCGTTGTTTCTCAACGTCCTTATGCAGTCTCTCATAATACGATATGCTGAGATTAAGTTGTGGTTAATTTCTTAACAGTATCACATCCGGTGAAGTTCCGCCTCTTGTGTATGAAATGGCTACTGACCGTAACGTGTGGATATGGACTGTTCCTTCAAGCAGAAGGGAATGACCTTGGTCATCAGTGCACTCAAAGGGAGGCAATCCATTGGGCTCGATGGTCTGCCCGTAGAGTTGTCTACTGCTTCCACTCACACGGAAATCTTGGGAATCCGAGATGTTTCGATTCCAAAGAAGGACAGCCGTTTTCAGTGTGACATTTTGAGGGATATCCGCATGCTCCCTGTCGTCGCAAATTTAATAGTTGAAACAATCCTAAAACGCATCAAAGAACGTTTCGAAAGCTTGGTCGACAGAAAAAAGGGTTTCCACTCCGGATCCTCCTGCATTTACCACATCGACACTGACACCGGATCATTTTGCAACAGTGCTCGGAGTTTAGATATTATTCCTTCTTGTTGTCGGTGACTTTCCTCGTGCTGGTTTGTCCGGAGGACGTGAAAGAATTCAATGGACAATAACATCTTTCTTAAAACACCTTGACTAAGCTGATAAAATGTGTTTGCTCTCTCACCAGGTAATGGACCTTGGTCAAATGGCTCTGGATTTAAAAAGAGAGGCAAGTAGAGTTGAGCTGAAGATAAACACCAACAAGCCCAAGATTATCAGGCTGTCTATCTGCATTAATGGGCAGAACTTCGAAGATGTCTATCAATTTATATATGTTGGAAGCGTGGTTTTTGCCGACAATAGCACCAGACTGGATGTTGCCCGACGCATTACCTGCACTAGATCCGCTTTCGCTGGCTTGTCTAAAATCTGGAAATCCAATTATCTCAACACCAAGATCAAGTTGAGGCTGTTCTCTGTTAGTGTTCTTTCTGTGTAGTATATTATCCCCAGCACATGTCGATAATTCTGCTCCTACCTAGCCTAACGATTTTGGGACTATAGTGTTAAGCCACTCCGCTGTGTCCTCCATCACGCAGTCCACCAGCATGTGGCCTAGTCGAAAACGTATCCCGGTAAACCTGCCTGACGACAAGGTCTTCGATAGTTTTCCGCCCCTTAAGAGTGAGTATTTGCTCAGGAAACGTCTTCGGCAGTGTAGTCAGTCGAATGCTCTTGACGGCACTAGCATAACTAATAGCGGGCTTCCTGACTCCTGCTGTCACCCCTGCCCTACTTGAGATTCTCGGACATCGTTTCTGGGTTTTTCGGGTTCAATTTTGTTTGTTTTGGGGGGCATTCCCCTCATGTGGGCTAATCTCTCTACCTCCTAGGCCCCGATAATAATGGCCCTTCCTGAGCCTTCTTAAAGGTCTCTTCTGATTTCAGGCCTTCATTGGGATTAATGCACATATCTTTTAAAACTTGCGCCACTGAGGTCTGTTTCCTTTCTGACGTCTGATATACTGATCCTAGACGTGCATTTGCTTGTCCCTGCTTTTTGAGCAGCGGCCTTTGTTGGTTGTAGTCCTTACAGTAGGCCAATGTTGACATTAACCGCACTGCTTGACCTCCATTTTCTCCCTTTTTGGGTCTAATTATCTGACATCCAGTATATCGGAGATGTTCCCCCGCCTGGGGTGGCCACTTTGTGGGCGGGGTCCCGCGTGTTTGTTATTTGTTTTTTTTTGTATTCTCGATTTTTTTACTCATTTGATTCCCACCAGCATGGGGGATTCACCGTACCACAGCGCCCCGTAGTACAGTAAGGTCAAACTTACATACTGAGGTGACCAGATATCAGTGAAGCTTTGTTTGAATACAGTCGGTTACCTCCGACTATAAACTATCCAATGGACACGGTTTGTATGACACCTTGGATTGGAAGATGTGTTTTTTCGACTCGCCAGTCTATATCCGTCGCTTTTTGTTAATAGTAGGATCACTTCGTACAGGGTGCGGATGTCACCGTTCACCTTCTTGGTAGACGAGAAGCTTGGCTCCTGTATAGCCATATATCACCCTCAAAGAGAGGGAGCTATATTGTGCGTTAGTTTATACTGCTTGACTCGGCCTTTTATTCCGAGAACCTAATACAGACACGTTTTTGACATCTTCAGCAAAGCACTATCCCAAGTGGACGTGCAGAACAATACTACGGAGATTCCAATGGGTTAGAATCCGCAATGACCTACGTTATTGAGCTCGCTGCTGCATACCTTTCCAGCTTTTCGAAATGTGTCCTTCCCTCCCTTGTCGCCTGATCCGTTCCAGGATGATTTAAGGTAATATCTTTGGGACTGCGAAAAGCACGCAAATACCTTGCGAGTTGTCGCACCCAACACAGAACCTTAACGATCATCTCTTTCTTCCACTCATTGGGAAATACCTCATATTCGAGAATTTATTAGTGAATGAATGCTGTCTAAAAAACACTCTGTATGCACAATATTCGCATACAGCGGGGTTCTGCCAAGATGCAGAGGATTAGGTAAAAAAGGTCTGACGTTACGTTGGTTTATCTAAAAGGCTTTCATTGAATTTCTGACAATTTATTCACTTCTTCTGGTAGTCTCCCAAAGTAGCGATATCGAGTCAAAATATATTCAACACGAAGATTCCCGGGTACGGTATGCATAAACGTAGGAACAACGAAACTGGCGAGAACAGGTAAAATGCCCTCACTCCCAATGACCGCGAAACATGGTTCAAAATATTGGAGGCAAGCTTTATAAAGTATAACCTAAAAGATCCACAATGGCAATATATAGAACTCATCGCAGTGCTGGCACCGCGGTATATCATCGAAATCGTCGATATCGTTAGAGAGGGAGTGGCAAATTACTCGTACAACCGCTTGCGTGAACAAATAATAGAGCAGTTGTATACCTGCCAGGAGAAGCAAGAATGACGCATGACGATCACTTTCACGGATCGCGAGAAACGTTTATAGTTTCATCGCTGATGCGAAGCCGATGAGTAGAAAGCCTGCCATCTGCTCTTCAGCCAATTAGCATAGCACTAGGCGGTCAGTTAACACAAACTGTAACCGACTTAGTTAGTCTTGTCTCTATCGCACTTTCGCCAAGTATCATGGAAGCAACTTCAGTCATAGCAGCATTCTCGTCTTCAACAGCAGAAACACGCTTTACGCAGCTAGTTTAACAATTGCTGAAGGTTTGTGAGCCATCTTCCGATACCATAAAATCAAAATATCCGCAAGATGTTAAACGACTCAGAATCGTGGTGATGTTTTTTTTCTCCTGTTTTGAGCAGATGTGGGTAAGAACCCTACCATTACCGTTCATGGAGACCATTGAAAGGCCTAAGACTATCTGCAAGCTCTTTCGTGGAGCGATGTACGGTGGCAAAATTATTGCTATTTGCAGCAACTTCTGCTATCCTCATTAGCAGCGTGGTGGAACTCTTTTTGGTAGCTATCACCACAACGTGGGACACCTAAGCGTGGAATCCACTCTCGACGGAGGGTCTCAGCACTGTGCTGTTATTTCCTTCAGATGCGTTACCTCAGACTACGACGTAATGCGATCACTGGTAGTGAAGCAATATCTGCAGCAGTGGGAGTCTCGCAAAGGGCCTATAATGTCGAGGTGTATAGTGTGGAAGCGGCTTGTCGACTTAAGGAATACATCTACTTCCTTCTTAGCATCTCTAGTGACTATACACCTTTCTCATGCGATGCACTCCCTGGCCAAAGAATCCACGTTCTTCTCCATGGGCGGCCAGAAATATTTGCTGGAGACTAGCCGGTTTGGTTTTCCGAATGCCAGGGTGCGCAAAATCGTGCACTAAGCGAAATACTTCCTTACGAAAAGCGGTCGAAGATAAGGAAATCTTTGAACTTGCATTTGGATTCGAACTAAAAGCTCTGAAAAACTGGGGCAAATTCCTGGGCCACAGCGGTTGCCGAAGAATCGATTACGGCTGGGATGTTGATCTCTGAGATCCGGGGCAAAGCGTCAGCGACTAAGTTGCCTTTACCGTATATGCTGAATGTCTGATGTGAACTGGCCGATGTAAACTGAGTGCCGCATTTGGCGAAGGGACGCTTTGTTGTAAGTCTAAAATCAGAGGCTTATGGTGAGCGAACAAGATGAATGACCTGCCTTCAAAGGAATATCGGAATTGCTTGATCCTCAGATACTCGACTAGTGGTTCACGGTAATAGGCGCTGTAATTCCGTTAAGCTAGATTCAAATGTTTTGAAAAGAAACGCGAAGGTTGCCAGCTTTGCCTCACTGACTTGGTAAGAGTAGCGCCGACTATGGTGTCTCAGACATCGACGAACATGGCTAGAAATGCATCTTACTGAAGAAATGACAGAAGTGTAGCGTCTATAAGCTGTTCCTTGGTGATTTCAAAAGCTTGGACGGTTTTTAGAGACCACACAACCTCCCGTGAAACTTTGGTCTTAGGACCAGAAAGGACGGCTTTAAGTAATGTCTGGTGGTGAGCGGCTTTGGGCAGGAAGGCAGAAGTTTTCCATACCCAGGCACCTTCTGATTTCTTTTGCGGTCATTGGCAATGGAAATCTCGTGATCAGTTGCACCTTGTCTGAGTTAGGTTGGATACCGTCAGGGGTGATAGAATAGCTTAGAAATTTCACCTGCTGCTGGAGATATCTGCATTTTTCGACGTTAAGAATTAAGCCATTGTCAAGAAATCTTTGAAAAATGCACTAGAGAGGTGCCAAACACTCGAAATCGATATAAGAGGCGACCATAACTTCATCTAAGTCTTCTTTTTCTTCATCCTTTGTCCCGTTCACAAACGGGGTCGGCTCGTCGGGATCGGTTTCGCCATTTGGCTCTGTCAAATGCCTGTTCCGAATGCAATCTCGAGGCTTTTAAATCCTCATCCAACATATCAAGCCACCGTTGTTTCGACCGGCCTTTTGGTCGTGTAGTATTCACTTTGATGTTCAAACCAATCTCGCAAATAAATTCTTGTTGGCGCGAATTACGTGACCATAGCATCGAAAATGCCTCTCTCGCAATTTTTTCACGATCAGTGCAACCCCATATCGATCACCACTCGTCCAACGCAACATCTTCGTCTCCATTATCGCCAGACGCCGTCTATTGTCTTTTATAGTTGGTCAACGTTCAGAACCATAAAGAGCAACCGGACGGACGACATTGCGGTAAATCTTAGATTTGAGACGTTTGTTGATACTTCAGTCACAAAGAACACCACTTGTAGAAAGCCACTTCATCCAGGTTACGTTAATGCGTGAAGCATTCATAGCGCAGTTCTCTATTGGATGATAGCATTGACCCGAGGTATTTAAATCGCTCAGTTATGGGCAGTGATTATTCCTGTTGCATAGAGATCGGTCGCCAAAAATTCAGTTGTGTTCACAATAAATCTGAGACTGTGTTGCATGTGGCGATTACTTCATTTTTGGGCAAGTAGCTTGAGAGAACGTTTCCTTGATGACAGGTTTTGATGCACCCACATGCGATGTCGTCAGGTCTTGTGGCTTTCCCCGATTCCGTTCGTTGTATTGCCTCCTCGACTTCAGTTGCGCTGACAGGTGGAACTGTCCCAATTGTCAGCAATGATTGTGGAAGTTGGGGATGAGCAGATTCTTCAGTTGAAATCCGCTCGAACTATTCTCGTTATCTATCCGCAACGGATAGCGGCTCGAAGGTTGGTAAACAAAGTACAGTTCTCGTCATTAGCGCGACAGAAATGTTCGATATCCTGTGTGCGTTCATGTCCAGTAATATTTTTGTAGCGGTCCGCTTGGGTAACAGTGGCTGCTTTGTTTGCTTACCGGTTGGTATTCTTATAAATTTACCAATTGGCTAGCGTTTCATCGTTGAGAAACTTGTAGTGGAAGCGTTTCTTTTCACGGACCTTCATTTTAACTTCGTCATTGCTAAGCCAAGTGTCTCGGTTGATGTGCCATTTACCTGGCTTGGAGATCCCGAGGTTTGCAGAGGCCGCTTTGTGGATCGTGTCTTTCATTTGGTTGCACGATTCTTCCAGATTCTTAATGGTTGGTAATCGCGTAAGTGAAATCATTTCTTCTTTTTTCTCACGAAATCGCCACCATTTAATGCGACGCGGGCCAGTGCGTTCTTCAAGCTTTTTTATCGGTGGCTTAATTCGCAGGACGGCAATCAACGGCCGATGTTAAGGTGCGATAGTCTCATAGGGAGTGGCTTTGCGGGGGTAAAATGTCGGCGTCTTATGAGAATATATTCGATTTGCATTTTACTGTTCCCACTATAAATGTAGGAAGGTGAGACAATCGTTTGATGAACCATCTATTCATAAGTACAAAGTCATGGGACTCCGCATGCATTTTCACCTGCATGATCATAAAGGTCGCCAGCAATGATGATATAGTCATCAGAGGGCACGTTGCGGGCCTTTCCATCGAGAAGTTGCCAGAAGGCATCTTTCTCGGGATCAGGTCGACCTGTCTGTGGTGCGTATACGGTGAAGAAGCAAATAGTGCGATCAGCTGAAATAATGGTAAGCTTCATCTGCCGATCATCAAGTCGTTCGACTTCTTTAATGGCATCACGGAAACCCTTTGAGATGGCAATTCCAACACCGTATTAAGGGTGTGGGCTACCAAAATAGAGAAGTTTGTAGCCATTTTTACCGCGTTCGCGTTCAATGTCGCAGCTTTTGGCACCAGACCATCGAGTTTCTTGCAGAGTGCAGATATCAATGTTCCTTTTCCGGGGGCTCTTGCAAATTCCTCGGTCCTTCCAGTTAGGGTACCAACATTTGGCGTGCAGATACGTATTTTTTTTGTTCGGACTAACTTACTTACATCCATACGTCAAGTACCCCTGTCCATTTCTCGACAGGACCAGCGCCCGTCCTGCTGCGTCGACTGAAGTGGACACCCTAGCGTTTTTCCGCTTTTTCTGGGCTTGGGACCAGTATACCATGTTAATAGCATGGTGGAGTTAACCATAACTTCATCCAAGTAGACCAAACAGAAATTAAAGTTCCGTAGTACAGAGTGGATGAATCTCTGGAAAGTTTGCGCCGCATTGCACAGGCCAAAAGTCGTCTATATGGATTCGAATAGTCCAAAAGGTTATCTTTGGAATATATTCGGGAGCTTCGGAGATTTGATGGTAGCTCTTGGCGAGATCCAATGTCGAGAGACCTAGACAGTTTGCCAAATAATGCGTAAAGTCTTGGATAAATGAAATCGAGTATCGATCCAGAATCATCTGAGCATTCAGGCGTCTATAATCTGGGCAAGGGTGCCATTTCACATTGGGCTTGGTGATCAAATAGCGTGGAGGTGACTAACTGCTGTTGAAAGGTTTGCATATACAATGCTTAGATATTCAAACCCTGTCTGCTCAACAGCGAGCTCGTGGGGTGGTAGAGGACTCACCTTATAGAAGATTGAAGAGCCAGCAGTGTTGATGTGGTACTGGACATCGTGCTTAACTGGCTGAGAAAGGCTACATTCAGTAATAATGTTGCTATATTTTTGGAGTAGTGCGCGAATGCCTGGATCAGCAACGCCTTCCAAAATGATAGAAAAAGTGGTGTTGGTCGAGCAGGTTGAAATTTTCCCTGCTGACCGAAGATAGGTTGTGGGCTCTATGCTTCCTATCCGCCAGCAGCCCATAGTGACACAGGAAGCCTCCGAATAATATGGGGACACTGATGTCAGCCAAAATGAAGCGCGACGAAAAGGTCCGGCGCAAGCCAAGACTCACATCTACTTGCCTGTAGCCGTAAACTGCGCTGGGCGTGGAGTTGGGTGCACCTAATTCCAGCTGCTGAGTAAATAAATTGTTGGGTCTGCAAACAGGGCAACAGCGTTGCCGTTACGATCGCTAACGCCATTTATCTTGATCACATGTCTGAGCAAGGAGCTGTTAGTGACCAGTTTGGTATTCAGATCACCCATCACTATCTTAATTAGGAAGCATTTCCCGAATTACATGTAATTACTCACAGAAAGTATTTTTTACATCTATGTTTGTAATCTCCGTTGGCGCATAGCCCGGGACAATCGTGATGCTCCTTAATCTGGAGCGAAATCCTGTAGTCAAGAGCTTGTCTTAAACCGAATCCCAGATCAAAAGAGTGTACCCTGCGGTAGTCATCAGCAACTCTCCGACACCGAATTTGGGTTTACTACCATGGACCTTTTCAAGGTAGAAAGGCACAGTGCGGAAAGATGGATGGATCCAGAGTCCCACCATCTCAATTCACTTAGCCCAGGATATCTAACTTATTTCGCTGGAATCCTTACTGAAGTTGGAGAAAGTGCACATTCTGTATCTCGTTTTGACCAGTTTCCTGTGTTCGATACCATGAAAGGATGCATAGACTTTTTCATTTTAATCTTTCACGCAAATGACCCGCCACCAAGCGTACTAGGCATGATCTTCGAGTGCAGTGAAAAACAAAGCGAACAAGGTCATCTATTGAGATGCTCTTAATTTTTTTACAAACAAACGAATTTCAACAGATGAGCATTGTTTCATTATTATGAATTCTGCCGCTTCCCTCCCTATTACAAGCACATTAGCGGTATGACGTGTGGAAATATCAATTTGAATTCATTAATCGCGCCGTGTTTCAACATTTTTCCAATCAAGAGTTAAAATCATTTTTAGGAAACTCTGAGTTATTCAAGAAATTAACTTCATCTCTGCGGAGTAACATGGGCTGGGAAGTTAATTAAGGTGTTGATTAAAAATCGAGATTTGTAACTAAGACACAACCTTCGGAATGATGCCATGCAGACATTGAGGAATTTACTTTCAATTATTGAAAAATTCCCGTAAATGATCGAAATTTCCGCCCACTGTGATCAATTTCACTTTGATATGAATGTGGGGCATGTTCAAAACAAACACGATTACTTCTCTGATCTCTTTATTAGATCGCGAAGCTGAATTTAACCCTATCCACGTAAGATGAGGTTGATCCCGAAGTTGGGAAATGTGTTCGCATCTGGTATATATGAAGATTGTAGTAAAATGTGCTGATAAAGCAAGATTAGAAGAGTGGGGAGAGAAAGAGGGCAAGATTAAATTTCTTTTGTAATTTTTGTGATTAATTTGAAATCATCATTACGGATCTACAGCACATAATCGTTTTTCAATTGATATACAGACATATCCATATGTATATTGGACTAGTGACCTTTTACTGCAAATTGCTTTACTGAATGGCGGTGCGTTTTGTTCATCTGAAGCATCTTGCTGCAGTGGATAGTAATATTAGTTGACTCCTGGATTACGCAAGATAGCCTAGACTTAAAACATGTGCAGCCACTTTTCATCGTTTAAATTGGCTGCAGTTGATCTTAAACATTCTCCAAATAATTTTCTTATCGCAGGTTGCCAAATGAAACGCCATTTAATTAAATTATGCCGGCGTTCACGGGAGCCGCTTCCGCGGCATGGGTCACCCCTCGGTCCAGGGCACGAGCATTATAATAATTACCGAACACTTTGTAGTCAATTACATTTATTGCATTTTGCATTATATGAACTACTTTTTATGTTTTTGGCGCATTGACAGCAACTACATGTTGTGGCCGGCATTTCACCGCCTCGCTGCGGGGCCCACTAGTAATCTGTTGGTTAATTTATGGACCCTGTTAAATTCTTAATTGAATCTCGCATGTTCGCTGGTTTTGTGTCGCATGCGCAATTGGAAATGCTATAAAATTTGGAACGAAAACTTGTGTTCAGGCTGTTGAACATTAATTAAATAGGGATATGTGTAAGTATGCACGCGGAAATTGAAGTGATTTCTTTACCAGCAAGTGCTTAACAGATCTTAGCTAAACCCGGGATAGTATCAGACATGCAATTCCAAACTTCAAATAAAGTAGGACTATTCATTGATTCGTGGGTGGTTCTCAGAGTCGCTTTTAGAACTTGCCACAAAAATAAGCGGCTTAGCGAGACAGTGACGGTTGCGAACTTCTCCACTCTTGTAAAGTGCGTGTACGTCATATAAAAAATAAGAACGCAATTCAAAATTTGACTCTCAACTTGAATGCATGAAACTTTCCTATACTGACCATTTCGTCGCATTTCTGCCCTTTATGAGGCTATGTACTCTTAAATATTAGCATGTTCTTGTTCTTACATTTGATGATTCGATAGTCTGCCAAATATTTTCGTGATTTTGTTGGGAACCTAGGAAGGAAGAGCCCCGTGATTTGAATGATCGAAAAACTTCTAAGTATTACGGAAAATAATGAGGAAAGCTCAGCGGACGTCTATTTTTTTCAAATGTTGACTAAAAGGAAAATATGGAATGAAGATTTTTACAAAATCTGCATAAAAAGCATGAGTACGTATTTCTATAATTTCAAATAATTTTGTTGCCTCCTTCTTCTTTAACTTCTGTCCTGTTCGACACCTGGTCGGCTCATCTAATCGGAAAAGTAATGGATACTTTTCTCAATCATAGGCTTGGTCCAGGTGGAGTCGAGCATTTATCATATTAAACCATTGCTTTTCAGTCGTTCTTCGGATCCTCTCCCATCGAGGATGTCGATGGCGCAGTTTATTCCGAGATGAGTGTAACCTCATATCAATCATGTTTGTCCTCATTTCGGACATATCAAATGGCATGGATTTGGAAAGGGAGGCAAGTAGAGTTGGACTGAAAATAAACACCAACAAAACCAAGGTTCTCAGTCTGACGGGTCGGCGGTAAATGTATAAACCTGCTTGTAACCAACAAATTTTTGGTAGACGTCAACATGATATTACCAGAATTTCTTAAACCTGTTCAGGGTAAATAGTAGCCGTAAAGCAACTTTGATGTTCGCCAAGCAGGTTTTCAACGTAAAGTCTGAGACTACACCCTTATGCAAGATTTTGCTGAACACTTTTGTAGGAAGTGCATATTAGTACCGTCATTCTGTAATTTTCGCATACCACTTTGTCACTTCTTTTTGAACAGGATGAATGTCTTGCATCAGTGATCTGATAGTTTCTCTTCTTTGTGTATTTTTTGAACCAGCATGTAGATGTACTTTCCATAGTTAGTTCGACTTTCAAGGAGTTCTGGCGAAGTACTATAAACATCAATACATTGTTTGATTTCAGGCTCCTCATGGCACCACCCACCTCTTCTATGGAAGAGGGAATAATTGCATTGTGCACATTCCAAAGATAATTCCTCCGTGACTGCTTATGACCTTTGAGGGTTCAAGGGTTCTCCAAATTCTCCCGTTGAATGTGCTTTCATTGCTGTCATTACCGAGGCTAGCTTTCTCTTGAAGACCATCTGGAAGCATTCTCATTACTTAAAATGGTGCGTCAAAGGCATAGTGAAGCTTCCGCAAGGTCTTGTCAAAATATCTGTCGACTAAGCAATTTTCTGCTAGAACGTAATATATGTATATATTCTGGGAAAATATCCACTTCCTCCTCCAAGTGATATTGACATTCGAAGTCTTGAATTTACAAAGAAGCCACAGCTATGACCTATTATAACTTTGTTAGTAATATTGGGATTTTGGTCATTGCTTCGAAAAGTACTAACCGAGATCTTTCATTTGATACCTCATATCTATATTTGATGAACAATTTACACCCCCCCCCCCTGTTTTGCATGTATGGGGACGTAAAAGGATGTAATTCACTGTATGCTTGAGCGTTCATAGTTCCCACCTACCTTTCTACCAAATTAGGTGTCAATCGCTATAACCGTCTCCAAGAAAATGCATGTGACGGACAGGCAGACAAAGAGACAGACAGTAAACCGATTTTAATAAAGTTTTGTTTCACACAACGGCGTGCAGCTGAAGCAATCTCGAACGTCATATAGCTAACATTGCCTGCAAATTCTCCGAAATGAAGGACAAGGTCCATCGCAAGTCTGGCGACCGGAAACATCAGCAGGTTTCAATGGGAAAGTAGCCGGACCAAGAAAATCAGTCGACTAGCATCATTGATTGTTCTACAATTAACCAACAATCAATTGTCAGCGTCATTTTCGCTCTAACCGAACCTTTGTGCGTCAACTACCTCTAGGAGTTCCCTCCATTGGGTCATTGCACCATTCGTCATGGGACTGTCGCTGTTAACGTAAACAAGGCTGCTAACGGTGGCAATGCGATCAGAGCCACTGATAATTCTAGAACCCCAGCAACCTGGCTACAAGCTTAGCAGCTTCGATGCCGCCAACTCCACAATGGAATATTACATTTACCCTTCAATCGCAAATGAGTGAAGTCAATTATTCATCGATTCCCAAGCAATTTTACGTAAACTGGGCACGTTGTTAACTTAGGACCATCATCTTCGAATTAAGTTCGAGAGAAGAATCCTCCGAAAAGGATGGACGATTCCGTAGCCTTCATAATGACGAAATCTATGAGCGATACCATGACCGTCCGGTTGTGAATAAAATCCAGCTCAATAGGTTACGGTGGGAGGGTCACTTAATCCGCATGGATGAGGATGATCCAGCCCGGAAAGTCTATAAGGACAATATCTATGGTAGAAAAAGAAGACGAGGCAGACCCTGCCTAAGATGGACCAATGGCCTAGGTCAGGATGCCAGATAGCTTTTAGGGATATCGAATTGGTGGACCTCGGCGCAAAACCGGGATGTCTGGAGTTTTTTATTAAGGCAGGCTTAGACCGGATACCGGTTGTTGCGCCGTTGATGATGATGAAGATTAATTTTTCTTGTGGGAACGATATATACATCATATATAAATATTCAGAAATAAAAGTAAAATACGTTAGGCCGGAAGAGTCGGCACTACCTCTTTCTTCACAGGTCAAAAGGTGATCTACGTGGGTCTTTCGGGTTCTTCTGGTGTTACTTCGCTAATAATGTCACGCGAGAGGAAAAATGGTGCGGAACCTTCTGGCACCGGCGAGCTCATCAAGCGCCTGCGTTAAGTGAATCACTTGCTGACAGATTTAATAACGCTTGACGACTGCACACCTAGCCAGCTGCTTCGGGAATTGAAGCAATTGGGTGGCGACAAGGTCGGTGCGAAGTCCTTGTGGTTTCAGCAACTGACGGAGTGCTCGCAGCCTATTCTAGCGTGTGCAGATTGTGGTTTTCTTGAGGTGTTGGCCGCGACTGCGGACAAAATGCACGAGGTGCGCGACTGCAAAAATTAAGTTCGCTGGCGGCACGGCGATCTCTATCCAAAGTCCAGTAAGATATCGCCTTGCAGTACACGATCGCTTTAGTGGACGCAATTATCTTGTAGAGAGACACTGGCGCGGAAGTCTCGTCCCTCACCGTCCGCAGATCCCCAGCAGCTAAAATTAGCTGAGTCTTGTTTTGTGTTGGGCCTTTTCGTGGCGCTTCATTTTGGCCACCTCGATGTCCCCACATTAGGCGCAGACTTCCTGAGTCACTATGGGCTGCTAGTGGATATGCAGCATAGGTCCTTGATAGACCCTACATCCTGTCTTCGATTGTCAGGGGAAATTTCAACCTGCTTGAACAACAACACCCTTTCTATCATTTTTTGCCGATCCAGGTATTGACGCCTTGTTCCAAAAATATCGCAATATTATTACCGAATGTCTCCCTCAGCCAGTTAATCCTCTAATACCCCACAAGCTCGCTATAACGTGGAAAGAGTTTGGACGACAACTTAAACAGGGTAAATGCAACCATTCACCAGCAGTTGGCTATCTCCAATCCATTTGGTTCCCAAGTCCAATGGAAACCTTACGGAGATTATAGACGTCTGAATGCTCAGACGATTCTAGATCGGTACCTCACTCTAGTCGTTCAAGACTTTAAGTATTATTTGGCATACTGTCGTGTTTTCTCGACCTTGAATCCGCTAAGGCCTACTCTCAAATCTTTGTAACTTGCGAGGATATTCCAAAGACAGTAATTTGCACAACTTTTGGACTCTTCGAGTTAGCGCGGATGACATTTGGCCTCTGCCTGTTCCACGAAACTTGGACTTTGTTTCGTCGTCATCTGAGCCTAATTCTCAGCGTTGACAGAAGTAAGTTTCTTCTACAGCAGCTGAAATTTCTAGGCCATTGCATCACCCCTGACGGCACTGAACCCATCCAAGTGTTTGAAACCACCAGGCAATAACTGGAAGATGCAGCTCTAGCCGTGCCACACATACCGCAGTAGGCGCTGCTCTTCAAAAAAAGTGAATCAAAGCTGGCAAACCGTTAGGTTTCTTTTCAAAACAGTTGAATCCTGCTCAACGAAATTACAGCGCCTATGATCGTGAATTATTAGCCGCGTATCTGAGTATTAAGCACTTCCGATATTCCCGCTCTAACTTCTGACTTACGTCAAAAGCCAGCCAAAGCATCCCCTCGACAACCTCGGCACTTAGCTTATATCAGCCAGTTTACATCGGGCATTCAATATGTGTATAGTATAGACAATTTAGTCGCTGATGCTTTGCCCCGGATCTTCAAGATCAACATCGCAACCGCAGTCCGTTTTTCGGCAATCGTAGCTCTTCAGAACCTGCAGTCGGACTCCAAATACAAGTTCAAGGTGTGTCCTATCTTCGGCTCACATTCCTCTATCTAGTGCTAGATCCCTCAAAATGGGTCTAGACCATATATTCCAACCGCTTTTTATAAGGAAGTGTTTCGCTATGTGCACGATTTTGCGAATCGGTTAGTCTGCAGCAACTATCTCTGGCCGTCCATGAACAAGAACGTGAATTTTTGGGCCAAAGTGTGCATCGTATGCCAAGGATGGTAAGTCACTAGACATGCTAGGAAGGAAGTTGGTGTATTCCCTAAGTCGGCAAAGGGCTTCCACACTACCCATCTCGACGTTATAGTCGCTTTGCGAGACCCATACGACTAGAAGTTTTGTCTCACGATCATTGATCGGTTTACGCGGTGGCCTGAGGCACAGTAATGTGCTGATTCCGCGCCTTGGTGCTTCTGCTGTCATCAGCATATAGCAGGAAATGCAATTTGAATCTACTCTTTTCTTGGAGCTCGGACAATTCTTCGGATTCCAATGTCATCGTCTAATGGGATGCAAGAACGTTGGCACCGAACGTTGAAGGCAGTTATTATGGCGCGCGACGAGCAGTCCTGGTAGCAGATCTTTCCTTTCTTTCTGCTGGACCGCCGAGACCGGATTGTTGCGCCTACTACGAGAGTCGGTGCCCAAGTTAAAGCCACCTCCGCCGTCTCGTCACACGCAGCCGGCAGTCCACACCCCTAGGGAGCTTGAAGTTTGTACACACGTTCTGGTGAGGATTGCTGCCCCATACCATACCATACGAGCAGTGCTATAAGGGACTCGAAAGTTTGGAGCACTCGCTCAGTTTGGATGTTGGTGGCAAGCCCAAAATGAAGCGTACATCACACTCGTCTGCCAGTCGACCGCAGGCGGGTAGCCTCGCCGCGCGTTCTCCCACCGGAACCCTTAGGTTTCAGCTGGGGACGAAGCGCTGTGGCTGAGCGAAACCGAGCGCACTGGAGGAGGGTGTAACCTGCTACGAGGCCGATTTGAAAGAGCGAGACTACTTCACACGGAGTAATCGTTGTCCTGTAAAGTAGGGCTTCCCGGGTCAATTGATTTTTAAAAAGGTTTTAAAAAAAAATAATTGAATAAATCAGAAGCCAGAATTCGGAGATTGAAGAACTCCTCTCATAGGATTCCTTAAATTTAGTTTTATAGTTGTTAATAAATTAATTGAAAATAACAAAAGGAAAATGTTTTAATTGAATCAAAAGTGTTCTTAATTAAAATATATAACTATACTCGCACCGCATGATTATTTAGCTAATGCTGGAGCTGTTGATTTTGTTTGTGGTGGGTGCTTCACAAATGTTGCCTTATTTTGAGTAATATTTAGCTATAATATGCAGATTAATCTTCTTTTCCATTTGAATAAGCTCCTCTGAAGTGGTAGATAATAGCGTTAGATATATATGCGCGGAGAGAGCTTGTACCCCATAATCTTATATCGTGTTCTTTCCTTCATTTGGATGTTTGCGGTTGGAATCGGTTGAAGTAAAAAGCGCTTGGTCTTAATATTATTTCGCAGAGCGGTGTAATTCTTAGCTACTCAATCTGGCACGCAGACGGGCATAGTTTAATTAAAATGAGGCAATCAATTCGTAACATAAGTTAAATCTATGTTTCGTAGCTTACATCTCTATTACCATCAAAGTCGAGATTAATTTATCGCCTCACATTCATTTGAATTCACCTTCCAGTTCACTTAGCCGAACAACCTCTCATCCATTTTATCGACACATGTAATTACTCCATCAAGTTCAATCGTTACATGTGTTAAGGCATTGGTTCTACAAAATCAACAGATGTAGATGCCTCTCCCAACAAAAACCATCATTACACATTAATGCCTTTTTAATGCACTAAAATTACACGGACATATGTACTTCCACATCAAGTACAATATTTTTCTAGTCTCGAATAGACAACAATTCGAAAACATTTTAGACAGAAAGATCCATATTGTGCAACAAATTGTCATCGTGCAGGTGCTAACCCATGTTTTTAAGGTAAATGTTGTAATATTGCTATCTTGTCTGCAAGTGGGCTTGAAACCTCTTAGAAAATCTGCTCGAGTGGCTTAAGTTTTTCTCATACTTGGTGATTTTGATGCTTTTAGCAATATTGAAATAATCGATTTTACGGTATTAAACCTAGATTGCTTTTGAGGCTTCAATAAAAATAATAAAAATATTTCCGATGAGATTGGGAAATTGGTCGTTATTTTGGGAGCTGATGGGCGGATGCAGCCTGATTATAGCTTCATAGTCGACCTTCACTATAGCATTTGCAAAAACTTTTGTGGGAATTTCACACTTTGTCGGTGCTTTGATTACTCCGAATTGTAGAAGTAATACTTAATTATAGTCGATGTGCTCAGCGAAATTGTTCTTTGAAAATATATTGAACTCGAAATTATAGACTCAAATAGTTAGCATAAAGCCTCTATAAGAGATATTACATAAAGTTTTCAAATTCACTTTATTCCCAGATAACGACTTATGTTGAAATAAGTTATTTTGATAGCCTTAGTCCGTTGAAATTCGATACGCCGTACCTGACTCCAACAAACATCCAGTGTTGTTCGCCAAAGTGGGACATTCAACAAGACGGTGCTACCACTCTGGCTATAATCATAGTTCTGGCTAGGGCCATACTCCTTGTATTTCTAGCCGAGTCAGTAACGAATTTGATAACATTGGTGTCTGCCGTGGCTTAACGGAACCCATACTATCGACTTGAAGTCCTCCCTAACTCTCAGCAACCAAGAACAATCTATTACAGATTACCCGCTTTAATGTTTTACCCACATTGTCTAAAAAACATATGGGGCGACATGAGGGTGGATTTTCCTGGAAGTTTACCTACGTTAGGTGGTAATACAGCTTTTGCTGCTTCCACGCTGCAAGAAATTTCCCCTCGAACATACACGCTTCAAACAGCTCAACGAGCATCTACGGTTTAGTTTTCACAATGAACTTTAGAGTCCATTTCGGTATTTCTTCCAGTCCCGAAGCTTTGTTATCACCTATTCCACTGCATATCTAGATTAGCTCGTCTCTGGCTACTGACGGGACCACCGACATATTCAGAAGTTGGAAGCTGTCAATGCCCCCTTCCCCGGGCAAATATCCACTTGATGATTTTCAGCAAGATGGTACAGCATATGATCTGCGGAGTTGAGCTGTCTCTGAATCGTCCCATCACAATTCAAGGTGCATCCGAGCTCCTTAAAACATTCCGTTGGAGCGCCAGCTTGAAATTGTTGCGAACTTGTCTATAGGCGACCTCTTTTTGCTTATGATTGATCCTACCTACCGCTGTCTAAGCCCATCATCTGATTAGGTGATAGGCTAACGGAAGTCCGATCAGTTTACTATGCTATTCGTAGTTGGGAGTGTACGCCTTCTAAGCATGGACACCTCACATGTTGGAGCGATGCACCGTATCGCAGCTCTTTCCATGGAGGCGCCTACTTTAGTAGGTCTAGCCATACCTTTAGGAAGGTCTGTTCATCCAAAGTTTTGTCCTGTTTTGTATCCTGCTGTTCTCTTCGATTTTGGCTCTCGGCTTGCGGATCTCCTGCCCTGTTGGCCTTTCATTGTTTGATCGCCTGCTCTTTACGTGGTGAAGTGCTCGTTAAGTTATCAGGACATATTATGCGCCAGTACAGTGCTGAAGAAAGAAGGATCTACAGATGAACTAGACTCCCCCTTCCGATAGGTACCTCTAATAAACTGGTTCCCTTGCGTTAATCTCGCTGTTCGCCCGCTCAAAGGCCCACGGACTTAATGGGATCTTCTACCGTTGCAGTTTCAGCAAATCATTTTTTTGCTTTTCGCTTATTTTGAAAGAAGATGATGTTAAGAATGCGCCATAAAAAAGATTTCGTGAAAAGCACGTTCTTTCATGGGTATTTCGGATAGGGAATATAAACCCCTGCAGTTGTTTCGAGCACTTAGTAGCATGCAATCGTTCCGCTCATCAAGTGCCATCAGGCTGAGACCCGAGGGACTTTTACAAGTTTCCAGCATGACAGAATTATCATCGATCCCAGATGAATTCGACAGAAGCTCAGTCTTCTGATAATTTATTAGCAAGATGCTTGGGTCCACACACTCAAAACAACAACGAATCATTCAAAAGCTGCATTTGAATTTTGGCTTCAAAACATTTCCACTCTGGTAAACGGGTGGTTAAAATTGCTGCTCACTTAGTAGTAAGGAGCTTCAAAGAAGGATTTTTGCCCACTTTGTAAGTCATGGACGTATTGAGGATTACTTTGGGAGACAAGAAATGCATCGACCGTTCCGAGCGTAGGGTCAGTGACGCTGCAAAATATGCGCGCATTCGACAGAGAGAGGAAAACGCAGCTAACCGAGAACATTTTCGTAATGAGGAAGAAATACTCTATGGCTGTGGCATTGCAGATTCATTCGTAGGTTTCTGCAATCATTATTTACACCACACTTTATCTTTAAACGCATTTTCCCTAAAGTTGACTTTTTAAAAATTGTGGCATCCCTTCTACCAGAAATATTTATCGAATTCTATCAGTTGTTCTGTGAACATCTCGCGCTTACTGATTCGTGCTATATTATATGATTTGATGACCATACACCTATATTGCCGCTTCACTAATCGTGACTCATATAGCACCATCAAGGTTTCCGCGGGGTTTATTTATGCTTCCAATCTCCAGCTCGGATTCGCAGGGCTCTGCTAAAATGAATGCTGGGCCACCTGCACCTGCAATAATTAATGTTTATTAGAATAAACTTCATTTTCTGATCGCAGCAAAAACGCCTTTCTAAATTCCGATCATTTATCATTTTCGATGACATGCTGGTTTTCCCGACCTTCTTTTCCTTCGTTCATGTTGAATTACTTGGGAATATGGCCTTCCTCCTTACACACCCCTTCAATGGGATCTATTCTCTCAGATGGCCGACGATTAACTTTTGCGCCACCTCCACCACTAGTAGCATAAGGGCTTGACTCAGTCTCACAATGGATATTTCTCCAAGTTCTTTTAGGGCAGTGCAGACTTCTTCTGTGACTTCTTCTCAATTTTTTTTATTTAGTTACGAAAGCTACCAGCTTTCTCTAAATTAGATTTTTTTGCATGAGATTGCATGAGAGGTTAGATTCTTGGGGTCTTGCTGATATTTCTGCTAGATCTTTCACAGGAAAGTCAGCTTTCATCTTTTTTAGTAACTATGCTTCGACAGATTGCCCTTGCTGGAAACAATAATTTGCTCTGGCCAAATCCGCACATTAGCTTTTTTCTTCCCCTTTTTGTTGAAAACACATTTGCCTATTCCCCACATTATCCGCATGCCTTTGTGGCAAGGAGAGGAGCATACAGTTAGCTTAGGGCCGCTTGTGATACTGTCGGGTGGGTGCTTTTCTTTTCCGCCTTCTTCCGACCTATTATATAGAAGACCCTTATGGCTCCCACTATACTTTGATAGCTTGGTGCACATTTTTGTCTTCGATAAACCCGGTCTCTCGAATCTCGAATATCCTTTCTGTTAGCTACATGAAAGGTAGTTTTTACCGATCAAGGCTCTGTTCTCTATGGTGATAGAGTCCACCAACCTGGACACTCTGGTTCGTTGTTGCTCGACTAATGGTTTAGCGCTAAACGTCAGAAAGTGTCACTCTATTTGCTACTCTCTAAAATCCTGACCCACTTCTTTCTCCTACTCTCTTAACGGGCATTCCTTATCCTGCTGAAATTCCACCCAAGATCCGGAGTCACTTTCGACAATAAGCTCCGCTTTGACACCCATTGCCATGATGTCATCAATCGAGCTGCAAAATTATCAGGCTTTATACTTCGCTCCTCCTCTGATTTTGACTGCATCCAATCCTCCTTAGTTCTCTTTAATTCCCTCGTGAGGAATACCCTCGAGTATTGCTCCGTGATTTGGTCTCCCTCCCGTAACTGTGATTGTCTTTCCCTTGAAAATATGCAACGTAAATTCACCCGTTCTCTCTTCTTTAAGAAAAGTTTCCCTCGTGTGGGCCGCCCCTCCCGCCTCCGCTTTCTGAACTTTCCCTTCCTACAACAGCGTTGATCCTATCTGGATCTATGCACATTTTTGAAACTTTCCTCGGGTCTGATGGACTGTTCCGCCGCTGACGACATCACCTGCCGTCCCGCGTCTTATAACACACGTAGTGCAGACATTTGCAACTTGTCCTTCGCGGAATTCTAAGTCTAGTTTCATTCCCCGATTCCTAGGCTTTGCGAAATTACAACGGAGAACAGCTTGTTCCTTTGAACTTCTCTACTTTAAGTAGTTTTAAACGCAGGATAAATTTTTTGCTTTCTCCTCCTCCTGAGGACAATAATTAATTGGAGTTTTCTCTATTTGTTGTACGTTAAAATAAGTAAATTAAATAAATAAATAAGTGACTATCAGGAGGATTACTAATTTTAAGGACTCCTTCACCCTTAGCATTTATTAAGCTTCCCTCGGCTTTACCTTTTACCGTATTTAGCATTGATATGTAATAGTTAATGTCCACCTCATACCGTTTGGCTTCTTGAATAAATGCGGCCGGTGTTGAAACTACCTTCTTTGGTCAGGGATCTACTTTCAGCCCACAATTTTTCGCCTATGTGCTTGGTGGGGTCGTGTTTCGCTTGAACACCTCATTCTCCAAATATAAATCACTAGTAGCATTAGATGCCATGGTAGCCAAGCTATCTACCATCGAGGAACTGCGGTTGCTCGCTTCCTCATTCCCAAATGCTGCCGGTACTCGGGTTCCGACCCCTGCACCGTAAACTTTTTCCTTTCCTCGTCTTCCATCTTGGTCTTATATCCTGACTACTTTCCCCAAAACCATTTTGGTCCATGCGCCAGAGTTGAATTAACATTTGCCCGCCTACAGTTGAAAAATAGAATACGTGAACATATACTTAAACACCAATGTCGCCTATTCGTAAGTTGAAATTTATAATATAGATTATAATCAGAAGCACCATATTAGAAAGTTTAGTAGAAATCCTTCTATTATTAAGCAAGATATATTTGTTTGTTTTGTGTAAACTTGTAGCTTTTAACACGTCATATGCACACAAAATGTGAGTATTAGATTCAAGTGGTTAACCAGACCTACGTAATACGTATACACTACATGCTTTGTCCAAGTGGAACCACCGAACGGACAAATATTCCCACATCAATCTTCCATACCTGAAGCTCCCAGCTTCCGGTTTCTAGTTTGTTTATTTAAATTTTTGAGTATGTACCATTTCCATTTTGCGCTTCTATTTTGACCCACACAATTGTGCCTTGGTTGTCTCATCTTTCAGATGCAGAACCATTTAGCCAAGTTCGTGTCTCGAAAAGAGACATTGCAGTAGAGACGTTTGGGAGAGATGTTATGATCCTCCGGAATGGCCTTCTGCTTTTTAAGGTTTTGTGTGAAACAAAACCTTATTAGAATCGAGACGGTGTCTGTCTGTCCGTCTGTCCGTCTGTCTGTCTGTCTGTCTGTCTGTCTGTCTGTCTGTCTGTCTGTCTGTCACACCCGATTTATTCGGAAACGGCTGGACCGATTATCACGAAAATTGGTGAGAGTATGTAATCTGGTGATCCCTTTACATGCAGTAAGTGGCGCCATCTTGTGTTAAGTTTAAGGGGGGGCTCCCCGTACATGTGAATGGAGGGTGCAAATTTTTTTTTCACAGAATGTAGCCATGTAGGGTATCAAATGAAAGGTCTCAGTTAGTACTTTTCGAATCTGGTTCAATATTTGATATTAGATGAAACATAGGGGAGTGAGGGTTCAAAATATGACCCACAAAAAGTGTAACAGGTCTCGTTCTCAGAACCTATCCAATCGAAAAATCTGAAAAAAATCACAGTGGTGCATCTCTACGAAATCTAGGCCTCAAAATATATCCGGTTCCGATTTCTACACAAATAAAGTTAATAATAGTATATTTCCACATTTTAGAAATTTACCCGGCACCCCCCCTTATGTTCATCCCAGAAGTACAAAATTTGGCATGCCTATAACGAAGAATATAATGCACAGTTTGGTCAAGTTTGAAGAAAATCCAACAATTATTAACAAAGTTATAGGGGGTGAAACTTTACAATTTTTCGTGAATTTCGTGCACTCTACAACCTGCATGACGTCATCGTGACATATCAATTCGTCAGTACCACAACGAAATGAGTTGTTATGAATTGGGTCGCAGAAAATTATTTTGTTTTAGTTTTTTAGTTATTTGTCAGCCAGACATGTGTGTATGTAGGTATATAATAGATGCGTGCTAATGAACTTTGCGGGTAGTGCCTAATTCAAATAGATATAAGAAGTAAATCGGAAATATGGGTACGATCAATTTATATACGTGCATATATGTGTACAGTATTCGGTAATAGGCAGTTTGTTTGTTTAGGGTGAGCGTGATATCTATGGCTGCAATATGTACGTATGTCTCGTAGTTTGGAAAAATATGAAGGATTATGTTGGATTTGTAGCTATATACGGACAGAAAAATGTGCGTTGAAGTTTCTTTCATAAGATGAACACAAAACCTTTATACCCGAAGCGCGAGCTTCCGGTATTCCGACTTGTTCATTGATGGTAGAGATATGATAATTTCATTTTTAGTTATCAGTACGTATCTTCATTTCACGCTGATTTCGTCCATGACAAGTAAAACCTCGCTATTGATGAGAAGTCGAACGTTGACACCTTTGACAGGGCCTTACGCACGATATGGTTCTAAAGTCGAAATCATTCTGCTTTTACTTCTCCGTTCAGCACTTCACCGCGCAAACACTATGCTGCTTTCCTCATAATATCGCAACTCAAGCGGGTTAAATTCGTTGCCACCTGCAGCAATCAGTGAGGCCTTCGATAATTGATATTCATCTATTCTCTTTGGCGATTCTGCAACAATCAGGTCGCGAAGGCAATTTTAATGGCGGTCCAATGCCATCCTACCACTACTATCGAACCACCACTGGACTATTTAAGCGTTCTGCGTTGGACCTGAAGGATCGAAGCTCTCTGGTCCTGTGAGAAACAGCAGACGAAATATGCAAGAGAAGGGAGGCTTTCAACAGATGATAATCCATTCCGAGGTCGATGTCAGCGCCTCCGTTGTTACGCAAAATCAGGAGGCAACTCCTAAATTTATTGCTGATCGCAATATGGCCAATCTGGTTACTCGTTTTTATAGTCCCCAAAGCCTGGTTGATAAGAACCCAGCAGAGCTAGTCTTGGCATTTAGATCAGTCATCACGATCACAGCATCACCTTTAGGAAACTTCTGCTCACCATTAAGATACCTATAAAAAGTCACCTTCTCATCTGTATCGGAAGTCTCCATCAGTGTATAGCACTGTACTATTGAAATGTTGGTAACTTCATTTAACCTCAGAGCGCCCCGCTTGTAACGTTAAAACTCACGCTCAAGTTGGAATAAGCCGACATTGGGGGTCTTCGATCTTGTGGCCGTGGTGCGTATGCACTGTTTATAACCGATAATTTCGTTCTTATCCTAGATATGGATAAGGTTGGTTCTTTTCCAGTTCACTCCTTTATGTAGTAGTTCTCATTGTTATTTTTTCCTCCAAGGTTCACAATCAACAAACTTAACGCTGTGCACTAGCGGAGACAAGTACAAAGACGAATACAACACATTCATGACGACCGTAATTCAAATCCGGAGCAACGAAATCGAGAGACTAACGCTATACCTCCTCAAACACCGCACCATGAAAGGGAGGATTTGACATCTTCAGGTTGTGAGTCCACTGATTTCTATTCTTTTTAGTCCCATCTTGCGATAACCAGTATGAATACTTTGGCCCCAGTTGAAACCGGAAACAGTAAAAAATGTGTCAATTTAATTGTAAATAGTTAAAAAGGCCACATCTCCCTGAGACGTCTGAGCATTAGATGCCTATTAAGACTACAGTGACGCATCCCCCTTTTGAAGGGAATTAGGACCGCTTTTGGTGGAGTTTCTTTTAACCCATTTAGAAAAGGTATTTAATTTATTGTAGAATGATGAAAAAGTAAATAAGAAAGACAGCGATAAGATATTGGTCAGAAGAGAACAAAAAATGCGATAGGTGATGTGATAGGAAGAAAGGTGGATAACGTTTCAGCGGCGACTTTTTTGTCCCAGCAGCGTGCCCTTCCTTTTTAGATGAAGACTGCTACTATGGAATTATTCAAGAATGGATTCGAACCTAAAAGATAAGTTTTTTCGGCAATGAAGAGCAAGAGCTTTGCTCATTAAATAGGCAGAACAGAATTTACGGGCCAACGATGTTAAATTTTTGACGATTCATCTACGGACTCATTGTTGAAAACAATGTACTCCATCTATTTTGCGGATTTGGAACTTCACACGGGACTTCCGACATCCAGGGCCCTATACATATATACTTTATGCGGATGATGTTTTCATATGTCTCATAGCAAAAATTAACTCGAGCAACTTATCCAAAAATTAAATGATCGTGTTCTGAGTGTTGGCCGATTATAAAAGACAATGAGCGGTATCTTACGTCAATGGAACGCAGATGTTGCGTTGGACTAGTGACGTGACACTAGTTGCAAGAGAGGCGCCTTCGATGGTATGGTCATGTAATTCGCGCTAACGAAAATTCACTCGCCAAAAGTGGTCTGAACATCGAAGTTGATGATAAGCAACCAAAAGGCCGGCAGAAACAACGGTGGTTTGATTCGCTGTATAGTGATTTAAAGGCTTCGCGAATATATCCAAATCAGGCCAAAATAAAATGGCGCAACTAATCAGGAAGAACCGATCCCGCTGGTAAACTTTTCGAGCTGGATCATTTTCACCCATAAGGAATAAATGACCAGCCAGTCGCAATCTATTGAGCTATAAACAGACGGTTGTAGTATCGCTACTAAATTTTTTCATTAAATGGGATACGGAATGGTCCATCCTCATGTAGATACTTCTCTCGAACGCTATTAAGAGTTCTCCGAGGAGGAGCGCTAAGACCATTGTTTTGTACAGTAAGAGCTTTGGCCCTGTGTTAAGACGATTTGAGCAGAACAGTTAAAATAGGAACTGTTGGCTGCCGACAACCGTGCGTGAATTTCATTGTGATAGCTGTTATCGGTTTTGATTTGCGACCCAAGATATTCATAGGAGAAATTATTTACAGTCTCAAAGTAGTAGTCTCCTATTTTTATTGTTCTCGTTATATTGTTGTGTTTTGGGGTCCTAACGTTGCCACCTTGTACTTCGTTTTACCTTCATTGACTTCCACTCCAAGGTCTAGCGCTCACCGCCGCGGGACGATATTTATTGTACATCGCGGGTGTGAGTAATTGGGTGGACTTGAAGGGAATGGTGCCTTTTGCGTTAACATCAGAATCACGGTTCACTTATTCCAGGGCCAGGTTAAAAACGGTGCAAGGTAGGGTATCTTCTCGTCTTAGAGCGTTGTTGATGTTGAATGGTCTCGAGACTGATCCTGCGGCTTTTATCTGCCATTGTACATTAGCTAGGGTCAGCCTAGTTTTGTTTTTAGCTTGATTGGGATACCAAATTCTCTCATGGCCGTGTACAGTTTTATTATGCTATCATAGGTGGCCTTGAAGTCACTGAAACGATTCTGGAACTGATGACCAACAGTTTTCTCATTACTTGCCGGGCAGAGAAAATCTGATCTGTTCCTGATTTGCCTGGAGTGAAGTCTCTTTGGTGTACACCGATGATGTTCCTATTCCCACACCTTGAGCATCATTGATGGACCGCTTGATGTAGTTGGTTGCCTTCACATTGAAACAGTTCGGCAATCATTTCATTGGGTCCTGACGGCTTATGATTCTTAAGCCGATGAAATGCACGGACTGTGTCTTCTATGCATATTTTGGTCGTTGAGCAGTTTATCAAAGTTCTCTACCCATCTCACGGTCGGAAGTTCTCTTTGTCTCAACAGGATGAATAACGAGGTGCATAAGGTTTTATCTGCGCTGGTGCGGTTGAACCCTGTACTTTTCGAGTTCACGGAGCTGTTGGTTCTCTCAGGCTTCGTTTTTATGCCTGTGTCTACCGTTCCGTTACTAGCTTACATTTATCGTCGAATCAGTCAATTTTCCCACTGAAACCAAGCCTGTTTGTGTTACATTTCGAAATGTGCTTCGGAAGCACAGTGTATATAGCATTAAGCCAGCAGGTTTCACTTCTTGGCTGACTAACAAACTTACTCCTAGTATATATGTTCCCGGATGGTCATTATAGAGAATAGAGAAAGTTAGCGGAAATTGGAGCTACTCCATTAATTGCCACATGGAGAAAATCATAATCTTTTTTATGCAGTCAATGTAAGAAACAGGAAGAGACGGCTTTGCATTTCACAGCTGTCCGGTCTTTTTAGACCTCAGATAAATTCACCTCGGAACGGTTCTCTTCAGCAAAGAATCTGGACATTCTCCGTGTTCCGTGTTAAATGAGTCTTTCGGGAAATAGTAAAATGATACTAACCTGAGAACATTGAAAAATCAAATGCGATTGGAAGAAGGATGAAAGCAATAAGTAAGGCTCGGTCATCCATTAAGAAAAACGACAATCTTTTTTTTGGGGTTTACGATCCTTGATAGTGTGGGATTTTTACCCACAAAAACCACCTCTCGCCAAACTACGACTGAGTTTTCTCCATCCAGCGGTTTGTTTTGCATATTTAATTTGCGTTTTTATTGAGAGAAGATTCTGTGGTCTACCCACCACTTTGGCCGGCTTCGCAGAAGAACTGGCTGTTCCTCAGTGGCATAGCTCATTGGGCATCCTTTGCGTTAGCAAGTCGTTTGGTTTTACTTTTTTTTCAGTCGTCTCATTATATTAGATACATCAGTCAATTTTCGGACTTCGTTATTTTCATGTCATCATATTCGGTGGCTATGAATAATTGCTTGCCCTATGCAGATCCTCATTACGAATGAACCAGGGAGCACCTACTATGCTGCTAAGCACATTATTTTGAAACGTCTGCATGAACCTCAGGTTTGATTGTTTGGCAAAGCCCCTGAAAGGTTAGTTGTGAATTCCTCCCGAACAGCCAGTACATCTGTATGTATCTGGCATTTAGTTCGTCCAAATATTTGACCCCACTTGCTGGCGGCAGTGATTCGTTTATGGTGACTTTAGCTGGATCCTATTTTTTATTTGTGAAATTAATGTACATTGATTTGCTTTCGTTTAATTTGATTTTCCATTTCTTGGTCCATTATATGTATAATGTTTTCAATAGCTATTTGTAGCTTCACTTTTGCTTTTCCCGTAGTTTTACCCGTGGGAAGGGTTGCAATGTCTTCCCCAAATGCCAATATTTTGGCTTCTTCACAGCATTATGTATCATTGAAATACAAAACAGACAGTGTTAGGCCTAAGACACTGCCCTACGGAATATCAGCTGCAATTTTCTCCAGTTCAGAGTTGGATATCAAACGTCTGGCTGACATCGACAACAATTGCTGAGCGCACCACCTTTTTAAGGTTTTGTGTAAACACAAAACCTTATTAAAATCGGTTTACCGTCTGTCTGTCTGTCCGTCTGTCTGCCTGTCTGTCTATCTGTCTGTCCGTCACACGCATTTTTCTCGGAAACGGTTGCAGCGATTGACACCAAATTTGGTAGAAAGATGGGAACTGTGAACGCTCACGCATACAGTGAGTTACATCCTTTTACGTTGAATTTAAGGGGGGGTCCCCATGCATGCAAAAGGGGGTGTAAATTTTTTTTTCATCAAATATACTCATGTGGGGTATCAAATTAAAGGTCTCGATTAGTACTTTTCGAAGCCGGTCTTAGTTTTGACATTTGTTAGAAAGGTGGGGAGTGCGGGGGGTTGAAAGTGACCATTCCTTTAAGGGGGTCATTCTCAGAAACTAACAAACCGAAAAATCTGAAAAAAATCAGGAGGCTGCCACTATATGGTGCCTAGGCTCCGAAACACCTTCCATACTGATATCTGTACAAATAAAGTTAATAATAGTATATTACCATAATTTTTAGTAATTGGCTGCAAAACCCCCCTTAAGTTCATGTTAGCAACATGAAATAATATAGGGTATAACATAGAGCACGATCTCACCAAGTTTGGTTGAAATACCACTATTACTAACAAAGTTATAATACGTCAAAGTTGTCACTTCCTTGTAAATTCAAGACTATGAATGCCAATGTCATCCGAAAGTGGATATTCTCACATAATATATGCATATATTACCTGCTACGTGCAAAGAAATACACAAAACCTTTCGTACCTGAAGCGTCCAGCTTCCGGTTTCCCGACTTGTTTCCATTGCATTTTCTATCGAATTTCTGATCCACGTGCACGTGTTGGAGTGTGGAATGCTTGCCGCGGAAACCGAATTGGTGAGGTGGTATTAGGTTTTAATCCACAATGATTTGCTTGAAGCTTTTAAGAAGAAGCCTTTCAAATAGCTTAGTTGTAGTAGCGAGTAGCGATACGATTCGACTCCACTTGGCTCCTACTCTGGTTTAGGGTACATTATACATAACTTCAGCCCCTTTCCATTCTCCAGAAACGTATTTTTAACGTGAAAGATAAACAAATAATTAATGCAATTATTTGTAATAATTTGTCTCTTTTAGTATTCTCCCTGTAATACGTTCATAGCCAGGAGCTTTATTAGGAAGCACATCAGCATCTCAGCTCATTTAGTTTTACACGGCGTATTGGGCAATGGTCCACTTTTCTGACTGGGGTTAAGCATGCAAACTTTTGTGTATCCAGACACGGGAGGTACTTTCAATATGGTTCGCGAAGATACCTTAATTGTCCTCTGCAGAGCGAACCTATTGCCCGTTTTCCTGTTTAATAGGTGGGATTTGCTGTGTGTTTTTGTGCTGTCAGATTTGAAATATATCTGCTGAAGGAATCGTTTTCATATTTGTTAATTATGGCCTTTTGTTTGTTTGTCAGAAAGTTGAGGGTTTTCTTCCTTTCTTTTATGCGCTTTTTTGCCATATTTTGCGAGCTCTACGTTTCTATGCAAATAATTGGTTAACCTCAGCTTTTCCAGGCCGCCTTTTGTATCTTCGTCATAACAGTGCGATCTCCTCCTCAAGTTGATAAGCAATGTTGATTTGATCATTTGTTTTTTTGTACTTTTTGAATATTGCCCATTGTGTTTATCTATTAGTCAGTCTGCGAGGGTAGTCTTTACTCCTCAATTTTTCGCTGACGAGCATCATGACAGATGAGTGATCGGAGAATATGGTTTCGTTATTGACAACATGGATATATTTGTCTGAGATGTCCTTAATAATAACAATAATCGTTGCCACAACAATCCATATTGGATCAGGGCTTTGAAGTGTGTTAGAGCACTTCATTCAAGAGCGTAACGGTACACTATAGGAGGCAATGTGGTCAGCATTACGCTCGCCCGAGATTATTACCCTGATTTGACTCAGCTACTCATTCACAGCTGAGTGGACTGGTATCCGACGTCAAATCACGATACAAATCCCACTGCCGGCTGTGAGATTTCAACCGCGACCTTCCGTACGACAGCCTTGTGCTCTAACCACTCAGCTATCCGGACATGTCCTTAGTTACGAAAAAATCAATGACATTGGGTGTTTTTGTTACGTCATTCGGCCAGGATATAGGCTCACCGCTGGAGTGGAAATTACACTTTTGTGCTCTTCCTGCTTCAAATAATGCTCTGCCTCTGTATGTTGTTAACCAAGATCCCCAGAATGCAGTTTTTGCGTTAAAGTCATCTCCTAGAATGAAGGAGCTTTCGATGAACCTGAAAAGTTGAGCGAAATCTTCTTTTCAACACCGAATCGGGGCGGACAGTATCTTGAGGAGATCTTCATAACTTTGTTAAATAGTTTTATACCAGTAGCCATAAGGTGCGTTTTTTCATCTCAAGTTTTCTGTTCTTCGTGGTGTCGTGGTGTCCTTTTGAACGAAAATTATAGCTCCGTTTTGTAGCTGTCAGAGGTAAGAGTTAAATGGACATATCTTCTCAGTATTAAGAAAGATAGATAGACATATCTTCTCAACATTCAGAAAGACTTCCAACTCTGGTAGATGCTGTTGCAGTCCATTTGAATTCCACGTTATGATTTTCAGGACATTTGTCATTTGGTTTTCTTGTTATATTTCTGTTTCTTTACGTTATACTGCTCAAGTTTGTCAAAAGTTTGTTGTTCATCAAGTCTCTTATTTAAAATGTCAAGTCTCTCTAAAATAGTTTTCACTATTTGGTTACTATGGTAATTTTCTCGGTTAGTGTATCTTGCCTTACTATCTGCAAGTATTCTATTTTCTCGGATCTAACAACAGGCGTTGGGTTAGTTTTGCGTGGTTCAGTTTGTCTTTTTCGAGAGCAGCTAACTTTGGCGGCAGCGGTCCTTTCCGGTTTAGCTTTTGTAATTCTTTCCCTACTTCACAGCCTCTGTAAATGGGCTGTGAATTCGGTGTTGGCCTTTACAATTTACACACTGATTCATGATCACTAGCGCATTTCAGACAGCTTAGATGTCGATTCCAACACCTTTTTCCGTGATTGAAATTTTGGCATCTCTTGTACTGGAGTAATAGGTCTCTGACTTTTCTCAGTGTTTCTTAGTTTGACCTTTATACAGGGTGCGGCAGCATAACTTCCTTTTTTAAAATGCGTGCTACTCAGTTAGTTGATGTCATAGCGGAGCGCTAGTGGTCTCGTTCAAGAGGGGATACTGTAAAGTTTTGTCCCGACACGGTTCAGTCGCCATCATGCGTTGGAATAGTGAAGAGTGTGCCTTTGCCGTTGAGGTTTACTTTTCAAGCGGATGTTCGGTTATTGCAACACAGCGTGCATTTCGGAATCGCTTCAATTTAGCCCCGTTGGCTCCCGTCCCAGACCGCAAATCAATTGTTACATGGGTCACTACATTCAGACAAACTGCAAGTGCGACAAAAGGAAGAACTGGAGTCCCTCGGCCCGTTAGATCACCTGAGAACATTGAAGCAGTGAGAGCGTCAAACACGCATCTGCCCTTGGACTATCCGATCGTTCTGTGAGAAGAAATCTTCGTGATGATCTTCATTTTCATCCCTATAAGATGGCGATAGTGCAGGAGCTTTCAGAACGTGATTTCAATTCGGATCAACGCGTGTGAGCTTCTTCTTGATGTCGTTCCCGAGGGTGCTATTGTTTTTTTTTAGCGATGAAGCCCATTTTCATTTGTGTGGGTCGGTTAACAAACAAAACATGCGCTACTGGGCTGACACCAACCCTCGAGATATGGTATCAAAAGCCTTTGCATTCACCCAAAGTCACAGTGTGGTGTGCAATTTCCTCAGCTGGAATTATTGGTCCCTGGTTTTTTGAGGAAAATGAGGTTACAGTGACAGTGAATTCGGACCGGTATGTAAACATGCTACAGGATTTTTTTTTCCCACGGCTGGAAAATTTGGATTTGGGGGACACTTGGTTCCAACAAGACGGCGCAACAGCACACACTTCAAGAGCATCGATGGCTGTTTTGAGGGAACACTTTCCAGAGCGCCTTATCTCAATTAAAGGCGATTTGGAATGGCCAGCACGCTCTCCCGATCTGTCCCCTTGTGATTTTTTTCTATGGGGTTTTTTGAAATCCCGTGTTTATGTGAACCGTCCAAGAACCCTACAAGATTTGAAGACCAACATCCAAGAAGAAATTGCCAACATAACACCTGCTATGCTAACAAGAGTCATGACAAACGTCAGAAATCGGTTTACGCATCGGTTTACAATGCAAATAAAAACTTTAGACATGTACCTACATTATAAAAAATAAATAAATATTTTCCGATGTATACAATAGTTTTTATTGAGTTTCGAAAAAAGGAAGTTATGCTGCCGCACCCTGTATTAAGGGTAGCTCTGAAGTTGTGAATTTTGTTTGAGTCTTCACTATTGTCGAACGTAACTATTAACAGTGGGAGTCCTCGTTTACTGATTATTGTTTCTCTCAGCATCGAGCATTTTAAAACCTTCAGGTCTTCTACAATGTCGTATTTTTGGCACATTGCCTGGAATCCTCCAGGAATAACCTTCCATGGTGTATTGTTTTTGTCTTCATGTGTATACCATTAGATTTTTTTCATACTCAGCTTTTTCAAAAGGTCTCTGTAGTCATATGCGTTTACAGTATGTACTTTCCAAACGTTGTTGTTTAGAGCAATTATTCAGTACTCTTTTACAATGGGTGCCGATAGTAGGCTTATAACTTTCTGGTGCCTATCGATTCCGCTAATCGGCGAAGGAAGTTTCACTTTCAATTTTGTTGCGTTTCGAGTGACTTTGTCTAGTGATTTCCGGAGACGAGTCTGCCCTTATTTTCTTAGACGCTCTTGTTGTTTGCAAAATCCTGTCAGTTTCTCTGGTTAATTCTTCTTCATCTGTATGGTATCCTTTTGGTTCATTTACACTTGGGCTGCTGCGTTCAGAGTGAACTAGCCTGAGCTGTTTTCTTGAGGATTTCGAACTAAGCTGTAATGTAAGTTTATCTAGCTTTCCGCAGAGTTCCTCATTATCCATTTCCAAAGGTGTTTTCACTACATTACTAGTTTGAGGTTTGCCTTTCTTTCGTGGTAGTGGTATTTTTTTGTTACTTGTGTTACGTTTTTGAACGATGATGGTGATTTTGTAACCCTCCAGCTCCTACTGAAAGTGTCGATCAAATGCAATCAAAGGTCTATCTCAGAATCCGTAGGACCGATCTCCTGAGAATTATGGATTTCCTAGTATAACTGGTCTGCCACCTGGAGTATATATTCCATTGTTTTGTTCCATTGCATATGAGTGGCTGCAATTTATTCCTCTTGCCAGGTTCAGCGGTTTCTCTATTAGAGTGTGCGCTAAGACGTCGCTCACATTTGTTCACCGCAGGAGGGTTGCCTAATTGTTATTCGGGGGTACCACTGGAAGGTTTGTTTCGACTTGATGCAGACATGGACATGGATCGTCACTGCACTTTGCGGGTTTAAGGCGATGGGGAACTTTACCTTGTGTATCTGAACCCATTCAACCGACCAACCCAAACGACAGAGAAGTTGAAAATCCTGCTTGCAGAATTCTGCGAAGACCATTACATAAAATCAAATGAGGGCTCGTTTTGTGCGCTGCAAGAATCGCATAGATATCCTGGTGCTGGTATTTTTGATCGAGTTTAAGTATTAAGTACATCTTCTTATCCCTCCCTTTCCGGTTGTTTTGGTTTTGTACTTTCATGCCCTATCGTTTAATCTTAAATTGAATAAAATCGCCATTCACCATTTACCACCATCACCATTTATTCTCATAAAATCTATTACAATGTTTTCCAATTTTCTAGTATTGTTAATTTAATGATAATTTCTCATGTGCTCCAGTAAACGACATACATAAATAACAATGGAAAAGATTTGCTATCACTTGGATCTATATAATTTGGACAATTCCTTTCTCTCTCAATATTCATTGTGAAGTGCTACAATCCATTTTTCAAAATCTGAAATTTAATTGCGTTTCATGAGATACAATTTCTTTCATTTGAGAATTTCCACATTCGAAATGGCTTAGCACAAAAGTCCCAAGAAATGATTGACACCGTCAATGGCGAAACAAGTGCACAGTAAAGTTATGAACTCACATTGCGGGTCTTTTCATTTCCGAAACAATTCTTGCCTAAACGTTTTAGCAAGAAATCCTAATAACAATCATGCAAAGGTGTCACCGTTATCGATCTCATGTGTCAACTATTTTTACTTTCATGACACTCACTTTCACTTCTAGAAAAAAGCAGGGTAAAGAAAACGTTTCAAGTGGTATGACCTCCTGGGTACTCGGACAATGGAGCACCAAAAGCACTTACACTCCCTAAGTGCGTACGCATGTATGTAGAGTGATAGGACAACTAACATATTTTTGCAGCAGATACTCCAATCTTTCAGATATTTTTTTCAATTTACAAAGATTTTTGGCATTGGCTATTATGCATACATAAGTCATGGAGCATTGTTGCAGAAGATATTCAGTCCATTCTTTCGGCTAAATCTCGGATTGACGTGGGACCGAGATCCATCATGTGCTCAAAAATACCAATAACGAGCTCAGATGAAAAGGTGCACACGAAGACTTAATGCCTTTCGCATCTACTAGGCTTATATGAGAGCCGGTCATCCGGCAGTGGCCGTTATTATGGTTATTAATAAAGTAACGCGCGACTTTGAAGTCGTTCGTCTTTGAAATAGATGAAACTCTGAGACCCAGATACAGTGACTATGGCCATCTGGAAAGTGAATTTGAGGCATCGAATGAAGTAATTGACGTGATATGTTCCTGCGTTGCCACAAGAGGCCATTTCGAGGCACGACATTCAGGGCCTAGTTAATAGCGCAGTGGCTCAGTATTTCCAGGTAATGTCCGATTTTCTTGATTTATGTCTTAAATTTCCTGTCGTTACTTATGATGTAGGTACCAATTGCACTTTGAAGATAATTATGCAAATCATATAGCCTCTTGTCCAAATCACTGTTTTCTGTCGTTAAATCTTTAGCATTTAAATCTGCCAAACAACTTGGGGTTCAAATTTTCAAATAAAAGTTTGGAATCCACTGATTGGAGCCTTTTGTACCTACTGTGCCTGTTAATGATGATGTACCTATCGATTTTATAATATGTTGCCTTGCCTTACGCTGAATTGCATCTGGACGTATTACAGCACCGCATGGCCTCTTTGGTAGCCGCTAGCCGGCATTAGCAAGTTTTCACTGTGGCAGCGACTTTCACTTTTGGACGATATTAGCGGGTGGTGTTAACCGCCATATGCCTGCAAGGTAGAAATACAGCGGAAGGTGATACCCGTTCTAAAAGGTTTTTGCGGTATTTACAATATCTGACATCTTTACTAAATTCTGTTTTAAATTGAACGGGAAATAGATGAAAAGACGTAATGAAGCAGTTTAAAATGTCATGAGAAGATTGTCGACATACTTCAGAGTAAGTGAAGATATTAAGACGTTCAGCTTGTAATCTACGTGAATTTCCTGGTACGAAAAGGATCGCTTCTCGAGTTCGAATAAAAATCTTCTTAGTGCACCCATATCTTAGCTGCATGTATTTACACATTTGCGTCAGGTGTCATCAGAAATAATGTCTCGTAGTTGACTGCTGTCAATAGCCGCTCTCCAAGTGTATATGGGATCAATTAACGCAATGCCGTTTTTAAGAACCAGAATCTTATTAGACCTTCTTGTGGATCCCCTCTAGTCACTTTTCTGAGGTGGGAAAGATTTCCATTCCAACAAGGTAGAGCTTTCTTGATGTATTTATTGAACCAGGAGGTCATGTAAACAGCCTTCATGCTGTTCCCTAGGGCACCTTCTTTGAACCTGGCTTAGAATCGATCAAATTTCGTCAAGTTGGTTCTTTTCATCAATGCTTTCGCAACTTTGACCTTAGAATTCACCCCAAAAAATATCCAGCTGTGATTTAGAGGCCTCTATTAATTACTTTCCTCGGAGACTTGGGTTCTTAGCAAGAAGAATTGCGAACTCTTAGCCGCGTTCGAGAGAAGAATCCTCCGAAGAATTTTTGGCTACCTACATGAGCATGGACGGTTCCGTAGCCTACATAACGACGAAATCTATGAGTGATACCATGATCGTCAGGTTGTGGATAAAATCCGGCTCAATAGGTTACGGTGGGCGGATCACTTAATCCGTATGGATGAGGATGATCCAACCCGGAAAGTCTATAAGGACACCATCTATTGTAGAAAAGAAGACGAAGCAGACCTTGCCTAAGATGGAGCGATGGTATAGGTCAGGCCGCCAGACAGCTTTTGGGGGTATCGAATTGGTGGACCTCGGTGCAAAGTCGGGATGTCTGGAGTTCCTTATTAAGGCAGGCCTAGACCCGATACCAGTTGTTGCGCCGTTGATAATGATGATTAATTACTTTCCCGATGTTCACTCCAAAAATTCGACTATTGAATCTGAAAATTATTTAGACGTTTCCATATTAGAGTGCATTTCCTAAAGTTGCTGATCTCGAGCGAATGAGCAAGTGACATATTGATGTTTTGTAGTTGGTTTCTTACAGGAAGGCTAGAGTTCTTCCTCTAGTTATTCTTTTATTCTCTGCTACCATCTGTTTCCTCATTTCAAAAAATATTCACTTAAGTATGGTTGGAGGTACTTCATTATGCTAAATCCTACCTGATCTTCCTTAGGCCGAACAACAAAATGCGTCCAATGTCGTTCAAAACAAAATGATAATGTTGAGTCCTAAGCCACGGAGAAATGCTAGGGTGTTCAATTCAGTCGCCGCGGTAGGGTGGACCCTGGTCTTGCCGAGAAATGGGGAAAGGTTCTTGACGCATGGACGATATCAGGACGTAAGAAAATTAGTCCGGGCAAAACAAATTCGTGTCTTCATGCCAAATATTGGCACCGTTACTGCAAAGATGGAAGAACTCGCAAGAGCCCTTCGGACGAGGCGCATTTATATTTGTGATGCAATATGAACACGAACGTGATAACAATGGTTGTTAACTTCTTTATTTTGGCAGCTCGTACACTCAATACGATACTGGCATTGCCATCTCAGAGGGTTTCCGCAATGTCATTAAAGAAGTCAAAGAATTTGATGATAGGTTGATGAAGCTCACCATTATATTAGCTGATCGCACTATTCACTTCTTCACCGCGTACGCATCGCAGACAGATCGAACTGATATCGAGAAAGATGCCTTCTGATAACCTCTCAATGAAAAAACATGTAACGTGCCTGACTATATCATCATTGCAGGCAACCTTAATGATCATGTGGGTGAAAAGGCAGACGGCAGCAGGTGCGATTGGGGAAAAGGGTTTGGTGCACGCAATGAGGGTGGCGAGCGCATAATTGATTGTGCGGACACCGATGACCATGTATTTGCGAAACCATGGCTTAGCAAATGAATACATGGCCCGCCAGTAAAACGCAAATCGACTATATTCTCACTGACTGCAAAGCCGTTCCTATGAGACCATCGCACCTGAACATCGGCCATTGATTCCTGCCGGTGTTAAATGCTGGCAATCTTGTGAGAAAAAGGAAGAAGTGATCTCACTTATGCGATTGCAAACCATTACGAATGTGGAAGAATCGTTGAACCAAAAAAAATACGATTGATAAAGCGACCTATGTAGATCTCGTGGTTACTAAGCCATATAAGCGGTTTGTCAACCCAGATGGTTGGCTTTGAAATGACGATGTCCAAATGAAAGTCTGTGAAAAAACCCCTCTACCATAAGTTTCCTGACGATAAAACGCTGGCCGACTGGTAAATTTACAAGATTGTCAATCGGAAAACACAGAAAGCGATCGCTCTTATCCGAGCGGTCCATAAGAAAGATAATAATAATAATAATAATCGTTGGCACAACAATCCATATTGGATCAGGGCCTTGAAGTGTGTTAGAGCACTTCATTCAAGACCGTAACGGTACACCACAGTAGACTGTAGGAGACAATGTGGTCAGCATTGCGCTCGCCCGAGATTGTTACCCTGATTTGACTCAGGTACTCATTCACAGCTGAGTCGACTGGTATCCGACGTCAAATCACGATACAAATCCCTCTGCCACCAGTGAGATTTGAACCGCGACCTTCCGTATGACAGCCTTGTGCTCTAACCACTCAGCTATCCGGACATAAGACCATAAGAAAGATCCTGGCGATAAACTATCGAAAGCTGGAACCACGAACACGGGATAACGAACATTTCTGTTGCGTTACTGACAAGAACGGTACTTTGCTTACCGACTGACGAGCCGCGATGATTAGATTGATATAGATATTTCGAGCAGATTTCAAATGAAGAACTTCTTCATCCTCCACTTCCACAAGCATGGCCGACATTTGGAGCAATTCCTCTTGTCAGCGCGACTGAAGTCGAGTAAACAATACAACTAATAAAATCGGGGAAAGCAACAAGACTTGACCAAATCCCATAGGAACTCTGGAAAGCGTAGAGCAGCGACCCAATACTGTGACTCAGTGAGTTCTTCAATTGGGTTATTGAGGAAAGTAGAATACCATTTGACTGGCAAGAAAGTACCACCGTTCCAATATTGAGAAAGAAAAGTAGTCAAGCAGAGTGTTAAAATTACCATCCGATCCGGTTGCTGACCCATACCATCAAGATTTTTAAACACATTCATGACAACAGTATTCACGAAATCGTTCAAATAATGGTAAATTAAGCCGGGTTTGTCAAGAACTGCGTAAGTACTGACGCAATACACGCTGTACTGTTACTCATGGAGAAACACCATAAGGGTTATATTGGTATACCACGATCTGAAAAGTAATTGTCAAAGTGTGGCAGGCATAGAAAACCAGTACGTCTCTCCGTCGGTATTCAGTAAGGAGGTGCCATCTCACCACACCTTTTTGGGTTTTGTTATGGACACTGTCACACGGGACATCCGACGTTCAGCGTCCTATGTACTGCTTTATGCAGTTGTTTTCCTAACATCTCATAGCAAAGCTGATTTCGAACAAATTACTCAAAAGAGGAATGATCGCCTGACATGGCCTCTGATTGAATCTGAATAAAAAAGAAATTTTGATAACCAATCCTAGAGGAACAGGCACTATCACTGTCAGTGGCAATGACCTGCTCAGAACTGATCGACCAAATACCTCGGATCAATGCTATCAGCCAATGGTGAACTGCACTGTGAAATTATTTCACGCAATAGCGTCACCCGAATGAATTGGTGTTCCATAACTGATTCTTCGTGATCTGAAGTCGAAAATTGACCGCAATATCGTCCGTTCTGCCCCCTCTATAATTCTGAATGTTAGCCGACTATAAAAGACAATGAACGAGGTCTCCTGGTAATGAAAACGAAGATGTTACGTTGGATCGCTATGATCGCTTTCAAAATGAGGATATTAGCGGTCGATTTGGGGTTACACCGACCGTGGAAAAATTATAAGAGAAGGGTCTTCGATGGTGAGGTTACGTAATTGCCGCTAAGGAGAATTTATTTGATAACATTGGCCTTATCATCGAAGTGGATGGGAAAATATCCAAAGGTTAACCGAAGCAACGATCGCTGGATACGCTGCATCCTGATCTAATAGCCTCTCAACGGCATCCAAATGACGGAACAAAGTGACGCAACCGATCACGACGTGTCGACTCCGCTTCTGAGCGGGTCAAAAGCTGAAAAAGGCGAAGATTATTTGAAGAAATGTATGTGATAAAGCAAACATGCCAATTGTGAACGCAAGTTTGACGAACGTTTAAACTAATTCCGTTTTTCGGGAAAGAATTTAATTAGGCGATTGGGGTTTTATGTGGGTATAAATCCGTGCATCTGATGGTTGTTATAGACCCTATCATTATAATCGGGTCTGGGCAATGTGCTTCACTATCCTCGGAGGAGTTCGCATTCTTTCTCCACTATTTTAAGTTTTACCACTATATAATCGTTGTTTAACCTGGGAGACAGTGGGTTCCATTGTATTTCATACTGTCGGTTGTCCTGGTTTCTTAATGTGATCATATATAATTTGGGGGTGTAATTTGCTGAAAACAATAAAACTTTCACCATGGTTGCCACGGTTATCAAGAACATGATCCGTAGGCGAGTTCAGATTTCTCATCATGATCACAATGACGCCTTTAAGAAACTTCCTTTGAACTCCATGTAGTTATTCAAGGAAGGCATCCTTTTGCTTTATATGGTGGTGTTTCTGAATCTGAAGCTTCCTTAATTTACACAGCTGTCGTATATGAAGCCGTTTTGATGTGCTTGTTACACTTCTAACCTTACTTCTCGGATTGCTAGAGCTTTCCTGACACTAGGCGTTGTCGTCAAGCATAACAGATGAGACTTTGTGAAACCCATTCAAACGGATTCTCTAAATCAAAGAATGTAATGTAAAGAGGGTGATGTTTCACACGATGTTTCTCCATGTGTGGCCCCGCAGCGTGTATTGTACCAGCAGTTTTGCAGTTCTCGACAAACCAGGATTTGGTCACTATTATTTGAACGATGTCACGAATACGTTAGCCGACAATATCTCAAAAATCTCATATTTGCCTCTTTTTCCATACTGGGGCCGTTATGCTCTCTTACCAATCAAATTGTATTTTACCTTCCGCAATATTCAGAAGGACTCAGTGCACTAGAGCGTTTAGTTTCACTTGCTGGCTTTCCAGAGCTCAGCTGCTGTGTCGGCAGGTCCTGATGCTTTCCCCGATTTCATTTGCTTAGTTTCCTAACTTCTATGGAGTTGACGGGAGGAATCGCTCTCAATTCTTCAGTTGAAATCTGCTCGGGGTATTTCCGCCATACATTCACCAAAGTTCGTTGGTAGGTAAACAGTTCTAGGGTGTTGATGTTATCAATGCAAGATTATGTATTCAACCCACCTCATTTCTGTCGATTATTGGAATTGGATTAATGGAAAGTTTCAGAAAGGAATTTATATGTATAGTTACCTTCTTATGATGCGATGCTGTATTGTACTAAATTTGATTTCTTCTTGTTTCAGGTATGTGCACATTCTGAAATTGCAGGAACTATTTTTTGGGGTCTAATTCCTGGTACCACCCAGATAACTGATAAATTTTTGACGCGCTCGCTTATACTTTAAGATAATTTATCATTTTTGTCAGTAGATCTTGGTTGACTCCGCTTTGGACCGCAAAATCCTTCAAGATTTTATCTCGGTACAGATCCCGACATTTTGCGCCACCATATGTCATACTAGTTCTTTAAGGATGCGGTGCGACTTTCCCTTAACAGAATATGCCACTTTGATAATAGCCGTTGATTTCTCCGGAATATCCCCTCCGGGTGGAATATCCCTAATATACTCCCTATTCACACTATCGAGACCGAAGCCCAGCGGCTTCACTCCATACAGTACAGAACGCTCCGTATCTGCATGTTACGGTGACTAGCCATTTCATCTAGAAGAGAAGGACCACCCACCAGATATGTAACGGTTAAGACCCGTGGTAGAGTGTTCTTCTAACCTCTTCAGCTGCACGCCATGGTGATTTAGAAGTCGATCGTTAAGGTTTAACCATCGGAAGATTTGCGACTACATGCAAGCTCTTCAGTGATGCACAATTCTGAAATCATTGCTTTCTCCGGCATCTTCCCTTTCCTTGTAGCACAATAGCGAGGTCACTTTTGCCATGGTGTACACTATGTTGAATTTTTTCGAGATTTCGTTTGGTATCGGAGTTCGAGCGCGTCACGCTCACCATCATTCGCAGCGGTCAGTGGAGTCGTCAAGCCCTTCCATTCATCTATCCGAGATCCGAGAAAGGAACATTTGTGGTAGTGACCCAACGCTCATGTCAGGTGGGTTATTCAGTGCATCCGTCGCCGATCAACAAGATACTATTGTGTGTTGAACTTCGAGGGTCGCATTTCACCAATACTGCGAATGCAACACACAAGCGAACATAAGCGATCATAAAATGCTGGTCCCTTTCAAAGGCATTGTCACTGCCTCTTTTGCTACTTCTATCAAGGAGGCAACTTCTAAATCCATTCCTGATCGCGATATGGTCAAACTGATTGCTCGTACGGTGTAGATCAGTTGAAATCCAACTGACCTTGTAGAAGACTCTGTGCTCCAACAATATGCCACCAATGACGAAACGGTAGAAGCTGCAAAGATTCACAAACTCCACATCATTATCGTTACGTTGGTAGGCTCGCCCAGTATAGTTCCCTCAACTATTCCTTTTCAGTTTTCAATATCATAGCCGACATCTACTTCCGATTCCACAGAAGGGTTCTGGCCGGTGTAAAGGCGTCTCTACTCTCTTCCTGGCTAGTTCGTCCGCTTCTTTCCTCACTGCCTTCCAACCCAACATGGCCTGGAACCCAGAGTATCCAGACCTTGTTGAACGAGTCGAGCGTATTCAGTCTCTCAAGGTGTTCCAATACCAGTTTAGAGTTCACCTGGTTGGACCTAAGTGCCTTGATCGTTGCTTGGCTGTTGGTAAGAATAGCAATGTTTTGCCCCATAGGTAATCATTCTCCCTTTATTATTGCAGTGTAGTAGTAGTATCTTTGAGCTGCAACCTCATTTTTTCCCTGCTATGGACATACAAGTAATCAGAGCCCTCGTAGCTTTCCGAGAAGTGTTTCCAACATGCGTCATCCAGAGTCATTTTTGGTCTAGCGTAATTCCCAAATATTTGACCTCTGATTCGCGTTTCACCTCCATGTCATGTAACCTTATGGCTCTCAGGCGATCAAGCTTACGTTTCCTAGTGAATGTTACTATGATGGTTTTGGCTGGATTTTTACGTAGTCCCACCTTCCTGCACCATGCACTAGTGACCCGTAGTTCAGTTTGGATTCTGTCACATAGACTGTCCTCATATTTGCCCCTACAGATTAAAACAATGTCGTCGGCATAACCCTGGACCGGTAGTCCAGCATTTGGTAGCACGTCCAGGAGTCCATCCGCACTGTGGAGAACCTTGAGTAGTGTTCATGACAATAGAATTTGTACCTGTTGGTACTTCTAGTTGGCTCTCTCATTTTGCTCATCCAGAATGCCAGGGTGTTTCTCACTGCCTTCCTGCTCAGGGCATCTTGTATCACTGTGTTCGATGTGTTGTCGAATGTTCCTTCGATATCCAAAACGGACACTATTTCTTTTGTTTCTATGGCATCCCATAGTACATCCGTCAGTACAGAGCACTTTCAGTTGATCGTCCTGCCCGGTAAGCGTGTTGACAGTGATGTAGGGGATTACGCTTTAGAACGTTAGTTCTAATATAGTTGTCTATGACCTTATCCACCGTTTTGAGCACGGACGATATTAGGCAAATTGGTCTGAAAGATTAAGGGCGAAAAGGATCTTTTTTACCTGCTTTCGGAATAAAGACCGCTTTTGCCCCTCTCTATGCGCTTGGTATATATCCCAGGGCTATGCTGCCCCTTACCAGCCTCAGATGAGACTTTAAAGTGATTTGGATTAGTGCTGGGAAAACGTCATCTACTTCGGGTGATTTCAGTGATTTAAAAGTTTGCACTGCCCACGCTACCTTAGCTTCTGAACATTCCTGTTTTGCTAGTTTTCAGTTTTCCTTTTGTTCGTTTTTGGGGTGTCAGACAGAATGTTGTCGCCTGCTGCCGTGGGGTTGGACCCCGAGAAATGAGTTCTGAGAAGCAGGTGTAGTCTGTCCTCCTCATTATCGGTAAATGTCCCAACTTCCTTCTTCAAACCGAAAAAGGATATTGCTCCCTCTTTGGCTACAGCCTTGTAAAGTCCGACTGCTTCCGTGATTTGTTCGATCCATTCACAGAATTTCCTGGAACGTTGCTATACGCAGTCAGTGCATTTTTATACCTCGGCCAGCCCCCGGTTTGCTTCGCCCGGTTGAAGAGTTTTCGTACCTCTGTTCTCATTCTGGCTAGGTTTCTGCTCCACCGTAGTACATCCCTTATTGACTTAACTGTCTTAGCCTGACATCTGGCCGGATGTCACCACCCCCTTCAAGGTAAGCCATAGTATTGCTCAGTGCGTTCCATAGAAATCCCAATCCGTTCTCCTGGGATTAATTATTATTATTCTTATTTCAGGATTTCCCTGACTCTGATTACTTTGTGATCAGACATAGAGGACTCATCTGACGCCCTCCAATTCCTAACCATCCCGTTCATTAGAGTATTTCCTAAAGGTATGTAGCCTTCTATGCATTGGTGGACGGCGGAAATTGCCGATCTACGGAAGGAGTGTCATAAGCTCCGCCGTTTGGCACAACGTTTGTACGCCAACGAGGAGGCATGTGCCATAAAGGCACAATATAGATCAGCAAAAAGGAGACTCCGCAGCGCTATAAATAAAAGCAAAGCTCGCGGCTGGCAAAATCTTGTTAATGAGGTGAATGAGGACCCGTGGGGACTTGGCTATAAGCTCGTCACTCGGAAAATCGGCGCTCTGCGAAAGCCCTGCATATTGAGCACCGAACAAATGGACCGCACTGTGCGGGCATTGTTCCCCAGACACCCTGTACGGGTTGATGTAAATAGCGCGCAAAGCGTCGTGGATTGCCCCCTTTTCACAATGGGAGAATTCGAAGAAGCGGTTCTCACTATGAAAAACAGGAAGGCGCCAGGTTCTGATGGCATCCCGGCGGAAGTTTACAAACCGGTGTTCCGCCAACGGCCAGAATTGCTGCTCGAAGCATTCAACGCGTGCTTGAAGGAGGGCATTTTTCCTCGTCGCTGGAAAGACTCGCGTTGATCAGTAAGGGTAAAGGAGACCCGGAGCTCCCGTCTGCATATCGACCGCTGTGTATGCTTGACACGGCCGGAAAAGTGCTCGAGAAGCTCATCAGGGGTAACTCGCTGAAGCGATCCGTGCTGCCGGGGACTTATCCGTAAGGCAGTTCGGGTTTAGAACAGGGAAATCTACAGTGGATGCTGTTATGGAGGTCGTAGATGCGTTTAATCGAGCCGATCTCGACGGATAGTGCTCCTCATAACGCTTGATGTCAGAAATGCCTTCAATTCCATAAGATGGACAGATATGCTAGGCACACTAGAGAACTCCTTTCACGTGCCAAGCTATACCTTGCGGATATTGAGGGATTATCTGAGAGACCGCTCCCTGTTCTATGAGACGCTAGAGAGCCAGAGGAGGATGGAAATCACGTCGGGAGTAACGCAGGGATCCATCCTAGGGCCGGACCTCTGGAACGCTTCCTACGATAGTCTGCTGAGACTCGATATGCCCAACGAGTCGCGTCTGGTCGGTTATGCAGACGACGTTGCGGCACTTGTTGTCGGACGCACTGTTGAAAGCAAAGCAGACTTGGCATATTGATGCGACGGGTAAGTGGATGGATGACTGCTCACGGTTTCAACCTTGCGCTGGAAAAAAACAGAAGTAGTCATCATGACCAGAAGGAGAATCCCGACCTTGCGTCCCATATCGATCCGCGAGTTGACTATAGAGTCAAAACCAGCGATTAAATACCTTGGTTTAATACTCGACTCGAAGATGAGCTTCTTTGAGCAAATCAAAGCAGCCGCGGACAAGGCTGCAGCAGGAGTCGCGGCCTTGAGTCGGCTAATGGCGTTATGTCGGCGGCCCTATATCAACTAGGAGCAGTCTCCTCATGGGAGCAACGCAGTCCGTCCTTCTCTATGGTGCGGAGGTATGGGCTGATGCCCTTGACAAGGAGGTGCATCGTAAACACCTCGCTCAAGTGCAGAGGCGGGGAGCTTTGCGAGTGGCGTCTGCTTATCGTACCGTCTCCGAACCGGCTGTGATGGTGATTGCGGGAGTGATCCCCGTTGTCCTCCTTGCCAAGGAGCGCAAAGCTATCTATCGCCGTAAGGGCGAAAACTTAAGAGAAGTGGTTGCCCGTGAAGAACGTCAACGCACCCTTAACGAATGGCAGCTTTCTTGGAAAAATGAGCCAAGGGGCAAGTGGACTGCGCAGCTCACCGACAAATTAGACCCATGGTTGAACAGAAAGCACGGTGAGATTGATTACTTCCTTACCCAACTTCTAAGTGGGCATGGAGGTTTTCAGTGCACAGGGTTGGGAAGGCGCGATCTCCTGATTGTGTCTTCTGCAATAGAGTGGCGGATGACGCTGAACACACCTTTTTCTCTTGCGAGAGGTGGGATGGCCTCCGCCAGCAGCTTTATGCAGACACAGGGGAGCTCTCTCCAGACAACATTGTCAGAGAGATGCTGAAGAGCGCTGGCAGCTGGAATCGTATGGCGCATTATGATCGGGCTCTTCTTACTACGAAGAAGATTGAACTCGACCGGCAAGGGGATCGGACGGTAAAGGGTTCCCTGAACTAACAACTCCCTTCCTCCCCTCCTCTCCCCTCCCGTTGGTGAAAGGAATTCCCTGACTTGAAGGCTCCCAAAGCCGGGAGAGCAGGAGGGCTAGCCCGAAGTAATGTGTGAAACGGTTCCAGGCTAGTTCTCTGATGACAGGGAGGTGTTTAGTTGGTAGTCCGCTAGCGTGCTGTTGCGGGAGTCCAACACTCTGTGCGTAAATGCATTCACCTACCCTACTCCCCAAAAAAAAAAACAGGTATGTATCGTACCTCTTATCTAGTGCTGGTCACAAATGTTGGTCTCTTTGTTATATATTTCTAGCTTATTGCTAAGAATAAATTTAAGAAGGTACGCACCTCTTCAATGGATGTCGCTTCCCAGATTTTGTGATAGGCGTTGGCATCGCAGCTGAGAAGAAATGGTAAGCACCTCTTCCTTTTGTTTCGGTGGAACCCGGATGTCATCTTCTCCTGCCACAACTGCCTCTCGAGTGCTCCTCCCTGTTTCTAGTGAGACTTGGATAGCCACAAAGTCCCCGGTCAGGAACTCTGAAAGACATATTTATTTTAAATTAATAATAATAATAATCGTTGGCGCAATAATCCATATTGGATCAGGGCTTTGAAGTGTGTTAAAGCACTTCATTCAAGACCGTAACGGTACACTATAGGATTACAGTACCCTATGGGAGGCAATGTGGTCAGCATTGCACTCATATTTAAAATTACGCAATGTGGTCAGCATATACTCATATTTTAAATTACGTTTAAGAATTATGCAAGCTCTTGGTTTTTCACAAGAGGAGTTCAAAATTACTTGCATGCTTCCTTCTTGCGGACCGCGAATCAGCCCCCGGTACACCAAGGGCTCCTGGGCCAGCACTATTCCATTGCCCTCCTTGGAACTTGCCCTTGCAATTGCAGCAGATGCAGCTTCCGCATGGTGGAGGTTTATCTGGGGTATCTTAGTGGTGGCCATTATTGTTTGCAGTTCTTGCCCATTGTCGGAGTATCTCTCCTCCTCAGTCCTTTTCGCTTCTATGACTTTCGAGAGTTCTTCGAGGACTTCGGTATACTTTCCACCCAGTGTCTCCTCCGAGGTGTCTTTCCTCGGCTTTTCCCTGTGCACGTGCACAGGTATGTTGCCAAATCGATAGTTGATATGGCAACTCCGACGTTTGATTGCCTCCAGGGATTCGTTATCTACCCCGCTCGTGAGGAGTTTACCTTTGCCCTCCGCCTTGCTTCTGAAGACTCTCCATAATCGCGTATGGAGATCCTCATTCTGAGCGATTAGGAGCCAGTTGGGATCTTCCGTCTCTATTGTTGCAGCTTTTGGGAGAAAAACTGTCACCATGTGCGTTCTTGGTATATCATTCCCAGCGCATGTTCAATTGAGTGATGCTCCTTGCCAGCCTGGCAATTTAGGAACTACGGTCCTAAGCAACTCTGCAGTGTCTTCCGTCGCGAAGTCCACCAGTGTATGACCTGGTCGAAAACATATCCCGGTGAACACAAGCTTCGCAGGTCTTCAATAGTTTCCTGCCTGCTCCCCACGAGTGAGTATTTGATCGGGAAATATTTTTGACAGTATGGCTAGTTGAATACCTTTGACAATCCTCATTCGAGGAGTTGTTGACGTTTCGGTAGCAATGAAGTTTCAAGATTTGCAAGTTGCTAGCCAACAAATTTCTATCCCTTTTAGTTGCCGCTTATGACAGGTAGAGAAGCCTGCCTTAATCCTCAGCTCACAGAAAGATACAGTAAAATAGTTAATAGATGTAGAACGTTCCTGTGTAGGCATGTCTGAATCGATACTGTGCCACTCGATATGATTCATACCCATTGCAGTTTTTTCAATCAATATAATTGCAGCTAACAACAGGAGCCGCTTTCGTTTACGCTGCTGCGCTTGGCAGAGGGTATGACGGCATGTCAAGGGGTGCCTATGTCCTGATGGTGAAATTGATGGTAACTTTTGCGATACATTTTGCTTCAAAAACGTTTCATCGTCCAACAATGGTCGCTCCAATTCGACTATTGCTGTTGTCTTAACCGCATCTGATTGACTTTGAGCTTTCGTCAAGATCATTTATTTCGCGATATTAATACGATATAATTTAGTTTGAGAGGGAGCTCCCTGGTGTTGAAATATGTAGTCTCGCTATAAAAGTTCCTTGATTTCAAGCCCCTCCGTTCCTGTCACAGCTTCCGCAACTTCTTCTTCCCATTTGCAGATTGCTGAGTGGGTTTGTTGCCCTTCTGAGATACCTTAGCGTCAACCCTGATGAAATCTCTAAACTAGAACTTGAAGTAGCCTCACTGAGAGTACGGCTCATTTGTCGTAAGATTGTTCACATAGACCATTCTCAAGGGCCTTCTTCAAAAATATTGGCAATGAGACATTGTATCGCTTCTGTTATAAAAAGATAAAGGAATACTGGTTTAACAGGACAACAACTCCATGTGTTCACTTGTTGATTTGTCGATTCCTCCACGCGAAACTATTAACGTCACAAACTCATCTTTCAGCGATCAAACAACTCCTTAGAAGCATCATTTGTAAGAGTCTATCAAAGGCTAATGTAATGTTTTCATTAGATTACCTGCCCGGCATCTCTGCAGCAACTTGGAATGTCGGCGAATTATCAAAGGAATTTCAAAGCGCCATATATGAGAGTGTGTCGCCTTTTGAAATGCATAATTGACACGACTGACATGAGATACTTAACGTCCCGTCTCAAATGAGAGTGCTAAGTTAAGTCTTACACTTTTCCAACAAGTTGCAACACTTTGCAACACAATCGCCACAATCTTTTGTAGTATTGTAACTTTCGTCTGGGATATTTGCATTTTGCGGACCTGACGCAGTTTTGCATTTAAATGGACCAGTGCGAACTTATCACCTATCGGACTTTGTCAAAGACAAAGAGATCTTCACATGTGGCGTGGCGTGGTGAGTTATTTTCCCATAGTGGCTTGTTCCCTTGTGGGTGTTGTCGTAATTAGCAGACTGTTGCTAACCAGTTGAGAAGAAGGATTTTCTCCTTTGCATAACGTGAGAGTTAAATATAGTATGTTTTAGCAAACTACCCGACTATCCCGACTAATTTGTTTTGTTAAGATAAGCTTGAACTCATTCTTTGAACCCCGTCTGACTCAAGGAAAGATAGATCCTAGATGTTTGAAGGATGCATATGGTAACTCTCTGCAAACTTTTCGCAGTGACCAACGATGCAAATTTGCACTAAACTGCCGTCAAGAATTGCACCAAACGCGCCGGTGTCATATTTAAAACTTTTAAGTACAATGCATGACACAAAAATGGCGCTGGCCCGTGTAAATACGAATGTGTGTAAGTGCACATATGAGCAAAGAAACATTGGCGCGGTACAAAGAAAAGTTTCTAAAGCGGAACACGTGCGTATTAGCCACTTTAGCCTTTTCAACAGTAACAGCTTTGGCACTGAGTATCTTTACACGTTTATATGTAACATATCGATTACTGCAGTCTTCGTAGTTGGTTACTTTAAGGAGAGGGCGCCCAATGTGGGTCGAATTAGGGGAAAACCAAATTGAAGAGAATCTAGAAATAAATGGGCATTTCAGAAGCCGAGAGGAGTTGCCAAATTCAATGGTTCAATAGGGAGTAAGAGCCAAGCTGGAAGCCCAGTGAATTGTCCTTTGTATTGTAGTAAAACACCGGAGTAGTGCCATATGGATATAGGCTGAGTACCTGGTGCAGAATAGTAGAAGAGGAGTGTAGGGTTCTTGGAAAGTGCTGGAAGGAGTTGAAGGGCATTTCAATGGACCTTGCGCGATGGTGAGTGTATTTGGTTGACACGTTGTGTACCACTAATGGGTAAATGGGAACCAAGTGGTTAACAGTGGATGGACACCACCCCTGTTAGGCATCCTCAGCCCATACGACATCTCTCCTCTACAGACTCGCGTCCGTATCAATGCCTTTTATAACTCTCCTCCCAATTTACGATCCCTAAATGCATTTGAGACCCAACCACTACTTGCAATATTGCGCCATATTTATTATTCTCTGAGTTTTTTTTTTATATTTTTGTATATCTCTTGTTACCGGTTCTCCGCGAGACCATTTAATCCAAGTCGATTTGTTCAAATGTCCAACAAGTTAACATGCCCAGGTTTCTGTTAAATTGAGGCCTTTAGAGGTGAGGCGGCTCAGTTGAATTGCTCGCAGGGAAAACTCCGGGCAAACACAAAAAAAAGCTGTAATATATTTCTTATCGCGTTCAGCGTGTGTGCGTGTGTGGTAACGCCGACACTGGAGTTCCGCATTAGCCATTTTAGGAAATAATGCACAAATAGTAGAAATAATAATTGAGAGAGCTTAAAGGAAAACTATAAAACGAAATAAAATATAGAAGTGCCTCGTGGAATTGAATGGTTTCGGATTTTAGCGTTAAAATGAAGATATTATTGTGTAATAGGGATTACATACCTACATATCCACACGTCTGAACGGTAATGCGTTTTAAGAAGCATTGTGTAATTTATGGTTGTTGCACAATTGAAATTGTTATTAAGAGCATGTGGTCTTAATTTGGATAGTAGTTGCACGTCAGATATGCATACGTGCTAAAGCGCAGTATTAGTTGTTAGTGTTCATTGAAGTTAAGTTTACAGAACATAATATCATGCTAATTATTTTGGGCGATTATGCAAGGCCGAGAGGATTGCCAATTTGATATTTAAACACTGGGACTCTTGGGGGTTTCTGATTACATATAATCATACCATATAGTCATAGTCATCCGAAGACTTAAAGTTTTCTCTATCAGGCATAAAATTTCAAAGAGTTTCCTTTTCCCCCAAACTTTCGCCGCCTTCTTTGCGATGACATGCCGTTCATCGAAGTTTTGTTTCTATTGTCTTTGAATGAATTATTGTGTCCATTCTATTGTGCGCTATTTTGTCGTATTTCGAATATTATTTCACTATTTTGAAATCTTTGGTTTGTTGGCATGTTCTAGTTTCACCCCATCATCATCAACGGCGGACGAACCGGTGTTTGGTTTAACCCTGCCTTAAAAAGAACTAAAGACATCCAAGCTTTGCGTCAACGTCCACCAATTCGATATCCATAAAAGCTGTCTGGCGGTGCTCCATCTGAGGCAGGGTCTGCCACGTCTTCATTTTCTACCATAGATATTGCCCTTATAGACTATCCGAGTTGGGTCACCCTTATCCTTACGCATTAAAAGACCAGCCCACCGCAACCTATGGTGAAGGATTTTATCCACAACCAGATGGTCATGGGATCGCTCATAGATGTTTCGATGTTTCGTGCCAAGCAGTTTTTGTAAGTTGAAATAGGCTATGTTGGCAACCAACAACCGTGCGCAAATTTCATCGTCATAGCTGTTATTGGTTGCGATTTTCGACACCAAATAGGAGAAATGATCAACGGTGATGTTATCCATTTTTTGCCTTTGTTAATGTGTAGCCCAAGATCTTGCGCCAATCACCGCCTGCATGATGCGGATAAAGGCAATTTGAACATTTGGGGTCGTTCTTCCCACGATATCTATAATATCAGCATAGGCCAGTAGTTGGGTGCACTTGAACAGGATGGTGACTCTCGCATTTACCTCAGCATCAAGGATCACTTTTTCCAGGGCCAGGTTAAAAAGAGTACATGGTGGGGTCTTAGACCCTTGTTGGTGTCGAATGGTGTCGAGACTGATCCTGCTGCTTTTATCTGGCCTATTGGTCAGGCTTGGCGTAGTCAGTCTCACCAATTTTGTGGGGATATCGAATCCTCTCAGGGATGTGCACAATTTTATCCTGGCTATGTTATTATAGGCTGCCTTGAAGTCGATGAAAAGATGGTCCATTTGATGTCCTTATAGGCGATGAAAAGATGATCCATCTAATGTCAATATTCCAACAGCTCTTTAATCGTTTGTCGCAAAGAGGAAATTTGGTCAGCTGGTGATTTTCCTGGAGTGGAACCCCTTTTGTATGGAGCGATGTACATGGTACTCGGCAACGTGATACCTCTGGAATTGCTGCACTGCGTGATATCTCCGTTTTTATATATGGGACAGATAATGCCTTGTTGCCAGCCGTCAGTATTGATCCGCTGTCCCACACCTTCAGTATAAATTGATGAGGCGCTTGATATAGTTGGTTGGCTGTAATTCAATCGGCCCCTGGTGACTTATGATTTTTAAGTCGATGAAGTGCGCGGATTGTTTCTTCTATTCTTAGTGGTGGCAATATTTGTCCGTCGTCTTCAATTGGCGGGACCTCCAACTTGTTGATAATTTGGTTGTTAAGTAGTTCATTAAAGTTCTCAACCTATCGCTCTAATATGCCTACACGCCAAGAAATCAGATTTCGCTCCTTGTCGCAGCAGGATGACAATCGAGGTGCATTTTGTTTCAGCAGCTGACTTGTTGGTAAAACGTTTGCGCTTAGTGCGGTTGCTCTCTGTACTTTTCGAGTTCACAGATTTAATGGTTCTCCCAGGTTTCCTTTCTGCGTTTGCGAACTCGCTTCTCCGCTCGACGGAGTTTGTGATTCGCATCTGCGCATGTTCGCGTTCTTTGAGAATGTAGCATGCACCATTCTTCCATTTCGTTGCTAGCTTACATTCATCGTCGAACCAGTCGTTGCGAATTATTTTGCGATTAGGGTCAAGTAGTCAAGTATTGTATAAGCTATGGGAACCGACGTATCGCCTAAATACGGGCTTCGTTCTACTTGACTGTTACAATCCGCAAGTATGATTTAAATATCATACTTGGGACATGCTTCGAGGGAGCGGTCTACTGCTTCGTAGAAGGTATCCCTCTCCGACTGCAGTCTCCTTTGTTGGGGCGTGAATGTTAATAAGACTTTTATGGCCAAATTCGCATAGCATGCATAGTCATCCGCTTATGTTTTCAAAGCCGATAACAGCAGTTTTAATTTTTTGGCTGACTAAGAAATCTACTCCGAGCACATGGTTTACTGTTTATATGGTGTAATGCCTCTTCTCTGAGATACCGATCCCTGTCCAGAACATCTTTTGAAACGCCGTTACATCAATTTTATGCTGGTTATTGGCCAGCAGCATTCGATCTGTACAGGGAGCGCACGCTCCATGAAAAAATGCGCAAATCTTTATTCTCTGCCTGCTGAATAGAGTAAGAGGGTAATTTTGGTTGGTGTTAACTGAAAATTCGTATTGCAATATTAGTGTTATAATCGATTTGTTTGGATAAGCACTTCATCGAATAAAGAACCTACTATCTCCCCTTTTAAGGTTCTGTTGTAAATAAAAACTTATTCAAATGGGTCACTGCCTCTATTTTTTTATTTTGAGGAGACGGAAGTCTTCAATAGACACTGGCCAGGATATACATTCGTATGAGGTTCTTACCCATTAAAACTAACCCCGATCCTCCCATGCCCCGTGGAACTGCACTTCTCTCGTCTTCTCTGCCTTTCGCAGTTTGGTTGGAGTTGCGATCATGGAGTTGACCACATCGCAATCATCCTCACGTGCCCGCATTTTGCCCACCAAATTTTCTGGTACCAGTACCTCTCCTAGGGTCTCTAGTAAACTCTTTCTTCCACAAATTTTGGGCAGTCGAAGAATACTTGTTCTGGGACCTCTGAGGTTCCATCGCAGTTCGAACAATCGGGTGAGGTATCCAGTTTAAACCTGTACAGGTAAAATCTCCCACGCCCGGTGAGAAACTAGGTAAGATTATGATTAATCTCACCGCGTCTTCTCTTCAACCACTCCTTCATGGCAGGGATGTGTCCACCGACTCTTTCCCGAGCATGCTCTTGCCATTAATTTACAGATCTTTTCCTTTCGGCATTTTTCCTCTGGGACAAAAGTGAGATAGGCTTCACATCTGAGACAGCCCTAATGGCAGAAGACACTCTCATATCTGTCCTGTAGTTTGTACATTTGAACGTTAGCAATACCTTGTCTCAAACTGAGGCGGCATGGAGTAAGATCGAGCTCATTACCCTGGTTATAAGCAACCTAGAAGTGTGCCTTAGCCCTCCCACGTTCGGCATCATACTTCCTACGGCCATGCTCACAGCAGACGCTTTTTCACAAGCACACTGTAAATGTGGCTTATATAATAGCTGAGCCCTCCTTCTATAATCATTCCCAAGTATGTTAAGGCTGGCTTGAAAGTGCTAATACTTATAATCCCCAATTTGAATACGAGTATGCTGGCACTTGGTGATAAGGACCGCTTACGTTTTTCCTTCCGGAAATGTTAGACCAGATCTCTCTAACCAAACCTTTATAACACTGATTGTTTCAGATGAGTTTTACTCAGCATCTTCGAGATTTTTTATGACCATAAACAATACTATATCGGAAGATTAAGCACTTTTTTGTTCATGATACTCTGCAGTATTGTGCCCAGAAGATATATGGGTCTGTAGGAGGATGGTTTACCCGGAGATCTACTTGCCTTAGGTAGCAGTACGAACTTCCGCCACTTCCATGCTATTGGGAATATCTGCTTGGACATACACGGGCTCGAATGAAGTGCTCTAAAACACTTGAATGCCGTGATTCATTATTGATTATTGCGCCAATGATTATTATTATTAATAGCTTCTACGCTGCTTCCACCGGTAGTCACATTGTGGCCGTTTGAGTACTAATTTAGGCTCTTTCAAGACTCACAATAGATTCTCCAACCAGTGCCTCCGTGTAAATTTCTTCTTTGGATGTTACTTCGTGGAGATCCTTGTACTGTATATAAATCTCTTGCTTTCGGGTCCATACTGTGAAGTTCCCCCCAGATGCATTCTTAACTTGATTACGGAAGCTATCAGCTTTGTCCAAGCTAGATGTTTTTCAATCCAAACATGAGTTCGCCTTTCTGGGAACTTCGGATTTTGCTGACATTTCCACATAGATATTTTAGGTCAGGGTCAACTTTGATTTTTTTTAGTATTTCCGTGTATAACAGATCGCTCTTGTTGGACAAAGCAATTATCTCGGGCGAACTTGCACCTTCGATTTCCTCTTCGCCTTTTTGTGAGTGAGCATGGTCCATCCACTGTTTTCAGTTCTCTTAGGTTTCGGCCATCGACTATCGCGCTAGGGTCTCAGGCTTCCTCCTTTCCGTACTTTTCACTACGTTGTTTGGAAGTATTGATGTGCCTTTTTGCCTCTGCCCCTGCTGATTCTCTAAGGGATCATCGTCTTTCTCCCGTCCTCTTTTATTTGGTGATAGGTCGGTGTCACTTGGGTCGCTTGCAACACTGTGTGGACCACCGGTTTCAGCTTTTGCTTGAGTGCTTTTTCCTCCTCCTGCGATCTATTATAGAGGATTCTCAAGGGCAGCTCTACTCTTTTTGCTCCAAGCTACATGCACTCCGTCACCTTTAGCCTTTAATGCACTTTCCAGAATTTTTGCCGGCTTTGGTGTTGATGGAGATCGTCTACTTGTCTGTCTATCACATTCTATTCACTCCGAAGCCGCTGATCCTACTATCACGAAATTGGTAAGAACGTGTGATCTGTGAATTAATTTACATACGGCAAGTGGCGCCATTTAGTTTAAAGGGTGGTTTCCCTTACATGCTGAAGGGGGTGTTAATTTTGTTTTCACAGAATGTGGTCATATGGGATGTCAAATGAAAAGAATTGATTAGTACTTTTCGAAAGTGTTCTTATTTTTGATATTGGGTAAAAGAGAGGCGAGTGAGGGCTCAAAATGTATGCCCCGAAATGTTTAACAGGTCTTGTTCGCAGACCGGAAAATCTGAGAAGACTCATAATGGTCCACCTATCCGAAACCTAGACCTCAAAGTGCATTCCAATCTGATCCCTGCTCAAATAATAGCAAAATAGCTAATTGTAGAAATTTACCCGAAAACTCCCCTTAAATTCATCCTAGAGTAACTAGGTGTTTAAGCACTAGGTTTATAAGTACTAATATGATAGATAGTTTTGGAAAATTTGAAGGAAATCTAACCGTTATTAACCAAAAAATATAGTAGGTCGAATTTTTTGGGTTTCACGTGAATTTATCGTAATCTAAGACGTGTATGACGTCATCATAATATAAAGTGAACGCAAAAGAACCGGTAGAGTTAGATATCTCAAGGAGTATTTTGAATTTTTGGTTACGACGAATGGAGAAACGTTCATAGGAAATTCCTCACACAAGATGAACACAAAACCTTTATACCCGAAGTGTCCAGCTCCTGGTATTCCGACTTATTTTTAATTTAAATTTTGCTCATAACTCAAATTCGAGACAAATATTTTCTGGAAAGAAGCAATGAAAGTATAATCCCTAAATTCCCTCCGCCCCCTTTCCCCTTTATGAGAGAAGGAAGAATAAAACGCATAAAGTTAAGAAAAGTTCAATTTTCAGGAGAGCTCGTCAAAGTTTTTGTTTGCTTGCTGTGCATGTTGTACGCTTTTGTTCATACTTTGCAATGAGTTTTTTATTATTATTGTATAAAAATATTTAGAGGAGTTAGCAGTTATAAAATGAAATAGGGAAAAATGTGCCTTGGCCTAGCATCTAGCATCGGATGCCCTTTCAAATGTTTGCCCCCATGTGCTGCACAAAAGGTATTTTAAGAGGTTTTCCGTTTTCCATTCATTAAAACTATCACAAGATTCTAAACACCTGTGGTCTGACTCTGACTAGTCTACACCGTCTATATATAAACAATCGTAGTATACCTCCTAGGAGATAACTAAGTTTCCTACACAGAATAATAAATTGTAGATTTAACTGCCATTGAGTTTATACGTAATGTGCTTTCCGCCTGTGGTTTTGTGCTCTCATCACCTTTCGCTTCAAATGAATTACTGGGCAACTCTCCAAAGGACTACCGACATGTCGACTAGATGAGCTTTATGTAGATAAATTCATTGACCTGAAAGATTGAAACATATTTGTAGAATGCATTCCTTTTATTCGAATTGACCAAATTAAGCAGATAATCTCATCACTTTCTTCAATGCACTCACATTTTAATACAAATAGAAATATCGCTTCCATAAATAACTATTAAGACCAATAATAAAAGACGAAATAAAAAAAGGTAAATTATCTAATCGTTGAATCAATAGATGGAGAAAGTGAAAATTTATAATACGATCTAATCGAAACGACCGTAATATCATAAATCAAGATTGATACACGGTTCGTTATGTTAATTCTGGAAAAGGGTCTCACTGTGATGCTTCGTTCCCCGACAGAACAGCGGAACTGCAACTCCTACATGCATATATTGTGTATGGAAATCTGAATCTGGAATATATTAAAAATGCAAATAGATACAAATTTTGAAATTACCCTGCCTTAGCCTCACTTCCAAGAAGCATGGTGAAATAGTGAAAACTGTATTGATCAGCCCAAGATATTATACGTAGAAAAGGAGACATCGATGTCTTGGATTTTATGGCGATTTCTTGTACTTTATGGATTCTGGTAAGTATCTGTGTTTAGAAAGAGACCTTGAAGGCAAAATATAATTTTATATATTCATGAGTTCATTCAACCACGACCTTTCCAAGTTTTTTTGTTCTTCTAAAAGATCCTTCTAAAATTGGCTCTTTAGAGTACCACCCTCGATGTCCAACCTATGTTGAATATTGAAACTTTGATTATATAATAATTGATTCATATTCCATAAACTAGTAAATATGAAATTGTTTTTGGACAGTCACTTTGATTTACTACTCCTGAAGCATAAATGAAGAATATTTTATGACCTATAACAGCAGTAGTATTCAAAAATCGTGATTTTGATGACGTTAATGAACTTTTATAGTTTTTAATTTACATTAATCCATACTGCGAGTGGTTTTAAACATGGTTTCATCACAGTCAGCACTTCATTTGCCACGTGCTAGCCGTGGATTACTTAAAGCCCATGGACAAAAAAGTCATAAATGGTGGGATTATTTCTACATTTACATATTAAAGATACGGCGAATGCTATTCATTTGCTTACATTTCTAGGACATAAAACCGAGATGTAAAGACAACTTCCATATTTGGTGAAATAAAGATTTACTGTTTTTATTGTTTCTAAGCAAATGCTATAAAAAATATTACCATGGATTTTGCTTTCCAAGCTCAAAGCGTTTTCTGGTTTTCCATGATGCAAGTGGAAATAAACTTGTAAGAAAACCAAAGAGTTCCTCTACTGAAAGTGGACTGCATTGCAGATATTAAGGCCCTATATAGTACTGCTGACTGCTGACTACTGTATCCTTGCTTTTGAACTTCGTTATTTGGTCCACTGAAAATGTTATTATACTCGAATATAGAAATGAACATTTTTGTTTTTATTTTTCCTCATATTATATTATTTTTTTATTTTTGTTGTGACCAATTCATGAAGTGAAATCATGAAGTGAAACGAAAAAGGAACTATGCGAAGTGCCAAAGTATATTGGAGTTGCTTCTGAGGCTTTGTCAAAGAAAGTTACACTGCGTTCTGGAAGAGCAATTGTGCCCCTTTATTGGTTATAATATCTATAGAGTGTCCATCAACTCCTCCAGGTGTGTCAGCCTGACATTTATTCTTTTAGGTGCCTGAACCTATTTTGCATAAGCGCCGGACACTGTCCTAGAACACATATAGAGGCCGGCAAATATCCCCCAGTTTCAGGCTACAATGACCACTAACTAAGATAAGATCTTATCTTATCTTCTTTGCGAAGTTCCTGTGGGCGGTTGATTTTGTATCACTCTATGAACACCCTCGATTGCTCTATTCCGGGCAAGTTCGCCCAGTGTACTTCCCTCAACCATTCCTCTTAGTGTCTTAACAACATAGCCATTAACCCCTTCCCGATTATAAAGAAGTGTTCTGGTCCTCATAGCTGCATTGCTGTTGCTTTCCTGGCCAGCTCATTTCCTACCTCATTACCCAATATGGCCTGGAAGCCAGAGTATCTAGGCCCTTATCGTGAATTTACCTGTTTGGACCTAATAGCCGCTTTACTCTCCATAGTCTTTTTGGAGGTTGAACGAGGCACATCCATATCTAAATATGCCAGTGTGCTTGGTTCAAAGTTGCAAGCTCCAAGTTCCTTGGAATCCTGCGCTGGATCCCACTGATACGAGGGACACGACAGTATATCAAGTAATCGGTCGCTAGCTTAGGCCGTAGGTCGTTGCCACACTCTCCCAGTTTGGCTTGTTGTTTCAACGTGTTCCAAATTTCTTGTTGAAATGAAGTCTCGTCGTCATGCGATCCCGTGGAATCCCCCGTCTAACAAAACATCACGAATTCGTTTATGTATCGCAGGTTTTCTGACAGTGGGTGTGATGCTACCTGCTGCAGTTAAAGCAAATCAGCACCAATAATCGTATGTCTAATGCGTCTATAGGCGAGGCACTCACGTAGAAAAAGTTCTCTGGATCTTGCTTTTTTATTATAGGGTGGACACTTATCATTCCGGAGAAGCCCTTTGTTGAACGTATGCCCAGCTAATAAATTAGGGCTAGTTAGAATGTCCACAGTACTCCGTCAAAAACCCCAGTTTTTGAGCAGGATAGACTTTGCAGTATGTTTGTTTGGTTCTGATAGGAAAAGTTTGATATTTGAAATGATAAAAACTTGTTTTTCCTATTCGATAGTATTGATTTTTATTTTGGAAATACCGGTATTTTGGGGACCACTAATAATGGTCAGCTTGTTCTCAGGTTTTGATAGCAGCATTAGATAATGCTACTGACACCCTAACTGTTAATTCCAGTCTGGGCAACCGAGAAACTGAGCCTACTTTTTGCTAAGGTATTCGAGATTTTAATTTCCATCTAGAAATTCCAGAACGATTTTCGAGAGGATCAAACCTGCTCAATGCCCTCAGTGCAGTTCGACTATCGCTACAGATTGCGATGCGTCTGCTCTTCAACAGCTCCTCAACCATTCACGCTGCCGCGCCTACACTTCACCCTGAAAGACAGTTGCATATTGTTCCAAGGAAGCAGCCCACTTTTCGTTTTCGCTCGAGGGTTAAACTACTCCAGAGCCCTGTTCTATTTTTGAGTCATCGGTGTAGAAAATGTCATTGAATCCTCCCAAGAATTCTTCTCTTACCGACCAGATGTATGAGGATCCGTGAATCAGAAGGCATTGCGAAAACACACTCTTCTTCTTTACAGTAAGGCTAATTTACAGCGAAAACTTTTATGCCTCGCCTTTATTCACCACACTACGGATGTATGACTGAATATCGGCCTAAAGATAGCCACATATGTGTGTTCACATTACTATCTGAGGTCTAAGTCCCCATGCCGAGGCAAAAGCCTACCTACACAGCATATAAGTTGCCAGAGCTCGTTTCATCTTTACCTCTACATGTTTGCTTCGAAGAAACTTCTTATCTAGAATGATTTCCAAATATTTCATTTGATTGAAGGGTTCTACCCCTCATCTCTGTAGGGCAGAACCCACTCAGTTTCCTTCTCTTTGTAAGCAATACGTGCCTGAAGTGAATCGAATCAATGGCACGTTGTATGTTTCTGCACACTATTTCGAGATTTCGACCAAAAACTGTGGCAGTTACGTCAGCCGCATAAGTATGGGCGTGTATGAGCAAATTTTGCAGTTCGCATAATAGTAAGCCGATCAACATATCACACCGAAGTTGCGAACAACACCATGCTTTCTGGCGGCATCACTGAACTTTTGTAATGGCACAGAAACAGACTGCGCTTCAATGTTCAGGAGCACCCCCTCGCCTTTCAGACTTTTGTCTTCTATTTTTGAAATCAGAAACGAAGAACCGACTCACAGGACTTTCCACGTTGGTAAAGGTGTTGATTTTCATTCAGAGGGCGCGAACTCAGCACTTTCTGGCAAATTTGATGCTCAACCAGTTTCTCAAAGCTTTTTACCTGAAATGATGTTAAGGTGATTTGTCTGAAGTTGTATGCGTTTTAATAATCATCTTTCCCAGGCTTAGGTATGAAGACTAGCCTAACCTTTTTACAAGAGGAGCCCGGAGTAAGACAAATGTATCTCAGAAGTTGCTTTAAGTGCTCTATAGCTTCAGCATGACTGGATAGATGCCATTCCTGCTAGATACTATGAAGTGTTCAAAGGAAAGTAAAGCAGCTCTCGCTTTTTCATTGGTCACAATCGCTCTCGCGGTGTTCCAATTCCACTTGCAACACTTTCGGATTGAAAGGTTTGCAGAAACCGCCAATTTTCTCTCTCTCACATCTGACACCTGCTCCACCGGATCGTCTACTTGCAAGAGAGTCTGTAAAGACTCTACTCCGGTGTTCGTGAAAGTTCCATCGTGCTTTTTAAGAGAGTCCAATTTAGTAGATTCATCCTTTTTAAGTACTCTGCAAAGCCTGAAAGTCTCCCTTTTTCATTCTAGTTTCTCCCAGGTTGCTCTAAAGGAATCTCGCTTAGAACGTTTTGTGAGTTCAGGAAGTTTAACCACGTTTCATTTTTATTGCTTTTACAGGCATGTCGTCTGGTTGATTTCCTAATTCTTTGCAATTCTCGATTCCACCATGAAACCGCTTTACCTTTCTTGCCTCGGAAAATAGGACAAGCACCTTCAAAGCACTCTAAAACTATTCAATTCAGAGTTTTCAGTTGATCCTGTGCCGTCAAAGGAGTCTTCAGTCGCCTATAAAGCGTCACTTTACCAAGAACTTTTTCCATTTCGTTTTCCAAAAATTACGTCTTTGTATTAGATTCTGCTCGCTTGCAGTAGTCAGATAAATTCGAAGTAACGGCGATCTTTAAGTTAGACTACACCACCATATTTCGTGCATATGGCTAGTTCAACTAGCTCCACGGCATGCTGCGCGCTATGCAATTCACAAGTGTCATAGACCGCCGTAGAATAAAGACGCAATTTCAGAAAATCTGTGCACTTAAACCAACGATGATTCAGTCGCGGTTTCAAATGTTCACACTACATTCGGATATGCCGCGAAATAGCGGGCAAACGAGACAAATAGCATAAAACTATTTTGGTGGCGACATTTTGAAGACCATTTACAAGGAACATGGCCGAATTTTTCAAAGATTGACTTATGCTTTTTTCCGTTGGAATCAGTTGAAAGACACCACTGGAATGGTGATCGAACGGTCGCCTGAGACAAGAAGTAACACCTGTTCTTTCCCTAGAACGGCTAAACGAAAATGTCGACTCCCGCGTACATTAACAGTATCGCGGTCATCCGGCAAATTTACAACATCATTTCTATACTATCTAAGGCAAACCGCCTAGGCAAAATGTATTTAATTGTACGCTGGCATGGTCTTGTGCATAGCATGGCGATGCAGATTAGAGAAAAGACGGATCAATGGTCCTTTTTTGCTTTTAAATGCATACAATATATAATTATTAGTTTGGGCAGAAGTTTTGAAGTAAACTTAAAATGATCATTTAAAACCAATATTTAAAGGATGTTAATTTTTTAATATTATGTAGTCAGAAAGGAACACCTAGAATTGGAAATGGTACAATAAAGATTATCAACGCTGCGTATAATGAAATGAGGCTCTCTACAAGCTCGGCAAAAAAAAAAATAAAGAAACGCCGGTGATATCTCCTCAAACCATTGGAGGCGACAGTTCAACGTGATTTTTGAGGTTCGCTCGAGAAGAGATAGTTGTGACTTTGGATCCTACACTTGTTTCATTGAAAATATCTAGCCAATCGGTGATTTGTCTGTTTCGGATCTTCTTAATGTTTGCTAACTATGTTTCTGGTGGTAGTGTTTTCTATTATTTTGGACAGGACCTTGGAACTTGTGAACAATAATGGAGTGTCTGAATAATTTTCGTACCTGGGTTTGTCGCATTGTTTACGTAATGGCCAGTAATTTCGTCCAGATATTTCTGAAAAACAAATCGTTTACTGTTGCTGATACCACTATTCCTGATTTTCGCTATTATTCGATTCAACCTGCAATTTGCGGTTTCATGAGCTTTCAACATTTCCGGGACTTTCTCTAATGTGGAGGGGGGACAGTCACTTGATCGGTTTAAGCCACCTGGAAGTCGTTGGTATTGTGGTATCTTTCCAGTCTGCAGAGGTTGAATCCTGCCATACGATTGATGGTCTAATAGGCGAATCTTATTCTTATATCTAAATTCATTGGTAATTTTTTGGTTCTTGCCGTTAACTTGTTGTAAATTTGCCTGTTTATCAGTAGTTTTCTATGAATCTACGAATTGCTTTTTAAGAGTTTGAGGGTATTCGTGGATGTACCAATTGTAAAGGACGTAGCCCCATTTCACCCAGGTTAGGTTGATATGTGTAATGGTGCATTTCCCCAGTAGCATTTCGAATTAATGTGCTTAGTTCTGGGCGGGTATCTACCGTGTTAGTCTCATTAGGTTAGGTCGTGAAAAACTGTGCTTGCGTTAGAATGTCATCCATATTTTCATCATTAGGTCACCCGCAGTGGTATCAACCCATAGAATTTATTGCGAAGCATAGATGTAGACCCAACTCCATGACTCCATTTTGCCAATAAAATTCGTCAAATCTTAAATATTCGCTAATTCCATTAAACAGGGCAAAATTAGGAACTCGACCCGGCTTGACGAAATTCCATCACTTTGTTGAAATGCTTTGCAACCATCAGTTCTTTCTTGTCCTCTCTCATTAGATATTATTTGCTAAACCATTAACTCCCTGTGATTGCGAAATATGTACAAATCACACCCACCCCTAAAAAAAGAAAATCTTCTCATTTCTGATGGTTATAGATGTATGTATGTATAGTGTCCGGATAGCTGAGTGGTTAGAGCACAAGGCTGTCGTACGGAAGGTCGCGGTTCAAATCTCGCTGGCGGCAGTGGGATTTGTATCGTGATTTGACGTCGGATACCAGTCGACTCAGCTGTGAATGAGTACCTGAGTCAAATCAGGGTAATAATCTCGGGCGAGCGCAATGCTGACCACATTGCCTCCTACAGTGTTCTGTAGTGTACCGCTACGGTCTTGAATGTGTGTGTGCTGTGTTACATTACGTCGGGCAAAATCGGACAATGCATAGTTTGATGATTGCCTCAATATAACATTCAAGCTGAGACTTCTAACAGCAAAATTGGCAGGACTACGTCGTCCAAGTATAATATAATAAATGGACACGAAGCAAAAGTAGAAATGACTCAACAATGCGGAGACGAAAAACCCGAATGCATTCACATTCTTATCCTATGATTTGCTTGGTCCAGAAGCATAGTGACTGGATTACCGGATTGAGAGAGTGACCAGCGAAATGGGTGGAATACCGCGTTGTATGAGCGGATAGTTAGAAGTCAAGGAAATTTGTGGTAATAACGCGAGAAAACAGATTTTTAACTTGAAACCGATGAGAGATGATTGGTGTAAACCTCAACGCACCATGAATCAAGCTACCAGAGGGACTAAATATCCAACGAATTTCGCGCATATCCGAGCTACGCAAGCGGGTGTCAACGAATCACTTTAATGGAGCTGCATGTAGGTCTTCATAGTCATGATTCGCCACACGTCCGGAAGAATCTGTATTGGAGTCGAAGAATGTTTCTCTCATCTCCTACTACAGAGTTGGCTTTATCCAGACTGGAAGAGTCTGGAGGAGATTGAGTGACAATATCTCCGGATATTAAACCCCAGTGGAAATAGTGTAGACTTTCGTCCTCCAAGATTGGCGAGAGATACTAGACACACCCGCGGGTCGAAGCAGAGGCAATGACCTCGGCAAAATAATGAACTATTAATCAGGTTATAAATTCTACACGTACGGACGGTTGCAACCTCAAGAAAATAGTCCTAACTGGAAAAGGGCTTCCATACAGGACACTTCGTGGGTCGAACTGCGAACTAGGCCACTATGTATAAAGGGCATAACAGCGCTGCCGCGTAGAAAACGTATCAACTATAAGAAACGAGAAAACCAAAAGCTGGAAGCGGAATATACAACACACTTCGAAAATGTCACCTGGCGAAAGACAGACATACCTGTGGAAAAATTGGAAACGCATATGAAAAACGGAGTAATTGCAGTAGTGAAGGAGACCATAAGATGGAAATTGATGACGAAATAACTGGTTTAACAAGGAATGTACCGAAGCTTTAAATAAGAACACGTCGGAATACCGGAAGCTGGACCCTTTAGGTATAATGGCTTTCATTTTATGTGAGGAACTTCTTTTTGAAGATTTTTTGAAGGAGAAATTCAAAATATTCTTTCATATATTTCCAAATGTACATATTGAAAACATAAATATTATCATCATCATCATTAACGGCGCAACAACCGGTATCCGCTCTAGGCCGGCCTTAATAAGGAACTCCAGACATCCCGGTTTTGCGCCGAGGTCCACCAATTCAATATCCCTAAAAGCTGTCTGGCCATCGCTCCATCTTAGGCAGGGTCTGCCTCGTCTTCTCTTTCTACCATAGATATTGCCCTTAAAGACTTTCCGGGTGGGATCATCCTCATCCATACGGATTAAGTGACCCGCCCACCGTAACCTATTGAGCCGGATTTCATCCACAACCGGACGGTCATGGTATCGCAAAAATTCATCGGGGGATTCTTCTCTCGAACGCGGCCAAGAGTTCGCAATTTTTCTTGCTAAGAACCCAAGTCTCCGAGGAATACATTAGGACTGGCAACGATTATTATTATGCTAGAAAGAGTTCACGGTTCTCGATGGAAAAAACAAAGCCAACTTTACCTCCAAAGCCGAAGAAGCAACCAGACATCCATTGTCATACCGTCCAATTTGCAAATATTTTAGAAAATATCATCTACAACAAACTTTCGTCAGGATATTTCAACGATCGACGCGGCGATTACATTCGACATGAAAATGCATTCAAATCAGCCAGCTAGGAAGGGATAAAATCGTCAAGCTTAATCTTTTCCAGTGGAACATTAAGTCGAACATTTTCCTTGTCCTGCCCGCAGTTTTGCCATGGGTGTCGTCGCAAAATGTTCTGAAGATGTTGAACTTTACGCTAATGTACCCGTCAGTGCGGCAAATGAGTGGCAGCTGATGGTTGAACTTAGCCTGGTACAACAAAAAACCATTAATACTGGAACTGGTAGCTATATCATCACCCCAAGCCGTTTATGAAGTATCTGGAGGGAATGATTGAGGCAAAGATCAATTTCAAAAAACACCTGGAGTACGCCTGCGAGAAAGCGGCAAATACCACCCTATCATTAACATGGATGATGCCTAACATTGGAGAGATACAGCTGAAAATTACTTGTGGCTGGAATATTTCGCTCTACACTATTACACGGTGTGGGAGGAAGCAGTAACTTGTAAGAGTAATCGGAGGAGGGTAAAAATGACTTACCGCTTAGTATGCACTTCGGGTGTGCAGCACCTTCAGGATAATTTCAGGTGAGGTAGTATTGATGGAATGATATCGAAGGACATTCTAGCAAGTGACGCATGCTGTCTGTATCACGAAGAGAAAAACGTATCTACCTACGGTACGATGAATCGCGGAGGCTCACTGGACTTTCACACTGTTAGTTAGTTTAGTTAAGGGGGTCATCCCGTGTGTCGGGTTGGAGAAATCGATTTTTTTTGCATGAATTGTATCTATATATAGTGGAAAATATGTGGGCAAAAGGATTTTCCGATATTCCGAGTCTTTCAGAAATTATAGTGCTAAACAGGTAAAGAGTTTGCAGCCGCGGCTAGACTACTCGATGAGAAAGAGCATCGAATCTTTTTTTACCTACCTACCTATAAAAAGATGGCAAACCAACCAATTTTCTAAACTTATTTGCTGTTTGGAATAAAAAGGATAATCCAGTCTAGAGGGAGCACTGAAAGGCTTATTCAGTTATATTTTGTTGTAAGTATTGTGCTGCTTGTGTGTTCAGTGATTTTTTTAAATGGATCGTACGAAGGGAGATTGCTTTAACGTTCAACATCATGCTCGCACTAAAAAACGAGTATCGGGAATCGATACTCATCAGAGAAGAAAAAGGACTTCAACGTCAGCAAAGAAACTTTTAGCAAGCATGAACATGGATGTTCCAATTGCGACAAGTTTTGTATATTGTATATTGGATTTTGCTGGAGTTTTCTCCGGTATTTCTGCAAATAATAAAATATACGTAATAGTAAAAAAGGAATGCGTAGGACATATCGCGAAAAGAATGGGAACGCGGCTTAGAAATGCAAAGAAGAATCACAAAAGCATTGGTGGAAAAGGGGCTGGAAAACTTACTGATAAGGTTATTAACGAGCTCACTACATTTTTTGGGCTAACTATTCGTCGACACGCAAATTCCATAGAAGGAATGAAGAAAGAAATTTGGGCAACTTTCTTCCATAAATATTCTACAGACGAAAATTCTCAGCATCAAAATTGTCCAGCAGGCGAGGACAGTCTGCGCAAATGGCGCAAAGCGGAAGCTAAAGGAGAAGTAGATTGTTTCCACCACGAGAAGGCACCTTTGACTGAAGAAATTCAAACAGTCATCAAACCAATCTACGAAGATTTGTCACCAGATGATCTCTTGAACCGATGTTTAGGAGCAGAGACCCAGAATAACAATGAGTCGTTAAATGCATTGATCTGGACTTTAGCTCCTAAACACCTGCATTCTGGGGCCAAGGTCGTAAAAATAGCCACTTTTCTGGCTGTAATTATTTTCAATGAAGGATTCAATGGCATTCTCAAAATCCTAGTGACAATCGGATGTTAAGTTGGTCACATATGTCAGGTTTATGCCGACTGCCGTAATGAAACGCGAATTTGGCGGTCCGAACGACGATCGACTGACCTCGCTAAAAGAGCCAGAATTGGAACCAGAGAACAACAATCGGCCTTACAAGACTTTTTTGAAGAAACGGAGGGTGCTCTCTATGGACCAGCTATAGCATATTAATGGTGAGTTAAAATTTTACTGTTGATAATCACATTTTAATTTTCAAATGCGTTTTTCTCGAAACTGCATCTTGAAAATCGGCTGCCACCATAGTCCAAAATCTATCCAACCAAATGCTTTGAAATTCTCACGACTTCTGTAATACATATTTCTACGGTCCGCAAACTAGGATAATTGTAATCGGACGGGTTGTTTTTTTTATTATTAAAAAATGCCGTAAAAAACACCAAAATCCAGAAAAATAAGTTTAAAAGCCCACCATAAATTTATCTTTTAATATTTTATAATTATCCTAGTTTGCGGACCGTGGAATATTGTCCACATTAAAATGCCGTTTAGTTTTTTTTCCTCAGATGAACACAGCGCCCTCCATCGTGGTAGCAGAAAAACACCTTTTTTTGGAGATGGATGCATAAATTGACACGTACTCCGAAAGCTAGCTACGACATCAAGCTGAAAACTTTTTCACATATACTATCAATAAATACATGGTGAAAAAATCACGTTTCTATCTTTATCCAGTCCTCCAAAATAATTTTTCAAAAAAAGGCAAAAAAAAACGGCCTTCACACGGGATGACCCTCTTAACTGGGGGGAGCCGCAGCTCCGAGCACCCAGGCCTTTCACACTGACTCCCTATATAGAGAAGTGGATTCAGCGATGGCATGACGAAATTAACTACCACCTAACCCAATTTCTGTCATGGTATGGCAGGCATGACATCTATACCGATTCAGGTTGGACGATTCTCTCTTGCACACTTGGGGATCCAGAGCATATCATGTTCCACCATCCGTGTGCGGTAAACTCCGTAATTAAAAGAAACTTGGAAACTGGTCGCTTAAAGCGCTGTCCTCCACGCAAAGTAATGCTTTGAGGTAGTTGCGCAGGGCGCAGGAAAGAGAAAGTCGGGCGGTTTTAGTGCAGCAACTTGACGCGGCAATGTCTTTCTAGGATTCCCATGTCCAGCCAGAACCAAATCGCAAACCAGAAGCTCGGCACTTCTGATACGAAAGGTTTTGTTGATTTCTTCTATAAGAATATTTGGGTACACAATGATCCCATTTGTATACGCGTTGAATATACAATACACGATACTCAATTCGATGTGATACTGACATTTCATTTCTTAAGGAGTAGTAATTTGACGCGAAAGAGGCAACTTTCACTTACTATAACTTTGTTAATAATAGTAGGATTTCCACCAAATTTTTACAGTAGACGCTTTTCATTAAAGCTTATAATAATAATATTCGTTGGCGCAACAATCCACATTGGATCAGGGCCTTGAAGTGTGTTAGAACACTTCTTTCCAGACTATACCGGTACACTACAGTACACTGTCGGAGGCAATGTGGTCAGCATTGCGCTCGCCCGAGATTGTTACTCTGATTTGACACAGGTACTCATTCACAGCTGAGTCGACTGGTACCGACATACAGCCACGATAACAAATCTCCCTGCCACCAGTGAGAGTTGAACTACCGCCATCTACTACGACAGCCCAGCGCTCTAACCACCTGCGCCAACCGGATTAAAACTTATACTACTGAAAAATTTGAGGGGTTTAGAATGAGTTTGAAGGGGTTCACAGCAAATTTTCAAAATATAATATAGTAGTAGTATAGTATAGTATAGTATTTTGAACCCTAAATACCATGTGTATGACCCGCTATATTTTTTTTCAAATTTTTCGGAATAGGTCCATGAAGTAATTGATTCCTTTCGAAACCCACACTCCGCTCCTTTACAACCAACATGTTAAAACTAGAATATTAAATGAGACCTTCCATACCTCACGTGGCTGCATCCAGTGAAAGGAAGTTTTGGACCCATGTTTTATGTTGATTGATGCAAAAGCATTTTCTACCCGTTATATAAGCAAGGACTTCCAACTTTCACTGTGGTATTCACCACAAAAAATCCTAATAAAATTCATTGCAGAAAGAATAAAACCATACACACAGCATGGGACGGTATACAACTGAACTGTTCTCAGTGAAACTGAAGTGTCAGTATAAATGGTAATTTACTCAAGTCACAGTATAAATGGTAATTTACTCTATAAAATAATGCTTGGCATTGAAATCTTGCCGAAACAGGTACGAATGGCGAAGCTGATCATGGGCGCTATCGAACCACAGGTGAAGATCCAAGTTGATTCAAATCTTGACGATAAAATCTGGTTTGATACAAAAAGACAGTCGGGCTCCCACTAACTACAATATAACTGTGAAACATCTCATCCCTGCGTGACCGTTTACCTGTGAAACTTACACTATGACAAAATCATCTGAAAAGTGCTCTAACACACTTCAAGGCCCTGATCCAATATGGATTGTTGTGCCAACGATTATTATTATTATAGATGTCGATGCGCCTGTTCCGAAGCGCTATTCTGATTTTACTGATGTACATATTGTTGTTTAGTGAGCAGAAGTGTATTTTTCAGGCTTCGTTATCTACACTATCTAGCGTAAGTTCTTCTGTATATAGATGACCACTAAAGTGGTTTCTAGCATGGTGAATTTCTAACCTCTAATTCAGCTGTTGGTTTAAAGCTCATTACCTAAATTCTGCACCACTGCCAATTCTATAAAACGTATCGAAAGACAAGGATACTATCGAACGGAGGTTTGGTGGATCTCCAACAGTTTTTGTTGTTTGGTCAAATTTGATTCGTTGGTACGTTTCTGTCATTACATTCGTTGTACAGATTCTGCATTCTTCTTTCTCTTAGCGCTAATATCGTTCTCAAGGTATTCTAGCTCAATATTTTCCATGTGATCCTATAGTGATAAATGTGCATATATAAGGTTGAAACTAGTTTCCTAACAAGACCAACTTGGCTATCGCTCTAGAACTGGATGGCCCAAAACAGCCCTTGGGTATATCTTAGTAGCGTCTCCGAAATTATGAACGAATATGTGAAAGCATATGAAGGGAATGGTATGTACTTGTGTTGGAATTTCCTTGCACTGACAAACGTCCTCTTCATAGTTCTCCGAAAATCTGAAGAACTTAACATAACTTCATACTTGCTGCCAAAATGTTAAGTAGACGCCGCCAATCAGGTTGTATTATAATTTTGAAAATTACTGCGGATAAAATAGCCCCTTCTCCCCAGTCCAATAAAATATGTTTACTTCGACCTGAGATTCTTAGGTCGTTTCGATCGATTTTAGTTTGATCCTGGCAAGTGAAATTTTTTCAAAAGTGTAAAATCGCATTACCATTACCGAGCGCGATCCAGACATTATCAAACAGCACAATCCAACCTAACTTTGCATCATTTCTTAACATGAAAATATCATCGCATCAGTAGTGATGATATTACTCTTCTAATAAGCAATTTTTTGTAATCTCGGTGCCGACATGACATCATATTATAAAACTTCACCAAACATCCCCCTTCTTCCTAATACAAGTCGTTTGGGCGATTGCTGCATGCTGAACCGACGCCGACTATCGCTTGTGAATCTATATATTTGACGATACTGGCTGTCGAATGTAATATGCGATGTTGGTGATGTAGCAGCACATTACGGTTAGGGTAATGAAAGATGATGTTTGTGATACTACATCGTGATAGCACTTTTTTCAAAAAAGCGATGTGACATCACATTACCTAATAAGGTGATGTTTCGCTCATCTCTAAAATTTATGACCGAAAATTGTAAGCACATTGTTTACCAGATAACTACAAGCGTGAATGCCCTTTGAAAAAGTACTATTCGAGCATCTAAAATGATGAAGGTAGAATGACATATAGAACGGTTGTCGATAGATGTTTGTATTCATAATTATGGGCAATACGAGATGAAAATGAATTTAAGAAAAATGAAGGAGCAAGGTAATCAATAAATGAATCTGAAATGTAATAACCATTCCTCCTTTCTCATCAATAAATTGATTATTCTCAAAGAAATATATGAAGCTCTTCTGCTTGCTTACGTAACCACTTCATTAAAAGACCTTATTGTTTTATAATGAAGCCTCAATAAACCTGTAAATCACTAACGGCTAGTAATTAGTCAACTGCTAACTCAGCTCTCATGAATTCCACGTCCAATCGTAGTCAAATCAGTCATAATCCATTTTATCAAATCAACTTTTCTCGAAAAAGGTTCCCAGCAAAAACCACGACTCTTATTCAATTTGTTGCCCAAGAACTTTCTTCTTGTTGTTCATTTGATTAATAGTCGCTAACACCTCGAGGTGGCATAAAAACGACATTTTATCTTAAGAATTATAGAAAATCTATCTGATGTTTGGACTGGTGCAGATACTTAAAGTGGTTGTGGATGGATTTCCAACACTGAGAATTTTTTAAGGACGGATTTGGAGTATCGAAGATTCGCGGGCGATACTTGTTGCATTCGGGCATTTTTGAAGTGAAATTTTTGGACTCTCTCTCCTTTTATTTATCTTCTCCTCATGCACTTCTTTTCTGGTACTTAGTATCAGTTGTGCTACAAATTGAACTTTGATTTCGGGAGGGCAAGGAAGAATACAATTAATTGCAGCCGGCCCCAAACATCAACCTTCATGCAACCCTGAATTTTTCATCCCACAAGCTATTAATCAGCATGAAAACAATAGTACGGGGACCAGGTAGTTAGGGAATGGTGTAGGAACCGTCGTCTCATTGAGAATTTATTATTATTGCCATCAAATGCAGGAACGCCGTACTTCTTCACCGCACTCTGGTAATGGTCATAGTATGCAGACACCGAGATCTTGTCGCGAAATTCTATCTCGAGGGCCATTCTATCTTAACCGCTTTTTTCCAGCACTTTCAGCCTGCGCGGAGAAAAGTCCATGGCTTGACTATGAAACAATGGAGTTTAAATTCTCTAAGCGATTCTTCTTATCACTATGACAGTGTTATTACTTATTTTTACGAATAATTTATGTGGTGGCCGATTTATCACTGACCCAAGATCAGATGTCGGTAAATTGAAAAGTTGCTTTTAGATATTTAGGTAACTTTTTGTTTTTTGTGTTTTGTTAACATAACGGTAAAGTGTTCTTCATATTCTGACCGTTACATTTTTGAATGAGATGCAAAGCATTCAAATGTTATAAATGTTTTGACATTAATGAATAGGGAGTTTGTTTTCAACAATGCATCTCCAGAAGCTGCATGGCAGATGATATACCTTTCGCTGCCAACATTTTTCAGTTAAGTGAGTGACTGTTATCTTTACTTCCGAAAAAAAAATTAATAAGTGTCATTGGTGGTGTTTGTTATGCATGGAAAAGCTTCCAATCTACCTTCCGTAAAATAGGTTGAGTTAAAAGTTGATCTAAAAGAAGATTTAAAACTTGGTTGAGTCGCCAAAAAAAGAAACCATACGTTAAACAAGAAAGAAGATAAAATTAAATTATTTATGTAGGTGAAACCTTTAAAATCTTGTAGTGCTGGTAGGGCTGGTAATGTAGCTTTGTGAACACATCCCTGATCCTTAAATAGAAATTTAATTTCCCATAAAATTGTTGCGGATAGGTTTCCTCAATCATATATACGTATGTAAACTTGGCTCTCTATCAATCGAGCTTTCGAGGTAATCCTTAATGTGTTCCAGAATAAGTTTCAGCTAATGTCTTTGTGACTTTTCGAGGAATGTTTATCCAGTTGTCACACTCAAGGCTTTTTCTTCAGAATTTTAACTGTCACCGTCTTTTTCCGCCATCTAGCAAAGATCTTGGATTCCCAGCACAACGAGAGGGAGGGGCTGCAGTGGCAGTACGAAAAAGTCGCAAGGAGACCGCCAAGCAAGGCGGCTTTTCTCAGAAAATGGATTAAGTCCTTTGAGTACATCGATGGTAGAAAAAAATTAGTTTGGAAAAGCAGTCCATATCTGCCTGTGTCTCGCCATACCGTCCACCAGAGCAGGAGCTTCACCGAATTGTCATGGCTTACAATACGTTCTACTTCTGGTACTTTTTTCAGATAACGGAGCCACCACTCTTTGGAGTCAAGTCCCTACACTCCCTTTCATATTTCTGCCGTTAGTTAGTATTTTTAGAGCGTGGGCAACAATTTCATTCACATCAGAAACAAAGTACGACGCAGTGCTCATCAATACTCTCAGGTGGGTTGTCCCGGGTGAGTGTCACAGCAGGAAATTTTTCCCACTATTGCAAAACAGCCGGATCGTAGAGGCAACCGCAATATAATCGGCCTGATTAGATTTTCGTTGCCAATCAGCCCATCACTTGAATCGCAACTGTCTTTGTGGCAGGCTGTCTGTCTGCGCTATTCCGATAATGACCAGCCAGTGAGAGTTGAAGAAGTGGACAAACATTTCTTCGTTGTCATTAAGGCAACAAGATCAAGCCTCCCTGCCACATGCCCAAGCTAAGTGTTGTTTGACTCAATTTCGGAATTCAGATTATCCATTAGGATCACCATATGACCTTAAGAAAGCTTTTCTTTAACTATGTATAGTTGCTGATGGATAGCATTTTTCTCCTCTATATCGGAAAACTCCGTTGGAGGGTGTCATTGTGCAATGTGATGCTCCGGAATGGTTCTGTCAAAAACAAGTTTCCAGGTCAAGCTAGCGTACCCTCCGGTAGTCATTTGCACACAACTGGCATACCAGAATTGCACCTGTTGCCACTTGGTTTAGCAGGAAACAAAAGCACAGCAGCGAATGATGTAAAGAGCTACCCTTCCGAGTCCAACCGTTTCACTTCACTTAGGCCCACCATATTCATCTTATAAGCCCGGAATAAGTTAGAGAAAGGGGTTCTCTGTACCGTTATTGAAGAACATTCGTACATTTCAGAATCCATTTTTAATAGCCAAAGGTCGACGCCTTAAGGTTAATTCTTATCCGGTAAGGTATATTTGAAATTTGCAATTTACGGGGCGCACGTTCATGACGCTCCACAAACTTCTTCACGAGCCTGGAAAAATATACGAAGTAAATACTTACTAGAAACGGTGCTGTGCAATATTCTCCTAGTGCCTTTTCCCAGAATCAACAGTCATTACATATAGCTTGGTTCTTTTCCCTTCATTGATATATTGCTCCTTAATTGCTAAAGAATCAACTAGACTAGAACCATTTTTGTGACGGTAATCATTCCTTCAATTGATGTGTTGCACACTCTAAGCACAACTAGACGGTATACCAAATTCACTTTTCTTTCATTTACATTTTTTCTTGCGTCAATGGCTCATGGCCTGGCCAGTCAAAATCGTACCACTTGGGTCGTGAGTAACCCCCAAACCCCGTCGTCATTACCTCTAGATATCAAATTACCCATTTTGGGCCAACCTCGTGATCATCAACCTTTTGTTTGAGTTATTTTCCTATGGTTGGTGTTAAGAGCTCCTTTTCTTCCGCCAAATCAAACTGCCATTCATAACCACTATTTGGCGATACGAATTTTTTTCCAGTTTAACTGTGATTTTCGTTTTGTTTCGCGATTATTACTACTCGCAGGACCCACAAAAAGCAATTCCCTCTACCGGAGCTCTCCGTTGTACGTGGTCTTTCAAAAAAAAAATCGGACCCATCACGGAACCTCGAAGAACTCCATATATACATCCAGTTTTACCACCTGGCGGCACCTGTAGGAGGCTGCCGCACATCGAATGGAATCCACAACCATTGTTATTGGGTGGATTATGAAACAGCGCGTTGGAATTAATAATGTTACTCCAAAAAACTATCCTTGGAAAATCGAAGAAGTCTATTGTATGCTACCATCTCTGAGCCTTTTCTTATGGCGTTTAAATGATAGACATGGTGATATGGATGATATGATAGAAAGTTCAACATTTATCTTTTTCATAATCTTAGAAAAACCAATTGGGCTTGGCCTTGAAGAAAGTTTGAAAACTACTGAAAATTCCATCCAATGCTGGTGCTTTGTTTTCCTGATATTTTGACGGATATCCCGTTATTACTTCACGGTAACGAAAAGGTTCTCAATATTAAAAGCTGGCGGAAAGTCACTAGCTACGATTGGTATGAATATAGAAGTTCATGGGAAATGACATTAGAAGAAGATTAGAAGTTCTTGGATTATGCTCGTGAATTAACATTGGGCAACTGGGAATACTGCTTAGGATTATAACTCTCAATTTAAGTTAGCTTGGTGAGCAAGTTATTCAAAATGCAAGACTCGAATACTAACTTGACATCTTACATTTACACAGTATAGACTTCTTGTTGCTCAGTGCACGCCGTGCGGCTCCCAATTTGCATCAAGTCGCAGGCAAACATTTTCAAATAATTATTCCAAAACCAAATGCTATTATCATCATTCAAAATCCCTATTTCTAAGTGTTTCGCCGTGGAATCTGGTATTCTCTCAGGAGCCTGGATTTACTTTGCACGAGTGCCGGACACTGTCCCGGAAGATGTGTGGAGGTTTCATCACCCTCCTTATAGAATCTGCAGGCAGTGCCCGCAGATATTCCTAGTTTCCCCAGGTGATAGTTTAGCTTGCAGTGACCAGTTCTTGGTGGACCAGCAGTTCTTGGTGAGGTTTAAACAATCTCTTGAGCGCTTGGGTTCGTATCCATTGGTCCACTCCTGGTAAGTTCGCCCGTTGCTCTCCATTTTTTAATGTTGTAGACATGAACCCATTTCCGCCTCCACAGAATGGCTCTGGCTCGTATAGCGGCGTCGCAGCTCCTTTCTTGAATAGCTCATCCGCTTATTCATTGCGTTCTAACCCAATGTGGTCGAGAACCCAGAGCATCTAGACCTTATTCAGCGAACCAAGCGTGTTGAGTCTATTAAGGCATTCCCATACTAGTTTGGAATTTACCTGGTAAGACCTAAATGCCTTAATACCCGCTTTGCTAACGGTTAGAACAGCAATGTTGTGCTACCCTATTGTTCCTTTTGAGGTTAAAAGAGTCACATCTGCACATGGCGTATATTTCTGTCTGAAATATGCTGGAATGCTTACCAATCGGTTCAAATTGCGTTTTCCTTGGTTCGATGATACCAGCACCTGCTCATTCTATCGTGAGGGATCCGTCAGTGTACCAGGTAATCAGTTGCTGGCTTAAGCTTTATGTCAATGTCACGCTCTCCCAGTTTGCACTGTTGTACCAACGTGTTTCAAACTTCTTATTGAAGTGAAACCTCGCTTCCATATTATCCCTTGGTGCTAGTAATTCGCGATATCGCCTAGAAAGAATATCAATTTTCCTCACTGATACTCCAAGCTCCAAGCAAGCTAAAGATTGAAATGTTTTCAACATGTGTTTTCCAGAGTAGTTTTCAGTCTAGTGTAATTCCCAAATATTTTACCTCCGTTACTCGCTTCACCTGTAAGCCATGTAATCTAATGGCTCTCAGGGGATCAAGCATGCGCTTTCTTGTCAACAGTGCTACATTGGCCTTGGCTGGATTTATACGCAGCTCGGCCTTTCTGCACCAGTTACTACTGACTCGGAGTCTGATTTGAATTTTGTCACATAGGGTATCCTGATATTTGTCTGCAGATTAAAACAATATCATCAGCGTAACCCTCGCCCTTTATTCCAGTGTTTGTTAGTTCTCCAAAGAGTTCATCAACTAACACGGAGTTCATCAACTATTAATGGCGAAAATACTCCACTTTGTGGCCAACTTTGAGTAGTGTTCATGACAATCGAATTTATGCCTGCGATACTTCTATTTGCCTACTCTCTAACATTCTGCCTATCCAGAAGGCCAGAGTGTTTCTCACCCCTTTGCAGATTAGGGAATCTCGTGTCTCTGTAATATATCCATCAGCTGAAGCAGAGTAGTTTTAGTTGCTATTGCCTTCCGCCGTGGAGTACGACTCCGCGAAATGAGTTACGACAAGCAGATGAATCCTATCCTCCTCCTTCTTCAGACAGACTGAAGATATTGCCTTGTTTTTGGCTATCGCTTTATATAGCCTAGATAGTGAAGAGTTTTCCCATCTCCTCTTTCATTGTGACTAGGTTCCTGCTTCATCAGGCTACGTCCATTGATGATTCGATTGTCTTAGCCGAACAGATGGCCTCACATGCGTAAATGACGACTCTGTTGAGGCCTTTCACCACTGCTTGTAGCTGAGGTTCCAGTCTGTTGTCCTGGGGTTCCTTCCTTATCTATTTACTTCCGGGTTACCTTCAAAATTAAATCTGATTATTCTGTGATCCTCCAATTCTTAACCAAGCCGTTCATCAGAGTGCTCCCTAGGGACATATGTATCTTCTTTTGAAAATGATCCCAGCTCTTGGTATTTCATAAGATAAATCCCAAATTATCAGCGTACTTCGACCTTGTTGAGCGGCAATTTGCTCCCAGTACATCCAGGGTTCTAGAGCCAGCACTATTCAAATATTAACCTTCGAACTTGCTCTTGTATTTACTGAAGATCTCGCTTTTGCATGATGGAAGTTTACCCGGGCTTCAGGATTGCCCGTCAGCTCCGTTAGTGCTTGGAGCTCTTCTCCAATTTCGGAGCGTTACCCTCCTCCTCCGAAATGGGACTTCCTTGCATTTCGCTGTCCGACTTGGGCTCTAGAAGGCCTGGATTAAGGTCGTGCAGCTTCTTTTCTTCTGTGGGTAGAAGGTCCACTTCACTGCTCGGTCCTGTCCTTTCATTCTCTATGGCTTCCGCAATTCCTTGGAGGACGCTGGTAGGCTTAACACCCGATGTGTCCTCCGAAGTATTCTTCCTTGGTTTCTCCTTGTGCACGTGCATAAGTATGTTGCAATGGAGTTGTAACTCTTTCTTAATGTGTGAATTATCCACTGCCATAACCGAATTATAATAAACACGCTGTTCGGTGTCCAGCTTGTGCGCCGATAAAGCTCTTCATTTGGGATAGCGCCAGGCCAGAGTATGATTCCTCTTAGCTTTTCACATGCACTCCCCGTTCTCGTAGTGGACAGCATTCACGAAAACAATGACGAGCAGATGGATTGGAGATCTAACCTCCTGACATTGACATTGACGTGCGTTTTTCACTCTTTCACCACTATAAATGAAGAACCGGCTTCTAGCGCTGTTAGCCAGTCTTGCTCCTTTGGTGTGTGGCTAGCAACATGAATAGTGTTCGAGAAAAGACTATTTTTAATGGCCACACAATGCTCGTCAATATCTCCAAACAGCATTTCTATCAGCAAGATAATACGTCTTCCCTTCTCCTGGCCTAAATCTGAGTTGCTTTTAGAAAGCCATACCCTTCGGACGTCTCCGTCGGTGCATGGCAATGTACTATTGAAATGTCAAAGTATGTCACAATCCATTTCGTGAGACGCCAGTGTATTACTCGGTCATTCAGACTTCAATGACCTATCGCTCTTATTTTTCATACGGGCTTCAGATCGTCTTTGGCGGAAAATTACGGGAAATCAAATATCTTCAATTTCTTGGGATTTCAACGGCGTTCCCTTTTAGTATTTGATATTAAGGAAACAAATCAAAATCGCTTCGCGTCACAGCCACTATTATGGGGTCTAACACACATAACACGTCTTTCCTTCTTTTTTCGGAAACGTTTCAAGTGAGATTCTGTGGGCTGTTCTTCACCCGCCACCCAAACTATTCAAAAGGATGCCCTTTAATTGATCCCTTTTTCAGGAGACCAAGATCGGGATTATAAAGGTAGGGACTGGTGGAGGGTTGGTTTGTATTGTTGTATGGAAAGATCTAGCGCATGTAGAACTACATTTGATTGCAAAAAGTTTTCATTCTTCATAAAATAAATATTCACCATCTTACCTTGTATTTCCATTTCAAATATTGGAAATATTTAGAAAATAATGTTAATTATTATTTCCCATTGGCTCTTCTTGCTATATGGAAATCCCAGCCAAACTAAATTACCCAAATATTTACTCATTTCAACTTTTGTACTTGTACACTTAATTTATATCTTGGCGTATTTTATGTTTAAATTGTTCCAGTCTTAAAATTCTTCCGTTTGCTAAGGAAAACGCTGTAGAATTCCGGATATAAATGGAAATTCGACTCTCAGGTGTCTTCCACGACCCTCCTCCAATGAGTGGAATGAATGATATATAGTTAAGTTACTGAAAGTACTATTTTCTAAAAATATCTAACATTGTATGTTTTTCCTCTCCAAGTAGTCCATTATGCTGAGAATTATAAGCTCGAGTTTAGAGGTAAAGATTTGGTGAAGATTATATCACCAATCTTAAGGAAATCACAAGTTCCCGAATGTGTATTTTTAGATTGCGGTAGATATCAACTATTTATTTTACCGTATAGTCAAAAGTTTCTCGTTTTGCACTTTTTATGGTCAACTCAAGGTATTTTATGCAAAAATAGACCGTTTCTGAAACAAATCATAAATCACACCCACCGTAAGCGACTTCTCGTTTCATAAAAATACAAACTCCTTTCAGATCAAGTTACAAGTTAATTATCATCAAAGATGGTTATCAACTTTATTGCTAGGTCGCCATTTGATATGATTATTCTGCGTGTTTAAATCACCGCCAAATTTTTGTTAATTTTTAATTTTAATTTTAACCCATAGCTGGCTGTCCTAAGGTAGAGTTCCACTGAGGAAACCGTTAAAAGGTTCGTGCTTCACTTATTGTTTGAACCATTGCAGTTTATAGTCTCATTGGGGAAAAAGTTCATCGGGCTATCTTAAACTTTGAAAATATTATAAACATTAAGGAAATGTCGGCGTTGTGAAGAGAAATTTGCACATCGAAAACGTAACACACATAATTTCAGAAGGCAACTTGCGTCATATGACAATATTCAAAGATGCTTTTAACAATGAAATAAAATGAGAACGGAGAGATAAAAGAATAAAATCGAGATACTTAACAGCATTACACCTAATTTATAGCTGAAGATTGCATTCAGGTCTTGAAAGTTTAACGCTTTGTTTAGAGTATCAGGGCATTCTCGATCACATTTCTCCAGTGGCCAGTCCTGATGGTCATGGCTGACTGATATACAACTTGAGGAATTTCATGTCCTGTTGGGAGTAATACATATGGGAGGGTGACTCCAACTCTTCGAAAAACCCATTAATACTATCCGATACACTCGCTTATAAATAATAATAAAGTAGCGAGAAGTGTGACGAATTTATCCAAAGGCTGAAAAGAAGACCTTTTTTATGTCGGACAAATTACACCTTTCCTCCAGCCGTAAGGTGTTTGTTCGGTTATCCAGATTCTGCTGATTAGTTTGTAGATTTGACTGGTGAGCTCTTTTTTCCCTTCCTTTAAGAGCTCGGTAACATTTTTCTTCTCTGAGTATAGTCATGTAGGATATCAAGTGAAGGGTTCATAATAGCATTTTTCAAAATAAGTTTGAATTTTCGTTTCGCTTGTGAATTTCAGGAGCAAAGGATGAAAAAGTTTGGACTCAAAATTCAGAGATATTCTTGATAACTATTTTAAGTGAAAATTTGGAAAATAGGCTCTAGTGAAAAACTATTTCTCAAACTGTATATCAGACTACTAGACTTAGTCTGGCTTAGGCAGGGTAGGCACCATCCACCATGTCCTAGCAATAACTGCAGTTGGGCGACTGCGGTTCGTCAATTATGTGAAAATAAGACTGAAAACAGCAGCTGGGTTAGTTAATAGTCAATCTCATCATGCTGTCGATTAAACTGCCGTCGCATTTACCCCTCGATTCTATTTCCCACGATCGTGATAGCGTGGGTGGCTATCTCTTCACAAACCACGGCTTCCTTTTTTCCCTCGCCTTTTCTCAGTAGCATGGAGAGCGAGCGGAATAACCACTAGTATTACTATTACTACTGGCTGCGAAATGGCACGATAGGCAAACGCAACTCGCAAAGCCCCTCACCGTGGTACTTGCGCTAGGCGCTTTCAGTACATCTCTCTACTGATGGAGCCAGTTTATACTTCGGAGCTGTAAAGAAGCACGGACTGAACAACACTCATCAGCGGACGCCTACTGAATGTGTGCCTCCTCCTAACAAATCTACTCAAAGGAATTCATCTTCGTACTTCACCGCTAGCTTCGATAAGACCACAGTTTCACTAAAGTGAATAGGGTGGACTATGGGGACCCTCATTTTGGTCAGGACAACGACTTCAGTTTTTTGTAGAGCATCCAGCTGGTAACTCGCTGCAGCGCCATTTCCAGTGAACACTGGGCTCGTTCAACCGTGCGTGCGGAAACCAATGCCGCAACACCATTCACATATCCGACCAGATGCAATTCATCAGGCACCGCGAGTTGTAAAAGACTATCCTATAAGTCGTTCCACAGGTTTAGCCCAAGGATAGATTCCTAAGCCGCCTCCAATGGAAGGTTGCAATGGAACATTCAATTGGCGCTGTCCTCCCCAAGTTTCGTAGATCAAACTGCGGTCCTTTAAATAGTCCCTCAATATCTGTAAAAGGTAGCATGGCATATGAAAACGACTTTCCAGGGGCTCAAGCATGTGACAGAAACTCGTAGGATTACGTCTTGTGTCATAAGGAGCACCATTCGCCAACAGAGGTGACTGTGCGCTAAGGCCAGTTTCTCCGTTTGGACCACATCCTGCTTCTTTTTAAGGTTTTGTGTGAAACAAAACCTTATTAGAATCGATTCGATGTCTGTCTGTCCGTCTGTCTGTCTGTCTATCTGTCTGTCTGTCTGTCTTTTTTTTTTTTTTTTTTTTTTTTTTGAGGAGGTGGAAATCTTCAAAAGACACTGGCCTGGACACGCCAGCGTGTGGGATTCTTACCCACTAAAACCACCCCCGACTCCCTCCAAGCCCCGTGGAACCACCGTACGGTATTACATCACAGGGCGGAGTCAGCTCATTTTAGCTTCGTCCCCTTTCGTCGCTACGCGGCGTACGTAACCGCGCTTTTCTGATCTCCTCTGCCTTTCGCAGTTTGCTCTGGATAGATACGACCATGGAGTTGATCGCATCCCAGTCTTCCTGACATGTTAGCATTCTTCGTACCAGATTCTCTGGCACAAGCACCTCTCCTAGAGTCTCCTCTAGGCTCTTCCTTTCCTCCACAAACCTTGGACAGTGGAAGAATACATGCTCTGGGTCCTCTGGGACTCCATCGCAGTTTGGACAATGGGGTGAGGTATCCAGTTTAAACCTGAACAGGTACTGGCGATATCCTCCATGCCCCGTGAGAAACTGAGTAAGATTATAATTAATCTCACCGTGCCGTCTCTCTAACCACTCCTTGATGGCAGGGATGACCCTGTGTGTCCACCGACCCTTTCCCGAGCGTTCCCAACGCTCTTGCCATCTATTTAACGATCTCTCCCTTTCGGCGTTCTTCGTCTGCGATAAAGGAGAGATAGACTTCGCATTATATATATTCGTCATTTCGTCTGCCAAGATGTCAATGGGCATCATTCCAGAAATGACGAATGCTGCATCATCTGAGACAGTCCTGAATGCCGAGCACACTCTTAGGGCTGTTCTTCTGTAGACTGAACTCAGTTTGTTACCGTTAAATGTAACCTGCAATGCCTTTCCCCAAACTGGAGCTGCATAGAGTAGGATCGAACTCACTACCCTCGCTATAAGCAACCTGGAAGCATGCCGTGGCCCTCCCACGTTCGGCATCATTCTTGCCAGGGCCACACTCGCAGTGGATGCTTTGTCATAGACATACTGCACATGTGCTTTATAGCTAAGCTTCCCATCTATCATCACTCCCAAGTATTTGATCGCAGGCTTAGAAGTGATGATATGATTCCCAATTTGAATACGGGCAAAATTTCTTTTACGGCGCTTGGTGATAAGGACCGCTTCCGTTTTTTCCTCCGCAAGTGTCAGACTAGAACTCTCAAGCCAACCCTTAACAGCACTGATCGCTTCGCATGAGTATAACTCAGCATCTTCGAGATGCTTTGCGACAACAACCAGCGCTATATCATCGGCGTAGCCCACCACTGTGGCTTCCTCCGGAAGGGGAAGATTAAGAACATCGTTGTACATGATGTTCCACAGCAGTGGGCCCAGTACGGAGCCCTGTGGGACACCCGCGGAGACAACGTACTCTTGGGGTCCGTCATCGGTGTCATACCAAAGCCTCCGTTCTTGTAAATAGCTGTTGATAATAGCTGCAAGATAAGCGGGAACACCAATCTTCGCCAGAGATTCCCGTATTAGCCTCCAATTGGCCGAATTGAATGCATTTCTCACATCCAGGGTCACCACTATGCAGTATTTGCTAGCACTGCCCCTTCCGTGGATTGCATTTTCGGCCAAGCCAGTAACCATTTTGATGGCATCAATGGTTGATCTGGCTTTACGGAACCCATACTGCCGATCTGAGAGACCTCCCTGGCTCTCAACAACCGGGAGTAATCTATTATAGATTACTCGCTCTAGCATTTTGCCCACAGTGTCCAAAAGACAAATTGGTCTGTAAGAGGTTGGCTCACCTGGTGGTTTGCCAGCCTTAGGCAGTAGCACCAACTTCTGTCGTTTCCATGATGTAGGAAATATTCCCTCGGACATGCACGCTTCGAACAACTCAGCGAACATGTCCGGTCTGGATTTCACGGCAAGCTTAAGGGCCTTATTCGGCACGCCATCCAGACCCGGAGCTTTATTATCTCCTATCCTAGTGCAGATCTCCAGCAGCTCGTCACTGGTGACTGGCGGTATTGCCGTGTCGTTCAGAGGTCGCTGGAAGCTGTCTACGCCCTCCTCATGCTGAGGGAATAACCCCTGGATGATTTCTAACAAGAGTGTAGGACACGTGATCTGCGGAGATGATCGGCCTCTGAATCGCCCCCTCACGATTCTATAGGCGCTCCCCCACGGGTTCACGTCTGCTTCTAAACAGAGCTCCTTAAAGCATTCCCTCTTGCTCCGTTGGATGGTCTGTCTGTCTGTCTGTCTGTCCGTCTGTCTGTCTGTCTGTCTGTCTGTCTGTCACAGCCGATTTATTCGGAAACGACTTGACCGATTGTCACGAAAATTGGTAGGAGTATGTGATCTGCCGTTCCCTTTACATGCAGCAACTGACGCCATTTTGTGTTAAGTTTAAGGGGGGCTCCCCATACATGTGAAAGGAGGGTGCAAAATTTTTTTTCATAAAATGTGGCCATGTGGGGTATCAAATGAAAGGTCTCAATTAGTACTTTTCGAAACTGGTTCAATATTTCAATATATTGGGTGAAACATAGGGGAGTGAGGGCTCAAAATATGACCACCAAAAAGTGTAACAGGTCTAGTTCTCAGAACCTATCCAACCGAAAAATCTGAAAAAAAATCTCAATAGTGCATCTCTACGAAATCTAGGCCTCAAAATATATCCGGTTTCGATATCTTCACAAATAAAGGTAATAATAGTATATTTCCACATTTTAGAAATTTTCCCGGCACCCCCCTTATGTTCGTCCCAGAAGTACAGAATTTGGCATGGGTATAACGAAGAATATAATGCACAATTTGGTCAAGTTTGAAGAAAATCTAACTATTATTAACAAAGTTATAGGGGGTAAAACTTTACAATTTTTTGTGAATTTCGTGCACTCTTAAACCTGATGACGTCATCATCACATATCAATTCGTCAATACCATACGAAGTAAGTTCGTATGAATTGGGGGGAAAAGAATTATTTTGTTTTAGTTCTTTAATCATTTGTATATGAATATCAATTATTCCAACGAGACCTGTGTGTATGTAAGTATATAGTATATGCGTGCTAATGAACTTTGCGGGTAGAGCTTAATTCAGATAGATATAAGAAGTAAATCGGAAATATCGGTACGATCAATTTATATACGTGCCTATATGTGTACAGTATTCGAAAATAGGCAGTTTGTTTGTTTAGGGTAAGCGTAACATCTACGGCTGTAATATGTACGTATGTCTCGTAGTTTTGTAGCTGTATACGGATAGAAAAATGTGCGTTGAAATTTCTTAGATAAGATGAACACAAAACCTTTATACCCGAAGCACGAGCTTCCGGTATTCCGACTTGTTTCTTCTTGGACGGGACGGTTTCCCGTAGTTTCTTTACAGTACTTCCCCTCTCAACGACAGTGTCTGTTCGGATTGAATGTACAGGAAAAGGTGCCCTGATGGCTTCTTCCATCTTTGTCATTTCCATGGAACTAACTGATCGATGGGCACCGAATTTTTGGTAACGAGTTTATACCCGCGGCTTCATGGCTCCCTGTTAAAGTCAATGATTAGGTTCTGGTAGCAGCATGATTTCTGACTGTTGATTTCGTGACGGAGTTCTTTCTCGCTCTCTTATATTCTGCGTATCGTAGGCTTATGTTGGTCGCAAGCTTGAGACGGTACCTTCGTAGATTTGCCATTTCAGCCATCCACCACTACATAGGTAACTTTTCCCTTGATGGTTGGTTCTAAGCTGGAAGTCACTTCTAGCCAGTTTTTGACCCCCCACCGATTTGAGTTCGCGTTGATTTAATGTCTACCCCATCGTTGTTGCGGACTCCTCGAAGAACTTCCGCGAAACGCTTCCTTTCGTTCGGTTTGACTGTGCTTTGCCCCTTCTCTGTTTAAGGTTTTGTGTGAAACAAAATCGATTCAACGTCCGTCCCAATTTACTCGGAAATGGCTGAACCAATTGTCACGAAATTTAGTGAGAAAATGTGCTCTATGAATACGTTTACATATACTTGTGAATGGGGGGTTCAAAATTTTGTTTTACAGAATTTGGTCATGTGGGGTATCACATGAAATGGCTCGATTAGTACTGAAACTATACTTATATCTGATATTGGGTGAAACATGGGAGAGTGATGTCTCAATATTTTTGGCCCAAGAAGGTCTTGTTCTCACAACCTATAGAGCCGAAAGATCTGAACAAAATTTACAATGGTCAAATCTAGGCCCCCAAATACATTTAATTCCGATATCTGCTCAAATAAAGTTAACAATAGCATATTGTTATATTCTAGAAATTCACACAAAAATTTCATCCTAGAAGTACTACAAGGCTGGCATGAGGGATAATATAGTGCATAACTTTGGGACGTTTGAATAAAATCCAAATATTTTTAACAAAGTTCTGGACGTTCGTAAATGTACTCCATTCTGAGACGTGTAGGACGTCGTCATCATATAAAATACTATAAATATATAAATAGGGGATACTATAAATATATAATAGGGACATTGCAGTTTTTCTTTTTTAATTTTTTTTAATTATAATATTTGTATTCTAGTATGAATTACTCGAGGCATGTGTCCGGATAGCTCAGTGGTTAGAGCACTAGGCTGTCATACGGAAGGTCGCGGTTCAAATCTCACTGGTGGCAGTGGAATTTGCATCGTGATTTGACGTCGGATACCAGTCGACTCAGCTGTGAATTAGTACCTGAATCAAATCAGGGTAATAATCTCGGGCGAGCGCAATGCTGACCACATTGCCTCCTAGTGTACCGTTACGGTCTTGAATGAAGTGCTCTAACACACTTCAAGGCCCTGATCCAATATGGATTGTTGCGCCAACGATTATTATATCCGAGTTATCACAATCTCGGCAGATGCCGGATTTTACCTAATACTAGCACTAAGTGCCAAGCATTTAGGCTCGGACGATCCTACCTACTTAAAAACTAAAGGGGCACTGGTGGTGGTGGCCGGTGGTAGGTCAGTGGGAGAATCCGTCGAGTACCCCCCGCAACATCGAGCACGTATGCAGAATGGTGTACTTCTGCATGGTTTGAACCAGACTGTGCGAAAGTCCCAGGACATCAAGGGAAGCCGTCAGGGATTTAGGTACAATACCTGTAGCTGACAATATTATGGGAACTACGATCACCCGCTCGAGACGCCAAATTTCTTTGATTTCACGAGCCAATGGCTCATAGTTCACCTTCTTCTCCACGTATTTCCGTTCAATGTTGCTATTATGGGGGATAGCAACATCAATAATATACGCGGAGCGACCCGTCTTGTCAACTAGCAGTACGTCAGGCTTGTTGTGTGCGGTATGGCGATCAGTCAGAACTTGCCGGTCCCAATACATGCTGTAAGCAGAACTATCAAGTACTGCTTGCGGCTCATATCGGTATACCGGACATGTTCCCGTGATCAGCCCATGCTTATATGCAAGGTTTTGATGGATAACCTTACATACAGCATTATGCCTGGTGATGTATTGCACCGGTGCCATAACAGTACAGCCAGAAATGAGATGGTCCAACGTCTCTAACGCCGAACCACACATTCTGCACTGGTCGTTCTCCACCCGTTCTTTCATGATGAGCTTTTTATAAGCTCGGGTGGCGACCACGCCATCCTGAATGGCACACATGAACCCCTCCGTCTCAGCAAAGAGCTCCCCAGCACACAGCCACCTGTTCGACAGATGCAAATCGACAAATGGCTGCCAAAGACAATTCACGTGTTTACCGTGCATTGCCTTCGACTTCCATTCCTCGATCCGCTCCTGGTCCGACTTCACCCCACTCAGAGGATTGAAAGATCGATCCTTCAAGTTAAGTGGAGTCAGTCCACAGTCTGCCTTGCAGACAGCCGCATGCAAGGGACTCGCCTGCTCTTTACTGTAAAAATAAGCGCGCAGCGAGTCGACTTGGCGATGATGTTGTGCCGCCACGTCAACCACGCCCCTACCTCCGATGTCACGAGGCAGGTTCATCCGCTCCACGGCAGACTTTGGGTGATGCATTCGGAATTTGGACATAGTTGTCCGTATCCGCCGCTGGACGTTTTCCAGGTCGGTCTTCGTCCACGGCAATATTCCGAATGCATAAGCCAGTGAAGGGATAGCGAATACATTCAACGCGCTTATTTTATTCTTCCCCGAGAGATGCGATTTCAGCACCAGCTTTACACGTCGCAGGAATTCGGACAGCAGAGCTTCCTTCAGATCACCAACTCGAGCATGGGTTCCTTGCAGAATTCCTAGGTACTTGTAGAAGTCTGTCTCGGTCATAGCTTCGATGTGGAGGTCACCAATGCTATGTCCGGCATGCGGCTCGTGATGACCTTTGCGGATGGCTTGGATTCGACATTTGTCTAATCCAAACTCCATCCGAATATCACGGCTGAACATGTCTATTATTCTCAACAGACTTCTAAGATGGTTGTCAGTACCAGCATACAGCTTGATGTCATCTAGGTACATCAAGTGTGTCAGTTCGCACTTAGCACGTAGGCCATATTTTATTGCAAAACCATGCCCTCTAGCATCATTCAGTAGCCATGAAAGGGGGTTCAGTGCCATACAAAACCAAAGAGGACTCAATGAATCCCCCTGGAAGATGCCCCTCCGAATACGGATGGGCTCTGAGGTATTAGCACCCTCAGATGTACGGACTGTCAAGGTGGTATGCCACCCTTCCATGACTGTCGCCAAAAACTTTATTAGTTTCGGATCAATGCGATAGAGATGTAGGATGTCGATTAGCCAGGTATGCGGAACGCTATCAAAAGCCTTGGCATAATCGATATAGCAACTGAAGAGGTTTCTTTGGCCTCTAGTTGCTTGTCCTACAACTACCGAGTCGATAATGAGTTGCTCTTTGCAACCCTTTGACCCAACTCGGCAGCCCTTCTGCTCCTCGGACAGAATGTTGTTGGTCTCGAGGTGCGCATTGATCCTTCCACTAATAATGGACGTGATGAATTTGTAGAGGGTTGGTAAGCAAGTGATCGGTCTTGTGTCTGCGGGGTCCTGCACCGTGTCCTTCTTAGGGATAAGGTAGGTAATCCCCGCAGTGAGGAAAGGTGGAAATTCCTCCGGCCGACTCATGACCTCATTTATACTGCGTGCCAACCGACTGTGTACGCTGGTAAATTTCTTATACCAGAAATTCTGCACCCGATCCAGACCTGGGCCCCTCCAGTTCTTCGAGCTGTTTATGGCTCCTCGAACTTCCTCTTCGGTAACATCCGCGAAATTCATGCCAGGTGTATTGACATGGCGGGTGCCTTCGGCGGTGATCCACTCAGCATGCTCAGCATGCTGGGCAGGTAACCCCCAAAGTCCACCCCAATACTCTTTCGCTTCCGTCACCGAGAACTGTATTGTCTGGGCGCTCTGTTGGGATTCGTTGAGAGATCTGAAAAAGCTCCGCTGGTTCCTCGCGTATGTTGCATTCTGGACACGTCTGGAATAACTTTCGCCATACCGTCGTAACCGACTGCATATGACAGAAAGTTTCTGTTTTAGTGTGTCCAGAATTTCAACTACGGGTGTCTCACAGGGGATGGCATAGTTCCGGTAAACCCTCTGCACTTTGTTTCTCACCCGTCGGCTGGCATTGCCAGTGCTGATCTGAATCAGTCTAGCAATGTCCTGCCTTAGTGAGTCCCGCCGACGTTCCAGACGAATTTTCCATGGTGGATCTCTTTTGTCACTCAAACCAATAACGCGAAAGCGAATCTTCTGACCGTGCAATCTGATAGCCGCAACTGCACCACAATACACAAGTGATTGTAGTTGCAGCAGCGACATATCAGCACACAGTCGAGACGCAATCTCATCATTGATTTGAGATAGAATTCCCGGAGTTGCTGGAGATGCATAGAGCCTGGGAATACCTGGTCTATGCAAAGGATCCATATCCGAGAATTCTATACACGCTCTTTGGAATTCGTCCCGAACTTCAGCGGAAACCTCAGCTGGACGGTGGAGAAGAGTGCTTCGGCGAGTACTGAACCTGTTGCCTGCAGTGCGGCGTGGTGTTGTTGATGCCGCCGCCTCTGCCCCCATCGACTCTCGGTCACCAGTTTCCCCGATGACTTCAAGTCGAACACGTTCCCTGATGGTGGCCGGGATTGTGTCACTGCGAGTGATGAAGCGGTACTGGTCTGCGACTCGCTGCACAGTCACGTGCGCGAATTGCGGGAAACGCTCGACGAATCTCTGGTGCAACAAGGGGCGGTAAGATGTTGTACCCGCCCCCGCCGTTATTTCGTAGTAGGAGCGGATGATGAAGAGGTTCATTTCTTCAGTCCATTTCATCCGCTTCCTACGCGAACCTGCTGAAGTGGTCGCCACAGATTGTGGCGAAACAGCTGCAGCAGGCGGAGCTGTGCTCCTGGTCGTCGTGGCGCCTAGACGTCGAACCGCCCCACGACTAGCGGTTTCGACGCCGTGCTGTCCATTACGAGAGCCCGACCCAGTCACCAAGTCAGACGACTCCCGCCGGTTATCCGTACCGGACCTTAAATTTCTTCTTCTTCTCATTTTTTGGTGGTGCATTTTATCCCTAGCTGCCAGGTGTGTAGATAGCTTCCTTAGTGAGTAATCTGCAAGACTGCAAAGTTCCTGCACTTTCCTCACCTACCCCCTGAGACGCTGCGGTGGCGTACAGCCATTCAGACTGAAGCTATCCATCCCTCCTCCTTTCACAACCGGGCTTGGGACCGGCTTCGGCCCCATGTGTGTGCATGTGCTAATTAAGTTTCCCATAGGAAAGACTTGTGTGTACATTGGTAATTGCTTTAAGAACATACAAATATGTATGCTTTTGTGCATGGAGTAAAGTGGAAATGCGAGAAAATGCTTCAAATCAATTTGGATGGACAACGTTGGCTTATTTAGGGTTGGCACAATATTGATGGCTTTGATATTTATATGTATGAGTTCCACACATAAGATGAACACAAAACCTTTATACTTGAAGCGCTTAGCTTCCGGTATCCCGACTTGTTTTTTGGTGCTGATGTTGCCGTCGTAGTTGACCTCCACTTTACTACATTGAAGTCACTGCCGTCGCTATTCAACTTACGTTGTTTTTGTTGGATTTTCTCCTTTTTTCCGAGGCAGCTTGGTCCTTTTTTTCAATGCCTCCAAGACATCTTCTTGCTGCATGCTTGGTGGCAGATCCACGGCAGTCTGACGGCAATGCATTTTGTGTGACTAGGGTTTCCGCTGGTGATACCTTTTTATATTAGGTTCTCTTCGGCTTTCTTCCAGCAGTTTCACTGTCCCGGAGTCCCTCCATCTCCATTATACCGTTTTTGACTTTCATGGGGATTTTTTGCTAGCCTTCCTTTTTTTGGAGGACCATTCCGCGCATCTTGAGTAGCCTTTGTTCCTCTGTCCTTGCCTTTCGGGTGAGACCCGTCCTCTTCAATGAGATGATTGGCGTTTTCGCTTGGTTGGGGAGCTTGTCACTCTTGTGCCCCGACCAAGGGGCGACACGAAGTTCAGAGCTTGCTATCTTGAAGTAATAAAAACTTGTTGTTTCCTTTTCGTTGGTGTGGATATTTATTCTTGCAAATACCGATATTCCGGAAACCTCCGGAAGTTGGAACTTGTTAGCACTGATGAAGGGAACAAGTGGTTCCCGAAATATCGGTATTTGCAAGAATAAATATCCACACCAACGAAAAAGAAACAAGAAGTTTTTATTACTTCAATTAATTAATAGTTGGAAACATCGCATAATTTTACTCAGACTTGCTATCTTTTCTTGTGGCTCTTTTTCCATCTTTGAATTTGATGGAGTTTGTCCTTTTGACAGGCAGAGCCCCAATTACTCACTTTTTCACTACCACCGGAGCAGTGGGCCTTTCCACTTTTTCAGTAGATGACCGTCATAATTTTGTGCATCTTACAAAGGCATTTATAGTAGAATTTCCCATTCTAGCTGCTAGGAGCGGTGAACGTGGTGTATTCTAAAAATGTTCACTATTGCCGATTGTGTTATTGGGTCTCAACGTCAAGCTTATATCTACGCTACGTTTTCAATGATTGCTATGATTATCTATGCGAGCAAGGAGGCCAGACGTGGGTTGACACACATCTTTACGGGAGTTTGTGTTTACAGTCAGGATGAGCCGCTAGTCAGGAGTCCATCTCACCTGAGCCTACTTACTGGTGTCACAGCTTTCAACGTACTTCCGTTTTAGATGCCACTCCTGCGTGGTCGGGTAACATCTTACTACAGATGTCAGTTCAATTGCAACTTATTCCAAATTGTTTGCCAAATAAGTACATGCCTTGCCGCAACAGCATTTAGGCTCTGCCACCTGTCATTGTAGGAAGCTTCTTCCCAGTTTTTGAAAACAGACTTAGCCAATGCTACTGATACTCTTTCTGCTCTGCTGGTTCCAGTCCCGACATAGAGGAAATTGACCCCTCTTTCACTGAAGCATCCGTGCTTTCATTTCCTTCTACGCCACAGTGACCAGCTACCTAGAGTGGTTCCACCGTATTGAATCTAGGGATAGAGTTCAAACGGTTTCTGCCTTACTGAACGGTTTTCGAGGTGATCAAAGGAATACTCAACGCCCTAAATGCAACTTGGCTATCACTGCAGATTGCGACGCGGCTGTCCTTCAACCGCTCGGGAATCACGCAGTTTGCCGCTCTTAGGATTGCATAAACTTCAGCTTGAAAAACCGTTGCATATTGTCTCGAAAGAAGAGCTCACTTCTCGTTCGCGAAGTAGACTCCGGGTGTAGAAAACTTCTGTATATCTCGCCACGCATTCGTCTGGGACTCCCTAGTTCTCTCTACGCTTCAGAGTAAGTTCGTATCTTCTCGCACAGTGGTGAGTCCATCAGCATTCTCCACAGAAGTGGCGAAAGCACACCTCGTTGGGACAGCCTTTCGTTGCTTCTGCTGTCAAATAGCGATCGACATCCACTTCAGCGTATAGCAATCTCTGCGTTAGCATAGCATGGATCCACCTAATTAAAGCATCATCAACACTATGCGCTCTGGTGACATCACAAAGTTTTTGAAAAGGCGCACAGTCAAAAGCCCCTTCAATATCCACGAGCACCCGCATTGCGTACTCACCATTCAAAGTTGCATCCTCTATCTTTTTAACCAAAGAGTGAAGAGCAGACTCACAGGACTTTCGACGCTGGTAAGCATGTTGGTTTTGACTAAGTGGGTGCGACCTAAGTGCTTTTCCACGAATGTGATGCTCAACCAGGGCCTCCACACCTTTAAGAAAGAATGAAGTCAAGCTGATCTGTCTGAAGTTCTTTGGATTAGATTAGTCATCTTTCCCTGGTTTCGGTATGAAGACTACCTTAACCTTTAGCCAAGTAGGAACCAAGTAGCCTAGAGCAACACATCCTCGAAAAATAATTCTTAGAGATTGCTCTAAGTGCTCCATACCCTCTTTTAACATTACCGGATAGATCCCATCCATACCAGGCAGTTTGAAATGTTCAAACAACCGCTTTTGCAGTGTTCCAGTTCCCCTTGCAGCATAGGGGTTGTCAGAACCGTCAGCTCTCCCTGCCACTTCTCTCACTCGTTCTCCGGGTGGTGTTTTTTCAAGAGGGCCTGTTCTGAATCCAGTCCGGAGCTCGTGAAAATACCGTTGGGTTTTCTAAGAGAATCCAACTTGGCCGAATTATCTCTTTTAAGGACTCTGCACAGCCTTGAAGGCTCTCCTTCGCCTTCCAGTTCCTTACAGTACGCTCTAAAGGAGTCTCGCTTCGAACACCTAACGTGCCTCTTATATTCACGCTGTGAGTTCCGGAAATTTAACCAGTCTTCGTTCTTATTACTTTTGCGAGCACAGTTCAGAAGTCGCCTGGTTGATTTCCTGAGTTTTTGCAGTTACCGTATTACTGCTTCGGTCAAGGAGAATAGGACAAGCCTTTTCATATCACTATAATAGTGTGCAGTTCAGAGTTTTCAATCCACCGCAATAGTCAGATCGAATTCTAGGTATCGGTGATCTGACAGTGGGACCTCGTCTAGCTCTTGCCAGTGTGTAATCAACTCTAATATTTTGAGGTACAGATTGTTAGGTTAATTACTTCGCTTCTTCTCGGTCCCACGAACTTATGGGCGCACCCTACGTTTGAGTCATAAGACCAGCTGAAGAGATGATTTTAAAACCGGCCTTTGAATTTTCTGTTCCAGACTTTCCGATTTTAAAGTTAACTGTCGGTCATACTTTGCAGTACTTTTTGTGGTGTCAACTTTGGCGCCCTCTATAAAAAGCTGCAAGGTGAGAATTAAAAACAAATATTTTTTATACTCTCAAAAAATAAGTTAATTGATGAGAAAAAGTTTCATGGTCATATTTAATCCATGAAAATTTGCTTTTTTTACCTTTTAATGAAGACTGGTACCTTAAAGAATCAGCACATTGAAGAGAGGACCCCTTTTTCAAAATTTGCTTTTTGTTTGGGAAGTTCATGACCAGTTAATTGACGCACGTTTTGGCCAGGCCCAGAACTAAATGTGATGAACTACTAAGAAGTGCAGTCATCTTCGGAACTTACATATGGATAAGTTTTATAAAGAGGCTTTCATGCCAGTACGTTCGGCACTAACTGCTTTTAATACTAAGCATTAAATAAGTAAATATTCCAGTAATGAAATGACATGCTGTCATTGTAATTCAGTCCATCTTTTTAAGGTTTTGTTTGTAAAACAAAACCTTATTAAAATCGGTTTACTGTCTGTCTGTCTGTCTGTCCGTCACACGCATTTTTCTCGGAGACGGTTATAGCGACTGACACCAAATTTGGTAGAAAGGTGGGAACTATGAACGCTCACGCATATAGTGAGTTACATCCTCTTACGAAGAATTTAAGAGGGGGTCCCCATACATGCAAAAGGGGGGTGTAAATTTTTTTTTCATCAAATATAGTCATGTGGGGTATCAAATTCTTGGTTAGTACTTTACGAAGCCGGTATTAGTTTTGACTTTTGCTGAAAAGGTAGGGAGTGGGGGGGTTGAAGGTGGTCATTTTTTTAACGAACCCATTCTCAGGAACTACCAAACCGAAAAATTTGGAAAAAATCAGGGGGCTGCCACTATATGGTGCCTAGGCTCCGAAATACCCTCCATATCGATACCTTTTCAAATAAAGTTAATAATAGTATATTAAAATAATTTTTAGTAATTGACAGGAAAACCCCCCTTGAATTCACCCTAGAATCACAAAAGTTTGCAGCAATGTAGGCTACAGTATAGGTCATGATCCTACCAAATTTGGTGAAAATCGCACTATTACTAACAAAGTTATACTAGGTCAAATCTGCGCTCCTCTGCAAATTCAAGACTATGAATGTCAATATCACTTGAAAGTGGCTATTTTCACATAATATATGCATATTTTACGTGCTACATGTTAATGGGACAAATGCACACCCAAATCTCTTTATAAAAGAAATACACAAAACCTTTCATACCTGAAGCGTCTAGCTTCCGGTTTTCCAACTTGTTTCCATTTGTTTCATCTTTTATGAAAAACGCTGATTTTGGTGGAACGAAAGTTTAGTCCGGAGTTCGCTAAGGACATTCTGAATGCATTTCTGCCATGCTCCGTATTAGGTCCCAGTTTCAGTTAATACTTCCTTCATCGAGTACTTTCTGGTTCCACGAATTTTAGGTGCAAACTTATATTTCTTTACTCGCTAAAGATGGGGAACAAGCTTACAATGCAAAAAGTAATATATTTTAATTGTGGAGATCTCTAATAAAAGGTATTTAGCAATGCGGCTGATCATACTAAGTTCTATGGGTCCAAACAACACTCGAAGACCCGATTAGTATACGAGGGTTAAATGCACACATTAGACAAGGTTCGCGTTTTATCATGCAATAAACCTTTCTCAAACTAACCTTAACGTTTATTGTCATTAATTCCGTCTTGATTACGGCATTTCTTATAGCAAGGCGTGCAAAAATTCTGATGGTACATATTTTACCATGCGAAATTCTTAAGTTTAGGACGTTGACACAAGTTCCGAGCTCGTGTGCATGTAATTTTGGGCTTATCAATCAAAAATCTGCCTCTGGGATCGCAGGTTTTAGGATAATTCACATGCGAGGCTTGATGGCTACGCGAAGTGACCATGGCGGCGGGTATACTATTAAATGTCTATTCGAATTAATGATGATCATTTATTAATCAAATAAGACGACTTTTATCCATTTTTTTAGGAAGGTATTATATTTTTTCTAAACTTTTTTTCGTACGATAATTATCGAACTCACCAAATTTTATCGCTGGAGTAGAAGCATTAATTTGATGTTATTACTGGGCAGCGTCGTGGGATGGAATGGAACCTGAATTAGAGGAGCGATAGACTGACGATATTTAATTAAGTGACCGTTAACACTGAGCATTACTGTTCAAATAAAAAGCAGAGAAATTTTCGTTGAAATAATAAATTAAAGTTTGTACAGATTTTCCCTGAAGCTTGAATTTAAATGAAGCTGAAAAGACACATTAGGAAAAATTTTTTCACGAAAAATGTAGATGTGCGACTAATCCCTTGATTTCGGCTGGGAAAGATAGAACGCCTTCACCGAAATCTCCATGAATTTGTTTTTCAATTCCTAAAGACTTTTCTTATTTACAAAAACGATTGAGTATGCCTCATCATCTTGTGTTTTCACATTTCGATTTCAATGCGAATGACCTTGCCTACTTAGATATTCTATGTGTGTATCAAATGTAAAACTTTTCATTTACGACAATTTGGAGTCAACGTCCATTTTTAGATCAAACTATTCAACTAAATTGATAGCACTCGAATACAAAGCGACCCAGCTGAGCGGCAATATCAATAAAACTTCAATTAAAATTCTAACGAGCAATCCTGAGCATTTTTTGGTGCGGACGAGGTGTTATATGGAAGGCGACTTGACACTTTTGAGAATGTTTCTTTTTCATATTATTGCCATCATTATATCGTGGGTAAATTCTGTAAATCTGTTTTACAGTATTGACTTCAGCAAATTCCGTTTGTTATGGAAAATTTTAAGATATAGTGGGAAGTGAACTGTGTTTTTATGGTGTAATTTGAAGACGACACGCTGGGAAATTATTATCCAATTACACATATTATGTTAGTGACTATACTGCAATGTCTTGAAGATATGACACGTTTCCCGTTACTCGCATTTTATTTGTGTAAATACAAAACCTTATTAAAATCGGTTTACTGTCTGTCTGTCTTTTTTTTTTTTTTGAGGAGGTGGAAATCTTCAAAAGACACTGGCCTGGACACGCCAGCGTGTGGGATTCTTACCCACTAAAACCACCCCCGACTCCCTCCGAGCCCCGTGGAACCACCATACGGCATTACATCATGGGGCGGAGTCAGCTCATTTTAGCTTGGTCCCCTTTCGTCTCTACGCGGCGTACGTAACCGCGCTTTTCTGATCTCCTCTGCCTTTCGCAGTTTGCTCTGGATGGATACGACCATGGCGTTGATCGCATCCCAGTCTTCCTGACATGTTAGCATTCTTCGCACCAGATTCTCTGGCACAAACACCTCTCCTAGAGTCTCCTCTAGGTTCTTCCTTTCCACACACTCCTTGGACAGTGGAAGAATACATGCTCTGGGTCCTCTGGGACTCCATCGCAGTTTTGACAATCGGGGGAGGTATCGAGTTTAAAGCTGAACAGGTACTGGCGATATCCTCCGTGCCCCGTGAGAAACTGATTAAGATTATAATTAATCTCACCGTGCCGTCTCTCCAACCACCCCTTGATGGCAAGGATGAGCCTGTGTGTCCACCGACCCTTTCCCGAGCGTTCCCAACGCTCTTGCCATCTATTTAGCGATCTCTCCTTTTGGGCGTTCTTCGTCTGCGATCAAGGAGAGATAGACTTCGCATTATATATATTCGTCATCTCATCTACTCATCTGAGGCAGTCCTGAATGCCGAGCACACTCTTAGGGCTGTTCTTCTGTAGACTGAACTCAGTTTGTTACCGTTAAATGTAACCTGCAATGCCTTTCCCCAAACTGGAGCTGCGTAGAGCAGGATCGAACTGTCTGTCTGTCTGTCCGCCTGTCTGTTTGTTTGTCTGTCCATCACACGCACATTTCTCGAGAATGGTTCTAGCGATTGACTCCAAATTTGGTGGAAACTGTGACCGCTCACGCATACAGTGAGTTACAACCTTTTACGTCGAATTTAAGGGAGAAGGGGGAGGTCCCCATACATTAAAGAAGGGGTGTACTCTTTTTTTCGCCAAATATGGGGTATCAATTGAAAGGTCTTGATTAGCACTTTTCGAAGCCATTCGTAGTTTTGACATTTGTTCGAAAGGTGGTGAGTGCGGGGGGTCGAAAATGATCATTTCTTTCTCAGAAGCTACCCAACGGAAAAATTTGAAAAAAACCAAGAGACAGGAGGACAAATACCTTCCATACCATTATCTGTCGAAAGTTAATAATAGTAAATTACTACAATTTTTGATACTTGACTGCAAAACCCCCCTTAAGTCCATCCTAGAATTATGAGCAGCATGCAACTCTATAGGTTGTAACATAGTGAATGATCCTTTGAAGTTTGGTTGAAATCGCACCGTTACTAACAAAGTTATAATAAGTCAAACTGGTCGTTTCTGTGCAAATTCAAGACTATGAATGTCAGTATCACGCGAAAGTGGATATTGTCACATAATATATGCATATGTTACGTGTTAGGTACTAGTCCGACAAATGTCCACTCAAATGTTTTTATAAAAGAAATAGACAAACGTCCAGCTTCCGGTTTCGCGACTTGTTTAACTAGTGTTAGTTAGTCGGGACGGACAGTATATTGAGGAGATCTTCACAACTTTGTTAAATCATTTTACACCAATAGTCAAAAGCTGCATTTTTTCATCTTCAGTTTTCTGTTCTTTATGGTCTCTGATATCCCCTTCAACAAGGATTGTAGCTCCTCCTCTGGCTTGCCGACTAGGATATGTTGCATGATATGAGCAAAAGTCGCGGATTTTAGCGTTCGTGGACCCCCTGAGGTGTATTTCAGAGATTAGGCATACATATGTCTATCTTCTCAGTATTAGGAAAGATTTCCGTCACTTCTAGATGCTATTGCAGTCCATTTGCATTCCACATTATCATTTTCAGACCATTTGGTTTTCTTGGTATATTTTTGTTTGTTTACGTTGTACTGCTAAAGTTTGTCGAAAATTTGTTTATTTTCTATCTGTTGTTCGACGAGTCTTTTATTTAAAATGGCGAGTCTATCTGAAATAGTTTTCAATACTTGATTACCATTGCGATTAGTGCACCTTGCCTTGCCACGTGCGAAAAATAGAAAATAGAATTCTGGGATCTAACAACAGACGTCGGGTTTTGTTCGCGTGGTTCAGGTCGCCGTTGTTCGAGATCAGCCAACTTTGGCGGCAGCGGTCTTTTAGATTTCAGCTTCTATAATTTTTTCGCTACTTCACAGCCTCTGTAACTGGTCGGGTGTAGGCCCTTACAATTTACACATTTTGCCGGGGAAGCTCTATTGTTTGCACATTTTGATGATTCATAGTCGCTAGCACATTTCACACAACTTGGATTTCGATTAAAATACTTGAGAGTGTGATCAAAACTTTGACATATTTTGCTCTGGGGTTGGTTTTAGGTCGCTGGCTTTTCTCAGTGCTTTTTATTAAGGATCTTAAGTTGTGAATTTTGTTTGGGTCTTCACTATTGTCGAACGTAAGCACGAACAGTGGGGGTCCTCGCTTACTGTTTCCCTCCTTCCTTTAGAATTTTTTTTTAAGGTTCTGTCCGTCTGTCTGTTTGTCTGTCTATCACACCCGATTTATTCGGAAACGTCAGAATCAATTGTCACTTGTTAGAATTTTTTGGAGTTTTATCCTGTTAGGATGCCTATAGCCCCCCACATTTTGTGTTTATTCAGAAAATCAGTTCTTTGGCAATAATATTACAAAATCTGGGGTAAAAAGTCTATTTCGTTCCCGATTGATGGTAACAATCGGTATCCAGTTTAGGCCTACATTAATGAGAAACTCCAGACATGCCTGTCTGGTCGGGAGGTTCACCGGTTAGATATCCCTACAACCTCCTGGCATTCTAACCTAAGCCTTTGCTTTATCTGCCGTGCCTTTTTTTTCTACCATGGTACCCTCGTGCGATTAGATCACTAGCCTACTGCAGCCGGATTTCATCCAAAACCAAACTGTCGCGGCATCATTTATAAATTTCACCGTTTTACAGGCAACGGAATCGCCCGTTCCCCTGTAGAGGAACAAAATTCTTTTGAAGTATACACGAAAACTGGTATGATCATTGCCTCATGTAGTGTTGATTTTATGGTCGGCAAAATGGCTAACGAATGGGTCACCTTAGGAGCGGAGAACAGTAGATGAGAAGCGAAAGCGTCTTGGAATGTACTGAGTTTGTTGAGGCACATTTCAGCGAACCATGAACGGTATCGCTCAGCTATAGCTGGCGCGCTATGCCCTGTGGGTGTATATAATGTAAGGGAGAGGGAAATTTTTTGAGCACTCAGATCCTAGTTGTTTTCGATTCCTCCGTCTAAAAGAATATCCCAAGTTTGTTTATGAATCCCAGGATTTCCGTTAGGGGAATGTGATTAATGCAGTTGGAGCATATCAGCAGTAACAATTTGATGTCTGATGCGTCCATAGGTGGGGCACTCACATAGAAAATGTTTCGTGAATTCCGCTTTCTCATTAAAGGAAGGACACGTATCATCTTGAAGAATTCCTATACTGAACATGTGCCCAGTTAGTGAATTATGGCCAGTGAGAATGCCCGCAATACTTCTGCAAGTCTTCCTGCTTTTCGACAGGATAAATTTTGTCGTATGTTTGTTTGGTTCAGACCGAAAAAGTTCGAGTTTATCAAATCGCCAGCACTTTCTGTATTTCTACACATCGTTCGAGCAATAACCGGTATTGCTACGTCATCCGCATAAACTTGAGGGTATATTGCCCCTTCAATCTTTGAAACTTTGAAGATTGGTTTTCATTTAGTGGGCGGAACTTGTTTCATATGTGACACTCAAGAAGGCTCTCCAGACAGGGAAAATGATGTTAAGCTGATTTGTCTGAAGGCTTAAGTATAAAGACTACCGTAGCCTTCTGGCAACAGGTGGGCACGAAGCCCAGAGCAAGGCATCCTCGAAAAATATTTCTTAGAAGTCGCTCTAAGTGCTCTACACCCTCGTTTAGCATTACTGGATAGATTCGATCCATGCAGGTGCCTTGAAGTGCTCAAAGGATAGTATAGCAAGTACCGCCTTTTCATTTGTGAGAGCCGCTCTTGCTGTGTTACAGTTCCCCTAACAATATCGTCGTGTTGCAAGGTTTGCTGAAACCGCCAATCTCTTCCCTTCTACTCTCTCTCTTCCAAAAGAGCCTGTACAGATTTAACACTGAACTCCATGAAAGTTCCATCTGGTTTTCTAGGAGAGTCCAACTTGACGAACTCATCCTTTTTAAGGATTCTGCACAGCCTGGAAGTCTCCCTTTCATCTTCATCAGCATACTGAGAGGAATGCTCTTGAGGAGCCTTGCTTCGAACGAGATTATTGTATCTACGCTGTGAGTTTCTTCATTATTATTGCTTCTGCAAGCACGATTCTGAAGTCGCCTGGTTGATTTCCTCAGTCTTTGCGGTTGGTTCTCGGTTTTACCGCTTTGACCTAGGGAAATAGGACAGACCTTTTTAAATCACTCTAAAAGTAAGCTGTTCACACTTTCTTATGCTAAATGAGTGTTTAGTCGCTTAGGGAGCTCTACTTTGTTATCAAGAAGTTCATTGAACTTTGTCCAATCCGTTTTTCTAGGACTCCTCCTTTGTATTATAGACTGTTCGCCTGAAATATTCAGTCTAAATTCTATGTAACGGTGATCTGAAAATGAGACTACATCCAGCACTCTCCATTCTCTAATCAACTCTACCAATTTGTGCTAGTGCGGATTATTAGGACAATTACTTCACTTCTTTTCGGTTCCTCGTACGAAGGGGCCCCCCGCGTTCACGGTTATCAGACAAGCTGTTAATGCCCCAATAAATATGCTAAGCGTTCGCATCGGAACCTATTAGAGTTCACTTGATTCTGCATACGGCACAAAGAATCGTGGAGTAAGTAACCAGAGGCAACTACTACGCTTGTCCTCTTGCCATTAACCTGGTATTGTAAATACCGCAACTAAGTCATGGCAACAGCATGGTTGCCTCTAAAAATTCTGTCACTCTTGCTCTTGGTCCCGAGGATCTTTCATCGAAAAAGATGGATCAATACCACATATTTTGTTAGAACGAATCAGTTAAGTAAAAACACTTAGTGTGTATTTGTTACACAGTTGTTTCTTTTAGTACTTCCGTACTGTGATATAGAAACAAGACTATTGTAATATCGAAACAAGACTGAGGTTCCTTCTCGGTCACTTCGTATTTATATTTCCTTAAAATTGTTTACATAATATACATATGTTCCTTATCTTCTATGAAACTATCTAGTACATAACACATATTAACATATGATTCTTATCTACGTAAAATCGTATCCTTTTATTAGGGTCATTCTGAGCAGCGAAGATGCGCAAATGCATTTTCGTTTATTATTCAACAACAGGACATGTTATGAAAGAAAATATTTGACCTGAGTCGGGTATGACGAGATATGGAAAATGATAAAGACCGAAATATTTATAAGGGTCATGCGGAGGAAAGAAGATGCGCAGATGCATCTTCGTTTATTATTATTTAGAACCCGGACTTATGCTGGTCGTTAAAAGATGCCGACGGTGCGGACCGTTCCATAACTAACCCGCGGCTCTGGTACTAGAAATATATATGAACCTTCCTGCTGCCAATAAATATGAAGAGGCTTTGGCATGCTGCGTGTTAATTTGTCTAACCATTATGTTTGTAGACATAAATGAAGTCAATTGTGAAAATTACTGCTAACTGATCAGTCTGCTGTGTCCGGTGTGGATCCTATCAAAGTTGCCAGCTTGTCCTCACTTTGTGTCAAGAGACACGCTTTTTGGTGTTCGATTTTTCTGGAAATTGACACATTTGGTGGTGTTGCTACACCCGTGTTCTCATTCTCAAAGAACTTTGCCTCCGTTCGCAGTGCCTTCCTCACAGGCCGATTATAATCACGTTTCCAGTTCATCTCATTAAGGGAGTTACTGTACAATCCTTTCTGGTTTTTTCGTAGACGCTGGGTGTAGGTTTTCTACTAAAGTCTATAGCCTGTCGTAGATCTCTCCGTGGGGGGGGGGGGGAGCATGAATCTGTTGAGGCTCCAAAGGCAGTGCCTCGGCCACGAATTGATTTCTTGAAGTCGCGGATAAATTAGAAGTCTGTGAATCCTTACCACTTGGAGAGTTACAATCCATTGCCTACATTTTCATGTTTTTAGACACACTTAGTATGGTAGTAAACTACCATCGCGAAAAGGAGGTGTCCGTGGGGGAGCGGGACACTGGTAACGCGTGCACGGAATTTGTCATCATAACTTCAAAGCTGTACCCTCCAATTTTATTCCTTTCAGTTTACCAATGCTATTAATGTTGTTATTGTCCTTGATTTTGCTGATGGAGTTGCATTTATCAGTTTGTTCACTTCGTGTTGTTCTTCCCAATACGCAGATATCGTCAGCATAGGCCAGCTGCCGGATGCACTTCGAGAGGATAGGAGGAGCTTACAGCAGTGCCGTGAATAAATTGTTTAGGGCCAGGATAAGGGCTTATATCCATCAATGATGATGCATCAATTTTACATAGCAGAATTCCCTCATGGTTCAACAGAATCTATAAAAGAGGCCTGGTACATTTTTCGGCCTGCATAAGAATTTATTGCTTCCTCACAGATGTCCGTCCTGTTTCTAATGAAAAATTTGGTAGCTATTTTTAAATAAAAGAAAACTAAACAAACCCTCCCTCTCTCAAGTCTGGATCTGTAGGATGTTGTACCCTCCGTTTTCATACCTTAACTTCATATTGTATTTCCACAACAACAGCATTAAACCAGAACCCAACTGGCTCAGGCAACTCAACTACAAAGACAAATTTCATGCCATATTTTCCAAGAGAGTCGTGCACTTTTTCATCTAGAATAGACCTCCTAAAGCCATACCGACAAACGATTCCTAAAATTTTTCCCAATATCAAAAATGAGGACATGTCGTGCATCAGAATCAGATTCATAAGATATTTCCAATTATTACATGAACTTTGCATAACACTTGCTTGAGAAAAAGGTCCAACCTCAACAATGGAGTGCCTGAGATTTGCATCAGAACAAACGGCCTTGATCAGCATCTGCTATCGATGTACCTACAATTATGGTCTTGCTACATCTATTTATGTCCAAAGAAATACCACACAACAATCAACTACAAGTGATCATCTAAGAAAATATATATCTTTATTGGAAGCTAAGAAAATTGGATTGTATCTTTATAATTGTTAAATCAGATCTGATTGGGAGGAAAACGTGAGATGCTTGTCGGGCGGCAGTACAAGAACAAATGCATTACGTCATTAGTCTGGACCGTGTTTAACACATTGGCACTCTCTAATGGTGGGATCCGAAGTGAACCAAGAACTCGAGGCATGCAGCCGTTGTTGTCTGTCTGGTGATAGTAATGAATGATGATCCTTTAATTGCAGGGATCTTCCAAAATTTATTAAGACTTCAAAGCTTGGAGTATAAATTATCTTCAAAATGTCCGCCCAGATAATAATAGGGTTGAGATTCGGGAGGAGGATGTGTCTATTCCAAGGAAATTATGTTTGATAGTTTTCTGGAGGGTGTCTGATCTGAAGCGCATGCTCTTTCCCATCAATTAAGCCCATAACTAGTACTGCGTATATCTGAATATATTAAGTATAAATTAGGCTTGGCTTCGCTAAGAACAGAACCTTTGCCATGTATCTAGAAGTCTGTAGTTTCCACTAATAATGAAATTTTACATTTGGACAACAGAAGGCAATTAATTACTGCCTCCTAACGTTGAATCTTTTAACTGACTTCGGGTTTAGGACGAGTCATAAATCATAGTGAATCAGCCCCGTATTTGAGCACTCCTGAAAAAGTAGTTGAAACGTGATTCTGAGCAAATCTATGTATCTACAGATGGCAATGCGAATACCAATAAGTTTTCGCATTGAAGCATGGAGTGATTACTCGTATTTAATGATAAGACTAAATCGTTAAACTTTCGCAGTTTATAAATGACTGCTCCACATTAGAAGGTATATGGGGAACCGTATTGGCGTCTTTACACACCGTTTCGTCAATTTCATCTACACATCCTTCATCGAGTTTGGTGTGCAAACTTAGGGCTAAAGAATCTTTCGGAATTTTCAGCATGAAAATGGTGTAGGCAAAAAGACGGTGAAGGTTGAGTAACTTTTCTCAACTCGATCGATAAGTGCCGATCATGTTTTCAACGCCATTAAGAAACGATTAGAATCTTGTTTCAAACTTAAAGTTCATTTTAGTCAAATCGCCTTGCTGCCATCTCCCGAGAGTACGTAGACGGTAGAGTACTTGCGATCCGATATGCGTGTATGGATGGACAGAGCATACCTGAAACGAATGCATTAACTTGCATGGCTGCATATGATGCATTTTAAAGAAGCAATTATACCGATCTAGCCGTTTAATGTGACTTAATGTAGTGCGCAATCGATGTCGGTGTAATGTGTGTAAAGCGTTGCACGTGAAGCATGTACTGGATGCATTTAAAGGAGAAAGTGTCTGAAATAGATGCAAGGAATGATAGGGAGTGCATTAAAGTCGCTGGCATTTCATGATGACTATGCAAATATTCGAACCTCTGATCGTTATGGACGTGCGACGGATCTTGCTTGTTTAAAATTTAACATTTTCGTGCCCAGGAAGGACTAAAGTCGTTTCAGATATTTCATTTTGTTAAAGCCTAGTACTTGCCTATTACTCGCGTTGCTTGCCTTTCAAATGTCTTTAATTTATCAATCAAATCGCGAACAGTTAACAGTGTTTAGAGAAACTTATGGGCTAGGGAAAATTCGTTACTCGAGTAACATCGCTGTTAGTCAGTTTTAGGAAGGATAATCATTTTATCAATCTTTTACGACCCAATAAGAAATAAATTTAATAAGGCCCGTTGTCCACTTTGGTTTAATATGGCGTTAAGAGCTTTGGTGAATGAGAATTCATGACTCGGCTAGAGCCCTGAATTCGCGTCACTTAAGGACATAAAAACAATAGATATCTGAAAAACTAACCCATATCGTAGTCGACCTCACAAAGAAAGTCAGATATAACAGACTGCTAATAGGAAATCGTAAAAATTTTACGAATTAGAAGTTTGTGGGGGACTGCTTGCATAAAACTCAGCTTCCTAATTTTTCTAAAAGACACCACAGCAAAGTTTTCAAAACGAAAATAATCGGTTTTGAAAACTTTTCCTTTTTAGCACTTGCAGCATATTTACTTGGGAAGGTAACGGTCTCACTGGGAGCGGAATGTGTCGGTTTAAATCTCATAGGTGGCAGAGGGATTTATATAGTTGCTATGCATCGAACATCAGTCGACTCAGCTGTGAATGAGTACCTGAGTCAAATCAGGGTGATAATCACGGGCAAGCACAATGTTCACCACATTATCTCCTAAAGTGTACCTCTTGTAGTGTAACATTACGGTCTCGAATGAAGTGCTCTACCACACTTCAAGGCCCAGATACAATCGGACCGCCGTACCAAGGATTATCATTATTATTTTACAAATGCACCTTCTTTCTGTTAAGACTCTCTACTACTACAAATCTTCTAGGTGCATAGGAGATTGCGAGCATCGCTTGGCTGGGTGAACGAATGACTTTTCCTATAACTGTCCTTTTTCCGATAATTCGTTACTGGGTGGCAGAAGTAATACACAGAATATCGATACAGCGATCATGTATGCGCTAGCAAAGAGGGATACTTCTTCTATGCTTCATTCTGAACAGGAATTCTAGAGCTTTATGCGTGTTTACCTCAAGAAACCGCTCTTTTTGACTCTCGATCTGTCACTTGTCTGAGGTGGCTGGATAAATGGCTAGCTAATTGAATTTAGTAAGTCGCGAACCCTGATGGCCAAAGGGTTGTACAGGTCCCAGAGCGAAACGTGGATTGGTACCCACGATGAAGCATAAAACCTGGGAAACGCCTGCTGAACCAACACCAACAGCTCTATTACCAAACCCTATCTCCACCTCTACGTCGTGACCGTTGGGAGCTCTTTCTTAACGAAAGGCTGCAGATGGAGAGGGATGAAGGCGAGTCTCCAGCGCCTAAAAACGGGACAAATTGTAACAACTCGACCTCCAGGTTGAGGGTTGGGTAGGGCTGAAAACCCTACACGGAAAACAACTTGTTACGAAGCCACAACAGGAGCCTCGGACTAGATGGATAATAAAACGATAAACCCGGCAACGATAAAGGAATAAGGATTTGGGCATTTTCTCATGGAACGTGCGCTTCCTATACAGAGATGAAGCTACCAAGCAGCTAGTCGATACTTTGTCCCAATATAGGGCTGATGTAACAGCGTTACAGGAGATGCGTTGGTCAGGGATCGGTTTCCTGGAGAAGAGCCACTACACCATATATTCTAGTGGCCATCCAGTAAACCATGTGCTCGGAGTAGGTTTCTTAGTCACCCAAAAAGTGAAACCTGATGTTAACGCCTTTGAAAACATAAGTGAACAACTATGCACTCTGCGCTTGCGAGGCAAGTTTAGAAATATAAGCCTCATAAACGTTCACGCCCCTACAGAGGAGACTGCAGAGTCGGAGAAGGATACCTTCTACGAGGCAGTAGAACGAACCCTCGAAGCCTGCCCCAGATATGATATCAAAATCATACTTGGGGATTTTAACAGCCAAGTGGGGAAGGAGCTCATATTCAGGCGATACGTTGGCTCCCATAGCTTACATCGAAATACAAATGATAGCGGACTGCGAATTATTGAATTAGCAGTGTCACACGAAATGGTTGTTGTAAGTACCTGGTTTGCGTGGAAAGCAGTCCACAAATATATGTGGGACGGGATCACTTTCAGCCAAATCGACCACGCGTTGATCGAACGTCGCCACCTCTTAACCTTGATGAATGTCAGAACATTGTTATTATTCTGTTAAGGGAAAGTCGAACCACGTCCTTGAAGAACTATTGCGCCCCTTTTACTGGTTCTAGTGTACCTAATGATCATAATATCTCAAGCAGGCCTATAACCGTTAGGAACTTTATAATGTTCCCTACTTCCAGATCTTTCAGCTTTGCATCTGGTATTAAGTGTTCTCCCTGATGCCTCGACCTACTTTGCACAAGTACCGGACACTGTCCCAAGCCATACAGGGGGGCCAATATAGACTCGGATCATTATGTCGTTGGCATGGTGCTCCGAGCTCGAATGACAACACCACCCAGAATCCCCTCTGACAATTAAGTGAGAGTTAACGCTGAAGTCATCCACAACACAGCCTACCGGAATAGGTATTCCGAGAAATGACGCCGCGATAACCGCAGCCAACAAAGATCCTGGAGATGAACCTGAAGAACGTTATCATAAATACGGCCACAAACATATTTGACCCCAGCCGCAGAAAGAGTCGGAGCGGCTGTTTTGACGATGAATGTAAGCTAGCAACGAAACGGAAGAATGCTGCATACCGAGTAATGCTGCATTCTCAAAAGACGCGGGCACGCGCGGAGATTTATTACAAACTCCGGCGAGCGGAGAAGCGACTTCACAGCGGGAAAAAGAAAGCCTGCGAGAACCAACAGGTTTGTGAACTCGAAAAGTACAGGGGTTCAATCGCGCCAGGCGCGGAAGTTTTACCAACAAGTCAACAGTGAACAACCAGAACATTGGCGAGTTGGAAGTCCCTCCAACTGAAGACGACGGGCAAATACTGCCACCACCAAGTATAGAAGAAACAGTCCGTGCAATTCATCGGCTTAAACATCATAAGTCGCCCGCAGCCAATGGAATTACAGCTGAATTGGTTAAATATGGAGGCGACCAATTACACCAAGTGGTTCATCAACTTGTGCTCAAGGTGTGGGACAGTGAATCAATACCCGACGACTAGCAAAGAGGCATAATCTGTCTCATACATAAAAGGGGAGATATCACACAGTGCAGCAATTATAGAGGTGTCAAGTTGCTGAGTACCATCTATAAGATAATGCTAATGTGGGTATCGGGAATATTTCCTTGCATTATAGGTGAAATTATGTAAGGCACGTTGGGAAAAAGTGCATGTAGTGCAGCGGCTAAATAAACGCAGATAAGCTGATAATCTGATAGTGGTTATCGAAACCGGCTAGATTCTGTTCCCTTTGCCCTTCCCACAGCAGTCATGGTCTTTGGAGTTTGTGGGATCAAAACGACGCACAATAGCGTTAATTGGGCCTATCTAAAACCCCCACCCTACAAATTTCATCAACGGCGCAACAACCGATATCCGGTCTAGGCCTGCCTTATTAAGGAACTCCAGACATCCCGGTTTTGTGCTGAGGTCCACCAATTCGATATCCCTAAAAGCTGTCTGGCGTCCTGACCTACGCCATCGCCTGATCTTAGGCAGGGTCTGCCTCGTCTTCTTTTCCTACCATAGATATTTCTCTTACAGACTTTCCGGGCTGGATCATCCTCATCAATATGGATTAAGTAACCCGCCCACTGTAACCTATTGAGCTGGATTTTATCCAAAACCGGACGGTCATGGTATCGTCCATCCTCATGTAAGGGGTCAAAAATTCTTCGCAGGATTATTCTCTCGAACGCGGTCAAGTGTTCATAATTTTTCTTGCTAAGAACCCAAGTTTCCGAGAAACACATAAGAACTGGTAAGATTATTGTCTTGTACAGTAAGAGCTTTGAACCAATGGTGAGAACAATGGTGAGTGAAAACGAAACAGTTTTGGTAAGCTGAAATAGGCTCTGTTGGCTGACAACAACTGTGCGCGGATTTCATCATCCTAGCTGTTATGGATTGTGGTTTTCGACGCTAGATAGGAGAAATTACCAACGGTCTCAAAGTTGTAGTTCCCTATCCTTATTCTTCCTGTTTGACCAGTGCGGTTTGATGTTGTTGTTTGGTTGGTTTTTGGTGCTGACGTTGCCACCATATATTTCGTCTTGCCTTCATTGATGTACAGACCAAATTCTCGTGCCACCTGCTCGATCTGGATGAAGGCAGTTTATACGTCTCGGGTTGTTCCTCCCATGAAGTCGATATCGTCAGCGTAGGCCAGTAGTTGGGTGGACTTAAAATGGATCGTACCTCTCGCATTTACCTCTGGTTAAAGAGGACGCATGATAGGGCACCAATTTGTCTTAAGCCGTTGTTGACGTCGAATGGTCTCGAGAGTGATCCTGCTGCTTTTATCTGGCCTCGCACATTGCTCAGGGTTAGCCGAATCAGTCTAATTAATTTCGTTAAATTCGAATTCTTTCTTGACCGTGTAGAGTTTTACCCTGGCTATACTATCATAGGCGACCTTAAAGTTGATGAAAAGATGGTGTAACTGATGCCCATATTCCAACAGTTTTTCCATCGCTTGCAGGAAGAAAGAAAATCTGATCTGTTGCTAATTTGCTTGGAGTAAAGCTTAATTGGTATGGGCCAATGATGTGCTGGGCGTATGGGGCTATCCGATCTAGCAAGATAGCGATGGATGATACTCTTTTTCAACCATATGGGACAGATAATGCCTCTTTGCCAATCGTCAGGCATTGATTCACACCTTGAACATAAGGTGATGAACCACTTGGTGCAGTTGGTCGCCTCCATATCTAATCAATTCGGCTGTAATTCCATCGTCTCCTCGCGATTTATGATTTTTAAGCCGATGAATTGCAGGTACTATTTCTTCTATACTTGGTAGTGGCAGTATTTGTCCGTCGTCTTCAAGTGGCGGGACCTCCTTCTCGCCGATGTTCTGGTTGTTGAGCAGTTCATCAAAATACAAAATACTCGCTGTAATGTGTCCACTCCGTCGGAAATCAGATTTCCCTTTTTGTCTCGGCAGGATGATCATCGAGGTGTATAAGACCTCATCCTGCTGACTTGTTGGTAAAGCTTGCGCGCCTGGTGCGGTGGCTTTCTGTACGTTTCGAGTTCACAGACCTGTTGGTTCTGCCAGGCTTCCTGTTTCCGTCTGTGAAGTCGCTTCTCGGCTCGCCGCAGTTTGCGATGAATCTCTGCGTGTGCCCGCGTTTTTTGAGAATCCAACATTACTCGGTATGCAGCATTCTTAGGTTTCGTTGCTAGGTTACATAAATCGTCAAACCAGCCATTTCGACTTTTATTTCAGCTGGGAGCACATATGTTGGCGGCGTAATAATGTTTTTCAAGTGACTTTGAAAATCGTTTGTTGATGCATCACCTCCAGGATCTCTGTTTTCTGCGGTTATTGCGGTATCCATTTTCGCCTTATAGGTGTTGCTTGGGGCTGTGCTGTGGATGGCTTCAACTATCACCTGATTGTCAAACGGATACGTGCTGGATATCGGTAGTAAACTAACCGGTATAATCTAGACGGGGAAATTGACGTGGTAAGCACTCGTTCTTTTTGTGGAAGGCGAAGGTTGGCGGCGAGTGATCCGTTAAAATGGTGAACTCTCTTGCCTCAACCATATGACGAAAGTTTTTCTCGCTAGTTACATAGCCAATAGTTCTCGGTGGTACGCTCGGTATTTACGTTACGTTAAAAGGAAGCGAATGGTTATCAGCACTAGGCTGTCATACGGAAGGTCGCGGTTTACCGGTAGCAGCGGAATTTGCATCGTGATTTGACGTCGAATACCAGTCGACTCAGCTGTGAATGAGTATCTGAGTCATATCAGGGTAATAATCTCCGGCGAGCGCAATGCTGACCACATTGCCTCCTACAGGCTATTCTGTAGTGTACCGTTACGGTCTTGAATGAAGTGCTCTAACACACTTGAAGGTCCTGATCCAATATGGATTGTTGCGCGAACGATTATTATTATTATTAATGGTTACCAGCAACAATTAATTAAAGGTGCGTCACATTTTGAATGTGCAAGTAGAATTGCCTGTTCTAGTGCAGTGTTGGAAGCTTCAAAAGTCGTGGTATTCGCTAGACAATGTGATCAGCGAATTTCCTTTAATTTTCCGTGAAAATCTCGTGGAGTGGTGCCTGTACTGCTGGTCTGGATATGAACCTCCAAAAAAATTTAATATACCCAAGAATGCTTTAAGCTGCTTCCCAAAGTCAACGACGTGTTCCCTCCTTTGAACGGTATCCTAACAAACTGACCTCGTTCTGACCGTGCTTGGATTCACAACTACTCCATATTGTTTCAATCCTTGGAACACAGTTCTTAAGTGGTTGGCATGTTCTTCACGTGAAAATGAAGCGACTAATATATCATCGATGTAGACATTGCCGAAGTCCAAACCTCTCAAAGCCTTGTCGATGAATCGTTGGAACGTTTGGGCCGCATTCTATTCAGTTCCTCCCGGACGAGTTATTTCGGGAAACTCATCCTACATGAGTTTCCCGAAATAACTCATAATAAGGGGTTCCTCCAGTAATTGTTGTAGTGGTGGGGATTGTACATTCTGTCATCTCTCCTTGGCAAGTAAGGTGAGTTGTTAAATTGCGAAGACAACCTTGCTTAAGATCTGGAAATGATAAGATGTATAACTTAACTCCCCGCGAGTTCGGGCTTTCCTTTCAAAAGATCTCAACGACATGGTGTACGAGTTCCAAATTTTCGAACAAAAGTGTCTACTTTCAAAGCCACTGTAATTCTGGAAGAGCAAGACAGGTTCGATCAATATTGAGAATCCGTCCCAATATAGCTTATTGAACTACAATGAAGGCTATGATTACAAAACGAAATGTATTATCATATATCTATTTTCTTTCCCATGTGCAAACAAATTCTTTTAAGGCTTACCATTTATTAAGAACCCGTTGGATGCCCAAGCTTGACACGATTTCATTACTTCGATTCAATCTATCATATACCATAATTACGAAATGCACAGGAAAATTTACGTAATCTGTCGATTGGTATACATTCCTTTGAAATTTACTTTGTTGAACCTACGAAGGACAGGAGGCAATAACAATTAAACATTACAAATATCTGCTTACATATCAATTCGTCAGTCGTGGAAATGTTGATTGGCCACATCGTCAACGTTGTATAAATAAAGAAAGACAATGATGTGAAACATGTCTATTAGGGTAAACCGAAGCTTTAGTAGGTTCCTTTTAGGGACTTAAGATACTAATAAAATGACGGAAAATACAAGATACGATCTAGTGAAGATCACCAGCGGACTATGATCATCATTATTTACGGATGAGACGTCATTCCATTTCAGAAACAATGGCTGGAATGCTTTTGTGGTATTGAACGTTACCATTTAGGGAGGAATTTTTTAGTTTTTCTCTTGAATTTTTGCACGAAAAATGTAGGCAATTTTCATTGCTATGGCAAATATTTGAGCAAAGCCAACGAATACTTCTCAACGAAATCCAATCACAATATGTTTGATGTTTAACGTTTCGAAATACTTCGGCATAATTGTTGCATTCAAATGTTTTAAATGTCACACACATATACATAGTAGGGGACATTCTACTAGTTTCCCTTGGAATGGTCTCGAATATTTTTAAGATTGGCAACTATTCCTTTTAAACCAAATTGTCAGAAACTTATGAAAATGTTAAAAATGTATATTTGAAGTAGCGGCGTCATTGCCAAAATGAGCGAAAGGCAATTTTCGAAAAGATCAATTCGCCTAGATCCCAGGCCAGGATATGATATAACATTTATATGATTGCCATAATTCCTTCATGTAGAGTAAAATGTGTTATGTGAGGTACAACATAATCCTAGAGAAAATTCTTCAATTAAATTTCCACTTTTTGCCTTTGAGATTGCCCAACAATCAATCTTTTCTGCAATAATACTCAGCTGCAATGATAATTACTTTCCCCATCCATTAAAGGTGCTCCCTCTAATTTTTGGGAAAGGGATTTTTGCTATTTTGAGGTCTGTATTCTCTGACCACCTCTGACTACGTTCCGTTTCAAGATAAGCAAAAGTTACGTGACCACTTTTGTGAACTGGCCAAAACTAATTATTTAAAATCCTTTAAGATAATTTAAGAGCCTTAAAAGGGAGCTCCATTTTTGAAAGGTTCCTATTGATTTTCATACAGGAGACTCAACTTTTCGTTAAAAGCGCTACTAGGGTTTTCATGTCCCACTTCTTAAGGGACAACAAAAATGCCGCTCTAGCGACGGCAGGTTCTTGCACAAGGATTTTCGCCTGCCGGCAAGAGTTCAAATTTCTCCACCCTTCAGAGTAGACTTGATAGTGAATGGTCCCAGTGGATTCCAAAAGCTGGCTCGGGCCCCACCATTGTGGACCCTCTGTCTGCCTCCTCATTACCAGCGATTTTTGAATGCCCTGGCACCAGGATATTTCGTTCAGTCGGCCAAGTTTCAGCAGCATCTGATGACAACTTCACACCAATTGGCTTGATATGTCGTTGAAGCTTAGTGCTGATAATCAGCCCCACTGTCGGAAGAGAACTATTTTTGTCACAGACATTCTTCTGCTGTCAATGAAATGGCATATATCTCTGCCTGGAATATGTCGTCATTTTTTCGAGGGGCCGGGCCAGTTTCATAATCGGATTTCCTAAGAACACCCCTGCGCCCGATCCACCTTCTATAACTGACCCATCGATGAAGATTTTTAAGTCTGTAATCTGGAAAGACTGATGGCCATTTATCGACCATTCTTCTCTTTTAATGGTTACGACAGCGTATGTCTTTTCAAAGGCGAGTTTGGAAACTATATGATCGGCCGGTATCAGAGCTATCGGATGTTTACCAAGGAATTTCCAGATAGACATATGACCGTATGAGTCGCTACCTTTCCATGCTCCAATGGTATCGAGCCTACATGCGTCATTGGCTGCTTTCCATTTCCACTCCAAGTGAATGGGGGGTAGATTTAGGATAGCTTCAAGTGCCGCAGTCGTCATAGTACTCATTGCTCCAGTAACACTTAGGCAACCGAGCCTCTGAATCTGCGTTGGCAGTTTCCTGCTGTTAGCAAAGTTCAGTCTCGGCCACCAGACGATGCATGCATACATCAAAATGAGCTTTATTATGGGTGTATACATCCAGTGTATCCATTTTGGTAAAAGTCCGCAGGTCTTCCCTATCGCATTCCTACAGCACCAGAGCAATTTGCAGGATTTCTGATATTCTTCCTAGATATGGTGCTTGCACGTTAACTTGGACCCTCCCCCCCCCCCTACTAAGGTGGGTAGCGTATACGTGCCCCACCTAATGTTCCTAACGAACATAACTTGTCCAGTCTTCCTAGCGTACACCGTGATTCCATTGCGGAGGCACCAACTGTGGATTTCAGGCAGAGTTGCATTCAAGCAGTCACATACTGTGTCCGTAAACTTGCCGGTAATTATTACGGCTAGGTCGTTCGTAAATGCTTACGCGAAAACTTTTTTGTCCTCCAGGAGCCACAGCAGGGTACCCATTACCAAGAGTCATAACAGCGGCGAGAGAACCCCTCCCTGTGGGCAGCCCCTAAGACATACGAGTACTGCCTCAATAGACTTCTGGCCGACCAATATGTGGATTTTTCTCCACTTCCCTAGTGAAGAAACCAAATGATCCATGCACACCACAAATTGCCGCGAATCAAGCATAATTCTTTTTCGGACATCCCCTTTTAAATTTTTGCCGTGAGTTCATGGAGTGCTGCCTCCGTGGATTTGCCTTTCTGGTAGGTGTGTTGCCTATGGTGAAGTAGCCACTTAGGAATGTGTGTATCTCTTATGAACTTAGTCTTTCTAGTCCTTTTAGTAGAAAGGTCGTTAGGCTGATGGGCCGGAAGCTTTTTGCGTCTGTCTAGGTGGCAGTGCTGATTACATTGCCTCCTACAGTCTACTGTCTACTGTACCGTTACGATCTTGAATGAAGTGCTCTAACACACTTCAAAACCCTGATCCAACATGGATTGTTGCGCCAACGATTATTATTATTATTATTATAGGTGGGTTTCTCTGGTTTAGGAATAAATAACACCTTCTCATCACGCCAGTTAATTAGAATATAAACATGTGCTAGACATGTACGGTACATATTCCGAATATTTAACCCAGGGCATCCATCCCCTTTATTACTAGTGCAGGAATGATGCCATCTGGACCTGCAGACTTGTACCTATGAAACGAGTTAAATGCCCATTTACTCGCTGCAGTGATACTACTTTGCGTGCTAGATTACAGCCTCTCGGTTGTGGGCTGTATACACCACAAGTGCACTTCAAGCAAATGGTTTGCCGTTTCTTCATCGCTGTCTGTGTACCTCCCGTTCTGTAAACGTTATTTAGTTTTAGTTGTTTAACCAGAATCTCCTTCAGTTTTGTAATTGCGTCAAGAGAGTTAGTATCTTTGCAAAAGCATCTCCATGATTTTCGTTTAGTCGATCTTATGCTCTTCTTTAAAGCCTTCTGGGCCTCTTTATAGCGATTCCAGCTAGCGCCTGAATCAAACTTCAGAGCACCATTGAAAAGCATACTTCTCCTCTGTTTTGCCAAATCCGAGTTCCACCATGGTATTTTACCCTTGTTGTGTGGAAAATTATTTTCAGCTCTGGCCAAGCTCTGGTCAATAAGGCGGATTTGCGTTCAATATAATCCGTAGTCATGTGGTGTTCTACGAATTATATAAAGGAGCACTCAACATCTGCGAGCCGCTATGGTCACGCTGCTCCCAGGGCAGAGGTGAGGCAGTCCCATGTCCTGTATATTTTTTGGTAGTTTGCATTACTTCTTCAGCAGTTTCGTAAGCACTGATATCCTGCAGATTACCAGGGAAGAATGCAGCTCCTTATATCTTTCTTGATATCTTAAAAAAACTGCGTGACGAAATTCCAAGCTGTTCTCATCTGCCCAGCCGCGCCCCAGAGCATAGAGCTCAAAGTCCGGAGGGTACATCAAAATCGTTTCGTGTCTTCATCAGTGATCATCGCACGGTGACCTCTTGACAATCGTTTGATTCTCATCATAATCGTTGCGGGGGATTCAGCGTCGCATAAGGGATTCTAGATTACCCATCCCAACTTGTTGAAAGTAGAGTTGCTGGTGAATAATCCCACTCAAGTCAGCGCAATCACTGTCAATACAGTATAGAGCATTTTAAGAACCCTGGATCGGTATTTTTGGTCAATGACGAACTCCGACACGAAATTACTTCATGTATTATGATGCATGACCTGCAGGAAATGACGCCCCATCATGAGCACCCGATGTGATCGGCACATAATCCAAAATTTAACACAACATCCTTCACTTTGCCAGCAAAGGCAACAAGAAGGTAATAGTCAACCTCACCACTGGTTCGATTGAACCACGGCCCCACGTTTTTATGGCATGCGCGGTGCACCTACCTCTCCATTCTTTTTCCCAAGATTGGTACTATACGCAGAGAGTACAGTTACAAGCAACAACTTTCTAGCTTCCCTCGCCTTTTCTGAGATATATAAACCTCCGCTCATTGAGAGCGATTGGAATAACTCCTGTGATCGCCATTTCACCTGGCTCCGAGATGGTACGATAGACGGACACAACTCGCAGATCTCCCGTCTTTGTACTTCCACTAGGCGCTTACGGTATATTTTTTTACTGAGGGAGTCAATCCATACTTCGGAACCTCAAAAGAAGACGGACTGAACCGCACTCGTCAGCAAGTGACGCCTGCTGGGTAAGGGACCTTTGAGAAATCGGAAATATTCTAGCCACAGCCTTGTTTGCGGTGTTGCGAATCTGTTCGAAAAAGCTCATCTTCATGTTTATCATTATGCTGAGAAATTTCGCCGCTGGCTACGACAAGACGATGGTTTCACCAATTTGAATGGGGGAGCTGTGGCAACTCTCTCTTTGATCAGCACAATGACTTCGGTTTTCTCCAGAGCTAGAATCCACGCTCCGCCAGCTATCTGCTTAGTCGCCGTATCACCATTCCCAGTGTGCGGTGGGCCTGCTTAACCGTACGTGCGGGAACTTACGCCGCAACATCATCCGCGTAACCGACCAGATGCGATTACCAGGCATCGTAGAAGACTATCGTATAAGGCGCTGCAAAGGTCTGAATCAAGGATAGATCCCTGAGCCGCCCCCGATGCCACTTTCATTCGACTCTGTCTTTCCGGGTCTCATAGCGTAGGGGTCCTTTAAATAGTCCCCTAACGTCTTCAATAGGTCGCCTGGGGTATCGAAACGGTTTTCCAATGCCTCAAGCATCTGGCACCACCTCATAGAATTGAAGACGTTTCTTGCGCCGAGGTGTCACAAGGAGCACTACTCGCCAACAGTGGCGACTGTGTGAATCAGCCAGTTTTACTGCTTGGACCACCTCCGCAAGGCATCAATTGTGGATCGCTCTAAAACCATATTGTGTTGATAAGTAGCAGCATGTATTGCTTCAGCTAGTCGGGGCTTGATGAGCTTCTCACCTTCCCCGCTGTGTCCAACATACTGAGCAGCCTGTAGTCGTTCAGTATTTCTTGTCATTAATTTACCCCTCTGCGATTAGAGCTGCGATACATTCTGCAATATAGATTTTCCCGATGTGCCACCCGGTGAGTGTTTGCCGGACAGCAGAGCGTTTGGTAGACTCGTTTGTCACTTTGAAAGAAATGAACTGATGATAATTAATCAATAAGTCCTACCCTGGCGGCCTTCTCTAAAATCTGTGTGCCTCGAGAGTCTAGTCAAGGCAGACCCCATTACAGAGCTCTGGTACTAAAGTGTCCTTCGACTAGAATGTTCCCTTCCATGTTTCTAATCTCGTCCTTCAAAGTGATGAGCCTATTTCCAAAAACTTGCATAAATTCTTTCGGTGTGAGGTAAAAACTGAAAAACGGCAATTCCACACAACGAACCCAAACAAAGTCATCCCCCCAATTATGGGCCCCCACTCGTAAGTTAACCGTATCTTTCAGATACCAGATGGCAGCAGTGCCAGATGTATCGGCGGTGAGCTCTATATCTCGATACTGCTCAAGGAGAAGCAACAAGTCGCTTCTTTGCATGTTTGCATGCAGGATGTGGATTACGCTACTTGACTTTTCACTTTCTGTAACTCTACTTTGAAGACCTGACAACGTTCAGAACCGGAATCATGAGCAACATCTTCTATCTGCAGGTCGTGGTCGCTGCAAAGAACGCAGCCCTTTGTCGATGCAGAAGTTCTCGCTTTGTGTTTGGGTTCACCATATTTATTTTACTTCTGCCCTGCCTCTATATTGAGATATTCACTATGCTAAAGTTTGGGATTGAAATCTTAAAAAAAAATATTTCGACGCCAAATTGCAGCAATTTACGAGATTCTTGCCTACTAAAGCTACCTCCGTTTCTCCGCCCATATCCCCGCTGGATCTAGGTGAAATACTACTTCGCCGAGAGAACTAATCGTGAACTGCGGGCTCGTTCCAGTTTCTGGAGCTTGTTTTGTATCGCGGCTATAATTTGCAATGCTCTAAAAATATCTTCCGACCTCAGTATCTGTTTTACGAGAATATCGGGTCCTATAACTACGTTGATCAATGCATGTCGGAGATTGGGACGTAACACGTCCCTGGTCAAAGGATGTAGTGACGGATTAAGGGCAGTTCGTCAAATCAGAACCACGCAAATAAAACAACCGTATCTCGTAAGCAATGCGGAAGGTTGTTCCATTTTCCGTGCCTTCACTCGACTCATCTTTCAATACATCCAACGGCTTTCCCGAGCTATACCATCGTTACTGCCATTTTCTGCACATCTCAATAGCGGCTGGAAGTCTGCGCCTTCGATAGATTTGTCGTCCTACTCTCGTAGAGACAGTGCGCATCATTAGCTGGAAGACCTAAGAGGATTATTTCCGTTATGGTACAAACTACCTCACCCGATACTCCAGCAGCCCCGGACAATATTTTAGACTTCCAATATTAGCTATCATTTTCCTCGAGATCAATCAGCCTTAACTTTCTTCTCCAGTCCATAGTCCAAGTGGCCCTTAAAATTCAACTTGGGCTGGATCATTATCCCCTGGTTTCTAATAATCAATTTTAAAGAAACCTCGTGCCAGGATTTTGACCCCTCCTGGCATGCAAAGACCTAGCACTATATGATACAATATCTTTCACAGCAGGAATGCCATTAAGTAACCTTCAGGAACACCTGCTGTCACAATGTATTCTTGGGGCCTGTCATCCATCTCGGGTCTGAGTAGCCTCTACGAAAGGCAAGGTAAGCAGGTATAGTAAGTAGGTAGTTATAGCGAGTTCAGGCAAGGTATTTTTAATCTAATATCAATTGGTCAAATTAAAGCCATTCCCGGCATCTAATGTAACCACCGCGCACTGACGGCCAATGCCTCTTGAACCATATCCACGGCCAGGCCGAAATCCATACTACCGTTCCTATAGACCAGTTGCTAAGTCAAACGAAGCTTATTATATATCACCGTCTTCAACATCTTTCCCATAGTGTCTAAAAGACAGATGAAATGAAATGAAAAGAGAACGCCAGGTGTGCTTTGGAACTGCGATAGCAGAACCAAATTCTGCCTCTTCCTTCAAAAAGTATGATTCAATCAATTGGGAGTGTCGACCACTATGGGTGTAGTGTCAATGAAATATTGAGGTATGTCAGGTAAACGACCGAACTTAACCCTCCACTACGAAAGGTGGCTAAACATCCAATATTAACCAATAGAACAATACAATCTCCAGCTTCTGGTGTTTGTCACTCAGCTTTCCCTCTCTAAGGTTTACTCCTTGAAATGCACTAAGAACAACGTAATAGCCGTAGATATGAACACCATTGATATTAGCCCCTACTAAACCAGTTCTTGGAAATGACGTCGTTATCGCCCCACGTGTAATTTACCCTTTCTTGCGGTCTGCTCTATTCCGTTAATATTCAATTGTTCCTTTAGGGTAAGACATTTTCTTGTTACGTGACGTTGTCTGGATTATTTCACTCGACTATTATCTGCTGGTTTCGGGCTTTAATCTCCGCTTACTTTCACTTTATCCATAGCGCGGGTTTGTAAGTTTACGTTTCTTTCTTTTTACCAACGTTGAGGCGGTAATCGGGAGATTACCAATTTTCTCCGGCTCGGTTCAATGACGATATGGGGTGTAGCGTCCCCGAAGTAACCGAGCAGGTAGTTTTAATCCCCTATTTTGAGGAACATATGCGGTGGAGAGCGAATCGCTAATGACCGGTACATGTCGGGATACACTAAGAGTTCCCCGGAACCGTCTTCGCTGAAGTCGATGGGGTTATATGAGCGTAGCTCTGCCAAGATGGCAGGCTCCATTGGATCCTGGTCGGATAGTATACTTTGGAAACTAGTAGAACTTCGTTACTTCGAGCGAGCGCTCATGGGTTCTTGAGTTCCGTGATCAGCTAAGGGTAGAGCAAGCCTCAGGGAACTGGAGTATGGTCATTGTGCTCGAGGGTACACTCGCTCATGACTGTTGAGTCCTACACACGATGCGTTAGAATAATTCCCATAGGGGAAAAAGTTATAAAACTGGGGAGATAGTACGATGCGTTTGGGTGCAGTGCAAAAATGCTTTGCTCACCGTACCGCCTAGCGCAGGAGGTAGCAAGGGGCTGATATAAAGAAAAAGACTTGCTAAGTGATACGGCATCCGAGGAAGGGACAGCAACACAAATACAGGAAATCACTGAAACTGGCCAGATCGCTTTGGATATAAGTCGCGTTGGAGCGTAGTCGACTGTCTTTGCGAAAGTTAAAAAGAAAAGGCTTATCAGGCAATGCGGTTGTGAAGGGCATGTGGTCTACAAACTTCCTCCATAAAAACGTCAGCAAAGTCATGGAAAACGTGCTAATGAAGTTATAAGAACTCCTTGATCGCATTTCTTTTTGGGGTGTACATAATGGGCAACAGAAGTGCGAAAAGTAGGAGCAATCAAACTTCCGCGGAGAGCACCGTAAACGCCAAACGGATCGCTGATAGTACATTGCAGAGCAAACTGGAGAAAAGGCGAAATTGGAAAGGCGTACCTGAAAGATACTTCACCCATGTAGTCTTCAGGGTTCAAAAGAAAAAGGCGAAGGTGACAAGAGGAAACTCTCTGCTTAAAGTCGAAGCGGGCACAAATGGCGAAATATCAAAAGTGGGGGGAGCCGAAGGAGCACTAGACTGGCAGCTCTCCTTAATCATTTAGTGGAAGTCCTCAGCGAGATTTGCTATAAGATCAAGCCCGAAGGCAGTAGAGTAGAAGTGTCTTCCATTCAGATAACGGATGATGGTGGAGTCCTCGTCGAATTTGGTCTGAAGACAACAAACCAAAGTAAGTTCTGCGAATCAATTAAGGGATGTGAGGTATGCCCCATTCAATAGCATTGAAGTCGCCCCAGTACTGTGCCTTCATGCCCAAGCATGAAAGCATGAAAGCTGCGTCGAAAGTCAGACATTGTCTTATTCGGCGTTAAATAGATGTTAGAAAATGTTATCCTTGAGCACCGAATCGAGACAAAGCCAGCTTGTCAGATTCCCGGCAGGTTGCAGATCTGTGCACATAATCTAGGTATCTGTAACACTTAATAGGTGTTGCCCGAATTCGTATCCTACATTAAAATTAACCAAATCTGGTTTTCCCCTCTGTTAAGAAGTTTCATTGCGTATTGTTCGGCAACTTCTACCACAGGGAATTCGCAGAGGTATTATCTACCCAGCCATGTGTTGCCTCGGGGCATTCACGGTTGATGATCTTTGGCCTTTTCTGTGAGAGTTTATTGGTTCATCAAGCTGGGACACATTGCAGCAGATCTCAACGAGTGGTGCTTCTCATAACGCTTGGTGTCAGAAAGCCCTTCAATTTAATTTTTATAAGATGAGAGTCCGGATAGCTGAGTGGTTAGAGTACAAGGCTGTCGTACGGAAGGTCGCGGTTCAAATCTCACTGGTGGCAGTGGAATTTGTATCATGATTTGACGTCGGATACCAGTCGACTCAGCTGTGAATGAGTACCTGAGTCAAATCAGGGTAATAATCTCGGGCGAGCGCAATGCTGACCACATTGCCTCCTACAGTCTACTGTAGTGTACCGTTACGGTCTTGAATGAAGTGCTCTAACACACTTCAAGGCCCTGATCCAACAAGGATTGTTGCGCCAACGATTATTATTATAATTATATAAGATGAGAGAGTTCGTTTCACTTGCCGGGTTATATCCATCAGATCGGCGGTGAGAAGCCACTCCCTGCTTTATAAGACGTAAGCAGGTGGGAGGAAGATGGAGGTCACGTTCCGGGTAGCACAGGAATCCATCTTGTGTTTTGCGTTGCAAAAAAAACTGAAGTAGACATCTGGACTCAAAAAAGAACCCTGACCCTGTTTCCCATGGCGATCGGCAAGTTGATAATCGCGTCAAAACAGCCAACCAAGATGAGCTTTTCGAGCAAATCAAAGCAGCAACGGACAAGGCCGCAGCTAGAATTTCGGCCTTAAGTCGACTAATGGGAAACATTGGGACCCTATATCTAGCAGGCGACAGCTTCTAATGAGTGCAAAGCTAATGTCATGGGCAAGGACGTATATTGCAAAGGCCTTACCCAGGGACGCGTCTGCCTATCCAGTTGCGGTACCTAGCGATAACGGGCGAAAAACGAAGAAAATACACTAAAGTCTAACTAAATACTTTATTAAAATAACGATGTGAACTGACAGAAGGGGGTGGATCGTATTTCCGCCTTTATGAAAATTTGAAAATGAATGAACTGCTTCAAGATACTGTCTGTGCGTCTGGCATTTTTGGGTATAACATTTCAGTCACGTTGTGGATCAACGTGCCACAATTAATTGTTGGAATGTGCATGACTATTGAACTATCCCAGGACCGGCTGTGAAGGTGATCGTACGAGTGATTCCCATTGCCATTTTTGCTAAGGAGGGTAAGACCATGTACAGGCATAATCGAGAAAACTCAAGCGAGGTAGTTGCTCCTGACAAACGGCAGCCTATGCTGTATGAGTGGACCCGTATTGGGTTCCTCTTATTGCGACGATGATGGACCTCGACGGATGGAAGGGCCAGATGGCAGGGGTGACTTGAACGAGCAGTTCCTTTTCTTCTCTCTCCTCCCATTAGCGGGAGAGCGGGAGGGTTAGTCCAAAGTAATGTAACATATAGTTCCTGGTTTGTTGTTTGTTTGGTGATCCGATGGCATACCGTTGCGGGAGTCCAACACTCTATACATTATTGCATTCACCCACCCTATCCAAAAGAAACTCCCTATTCCCTACCTTTTGTTGAGGAAGTACCACCTGCGTTTTCTGTCATTTGACGCTTGTACATTTTTCGCATCTAGTGCCCAATACAGCACAATCTAGTGGTCCTATCGGGGTTTTGATATTTTGGCGGACAACCCGCCTCTCCTTGATGAACCCACATCTCATCTCCTACTGGAAGGGATGCTCTTCCAAATATACAAAACTATGATATGTTATAGGCGTTAAAGTTTCCTAAATTGAAACCTTGATTTAATATAAAGACTTTAATTAAATTTAAACGTCTAAGTTGAGCGAAGCAGACGCAATATTTGATAAATCTATACAAGTTGACTTAAAAATGTTGAATTTCAAAACCCACTTACTGGTTGTTGAGCCTCACTGCTAACAACAATTGCGTAAATAATGCAAATGCTCTCAACAATGGAATTGCATCTGCGAACTGGATTGAAAGTTGCAGAAAATTGTAGAGCTGTTTTCTCAAATCATTCGCCATAATGATCGCTTTCCCCAAGTCTCCATATTTATGCACGCCGGAGAGTTCAAATCATGACTTCTGTAAATTTTTCGCGTCCGATCTTTTTTAATGAGCAAAGAAGAGTTCAAACATCTTCAAGCGTTTTGCAAAGTGCCAATTACCTTGTCCCTGCACTTCTGCATATTTGCCGTGTTACGCTTCCTCGATGCAAACATTTCTGGCATATGCAACGAATAGACAAACGAAAATGTATGTTTCACATCAATTACATGACGTTTTCGGATGCAAAGTTCACATTTGAATACGGTGCACCACTACCCAAATCAGGAAAATGCCAATTTAGTGGTAGACAGGCTGAAGTAGTGGTTGGCGTTCATAGTCTTGACGTAGCTGGACTCAGATTCGGATAGGTTTCCAGTAGGTTCGGTTTTAACCCTATGTTATGAAATGGAAATGAGGCTGAGTATCACGGAAACTTGTGAGACATATGTCGGGACTGTAAAACCATGGATCTCTCAATGTCCAGAAAAAACGATCCCGTCTCTTAATCCCAGTTATGTAACACCACATAGCTCTGGATAACCTCCAAGGAAGATCGGATAAAAAGTCCCAATTCAAACTTTACTAGTGTTATATTTATTGAAGGAGGAGTTTCTTAGTTTGAGTGGAAAACTAATGGTTCGTTTTTTTAAACTGGATGATTTCCCTTCCCTGGCTACCACCTCCAATCATAGAACTTAGCATTTTAGGCTTAAGACGTTACAAGATCTTAGTCTGGGTGAAGTTCTTTTAGGCATATGGCTGTATGAAAATTACTATACCAAAGGGCCATTTACATACAAGAAAGGAAATGTTTCTGAAGCAATGCGAACTTGCCCACTACCGCTTGATAGAAGCGTGATTCTGCGAGCTGAATGCCTGATTATAGACAGAATCTCTCAATTATTATACGACTTGAGGCTTCCCATGTTCCTCAAACGGTAGTGCTGAGTGCTTAGCCGCGCGGCCGACCGGGAGTTCTTTGTTGGCGTTCCAATGGATTCCAACCACGGTCGAATATAATTGTATATTTCAACAATGCCAAAAGACATATTTTCCGATGCAAAAATTCATGTTTCGATTTCGATATGATGATTTCAGTTTCGCTCATATGCATTTTTCCTTGTACTGAAATCCCATCCAGATATTTTCATGCCATTGTTTTCGCTTTCGGCATTTTATAAGGTCTTATTCGAAGAATTCTATTCTCTGGTATGTCATTGACGTACGATACACTGGGGGGAATTTAAATCGCGGGAGCAGTTCCGATCATCAGATAACGTATTAGCCTTCTGGTAAAAAAAAATCTTTTTTACTTCAAAGGAATCTGAAATAATGTTCATCAAGCACCTGCATTACATGTGAATATGTATAGATATAGTTATTCGTGAGTTGTAGGCTTAAAGTAAAAACATGCATAAACAAATGTGCCTTATTTCAAGTCGTAACGTATTTTAGATAGCATCTTCAAAAGCAAAGTTTGAACCCAAAATAATCTAATTCTAAGAGCTGTATATTCCTGAAGCATAGCGTTTGCCGTTAATGGATTCCTGTTTTCCTAAAGTGGGTTATACCTCTGAATTTACGGGGATAGGTCAATCCGGAGTTAATAATAACAATAATGTGAAGGAAAGTTGCACCTGCGTCCTGAAAGAACTATAGTTAGTTGATCAAGTCTACAACCGACAGGAATTTGAAAATGTTCGATATTTCTAGGGTGTTTGAGTCTGGCATCCTGGGGCTTTAAGTTAGTTTGCATAAGTGTTGAACATTGTCCCACAATATGTATGGAGGTTTCGCTACTCTTTTTGCAGAAATTGGGGACAGTGTCCCCAGATATCCTTATCTACTTACCTTATCTACTACAAAGAAGGCTTCAACAGTATGTCTGATTTTCACCCACTTCTTCAACCATATCCTCTCGAGACCACCGTGAAGTTCTACTTCGCGGGCAGAGCTCTGGTTTACCAGCATGATTAAGTCGCGCGTACGCACTGTCCAGTCGTCGGGTGTAACGGCGCATTTGGAGTGATCTGGAGGACTCGTCACTTGTGAATACCTCCTGTATCCACTACGTCCACCTTTTTCGGAATTACCGCACCGTTACTGCCACCTTCTGCACAGCTCTGTTTCAGTGGCAGTGTCAACGGCTGAATTCACTAAATTTCTCTGGAAGAGAAAGTGCCCCCATTTGCAAGAAGATCCAAAATAACATTCCCGTGATGACATACATTATCTCACCCGATACGGCCCCATAAGCGCTCCGCATCCTTAGCGTGATTTGCTGGTATCCCAAACTCACCCTACTCTTTTTCACCGTGTTGTCCTGTGCTCTTGCCTTAACAGGACCCGCTTATAAAGGAATGGATTTCAACACCCTTGCAGTAAACATGCAATCTGCCGAGCCAGATCGACCATAGAACTCGCTCTCCGAAACCCATACTGCCGCAGCGATAGACCACCCGCTAACTCGGAAAAGGGAAGCAGCCTGTTATATGTCACGCTCCTTAACATCTTCCCAATAGTTTCTAAAAGGCAGATGGCAAAACCACTGGACTGAAAAAACTCCATCGACGATGCACGATTCAAATGTGCTTATGAGCCACTTTGGCCTGACTTTAGCAACCAACTTCAGAATCCCGTCCAATACTGGAGCCTTTTTATCTCCAATTCGGCAACAGATCTTTCGTATTTCCTCGTCGATCACCCCTAAGATCGAAAACACGTCCTGTTTAACTATTGACTTTCTTCCTGTTGAGAGAAAAGATGCGATTTTAATTTTTGGCCACGAATCTTGTCCACTACAATCTTGTTAGCAGCGCCCCACGAGTTCGTATTTGCCAGAAGGCACAGTTACCCGTAGCAATTCCACTTACTTTCTCGTATGGCTTCTTAAGGCTGTTTGGAAAGTCGCGATGTTCTTTCTCCGTTTGCCGACATTCTCGCTTCCTTGTCTTTAGCTAAGCCTCCTGGCTCGCACACGCGATAATCTCAACAGCGCAATTGCTGGTTCCACCGGCAATATGGCTTCCAATAGCTTGTCATCAGGTGTTTTAGAGGCGCATGCCAAAGTTACCCGTTGACATAGCTGATTCACCTTTGCTAGCGCCGTTCCATCCTTGCTATCCTTGTTTTTACATGTTGCGGTTTCGAATGTCGCTTCCGCAGTTTTTAATGCCGAGAAAAATTGCCTAGTGATCCGCCTCACCAACGGGGGGCTGAGGTAGACCAGATCGACGACTGAGTCTAGTCCTCTGCCCCGGAATGTGGGCACGCTTTCAATGTTGACTAGTACGATGTGCATCTCCGCGAAGGTTTCAAGCAGTATTTGGCACCTGATATCCGTCACTCGGCTTCCCCAGTCTAAAACCTGCGTGTTGCCACCACCTTAAACCGCCACCCACTCTCTCTTACCCTTACCCCGACTCCGTTTTCCCGCATTCTCCCCTAATTTATGTTGAGCACATATCACCTGCTTTTCTCGTATGACTTTGAATAGGATGCTTGGGCGTTTTTCTCTTCTACTGCCCCAATATAGGACAATTTAATGCTCCGTATCAGAGCCCGGATATTTTGGTGGATATTCTGCGCGCTCCTTGATAAACTCACATAATTCATTTATGCGTTCTTCCAGTGAAAGAAACACAGTACTAGTTTGCTTCCTTCTACGCTCGTCTTTTACAACAGCAACATTTATGTCTATCCTTTCCGAGTCCCGCCACGAATCTGGACTGCCGAGAGTTAAAGTTGCCCTCGGGTGTGACCATCCAAATTTCGAGTTCCTTCGAAAAGAATTCGGCATGGATCTTATTTCCACTCCACTATTATCGCTTACAACATTGAATGCCAAAGTAGCCAAGTTTCCTGCTACTGCGGCACTGTAGTCCCTGGATACTGACGACCGGGTGCCCGTTTACCCACTCCCAGAAAACGCCTGCACGTTAAAAACTTCCTTTCTCGCCCTCCATATTTGGTTTGACTTATGGGTATCCTCCATCCTTCCCTAGACAATTTTTATCCATGCAACCGCTATAAAGCATTGCCCCGCGCGTGACCCACAACACGAATACGAGTTGCCTTCTTTTTCTTTGGGTGGGGTTCAGGACCGCCTCCGCTTTTGCTCCGCATGATCAAGCTAAGCCATCTCCAGACGCTGATGGTTTCGCTAGCATACACTTCAACATCTTCAGGTTATTTCGCGATGACAACCACGGGTAGAATATCTATGAAAGTGATTATCATGGTCTCCTTTAACAGCGGGAAGGCAAGAACCCCGTTGAACGTTCATAACAACCCTGTGCACTGTTCCCTTGAGATTTTGGGCTCGGAAAGGTCCGCGGTTTCTTTGTTCCACCTAAATAGTTTGACCGTATACTCGTGAGAATCCGTCGCCTTGGCATGGCAGCATCGCACACTATCGTTATGCGCCTCATCATCTGAAGCCATTCCATCGGGATCATAGCCTCTTTCCTTCACGAGAGCATCCCCGTTAAAGGCAGGCCTGATTTCCAACACCGCGGGGAATGCACGTTGCTGCCTGGCGCCGCTATGGGTGTATTGGTCACTAACGAATCAGAGCATTTTCCTCCCCAATGTGGTACTCACACATGTCAAATCGACCATTGAACCCCAGCCTGTCCCTCGACGTTCGACTGGAACAATTCGCAGCCAACGCATTGAAATCACCCGCTATGATTTTAGGGTTTGTACTTCTTGCGTCCGAGACTAGTATACATAGCATTTCCTCGAATTCTGTTATCGTCGCACTTGGGAGAGCATAGCAACTATATATGACAAATTAAATTTCTGGAAGCTCCAATATTTCTTGGATGGCTTAATTTTCATACGCCCACATTGCCGTCTTGCCGGTTATATTTGTAGCGTAGATACCGCTCTTATTTTTGCGATAACATTCGCTGAATATGGTCACCTCGACATCTTTCTCAAAGATTGTCTGTAAGAGTACGTCTTTCGCTGCATCACAACGGTTGAGGTTGATTTAACCTAATTTCTTCATTGTATCCCAGACTGTCCTAAATACTGGGAATCTGGTTTGACGTCCCGGCCTCTCGTATGTCTTCCTTGATATCGATTTTATCAATACCTTTGCATTGTTTCACAATCTCCTGCTTATTAGCCCGTACTTGTGCCTCTTTCCATAAAGACTACGCTACCTTTCCAGCCGTCTTACCCGAAAACATTTTCAGCTCCAGCATCAAATCTCCTTTTTGGGAACGTCTGATCCTGCTGACGTTTTTTTCAAGGTCCATCAATTCCGAATCGGATTTGACCTTGCTGGTGTATGTCATTCCTACATTTTTAGACATGCTGTTCAATTCGGGCTGTAATTTTCTTTCGCGTGTCGCGTTCTTCTTTCCACCGACCTTCCATGTTTCCCCAGTACCGTTTTAGGACTTATCCTCCGTTGGGTTTGCTGAAGCCGCCACCGCTGTTTCCTTTATTTTCGTTACTTTGCTGGTTTTTGCTTTATCCGGTAAGAGGCCTTTTTCTTTTTCGCTTCCTTCGAGGATCCAAAAGAATCATTCGCTTTCTCTCCTGCTTTTTTTCAACGAATATAGTCACTTGGAGTATCAAATGAAAGCTCTCGGGAGGAGTGCGAAAGTCCGTCCTTTGAAACTATCCAGTCTTAAGGTCTGAAAAAAATCACATTCCTCCGCGCGCAAGGTATCTAGGCCCGAAAATTTACTGTCAACCCTCTCAAATCGATCCTAGATCATACATAGTAAGATAGACCTTAACAGCAGACTACATCGAAATGAATATTGGATATATTCCACGTATATACGAGGTATATATAATTGACACTATCGTGTAGGCAAATATCCTTACATAAAAAATCAACAAAACCTTTCATACCTGAAACGTCCAGCTTTCGATTTCCTGACTTTTTCTTTTGTCTATTTTTCTGATGATTTTCGTTTGTAGGTTTTCTCTGATATTATGTTAAATGTTTCATCTTTGCTACGAGTTAACTGGATCGCCAATTATTGTTTAGGATAAGTGAGGGATCCTAAGTCCATAACCACTTGCCGTTGGGCCGGACCAAATAGAGAGCAACTTACTCTCACGTCTTTTTGGTCCACGGATCCCTCGTTTGGGGCATGGCACCCAAGCATTCAAAAAATATAGGACAAACGGTTTCGTCCAGGGCAGAGGCAACTCGTCAGACGCTGCCTCACCGAGTCCGAGTTGCCTCTGCCCAGGACAAAACCGTTTGTCCTATATTTTTTGGATGGTCAATGTTAATCAACTTCTTACCCTCGAACAATTATCCAAAAATTAAATTCAGAAAATGGACTTCCTTAGAATCGGTAGGACATGCCTGGATTTGTCAATCGAGAATTGCCACCTGGAATATTAATAAATGTCTGTTCCATTGCATGGAGATGGGTACAATGTACACCGTTTAGCAGGTATAGAAGCCTCTAGGTGAAGAGAGGGCTGTTACATATATACTCGCCGAGTGGTAAAGAACTTATTGGCACCTAGGATTTTACAGGTGGTTCTTTACCGATTAGTATAGCGACTGCTATTTACTATATGCAGAGCAAACCTTAAATAGTGAAAGGTTTCGTACATCCGCAACCTAAAGAAACATTCGCCTCCCCGACTTTAAGACACTTTTAAAGAATTTAGACGGAATATAGATCTTAATAATGATAATAATCGTTGGCGCAACAATCCATGTTGGATCAGGGCCTAGTATTAGGTAAAATCCGGCATCTGCGGAGATTGTGATAACTCGGGAATAATCGTTGGCGGAACAATCCATGTTGGATCAGAGCTTTGAAGTGTGTTAGAGCACTTCATTCAAGACCGTAACGGTACACTAGGAGGCAATGTGGTCAGCATTGCGCTCGACCGAGATTATTACCCTGATTTGACTCAGGTACTCATTCACAGCTGAGTCGACTCGTGTCCAACGTCAAATCACGATACAAATCCCACTGCCACCAGCGAGATTTGAACCGCGACCTTCCGTACGACAGCCTTGCGCTCTAACTACTCAGCTATCCGGAAATTACTGAATTAAAAATAGCGAGCTCCGAAAATCGAGGAGTATTTATCTTAAAGGTTAGCCGCGTGACCGAAGCTGACCTTAAGCTTCCATTCCTTAGTGGAATTAGGGGAAAAATATTTAGGCTATAGATTGTGATCGGAAAAAAGAAGATATTAAACACGGATGTTGAACAGCATTTAGTTTTAACATTTATTAATTTATTAATTCGATCAATCAATGAAAGGTATTTCGTAATATGCATTCGTGTGTGATACAATACATATTCATAAATTGGTGGGTGTTGCGCAAACATTAATTTTATTTTCACTTCACCTTAAATTTCTTGTGTCAAGAATTCCCAAAATATAACTCCAGATTTTTTTGTCTCATCAAGTTTTCTCATAACTTTCAGTAAAGCGATTAATATTTAAATTAGCACATAAATGCATGCTTGTGTATAAAAAAGATTATTTAGTAAAAACCAAAGATAAGATCTAAAACAAGTGAATCACCTTCCAATCAACGGTCATACATTCACCACCTTTCTTCGGAAATTGAAGATGACCATCCTCTCCGTAATCACATGAACCGGTTTAATCGGAACGTGTGAAATTGATCTCTGCTTTGAACAGCTACTGGTCAATAAAATCGGGACATATTGGTGTATCATATTTGCTATAGATATACTAAATATACAAATCCATCATTCAAGCTGAAAGTAATTAATTCCTAATTTAAATACAGTTTCCGAGGCAACGTCCGGACATACATAACTTTGAGATATTTTAAAAGATATCCCACGAATATTGGCGCACTCATAAAAATTCATAAAGATAATGTTTAAATAATCAACGGTTTATACATATATATGCATATCCATGACCATAAACTTATATTTGGTATTGTCTTTCAGTACTTTTGATGTTTTTCCGCCTTCAAGATTGACATAAAAGTATAACAATATTTGCTCCGAAGTAATAATCATGATAAATTATTCGATACTTGTGGTGCAAGGGTTTCAGGTTCGATTTGACTTAGTTTGTGACGAAAATAAATTCAAGTTCATTAACGGTGCGCGTGTTAGATAAACAACTAGATTATGTCCAAAATATTTCTTGAAGTACCACGTAGGCATTTGAATGATTCTTAGGCTAATATTGGCTGAGCAAGTTTGCAAGGATCTATTCACATTATTCTCTGACCCCCGAAGGCTACGGAAATTAATGTAATTAGTAAACAGTTTACCGAAAATTAGTTCTTAATCTTTATTGGTTTTTATTTTCTAAAGATGAACATTTTTAGTATCCGAAACATATGTTTGTACGTACGAAAAGACCAAAATAGAAGAAGAAATTTTATTGATTACTCTGATTCACTCTCTGGCATTAACAAGAATTCAAAGCGCCAATCGGAATTCTAAGACTTTTCAAGTATATTGAACCATTGAGGCGCGAATTATTCATTATTCGAACGTGACATACCTTGATTATAATTGTATGTATGTCTTTAGATAAAAATTGACGAAAATTGCGTGATCAATGATACATACGACTTTTAAGGGGAAACTGCATCAGTAAGTTTTCAGAATCGATTTTTTTTTGTTGTTAGCTATCTCAGAATAGGCTGATAAAAATTCAAATTGAAATGCGTGCCCTTTAGCTTTCAGGAGCGTAGAACCGAGCATTCAGGGTTTGATTTTTTCCCCAAATAATCCTTTTTACATTTACAGGTATTCTAACTGAAAATAATGAACCGATTATTATGAAATTCGAAAATTACAAAGAATATGAACCAAGCTTGGAATGCGCCTTTTTTGCATAATTAGTGAAAAAGCAAGTCCAAAACCGAAAGCACTCCTCTTCAAATATGAAGAGTTTGTTGATTTTGCATGTAATAATATTCGGGTACACGATGGTTTCATTTAGACATAGCTTGTAGTGTGTCTGCGTTGAATATACCTCCTTTTCAGTTCGATGATGTTTAATCTCTTGTGTAGTAGTAATTTGGCAAGAAAGAGGCAATTTTGCCCTAATATAACTTTGTTAATAATAGTAGGATATCCACCGAACTTTCCAGTATCATGCTTTTTATTAAAGTAATTTTTACTGCATTTTGCCGATCTAGGATGAACTTAAGGTGGATTCTCAATAAATTTTGTAAGTGTATATAACCTTATTTGAGCTAATAATATAGTAAGGATAATTTGATTTGATTGATGTCCTAGGACTTTAGCACAGTCTGGCTCATACCGTGCAGAAGTACGCCATTCTGCATACGTGATCGTTGTTGCGGGGAACACTCGACGGATTCTCCCATTGACCTACCTCCGAGCACCACCACCAGCGCCCCTTAAGTTTTTAAGTAGGCAGTATCGTCCGCGCCTAAATGCTTGGCATTTAGTGCTAGTATTAGGTAAAATCCGGCATCTGCGGAGATTGTGATAACTCGGGAATAATCGTTGGCGGAACAATCCATGTTGGATCAGAGCTTTGAAGTGTGTTAGAGCACTTCATTCAAGACCGTAACGGTACACTACAGGATTAGAGTACCCTACCCCTCTGGGCAGCACTGCGCTCGCCCGAGATTATTACCTTGATTTGACTCAGATACTCATTAACAGCTGAGTCGACTGGTATCCGACAACCAGTCACGATTACAAATCCCTCTGCCGCCAGTGAGATTTGAGCCGCAACCTTCCGCTACGACAGCCCAGCGCTCTAGCCATTCGGGCACATATTTACATTAAAAATTAAAAATTTTAGTTTGGAGAAAACTACCCTTGTCTAGCAGTTGGAGTAGAGGTTTAATTTTCAACCCGATCCCCGTAGAGGATGAAAAGTTTACGCAGGGCGGGAGGGGTGATCTTCAATCATTTTCAACATCATTTTCAATTATGATGAAAGCTCGTAGTGGTCACTCCCTTAAAAAGTGGTGGCCCTTGAAAGTGGGTTTTTGTTATGTCATCAAGTTAATATTTTAATTGTCAACCCTACTGCGTTAAGAATAAAGGAGCCTCGGAGGAGGATAGGAGGACGGGGGGAGGTGAAGGTGGTACGCAGAAAGAAGAAGACGGTCCCCTTTTCAAAGATCATCGAAGAATCGTGGCAGCCATCCACTATTGAAAGGTTATGGCGCCTCGAAAAAAGGGCATAATCGTCGCAATGAGAAGGGGGAAACACTTGCTTCTCGATCCTCTCCTCACTAGCGTAGGTAGTGAGTGTGAGTGCCTCATCAAGAGAGGAGAGACTTTCTTATTCCTTCTGCTATTACTTCCTCCTCTTCCGGCCATTACGCTTTTTCATCCAGTTTGAAAAGGGAGGATGTTCCTCTTGTCACGATAAAGGGAAGAGCTTCCGCTTCAAGGGCTACTGAAACATCACAACAATATGGTCTACGAATTACAAAGCATCGATCAAAATCTACATCTACTTTCAGAACTCACGACAGGCTCCATCAAGATCGAGAATGGATCCTAATAAAGCAGCATGTAATTAAAGTGTAGACTAATAATAATAATAATAATCGTTGGCGCAACAATCCATATTGGATCAGGGCCTTCAAGTGTGTTAGAGCACTTCATTCAAGACCGTAACGGTACACTAGGAGGCAATGTGGTCAGCATTGCGCTCGCCCGAGATTATTACCCTGATTTGACTCAGGTACTCATTCACAGCTGAGTCGACTTGTATCCGACGTCAAATCACGATGCAAATTCCACTGCCACAAGTGAGATTTGAACCGCGACCTTCCATATGACAGCCTAGTACTCTAACCACTGAGCTATCCGGACACAAGTGTAGACTACTTTTACAAAATCCATCGAAATGTATTAGGTTGTTGCAAATGAAATGGCCGTTTTGGTACTAAAATTTGAAACGACTGTAAAGCTCTCAAAAATTTATTTATTTAATCAAAATAGATGCCAGCCGATTCAAAACACTTCACAACAAAGAGATTCAGGAGCATGTATGCCAGTTTCGTAAAAGTCCAACTGTCGGGTGTTGATAAATTCGTCGAAGGCAATTTTGACAGTCTCTTCGCTCCTAAATTGTTTTTCCGCGGTTGGCGGAAGTTCCGGTGAATATGGTGAATGAGGCCGAGTCTCATACTGCAATTCGTTCAACTTATGAACCGTTGTTCTGGATACATGGAGGTCGTGCATTATCATGAAGGAGTATCACATCATCTCTGTTGACCAATCTCGGCTGTTGAATACTCAATTTTTGGTGCATTTCCTCGAATTGGGCACAGTATTTTTGTGCATTTATCGGTTCCAGAAAAGAATAGTGGATAACTCCACCTGTAGACCACCAAACAGTCAACATTACCTTCTTCGGATGGAGGCTCGGTTTTGGCATATGCTTCGGTGGCTCATCAGCATCTAGCCATTGTGCTGAACGGCGACGATTGTCATATAATATCGACTTTTCATCACATGTCACTATTCTGTACAAAAAGGGATCGCTTTTGTTGCGGGAGAGTAGAGAATTGCAAATTTCCATTCGAAGCACCATGTTTTGCTCCGTAAGGGCATGCGAAACCCATTTGTCGAGCTTTGTCACCTTTCCAAGTTGTTGCAAGTGCCGGGAAACTGTCGAATAGTGTATACCCAGTTTCTCTGCAATGTCTCTCACAGACTGACATATGTCGGATTCAACTAGCAAACGCAACTCGTCGTTGTTTGAATGTGTAAACACAAAACTTTTTAAAATCAGTTTACTGTCTGTCTATCTGTCCGTCTGTCTGTCTGTCTGTCTGTCTGTCTGTCCGGCACAGGCATTTTTCTCGGAGACGGTTGAAGCGATTGGCACCAATTTTGGCAGAAAGGTGGGAACTGTGAACGCTCACACATACAGTGAGTTACCTCCTTTTACGTCGAATTTAAGGGGGGGGTCCCCATACATGCAAAAGGCGGGTGTAAATTTTTTTTTCATCAAATATAGTCATGTGGGGTATAAAATTAAAGGACTCGGTTAGTACTTTTCGAGGCCGGTCTTAGTTTTGACATCCGTTGCAAATATGGGGAGTGCGGGGGGTTGAAAGCGACAATTTTCTTAACGAACCCATTCTCAGAAACTACCCAACCGAAAAATCTGAAAAAAATCAGGGGACTACCACTATATGGTGCCTAGGCTCCGAAATACAGTCCATACCGATACCTGTTCAAATAAAGTTAATAATAGTACATTACTATAATTTTCAGTAATTGGCAGGACAACCCCCCTCAAGTTCACCCTAGAATCACAAAATTTTGCAGCAATATAAACTACAGCATAGAGCATTATCCTGCCGAATTTACACTAGGTCAAACCTGTCGCTCCACTGCAAATTCAAGACTTTGAATGTCAATATCGCTTGAAAGTGGATATTTCCACAAAATATATGCATATTTTACGTGCTACAACACACTCAAATCTCCTTATAAAAGAAATACACAAAACCTTTCATACCTGATGCGTCTAGCTTCCGGTTTCCCGACTTGTTTCCTTTTTATTCACTGTTATCATCAGCCATTTAATATATTATGATTTTATTGCCGGGCTTCAGTAAAAATGCCTGGTATGTCTTCTTCTATTTTTAAGATAAATTTTCCACCACGCTGTCTGTGGCTTCAACTTCCGCCTATAACCGATTCCAATTGAATCTTAAACTTAAATTGCTTCTAGAGTGCTTTGGGGATAATTGACTTTTACTCTTCAGGTTAATTCGCTGGAGGCTGAGCCCCCATTTGGTGGTGTTGCCATCCACCAAACTTAGCTGCTATTAAAAATTGGGAGCAAGCTTCCCATAATGACAAGTGGCAGAGCTTTAATGCTGCTAAATACACCAAATTTTTCCTTTCAGAACCAAACAAAGATACGGCGAAGTTTATACTTTCGAAAAGCAGGAAGACTTGTGGGCATATATTCAGAATAGCAATTCCATCCTGTAAGAACGAAGCGGGATCCACCTAACATTTTCCGTGTGAATGTCATTCCTATGGAAGCGCCAGACATTTGATTTTTGGGAATGATGTGCTCCAACTGCAGTGGGTGCAATCATACCCTCTAACGGAAATTCTGCGATACGAAAACAAACCCCGGGTATTCCGTTAGACGAGAGAATCGAGTGCAATGCGCTGCTGAGGCTTGGGGGATCTTAGGCTTTCTCTCCCCCCACACCTCATGCACACACATACCTATTTTGGGGAACTATCTCCACCATCCAAAAAAATCGGCCACGAAATGAAAAACGAGACGTTATTCTACGCAGTTTCGATCTATTCCATACATACATATCAGTGGTTGCATGACCTGTTAAGCACGTCCGCCGGCACCAAGTTAAAAGAAAGGTCAAATCCACACGAGTTCAAAAAGCTCTTCCCGAGATTTGGATTACCTACCCGGGCATCCAGAACCAAACTCGCCAGTAAATGGCAAGCGACTAGAAGGTTTACATCCGTTGAAATTATTAGGTAATGACGACTCACAACTTGCAGGATGAAAGGAGATAATGTTGTAAATTTAGCAGTTTTTATGAAGGGCATTAGTAAGGGTAGGGTCGTCAAGTATAGTTTACTCACTAATAGACACTCGGTGGACGAAACCGCAAGATCTTTGTCTTCTGTTTGAAAAACTAGGGTGCTTAGCTTAAAAATACTTCCAAGTTCTCTCCAATTAGTCTAGTCTGATATGTAAACTAGCTTCAGCCAGGCTTAGACGTGTGCAACGCGTTTTTCCGTGCACTGATGCTGTGTTATACTGTTATTTTATTAAATATACATAATATAATGGAGCGATCAATTCCTGGGAACCGCTTCACCGCGTCCTTCCGAAAGGATTGCGCTCAATCTGGATTATTACAAATTTAATAAAAATAACGACAACATATTAAAGCCGAAGATTAATTAACTTGCAGCTTAGTTTGCTGCAAGAAAGATTGAAACAATATGAATTTGGCCCTGTCACGCGTAAACTGCTATTTCATAGGCTTAAATATATTTCTAGATAGAATTATTTGTTTATAAAAATTACTCAGTATCCATACATTGCCAGCGCCAAGTCACCTCCGGTTGCATAGCATGAAACTCATTTATTTCTAACAACGCCTACACATTAGATTAAAAATTTGAACTAGTTCTAGTCATAAATTCAATATCAATAATTTTCAAGTTTCTAATACACATTTGGTGTGATCTGGAGTAAAACTGAATTCACCGATCATGTGCACCTTTATACAGTGTGCTTTGAAGGAAGGCTATCTTTGCGAACAGCAATTTATGGCGATTTTTACAATAATCGTAAGGTACTTTCGTAATAAAATTTATTTTAAAAATCTCTTTATTTCAAAGCCAAAAAAATTAGCTATCAAAAATGGGACACGTTCTAACAATCCACTTTTATTCAATCTTCCACTTAAATATTGTCTTCCTCTACAACCTGTAGTCAACCACATATTCCTTGCAGATTATCCGAAAATTATTAATGGCCCGTTTTAAATTGTAACGGCTACCAATTGCTTCAATTGGTTTGTCTGATTGCGTTCCTGCCTGGTTATTTGATTTGAGCACGTATAGTCACTACTGTTTTCAATTACACATTACCGACTCAAGATAGTACGTATCGAAGGTCACACTTATCTTCTGGGTTGTAGGAGATTACGTTAACAAACCTTCGTTCTGCCATAACTAACTGGTTCCGTGTGATTTACGATTTATTGCCAGAGGTAGGAATTTCGCGGCAAATTTAATGGAGAAATCCAGGAAGATATTGTTGAGCTTGATTAGAATAATTCGAAATGAAGTGCTAGGAGCGTGAGCTAGTGTCGGAAATAAGACCGAGGCAGATACTTTGGTATAACGAGTATATTACATCATTTTGATTGTGAGTGCATAGGAATATTATCTTTATTCCTTGTATGTATTATTTTTAAATATTTTGCTTATATTTCTCGTAAGTTAGATAAAACCAAATTGAATTAAGCTACTGGCGGGTAAAATGTTAGACCAAAATTGTATTACATGCAATTTTTTTGAAATTCGTTATAGCATCTTTTAATGAACAATGCTCCGGAAACCGGAAAAAATGATTAGGTGTAATCATATTGGTGCAAAAAGTATATGTTCACCAGAGCTCTGGGAGAGGGATTTTTTTATTTTCTTTATTATCGCTACTAATTTTTTTTTCTTTGCGGAAGGGGTCCTTCCTTTCCTTTTTTTTCCAGCACTACTAGCACTAAGTGCCAAGCATTGGTGGTGGCCGGTATTAGGTCAATGGGAGAATCCGTCAAGACTTTCCTGTTTCCTTCTCTTTCATTATTATTTTGGTCCTTTGAATGTGTTTTCATTCTGATACTTTCTCCTTTATAATTTATTTTATTTTGTTTTGCATGATTCTATCTGCGATCCACCGTGGATCTCCCTTCCTCGATCGCGGCACTCAGGTCCGAAGATTTACGGCTTCACGCGCGCGGTTGAGCCACGCTTTTTAAGGTTTTGTGTAAACCAAAACTTTATTAAAATCGGTTTACTATCTCTCTGTCTGTCTGTCAGTCAGCCGTATTATTCTCGGAAACGGTTATAGCGATTGATACCAAATTTGGTGGAAAGGTGGGAACTGTGAACGATCACGCATATCGTAAGTTACATCATTCTAGGTCAAATTTAAGGAGGCGTCCCCATACAAGCAAAAGGGGGGTGTAATTTTTTTTCACTAAATATAGTCATCAACTGAAAGGTCTCGATCAGTACTTTCCGAAGCCAGCCTTAAGAGTTCGGAGGGTTGAAAATGATCATTTCGTTAACGGGCTATTCTCAGAAGCTACTCAACCGACTAATTTGAAACAACAAACAAGAGGCTGCCACTATATGGTGCCTAGGGAAATACCCTCCATACCGATATCTGTTCAAATAAAACTAATAATATTACATTACTATTATTTTCAGTAATTGGCTACAAGACCCCTTCCTAGCACCGTGAATCTAGGCCTATGATGTAGAGCATAATTCAACCAAGTTTGGTGAAAATCGCACTATTATTAACGAAGTTAATAATCATCAGCTACGATATTGCGACAACGCTCCTGATTAACGACCAGGTTCATCTTCGAAAAGAATGGCCCAATGATCAATTATGTGAAATATGAATTTCAATAATATGAGAACGTGTTTACTGCTCCATGATGAAAATCTCCGTAGAATAACGCCTCAAACTGCTATGTTAATACTCGATCTGACATCTCTGTCAAAAGTTAAAATGTTGCTAAATCTTTTCGTCGAATATGACCAACTCTATGTATATAGTGCAAGGATTTCGAAGAGATCGCTGCCTTAAAACAGCCATTCAAGTTTTAGTAATTCAATGAAGAACCCATCGTATGTCTAAGAAAAGCTCACAGCGGTACTTAAATAGCCACGATGCGACCGAAGATTGCTGGACTGGCACTTGCGGGGGAAAAAAGGAAAGTTGTCATCACCACAAAGCGTTGGAAGTGAAATGCCGACTAAATTAGAACCGAGTATCAAATACTTTGGAGTGATGATAGACGCGAAGTTAAGTTTTAAACAATACGGGCGGTATGCTTGGGACAAAGGATCCACGGCGAATGTAGCCTTGGCTAGAATAATGCCAAAAGTGGTGTACTTGTGGGCTACTTATTACCAGGGTGAGTACGATCTTGATTTTTGCCACCACTATTTAGGGAAGTGCATCTCAGATATCACGCAATGCACTTAAACTGAATGCGGTCTATAGGGGACAGCCCTAAGGGTGTGGCAGGGTTTGTCATCTTGGGAATATTATCGATGGTAGTTGAGATGACGAGCACGTACAATCTGAAGTCAGTCTCTCCTTTGTTGCAGACGAAGAATCTGTAAATACTAGCAGATGGCAGGAGCATTGGCAGCACTCAAATCCCACACTCTAGCGTGTCCATGTCTTTTGTAAGTTTCCATCTCCATACAAAAAACAAGTCGGGAAACCGGAAGCTGGACGTTTCAGGTACGAAACGTTTTGTGTATTTCTTAGTACATAGCACGTAATATATGCATATATTATGTGAGAGTATCCACTTTCGGATGATATTGATATTCATAGTCTTCAATTTTCAAAGAAGCAACAACTTTGACGTGCTATAATTTTGTTAGTAATAGCGCGATTTCCACCAAACTTAGTAAGATCATGCTCTACATTATAGCCTATATCACTGCTAGGTGGTGCTAGAATGAATTTAAGGAGGGTTTTCAGCCAATTACAAAAAATTATAGTAATATACTATTATTAACTTTATTTGAACAGTTATCGGTATGTAAGGTATTTCGGAGCCCAGGCACCATATAGTGGCAGCCTCCTGATTTTTTAAGATTTTTCGGTTGGGTAGTTTCTGAGAATAGCCTCCTTAAAGAAATTATCAGTTTCAACCCCCGCATTCCTCAGCTTTCCACTAAATGTCAAAACTAAAACCGGCTTAGAAAAATACTAACCGAGACCTTTACTTTGATACCAAATGGCCAAAAATTTTTGCTCCTGCATGTATGGGGACCCTCCCCCCTTAAATTCAACATAAAAGGATGCAACTCACTGTATTCCCACGTTTCTACCAAATTTGGTGTCAGTCGCTATAATCGTCTCCGAGAAAAATGTGTGTGATGGACAAACAGACAGAGAGACAGACAGACACACAGACGGTAAACCAATTTCAAGTAAGTTTGTATAAACACAAAACCTTAAAAAGAGACAAAGATGAACTGATTTTGATAAGGTTTTGTTCTACATAAATGAATTTCTTTTGGTTTGGTCGCAATGTGCTTACTGTTCCAACCTATGTGCATCAAACGGACCAATGTCTTTCCACGCGCTAACAACTATTCATATATCGACGGGAATATAAAGCGGATATTCTGGCCCAGGGTGAAGAAGGACCCACTACATTGCGAAGAATAATCTGTTTGGTAAAAATTTCATTTCCAGGCCTCCAAAAAACTCCAGCTTCAGGGGAAATCATCACCTTTCCTTCCCCTTTTCGTCAGACTTACTTTCCTGTTGACTAGTTGGGATTGTCAGAGGGCCGCTTTCATTTTACCTACAGTTTACCTGTAACAGCAAATGCCCTCAGCGGGAAGGGCCTGCTTGAATCGCCCTCTAAGGACTGAGTGTCCCAATTCGATTTACTTTAGATTAGATTTTAGATTCTAAGATATTCCATGAGATGGGTGCTAAGATGTTTATGTTACCATTGAAAGTAGAAACATAGTTAGGCGACGAAAAGGCAGGATCGCAGAGTCGCCTAGTACCCAGAGACCAGGTCACACCCAAATGTGCGGTTTGATTATCGCTAGGCTTTATTTTCGTCCTCTAGTTACCCATGTAAGCTCTGGTTACTTAGCTCCTTCACTACAGCAAGAAAGTTAGCAGTCGAAGGAGTGCAAAAAAATAAAAGAGAAATCTAGTAGACAATTCGTGCTAATATTCAGTCCAATTGTTGTGAAGTCGAATTCTCCCTTTCTCAGGTATCTCGGGTTCATCTAGTGTAAACGGTAAATTGATTCGAATTTATAAGTACCAAGCTATAATTTAACAAAAGTACATCCTCAATACTGTGCGTGACTAAATAACTAGCACCCTTATCGCTCGTTAATCTCAGAGTCCACGCATTTTGCTAACTACAGATCACAAAAAATGCGACAAAATCTCAGGAGATATTCTCGTGATTGAATCGAAATGATCTGGCAATTTATTATTATGCATTTAATGGCAAAAAGATCATTAATTTCAGTTGATTCCCATATACCGAATGCTGGCGATATCGCCGGACATGGAATGGGTTGAATCGCCCCAACTTTGAAGCCTATTATTCTTCGGCAGCCGCAAGCAAACACACAGAATCAGGCGAGCAATCATCATGATGAAGTTCCAGGTACTATCCAGCCGAACGTTCGGGTTCATAGGGTTCATAAAAGAATCCAATTAAGAATCAACTTTGGAAATGAAAATGATTAAAAATACTCGAAAAGAAAACGATGAATTCTCTTAATTCCCATCTGATCTGGGATGATATCAAAATCCCATACATGGCGAGTTACAGGGCAGAGCCCAACTTCTACGTGTTCACGTAGTCGAAGATGTTCATTACCTCCACGTACTTACGAGTATAGGCAACGATCGGTTTCAAAGGGTCAAGAGGTTTCGTCTCAATTAAATTGTTTGAATTACATTTGCACCCGAATTGCATGTATCGAAATTAAAATACTGTTCAGATACTTAGGATTGGGGTTACCGCGCTTTTGAAAAGTTTGCGTAACTGTAAAGATCCTTACTTTTATGTACATATCGATCATAAGAGTGAATAATAATAATCGTTGGCGCAACAATCCATGTTGGATCAGGGCCTTGAAGTGTGTTAGAGCACTTCATTCAAGACCGTAACGGTACACTAGGAGGCAATGTGGTCAGCATTTCGCTCGATATATATATATATCAGTGAAGCTCTCCTATTAGGTCTTTATGAACCACTTTCCTGGGCTACGTAGTGTTCACCCTCACAAGGACCCATGTTTGTAATCATTCATTGCTGTTGATATAAATGAGTTTTAAGGAGCGAAGGTGTCAGGTCAGCACTTCAAACCTAGATTTCACAGCATTAGTAACGTTGGTTTCGGTTTGTTGCTTTCAACTTCAAGGACAAGTTAGTCAAATTAGTCATCCTTCGAACGGATTTTCTTCATTTTATCCTGGGTACAGGTAAAAGGCAGCAGCACTTCTTGCGCTTCTATGAAGATGAGAATGACACGAAACCCAGCCCGGCAATGATTCGAATAATTGCCATTTAATCAATTCTATCGATCTCTCGGGTATCGAATTGTATCCAGCTTCCATTCTTCTAACATCGTCTACAGCGCGAGAAAAAGATTCTACTATGTAGCAGCCAACAAGAATCTATCTATAATATATTGTCTATCTAGAGCCGAAGAAGAGGAAGAAGATGAGGCGACATAACAAAGTGTCTAAAACTATTGGCACTGTACCGTTTTGATTGTTTGCTAGAAACAACAGACCGAAAGGAACAAGAATCATGGTACAAGGTTCCAAGCTCCAAATAGCCGCAAAGGCCACAAATAACGGTTCGGGCTTTGAACTCACTCCATCGATCCAGTGCTATTTTTTCCTCCTTCGAAAATACAGATACAGATAAAGTACTAACTGAAAGATATTCTGATATGCCGACTCTCTGGGCTAAGATGCTTCTTCTGGGACGGATGATGAATTGAAGTAACGAGAAAAATTGCCGTCATGCAATTCCAAATGCGACTAATTGTTTACTGTTGGTCTTGAGGAGATTTGATTGTTTCTACGTGAGGCATAAAATTGATGTTAAAATCAAGATCGGAGATGATTTCTTTCAAGATGGTATTCTCAATGCTCTCTGCCAGGGAAATGGTCTGTGCGCGAACATTTCTCATCTGTGAATCTGAGAAGACGGTTTGTACTAAAATTGAAATCATAGTTGTAAACTTGAATAGGTTTTATGGCGTATAGTAAACCCACACACAGTCTAAATTACAGGTTTACACCTTTTAAGGTTTCAATAATAAGCGTCTTCTAGTGCTCTGGTTGCATCTTTCAGAATATTAGGTGAACTTTGCAACGCCCGAGAATTGCGTGTTTCGCTCAACATAAAGTTTTTCTAGCAAAGAAAAAGGAGCCATTTATTCTCTTTTACTTTTAACCATTAAAGCAGGAAGCAGACCTCGTCACTAGTATATTCCATGCTAATTGAATCTATGTACCTAGAAATTGTATCTTTTAGCCTAGGTGTATCTAAGTTCGAAGCACAGTCTGTCTGCTACTGATACGATTCTAAGTACAAGATACGAATTGCGAGAGCTGATCAGTCAGATTGAATTACGTGCTTCACTATAACATCTAAATCTTGGCTCTAGATTGCGCTAACGTAGGTACATACATGGCCTTTGAGTATGGGAAAAATTATTGAAATGATGTTTGATTAGATGCTCAAGTTTCCTTGTAATCTGCGTAATTGAAGAACCACTGAGGTCAGCTACGTTGTTATGATTGGTGGTAAATCTGTGGGTCTGCTTTGTTTACAGATATTTTTGGACTAGAAGTATAATTTTGAAAACGAGCTGACCCGTTATAAATGTTTGTATGTTCAAGTAAGTTCACACAGGTCGTCTGCAGATACCACGCAGAAAGATGCGCCTTTTCTCATTGGGAATAACGCAAATGTGAATTGATCGAAACACCCAGACTCATTATGTAGAATTAACTTTTCTTCAGGGAAGCATATAAATTTAAATTAAGCATTCACCCCTTCACTATCGTCAACTTTTCTGTTTGGGAACGTTTCTCAATTTTCTAGGCATGGTCTTCTGTGTAACATTTCTGCCTACATTTGATTGTAACATTTACAGATTTAATCATTCTGCGCTCAATGAGAATCGAGCTCAATATTTTACTTTGACAATTCCCAGACAATTGGACGAGATGAGTCCTCGAAACTTTCGCCCACATGTATCACAAACTCAGCGAGTATAATAAAGTTAATTATTCCAGTGCAGGTTTGACAAAAATTGTAAAGGGGTGAAGTGGAGGTGTTAGAGATGGTCACTTATTTCAAGGACGTAGTCTCAGAAGCTACCCAGGCAAAAACTCTCTAGAAATATAATGGCATGTCCGTCTATGCCATCAAGGCCTCAAAATACTCATGATCTTGATATTGAGTAGAGAGAAATAATAATATATTATTTTATTTTATAAATTTACCGCAAACGCCTTCAAGTTTATTTTCATCATCATCATTAACGGCGCACCAACCGGTATCCGGTCTAGGCCTGCTTTAACAAGGAGCTCCAGACATCCCCGTTTTGCGCTGAGGTCCACCATTTCGATATCCCTAAAAGCTGTCTGGCGTCCTGACCTACGCCACCGCTCCATCTCAGGCAGGGTCTGCCTCGTCTTCTTTTTCTACCATAGATATTGCCCTTATAGACTTTTCGGGCTGGACCATTCTCATCCATGCGGATTAAGTGATCCGTCCACCGTAACCTGTTCAGCCGGATTTTATCCACAACCTGACGGTCATGATCGATGAAATCGTCCATCCTCATGTAGGGGAACAAAAATTCTTCGGAGGATTCTTCTCTCGAACGCGACAAAGAGTTCGTAATTCTTCTTGCTAAGAACCCAAGTCTCCGAGGAATACATGAGGACTGGCAAGATCATTGTCTTGTTCAGTAAGAGCTTTGACCCTATGGTGAGACATTTCGAGCGGAATAGTTTTTATAAGCTGAAATAGGCTCTGTTGGCAGCCAAGAACCGTGCGCGGATTTCATCAACGTAGCTGTTATCGGTTGTGATTTTCGACCCTAGATAAGAGAAATTATCAACGGTCTCAAAGTTGTAAACTCCTTTATTCTTCTTGTTTGACCAGTGCGGTTTTATGTTGTTGGTTGGTTGTCGGTGCTGATGACACCACCATATATTTTGTCTTGCCTTCATTGATGTACAGCCCAAGATCTCGCGCCGTCAGTAGTTGGGTGGACTGAAAGACGATCGTACTCCTTGAATTTACCGCAGCATTACGGATCACTTTCTCGAGGGCCAGGTTAAAGAGGACGCATGATAGGGCATCCCCTTGTCGTAGATTGTTGTTGATGTTGAATGGTCTTGAGAGTGACCCTGCTGCTTTTATCTGGCCTCGCACATTGGTCAGGGTCAGCCTAGTTGGTCTTATCAATTTCGTCGGCATACCGAATTCTCTCATGGCCGTATATAGTTTTACCCTGGCTATGCTATCATAGGCGGCTTTAAAGTCGATGAATAGATGGTGCAATTGATGTCCATATTCTAACAGTTTTTCCATCGCTTGCCGCACAGAGAAAATCTGATCTGTTACTGGTTTGCTTGGAGTGAAGCATATTTGGTATTGGCCAATGATGTTCTGGGCGTATGGGGCTATCCAGCCTAACAAGATCGCGGAGAATATCTTATAGATAGTATTCAGCAAAGTGATACCTCTATAATTGCTGCACTGTGTGATATCTCCCTTTTTATGTATGAGACAGATAATGCCTCGTTGCCAATCGTCAGGCACTGATACGCTCTCCGATACCTTGAGCACAAATTGATGAACCACTTGGTGTAACTGGTCGCCTCCATATTTAATTAGTTCGGCTGTAATTCCATCAGCTCTTGGCGACTTATGATTTTTAAGCCGATGAATTGCACGGACTGTTTCTCCTACACTTGGTGGTGGCAGTATTTGTCCGTCGTCTTCAGTGGGCGGGATCTCCAACTCGTCTATGTTCTGGTTGTTCAGGAGTTCATCAAACTACTCAACCCATCGCTCCCATATGCTCATTCTATCCGAAATCAAATTTCGCTCTTTACCTCGGCAGGATGACCATCGAGTTGTATAATGCTTCATCCTGCTGGCTTGTTGGTAAAACTTTCGCGCCTGGTGCGACTGCTCCCTCCTCCAGTTCACAGACCTGTTAGCTCTCCCAGGCTTCCTTTTTCCGTCTGTGAAGTCGGTTCTCACCTGAGGAGGAACGGTCCATGAGATCCAAATGTCAATGAGACTCGGCCATGAGGTCCCATTCCTGCCTCGATATCTTCCGGCCGTTAAAATTGAAGATGTCCCTTTGTTGTGTGCAAGTTCCACCGGTTAAATAAGTCATCGTTTCTCATGCTTGTAAAGTATTTTTAGAACTTAAACGCATAGTTTCTCCTCTAGAAGTCAATTTGCATTTTTACAAATAAGTTCTTATTTCGGGTACTATCTACTCTCTTGTCAGTGCCTAGCTACTAAATCCCTGTCGTCAGTTCTTAGATTTTCATAGAAAATTTTAATAATTAAATACATCAATTTAATTTATTTTATTTTATTATTTATTATTAAATTTTACTTATTTGCTTCCGAGTTATAACAGCCTCGACGGATGCCGGATTTTACCTAATACTAACACTAAGTGCCAAGCATTTAAGTTCGGACGATCCTACATAGGTAAAAGATAAAGGGGCTCTAGTGGTTATGGCCGGTGGTAAGTTAGCGCGAGAACCCGTCGAGAACTACCCAAAACATCGAACACGTATGCAGCATGGTGTACTTCGGCATGATTTGAACCAGACAGTGTGAGAGTCCCAGGACATCAAGGGAAGCCGTGAGGGCTTTAGTTAGAATACCTGTAGCTGACAATGTTATGGGAACTACAACCATCCGCTCGAGACGCCCAATTTTTTTGATTTCTCGAGCCAATGGCTCATAGTTCACCTTTTTCTCCACGTATTCCCATTCGATGCTGCTATTGTGGGGGATAGCGACCACAATAATATACGCGGAGCGGCCGGTTTTTTCAAATAACAGGCTTTCTATCTGGAGTATGGCGATCAGTCAGAACTTGCCGGTCCCAATACATTCTCTAAGCAGAACATGTTCCCGTGATTACCCCATGCTTGTATGCAAGGTTTTGATTAATCACCTTACATATAGCATTGTACCGATGCCAGTACAGGGCAGCCAGAAATGAGATAGTTCAACGACTCTAATTCTGGACAACACATTCTGCACTGGTCTTTCTCCACCCGCTCTTTGAGTATCATCTTTTTATAAGCTCGGGTGGCAATCACGCCGTCCTGAATAGCACATATAAATCCCTCCATCTCAGTAAAATTGTTGAGGCTCACTCTAAACATGTTTATTATTTGTAGTGGACTTCAGCATATGACTTGATATCATCTAAGCACATCACGTTTGTCAACTCGCACTTAGCACGTAGCCCATATATTTTTACAAAACGAAATGCTCTGGTATCATTCAGTAGCCACAAAATGGGCTCGAATGCCATTCAGAAACAGAGAGAACTTAATGAATCCCACTGGAAGATACCTCTACAACACAGGTGTGCGGTTGGTAAGCTAATAAAATCGTTTGGAACTCATGGGAAGTGAAGGAGAGAATAGTTTAGGAAAAAACCTCACAAACCTTTCTGATATTACAAAAGTGAGCGAAAATTGGCTATGACAAAGAGCTTTACTGAAAACAAGTTGAACCAGGAGGCCATGTAGGTTTAACGACGAAAAAAGTTGTGTCACTGAAAGCAATTCATACTTCAAAACGAACAAGGAAATTGCGCCAGTTAGCTAAGTAGAATACTTTATAAATGATATTACGGGAGAAGATAATAGTAGTACTGATTACACTGATGCAGAAGAGTATCATCATCATCATCAACGGCACTACAACCGGTATTCGGTCTAGGCCTGCCTTAGTAAGGAACTTCTGATACCCCGGTTCTGCAAAGAGGTCCACGAATTCAATATCTCTAAAAGCTGTCCTGACCTACGCCATCGCTCCATCTCACCAGGGTCTGCCACGTCTTCTTTTTCTACCATAGATATTACCCCTATAGACTTTCCGGGCTGGATCATCTCCATCCATACGGATTAAGCGATCCGCCTACCACAACCTGTTGAGCCGGATTTTATCCACAACCAGACGTCCGTGGTATCGCTCATAGGTTCGTCGTTATGTAGACTACGAAATCATCCATCCTCATGCAGGGGGCCAAAAATTCTTCTGAGGATTCTTCTTTTCAAGAGGTCGCAATTTTTTTTTCCTAAGAACTCAGGTTTCCGAAGAATACATGAGGACTAGCAAGATCATAGTCTTGACCCTATGGTGAAACGTTTCGAGCGGAACAGTTTTTGTAAGCTGAAATAGGTTTGTTGGCAGCCAACAACCGTGCGCGAATTTAATCGTCATTCTTCATTGCTTTTTTTTTACCAGTGCGATTCGATGCTTTTCGTTCTTTGAAAAGCATATCCTCATATTCTTTCTGAAATTTCCTTAAATTTTTCCTATTTTTTTTTAATGGAAAGTTTCACATCTGATAGAGCCTCATACTTGCGTCCTACAGCATAAATGCGGTTAAATAAAGTCACAATCATCATCATTATCGGCGCAACAACCGGTATCCGGTCTAGGCCTGCCTTAATAAGGAACTCCAGATATCCCGGTTTTGCGCCGAGGTCCACCAATTCGATATCCCTAAAAGCTGTCTGGCGTCCTGATTTACGCCATCGGTCCATCGCAGGCAGGGTCTGCCTCGTCTTCTTTTTCTACAATAGATATTGCCCTTATAGACTTTCCAAGGAGAAATTATCAGCGGTCTCAAAGTTGTATTCTCCAATTTTTATTCTCCCCGTGTGACCAGTGCGGTTCGATGTTGTTAGTTGGTTGTTTTTCGGTGCTGACGTTGCCACCAGTTACTTCGTCTTCATTGATGTGCAGCCCAAGGACACGCACCGCCTGTTCGATCTGGATCAAGGCAGTTTGTACGTCTCGGGTGGTTCTTCCCATGAAGTCGATATCGTCAGCATAGGCTAGTACTTGGGTGGACTTAGAGCTCCTCGCATTTACCTCAGCATCACGGATCACTTTCCCCAGGTCCAGGTTAAAGAAGACGCATGATAGGGCATCCCCTTCCCGTAGACCGTTGTTGATATCGAGTGGTCTTGAAAGTGATCCTGTTCCTTTTATGTGGCCCCGTACATTGGTCAGGGTCAGCCTAGTCAGTCTTATCAATTTCGTCGGGATACCGAATTCTCTCATGGCCGTGTACAGTTTTACCCTGGCTATGCTATCATAGGCGGCTTTAAAGTCGATGAATAGATGGTGTAACTGGTGTCCTTATTCTAACAGTTATTGCATTGCTTCCCGTAGTGAGAAAATCTGATCTGCTGCTAATTTACCTATAGTGAAGCCTCTCTAGTGTGGGCCAATTATGTTCTGGGCGTATGGGGCTACCCGGCCTAGCAAGATAGCGGAGAATATCTTATAGATGGTACTCAGCAACGTGATACCTCTATAATTGCTGCACTGTGTGGTTTCTTCCTTTTTATGTATGATATAGATAATGCCTCGTTGCCAATCGTCAGGCATTGATTCGATGTCCGACACTTTGAGCCCCAGTTTGCGAATCGCTTGGTGTAATTGGTTGTCTCCACATTTAAGCAATTCCGCTGTAATTCCGTCGGCTTCTGGCGGCTTATGATTTTTAAGCCCATGAATTGCACGGACTGATTCTCCTATACTTCGTGGTGGCAGTATTTGTCCGTCATCTTCAGTTGGTGGGACCGCCAACTCACCGATGTTCTGGTTATTCAGTAGCTCATCAACGTACTCAACCCATCGCTTCAATATGCCCATTCTGACGGAAATCAGATTTGCCCCTTTGTCTGGGCAGGATGAGCATCGAGGTGTGTAAGGCTTCATCCTGCTGACTTGTTGGTAAGACTTTCCCGCCTGGTGCGGTTGCTCCCTGCACTTTTCGAATTCACAGACTTGTTGGTTTTCCCAGGCTTCCTTTTTCCATCTGTGAAGTCGCTTCTCCACCATACGGAGTTCGTTATAAGTCTCTGCGCGTGCCCACGTTCTTTGAGAATGTAACATTACTCGGTATGCGGCATTCTTCCGTTCCATTGCTAGCATACATTCATCGTCAAACCAGCCGTGCCGACTTTTTTTGCGACTGGGGCTAAGTATGTTTGTGGCCGTATCAATGATAACGTTCTTCAGGTGGTTGTGAAGGTCATTTGTTGATGCTTCATCTGCAGGACCTCTGTTGACTGCGGTTATTGCGGCATCCATTTCCCTCTTATATGAGTCGCGGATGGCTGTGTTGTGGATGGCTTCAGTATTCACTCTCACCTGATTGTCAGAGGGGATTGTAACTAGTGTCGTAATTTGAGTTCGGATCACCATGCCAACGAGCTAGTGGTCCGAGTCCATATTGGCCCCCCCCCCCCTATATATTCTGACCTTCATCGAGGCTGAGAGGTGGCGGCGTTCAATCAGCATGTGGTCAATTTGGTTGAAAGTGGTCGCTTCTGGAGAGGCCCACGTATGTTCGTGAACCGCTTTCCTCGCAAGCCAGGCACTTCGTATGACACTGCTAATTAAATAATCCGCAGTCCGTTATCATTTGTATTTTGTTGTAAGCTGTGGGAGCCAACGTATCGCCTGAATACGGTCTCCTTTCCTACTTTGCTGTTAAAATCCCCAAGTATGATTTTGATATCATACTTGGGACAGGGTTCGAGAGTCCGCTCAACTGTCTTGTAGAAGGTATCCTTCTCCAACTCTGCAGCCTCCTCTGTAGGGTCGTCAAGCGCAGAGGGCATAGCCGTTCGCTTATGCTTTCAAAGCCGATAACAGCAGGTTTCATTTTTTGGCTAATTAAGAAACCTACTCCAAGCACATGGTTTACAGGATGACCACTATAATATATGGTGTAGCTACTCTTCTCCAGGAAACCGGTCCCTGTCCAACGCATCTCCTGTAACACTATTACATCAGCCCTATATTGGGACAGGGTATCGGCTAGCTGCTCAGCAGCTTCATATCTGTACAGGGGGCGCACATTCCATGAGAAAATGCGCGAATCATTATTCTTTTGTCGTTGCCGGGTTCGTCGTTGTGTAATCCGTCCAGTCCGAGGCTCCTATTGTGGCTTCGTGACTTTGGTTTTCCGTGTAGGGTTGTCAGCCCTACCCAACCCCCAACCTGGAGGACCAGTTGGTACAATTCATTCCGTTTTTGGGCACGTCATGTAGAGATTTTCTATGAGGAACATAGAGCCTGCCGTCCTCTATTTTTCAACGCCAAAAAAATTATAGTTTGGTTCGTTGCATGAATCGCGCGTTGTTTTGCTGTCCTGTCTAAGACTCATAGACCATCGCAAAAACCTAAAAGCACGTTATTAATAGTAGCTAGAGTCCATCTTATGGTTCACGAAACAGATTGGAGACCTTCGGCTGTACCCAAAACCCCCCTTTAAAGCTTCAAGCATATCGTTTTTCAGCCTTTCGGTGAACCTGAGAGCTCGATCGACAGAAAGCTGGCTGATTTCCGTTCCGGATCCCACCCTACGGATTATTTTTTCGAGCAATGCGCGGAGCTTAGATCTTCGCTGCACCTACTCTTTATTGACTTTGAGAAATCTTTCGATAGCGTGAATAGGGACTGTATGTGGAGTACTCTGGAAACATTATCAGAACAATGATTTCGCAAAATGTCACTTGCTGCACCCAGGTAAAATTTCGGCCGAATTTGTGATCGAAAATGGGGTGAATTGATTTGCATCGTGTCACCGAAATTATTTCTTCTTGTTATCGGTGACGTTCTTCATGCTGCTTTGTCCGGAGGACGTGAAGGAGTTCAGTGGCCGATAGCATCTTTCCTCAACCACTTCTCTCTGCTGATGATATCTGTTTGGTCTCTCACCGGGTCATGAACCTTGATCGAATGGTTCTGGGTTAGGAAGGAGAAACAAGTAGAGTTGGACTGAAGATGAACACCAACGGGCGGAGCAATGAAGGCGTCGATCAATTTGTACATTTAGTATGCTAACCGTATTTTACTCTAAGTTACTTCTGCTTTTCAGACCCTTCCAAATACTTAGGTGAGCTTCGTTCTGGTTTGCCAGGTTCAATGTTAAAAAAAAGTATTTCGCCAACACATAAATATTCTCTTCATTACAATAACCAGGTGTATATCAGCTTCTTGCCGTGAAGCATGGATACTAGGTTCATATCATGGTCGGCGGTTACAGTAAAACCGTGGCGCACATTGGCGAAACCAATATGTACACACATATATAGGTGTACTGGGCCAGGTGAAAGTAACCTTTGTTATTTTACTCAAATACTGTAGTAAAATTAATATCTGCAGGTTCACACTGAGTAGCTGCTCAATGGAGTCATGTCGCTAGCTTGGGTAAAAAGTGCTGTTTCAATAACCAATTTACATTTAAATTTACTCATTATAAATCTATCTCCTGTCGCGCTACAGTCGGTGTCCATTCAAAATACATCTTGTTTAAGTAAACTGCCATCTGTTGCTGTTGGCGATTTTTTCTCCCCTTTGCTTGTAGTTCCACGTACTTAAACTCAAAATCTAAGATCAAAGTCAGCAAAAACAACTGCAATAGTTGTTAACATTTCACTGTAAATACAATCTTGTAGTGTTTATATTTTCTTAATGTGTTTTGAATTGAACCTTGTTAAGAATATTATTTCCTGCTGAACATTATCCGCTTTGAGCGCTTTTATTGCAGTTCATTACTGAGCAGTGCCATAAACGTTGCAATCGTGGAGCGTAGTGAATATATGCACTGAGTGCGTCTCAATCTTTTCTTTTTATTAGGTTATACAAGGACTGAGAGCATGGAGCTTGGTGGGCCGCCCGTATCCTCAGATCAATAAACTAAACTACATTACAAGTGATATTAGGGATCGTAAATTTTGGGGAAATCGGCTAAGCATCTGCAACAAGATATGTGTAATGATTTTTCCATTTCCGACAATGCAATGAAAAGTTCTTTCTGGAATAACACCAGCATTCCCAGTTAGTTAATTTAAAATGAAAAAATAAATTGGAAAAGTGCATGGGTCACCTCACTTTAGCTAAATCCTGCCAGCCAACCTCTTTCTATTTGCTTGCATTTTACATTGCAAAATAATTATCTCTACCCGACTAGGCACATTGCTACTGACCAGATAGATTAAAATGTCTTTGGAATTAGATACAAAAGTTGGTAAGAAAATTAGAATCTTACGAGGTACGTGACTGCGCCGCCATTTGAGTGCACTTAAACTATTTTAAAAAAGTAGCGCCGTTCAACACTGAAAAACTGTCGGCAGGTTAATTTATACAGGCAATACCGCGATTAAAATTCGACGATATTACAGCTTAGTTGCGGGAAAATTTATTTCGCAAAGTTTTTTCTTTCAATTTACCGTGAAGTTCCAATTTCGAGGGTTCAGGAGTTGCCTCTAGATCGACCGTGCTATTTTTCCTTTTCTTAATGCAACGGTGATATATGATAGGATTAAGGGTGTTTAAGTAGAATTATATTTCTTAATTTTATGAAGTTGCTGTATGTAAAGTTACCTAATGCTACCTTAAAGAGAACGGAGATCCTTGCCTCTTCGACACTTACGCTAAATGACTGTAACTCATCTTTAACATGCGTTATTTTGGTTTGGTTCCTCTCATTAAGTACAGAAAGGAATGAAAAGATGACATCAGCTTCTAAAAATCGATCCTTACTACTAAGGTGCTTATTTGAACGGTATCTTTTGAAAAACTAAAATTCTGGGTTTGCTGCTCCCCTTAAGGCCACTTCTTTCTTAACACTTTCAGATTATCGATTCGTCGCACTATGAACTTTTGATAGTTCTCTACTGAATGAAATTCGATTTTGGAGTTGATAAGCATGCCAGCAACATGATGAAGGCCGAGCCTCTGCAAAGGAGACCACCTCTTGCGGATCATTATCAAATTCAAAAGATCAATGATCAATTATGTAATTTTCCGGGAATGTTATTGTACCTTGGCTGCCAACTATTGATTGCATGTGAAATAACTTTATAAACCGTTATTGCTAATTGAAAAGTATCAACTGGAATAAGCTACCTGATTAACGTTCTCTAATGTGGTGAACCATGACTATGAAGTTAGATCAGTATCATGAGTGGTTAATGCATGCAAGGTGTCGCACTTTTTGTTTGAGGTACCCACATACGTATTTGTATATATGTACACAAAATGGCCGGCGATAATAATTAGGCTTTGTTCCCAAGGATACACCCGTTCCTGACTATTGAGGCTACTGCCTTCCACATGATGCGCTGGTGAAATTTCCATATACAAAAAAAAATCGACGAAATGTTAGGGAAGGAGGAAGAGCTGACTGCATTTGGGTGCAGCACAAAAATGCGGCGCTCACCGCAGCGACCAACGAAGGTGAAATACCCGATGTGACACCGGAACGCCCAAATAAAGAGAAAAGCTTACCAAGTGGCAGACTGACGATGCGGGGACGGCAACTCCACTTTCCTGTTCCGAAAAAAAATCCAGTCAGAATCGCTAGTCCTGAACAGGTGAATTCGAACGCGAACCGAGTAGTGCAATCGACCGTCCTACCTCAAGCGGAAGAGGAAAGGCTCGATGCTCGGCATTGGTGAGGTGTATGTAGTCGACAACGTTCCTCCAGAGGAACGTCAGCAAAGGCGTCAAAAGGGGACTAATGGAACTGGAGGAACTACTGGACTGCATCTACTTCTACAGGCAAACGTGGAGAGCAGCGAAAGTCGCTTGGATACTGCTAGCGCCAAATGGGTGGCAGATAACCCACTGCAAAGCGAGCTGGGGCATAAGCGGAAAGTGGTTTCCTATGCCCAATAAAAGAAGGCGAAGAAGGATAAGAGGAAACAACTGATTACGTCGCCTGAGACCAATCTATCTAAAGGTAAGGAGGCTACAAACCAAAAGTAACAGAAAAGATGGGGAAACAAAAAAGGGCTACACTGTCGGCTCTGTTCATTAAGCCGACGAAAGTCAAGACATTTGCGGAAGTCCTTAGTGAAATCCGTTACAGGTTGAAACCCGCAGGCAACGCAGCAGAAGTGTCTTCCATTCGGAGAACGAAGGGTTGCAGAATTCTCGTCGAACAGGGCCCGAAGACGGTTCGCAAGAGTACGTTCTATGAAGCGATCAAGGAGCTACTGGGGGAGAAGGATCTTGTTTCTAGTCTAGAGCCTTCGTGCTCTCTAGAAATCCGACATCTTTGTTGAAGTGGAGGAAGCCATAAAGCGTGAATTTCCAGAGGTAACCAATGCCCAGATAGTATCACCCCTGTAAATGCTCCAGACCTCAAATTCGCCGTGGTGGAAGTCCCTGAGCAATATCGGAGGAAATTCCTTAGCATCGGGAAAATCAAAATTGGGTGGGACACACGTCAGCAACTTGCAAGGAACTCGACAAGAGGACAGCATACCAGAGATGCGGCCAGGCACATAACCAAGCGAAGACCTGCAATGAAAGCGAAAGTTGCGTTCTCTGCAGGGATCGTGGCGTGTCTGCTGAGAGCGTCAAATACACTCGGGACGGTATCCAATCTTTGGGGTGGAACTGGAAAGGCCTGGGCGCGAATAGTATGATCCGCATTCTACACATTAATATGCACCGGAGTTGAACCGCTCAAAGTTTGTAGTGCACTTCGCTGCGGAGATAAAGGCTAATCACCCAGCAATACCGGAACGGGGACCCGACTTCATGGCAAGTCAACTTATCGGGCACCGTCGCTATCTGGGCTCGGAACAATATTCGACTACATGTTCTTGTTCAAGGCCGAGAGAATGGATTTGTCTAGATTTCGTGTTTAGGGGTGATGTTTTTCAGCGTTTACCTTACGGCGAATGAGACGATGCCGGACTTTCGCCGCCAGCTTGATGTTTTGGAGGACGCCGTTTCAGGTACGGAGGGAGAAACCCCGGTAGGCGGTGAATTTAATGCTAGGGCCCTTGAATGGGGCATGTATGCATTGATCTTGGAAATGGCGGCGAGACTCGGTTTCGTAGTTTTAAACAACGGATCCATGCCAACGTGTCGGTGTCCAATTGCGAAGGAAGGATCGCTGATATCACTTTTACGTCAAAATCTTGGCACCATCGGTGCACTAGTGAAGAGTCCTAGAAGACTTCTCGGCAAGTGATCACCAGTACATCGCGTTCGAAGCCGTTGACGCTTCCTGCCGGCGTGCAACAACCCGGCGCTTTTTTTGCTTGCGGAATGTCGCGAGGATGAACATAGGAAAGTTTGTTGAAGCTCTTGGAACAGGCAGAATCGCGCTGGCGGACGCTTCGATGGTTAGTAGAGTTGCAACTGGCACTGCTGTACTCAGTAATGAACTCGATAACGACAGCGTGTGAGTCTTCCATGCCAGGGAACGGCCCCAGAACAAGTCTTTTATATAATGGTGGATGGCGGAAATGGCCGATCTACGAGGGGGTGTCATGAGCTCCGCCGTTTGGCACAACTTTTACACGTCAACGAAGAGGCATGCCCCATAAAGGCAGAGTAGAGATCAGCAAAAAGGAATCCGCAGCGCGATAAATAAAAGCAAAGCTCGAGCCTGGCAGAAGCTAGTAAGCAAAGTGGATGACGATCTGTGAGGACTTGGCCATAGCCTTGTCACCCGGAAAACCAGGACTCTGCGGAAGCCCTGCATACTAAGTGCCGACCATATGGACCCATTATTCCCCAGATATCCCTTACGGGTCGATATCAACAGAACGGAAGGCGTCGAGGATTGCCCCATTTTCACATTAAGAGAGCCAGATTACTGCTCGGGATCGTTCAGTGTTTGCTTGAAGGAGGACATTTTTCCTCGTCGCTGGAAGTTAGCGAAACTCGCGCTGATCAGCAAGGGAAAAGCAGACCAGGACCTGCCCTTTGCATTCCGACCGCTGTGCATGCTTGACACTGCTGGTAAAGTGCTCGAAAAGCTGATCAGGAGTGGACTCGCTGAAGCTATCCGTGCTGCAGGTGACTTATCCCCAAGGCAGTTTGGATTCAGAACAGGGAGATCCACGATGGATGCTGTTATGGAGGTCGTGGATGCGGTTCATCGAGCCAAGGCATACAGCCACTGATCGCGACAGATAGTACTCCCCATAAAGGTTGATATCAGAAATGCTTTTAATTCCGTAAGATGGACAGATATGTTAGACAAACTAGAAAACTCAACCGGACGCATGGTGAGATTGATTACTTCCTTATCCAAAGTTTAAGTGAGCATTCATGATTTTGTGCTCTGCAATGGAGTGGTGCACAACGCACACCTTTTTCTCTTGTGAAAGGTGGGACGGCTTTCGTCAGCAGCTTTTCGCAGACACAAGAAATCTTTCTTCAGATCACATTGTCAGAGAGTTGCTGAGGAGTGCTGGCAGTTGGAGTCGTGTTGCGCATTATGTTGGGGCTCTGCTTATTGCGAAGAAGATTGAACTCGAACGGCGGAGGAACCGGATGGCAAGAGCCTGAGGTAACAACTCTCTTCACCCTCCCCTTCCGTTGGTGAAAGGCTTGAAGGAGGGGGGAAGGGCTATGAATTTAAGGACATTGGCAAGCGGGAAGGGTCGTCGAAGAGCAGTATTGCGGTGCTTCTAACAAGGTATCAAGAACTTTGGCAAGATTGGTGTCTGTCTATACAGAAGAAGTTGAAGTTTTGAAAAGGTGATAAACTAAAGGCTCAGTCCCCAAACACTCTTGATTTGTCTTCCAAATGATGGACGGTTTTAGGAATACACGCAAGCGACGTTTCGAGTTTTCAATCCTTGGTAATCTTACCTGCAGGGTACGTGCATTCTAGCCACGAATGATTAGCGAAGCGGTTTTCATTTCATGATCAAAATTTGCACGTGTTCTGGAGCTATGAGTGCTCTGTGAGTTGGGGCTTAAGAATACAGTTAAAGTCTGCCTTAGTTATCGTAAAAGAAAACTAAAGGAATAGAAATTTGTGTGCCAGCAACATGTAAATTTTGATGTCGTCAACAGCGTCTCGTGTAGGAACTGACCTAGCGGCTACGACCTTTAGGTATCGAAGACGGGTTTTGATTGGTTTCTGGAATGCGTGCACATTTCTCGGCAACGGGAGCGAGGGTCCTCAGATTGCTCGCTTTCTTCAGCCTGGACGGGAATTCCAGCGATATAAGTTGGATATTCTGGGCCTAAGCGAAATAAGATGGTGAGGCTCAGGAGAGTGCTTCTCTCCTCCCCTCCAGCTCACATCTCTTCCCATACTGATAGTAATGTGCTTTTGTTCTCTGGAAAGCCAAGTGGTCCGGTTCCATTTTGCTTCCGACGGCTGCCGCAACTCAAGATCTCTTGACTTGGGAGCCGACTTCTGACTGACTTTCAACTATAAGACTCCGGTCCAGGTTAATGAGCATCGAAATTGTACAATGCTACGAATTAAGGAAGGCTTCTGTTGTATAATGGAGAACGATGTTTTCTACGAGCAATTTCACGCAGTTCAGCCAAGACTTCATAAAGGTGGCATTGATCTTGATCTTGATGGGTGGTCCGAATGGATGGGCAGGTTCTGACAACACCTTACTCGTACCTGTGATCGGAAAACACGCTCTTGGGAACGGTAACAATGGCGGTGGGAGTTTCGTCGATCTCGACAGCTTCCAGTGCCTCCTCGTTGGTGTCATAGTTTCCAAGCGCAGATATAATGTCAGTTGAGTTTCGACTAACCGATACCACATGAACAATCAGATCGGCAACTTCGCGATCAGCAGTAGGATGCTTGTAACAAAAGAGGCGCTAATATCAGCCTCGGAAGGGATCGCACACGTTCGCAAACGAAAACGAGTTATTTACCGCTGCACCTGCGGTTACTGCTGATCTGCTGCTTCAACTGTCACGGAAATTTGAGAATCCGAGACACTTCCCAGAGAGTGGAAAAACGGGGTGGTCGTTAACAATCCATAGAAGGGCATACATTTTGGGTATCTATCTAAATAATCCTTGAACATATTAAACAATGGTCGAAAGATTTATCGACAGAGAGCAGGCTGGTTTCCGCTTCGGATTTTCCTTCATTAATCTTATCACGTTACGAATAGAGAGAGAACAGAGAGTGAATTTGGCGTGTTCTAGGCAGAAGTGAGATTCCAGAGAAACAGCAAAATGTTACGTGCTGCAACGAGGTAAAATCTCGGAGGAGGAAGACCAAGGTTACATTCTGTCACCGAGATTATTTCTTCTTGATATCGATACCATTCTACCTTTTCCGGAGGCCAGGGGGGAATTCAATGGACTATGACATCTTTTCTCAAACATCTCCACTACGCTGATGATATCTGTTTGCTCTCTCACCGGGTCATGGTCTTTAGTCAAATGGCTCTGGATTTGGAAAGAGAGACAAGTAGAGTTGGACTGAAGAAAGACACTAAATAAACCAAAGTTATTAGTCTGACGGGTCATCGCACTCTCCCTATCTGCACTGATAGGTGGAGCATCGAAAGCGTCGATAAATTTGTATATCTAAGAAGCGTAGTTCTGCCGTATTTGGCACCGAACTCGATGTTGCTCGACTAGATTTGCTGTGACTGCCTTGGCTAAAATTTAGAAATGTATATTTTTTTTTTGATGACGGACCGGACTACTTGGGAAGGAACTTTCTCCCTTGTGGTCCAAATACGCAAGTTTTTAGAAAAAAAGGTTTACTGACGGTTTCGTTCAGGGCAGAGCCAAGTCCTCAAATGCTGCTTCACCTAGTCATCCCAATAAAAAGATCAAGTTGAGACTGTTCTGTTTTAGCGCTATTTCTGTGTTACTGCGGTGAAGTAGTACATAGAAAGTGAACCCCACTATTACTCCAAAGCCCCAAGTCTTCGTCAATACCTGTCTGCGCCGTATCATGGGAATACAGTGGTCTTCCACTATTTCAAATGAAGAGCTAGATCAGGGCACAGTCTTGGCACTCGTACGTCCTGTGGCCGGAAGACTGAAGTGGCAGTGAATAGTTTGCTCCCTAAGGGGGGCGACAATTGCATCACAGGTTACGCAAGACAGTGCAATCCACTCTCCCAAGGTGGCCGTCGAATGGGTTGACCCTAGAGGACCTGGCCGAACATTAGAGGAGCAGTGCGGACGTCTCGGTAAGTCGTATGGCGCGTAGGTCTGGTTAATGCGAGGAAGGGGTAAATGACAACCAACTATCTGTATGTCTGTCTGTCAGCCGCATCTAGTTCTGCAAAAACGGCGATGGAACAATTTGACGGAGCCTCAATATTTGCGGGCCGACTTTCACGGTCACCTTTGCCATTTTTTGTTTTGGGATAGTTCTCCTCTTTTGGTCGTGTCTAAGACTCAGGATGGTGTTCTGAGCATCGCATATTTCATTTTGTCATTATAAACAGTTGCAAATAAAATTTTTAGATAAAATTGTCACTATAAGCGTGCATGCTTGCAATGAAGGAGGGAGTTTCCCTACAAAGAGAAAGTAAGAAAGTGAACAATTCTTTTTATCATATATAACCCTGTGGAGTACCAAGTGAAAGGTCTCCACCAGTCTTTTCCTAAATATTAGAGTGAATGCGGGTTGAGAAGATTGCCACTTATTTCAAGGGCAATTTGTTCAACAAGTTCAACGGGTCTTCAGGTGCAATGTCTGTTTAGATAAGTCTAAACTGATATTTCTCTAAACATTACAATATAACACCTTTTTCTTTCTTTCTTATTTATACTATCTCTGCAATTATGATGCATGGACTAAAACTTAGAATCTGCTCTTGTCTGGCTGTTGTTCATACATACAGTTACTCAAAAAAGTATCCGGACAATGGTTAATTTAGAATTGTAATGCGAAAAGCAGATTTGTAAAATAGTAACATAATTTCGTTTTCCAGGATAATAATATTTTATAGCAACACTTTCGAATGAGCGAAAAAAAAATCATCATTTCGTTTTAGTACAGTTGTTTTTCTGAGAATTTATGTATACATGCTTGTTATGAAAGTCAAAAAAGTATCCGGACAGCGATGAATTCTTGGAAAATGCACAATATTGCAACTGAGTTGTCTTTTGATTTAACATGGTGATTAAACATTGATTAGTAGCGCATTTAATTCTTCTGTGTATACACACGTTTAATAAAGATGGGTCGGAAAACGCGGGAGATTAGTAGTGATGTTAGAAAAGTTATTATTGATCTTTTCAAGGACAATAAACCGATACGAGCGATCGCGGAAATCGTGAAAGTGAATAAATCGACGGTTCATGAAATAATTACACGCTTTAAAAAAACGGGTTTCATCGATAAGAAAGGGCGATCAGGCCGTCCACGAAAGTTTAATGACCGAGAAGAAAGATGGATCGTGCGGAAAATGAAAATAAACCCCAAACTAAGTGCAGTTAAGTTGAGAGCTCAGGCGGAAAAGAGGTTTGGTAAAGTTACAAGTGTCGAAACAATTAGAAATATTCTTCGAAAGAATAATTTCCACGGTAGAGTTCCCAGGAAAAAGCCCTATATAAGTAAGCAAAATCGGCAAAAAAGGCTACGGTTTGCTATTGCACATATAAATAGGTCTTACGATTTTTGGAAAACCGTTATATTTGCCGACGAAAGCAAATATAACATATTTGGATCAGATGGGAGTAATTTTGTATGGCGGCAGCCAAATGCGGAGCTGAATTTGAAAAATTTAAAGTGCACGGTGAAACATGGCGGTGGTTCTCAGTTGGTATGGGGCTGTATGTCAGCAGCGGGAGTTGGCAATTTAAAGTTTATAAATGGGAAATATGACAAATATCAGCATCTCACAGTCCTTAAGGAAAACTTACTTCAAAGCGCAAGGAAAATGCAAATGGAGCATTTTTGTTATTATGAGGACAATGATCCCAAACATAACTCCTACGTTTGTAGACTTTGGCGGCTGTACAATTGCCCAAAAGTGATAGATACTCCGGCGCAAAGTCCGGATCTAAATCCAATAGAGCATTTGTGGAAATATTTGAAAAGAAAAATTCAAAACTGCGAAATTTCAAGTCTAATTACACTTAGAAAAGCTTTGAAGGAAGAGTGGGCGACGATCAGTCCACAATTTTGTGAGAAACTTGTCAAATCGATGCCTAGTCGACTAAGGGAAGTAATAAAAAATCGAGGAGGTCCAACAAGATATTACATTTTACATTAAAGGGGTAAGTTTCCTTCAAACGCTTTCTGTCCGGATACTTTTTTGACTTTATTTTTTGTAGCGTTCTTAACAACTGAGCTATTTTTTTTTAAAGCGGAAACTGAGAAATTTTTTTTTTTTGGAAATTTATTATAAACCAATCAAAGATAAATATAACAAATAATCATTAAGCAAATGTGCCACAATTGTTTATATTTCTTTGAAAATATCTATACAACGGTCATGTCCGGATACTTTTTTGAGTAACTGTATATTCACGTAATCCCCTCTATTTATGAAACACGATTGGTGTACCTAAATTTGTTTCTTGAACAGTAGAACTATTTCGAAACATCAACGGGAGGTTTCTTATCATTTTCAATTACATTACCAGAGCTCAATGCTTTGCTAGTGCTACTTCAAATATTTACGACTATAATTCTGAAAATTGAATTGAATTGCGTAGGCCTGTCTAGTTAATGGTCATTGTTCACAATAAATCCAATCTGAAATAGAGAAAATACTCGCCTAGCCAACATAATCTTTACGGCATATTTTGCTAAATTTAAATTCACTGCAAAAATACTATATTGTGTATTTCGAAATTATGTGGCGTTTATATTAAACATGTTCCTTTTGGGACGGAAATTTATTATGCATTGTTACGGCATTTTTTCATCATCATGCCGTCCGCCTTCAATTGCAACGAGACGTAATTTGGTGGAAAGAAACGAAACATTATAGAAAATTGCTTCAGCCCTAGTACCGTCATCTTGATGTGTAGTAGTTAATTCTAAGACAATCGGCTGGACGTCTAGGAACTCAGACGATACGAAGAAAGCCCACGCGAAATTATTCCCAAGATCTTTTCTGGCGCCTTGGCGCATTTATGTCCAATTCTAAATGGTGCAAGCCTTGAAGCCTCTCTGTGGCTAGTACATATCTACATGCACTCGTAAGACGTAATAAAACATATTTTATTTGCACGTTGCTCATTAGCATTTTCCAGTGCAGTTGGAGTGCGTATGCATCATAAGTTGATTTTTCCAGTCCCTAAAGGTAAAGCTTCAGTTACACCATAGTACACCTAAGTTTCACAATATTTAGCCGGTAAACAAGTTTAAAATTCGTTTACATATTTCATATTTGGTTTTGAGGAAGTTCCTTTGAGCATATATGCATACCCATACATACGCTCCCCCAACGTCCTCAATTCGCATTGCGCCTTAAATGATCTACACTATTTCCAGAAAAGCTAATAAAGAATGATATAAGGTTAAATTCGCTATAAATTCGCATTGTCTCTAGAAACGTTTCAATGTTGCTTTCTTCCGCAACACTAATGGAACTGTATCCAGCTCAAGCAATGTCATGAGAAAATACACACTTTTCATCGTTTACAATGAGAAAGCACGAGAAGATACATAGTTGGCGGTCCGCCATCCAAGAGTATGAGCACTCGTACTTGAAGTGATAAATTGCAATTATAATGAGATGAATAGTCTAGTGACCTTAAGATGAGATGCGGCCACATGTTTCGTTTGTTTACATACCTTTGCTGCGAGGCCTGTCTCTGGTACGAATATATGAGCATGGCTGAGCCACGTTATACCCAAGAATGTAATAATTTAGCAGATTTCCAAGAAAATTTCAAAGAACAGTTACTTTTACTACAATTTGTAAGTAGATCGGGTGGATTGTCAGAGCGATCTAGTTGCGTGAAACACGAAATTCTAGCTTGAAAAGAGATCAAGACAATTACTGGGAATATATCGTGGTGGACAACAAAAATGAGTAAAGGTTCTAACAAACCCAACTTATTGGATCAGGAATAAATCTGATTGCCTCAGCCGCATTCCGCGGAAAGAGTCGATTTGATAATTTTGAGAATAAACATTAATTAATTTAAAACTTAAAATGTAATTAAGTTATAGTCCATCTACGAGTATATTCTTTTGACTGAACGGAGCCTCACTGATACCCAGTCGCCTCAGTGAATAAATTAGACCTTGCCGTGCTACGGGAGGGGGCTATGGCACGACGGACCGCCTAACCCCCATATTCGTAGGAATCAAATGAGTACCAGTAATAAAAATAAAAAAACTAAAACCAATAAAGCAGAACCCCGTACCGTACACAAACTGGTTAATCAGGCGGAGGCACATTTCCGAAATACTGAGAACCAGGTGATTACACCCAAGAAGGAAGAAGTTGGGACGTCAAGCAGTGGATCCAAGGTTAACATTCGTATACTGCGTGGACAACAACCAACAAATGCCACTGCTCAAAAAGCAGGGACGAGCAAAAGCACGTCTGAGATAAATATATCAGACGTCAGGAAGGAGACAGGTCTCAGTAGCGCAGGTGTTAAATGGTACCTGCGCTATCCAAAAGAAGGCTTGAAATAAGAAGAGGCCCCTAAGAAGGCTCAGGATAGACCTAAGCCATCTCTACCGGAGCCGCGAAAGCGGGGAGCAGTAGAGATTAGCCCGCATGAAGGGAATGCTCCCAAAAAATCCAAACTTGAACCCAAAGGGGAGAAAACGCGAGCAGGTCAGGGGTGAAGGCAAGACTCAAGAAGCCCGCCATTAGCTATGTTAGTGCGGTCAAGGGCATTCGACAAATACTCAGTCGTGAGGAGGAGGAAACCATCGAAGACCTTGTCGTCAGGCAGATGTGCAAGGGATGGACTTCGAAACTTGTGTTCACCGGGATACGCTTTCGACCAAGTCTTATACTGGTAGATTGCGCGACGAAAGACACTGCAGAATGGATTAGGACCATAGTTTCTAAATTTTCAGGCTGGGAAGGGGCAGAACTTTCAACATGCGCTAGGGATGGTATACCAAGAGCACACATGGTGCCAGTTTTTCTCCCAAAAGCCGCAACAATAGAAACGAAAGATCTTATGAGCCTCCTAATCGCTCAGAATGAGGATCTCCATACGTGACTATGGAGATTCTTCAGAAGCAAGGTGGAGGGAAAGGGTAAACTCCTCACGATCGCGGTAGATGACCGATCCCTGCTGGCAATCAAACGTCGGAGTTGCCATATTAACTATCGATTTGGCAAGATACCCGTCCACTTGCACAGGGAAAAGGGGGCGTTACCACTTCTCCTCGGTTGCGATGACAACGCCTATCACGAAGTCTGGGGAAGTGGAGACACCAATCGAAGAGGTGAGTAATAAGTTAGAAATATATAACTTAGGGAACACTCCAACATTTGTGACCAGCCCTAGATAGGAGGTACTAGACGTAATTCTAGCAAATACTCTAATGAACGGTTAGGAATTGGAGGGTGTCGGATGAGCCCTCTATGTTTGATCACGGGATAATCAGATCCGACATCGAGAGTAACTCCGAAATAAAAAGAATAATTAGGAATCCCAAGAGAACGGATTGGGAATCCAATGCAATGCACTTGAGCAACAACATTGCCTACCTTCAAGGGGACGATGCCATCAGGGGCGAACTGGAACTAGAAACAGTGGTGGAAAATCTTAACACAGTCGCCATTGACGCTTATGAGGCCAGCCGACCGGCTAAGACAGTTAAGTCATCAAGGGATGTACCATGGTGGAACAAGAACCTAGCCAGAATGAGAACAGAGGCACGAAAACTCTTCAACCGAGCAAAACAAATAGGGGACTGGCAGCGGTACAAAAATGCGCTGACTGCGTTTAGCAACACGATCAGGGAAACGGAACAGCTTCAGGGAATTCTTTGAAGGGATCGAACAGATCACAGAAGCAACTAGGCTTTACAAGACTGTAGCCAAAGACGGGGTAGAGGATATTGCCCCGTCTGTTTGAAGAAGGAAGATGGGACATTTACCGAGAATGAGGAGGACAGAGTTGCTTCTGAGAACTCATTTCTCGGGGTCCTACCCCACGGTGGCAGGCGACAACATTCTGTCTGACACCCCAACAACGAATAAAAGAAGACGAAAGGAGAACTGGAAACTAGAAAAAAAGACGTATGCTCAGAAACTAGGCCAAGGTGGGCAGTGCGAACTTTTAAACCACTGAAATCACTCGAAGTATTCTCCCGGCACTAATCCAGAGAGGCCTAAGAATCATCTTAGAGTCTCTTCTGAGGGTGGTAAGGGGAGCATAGCACTGGTATGCATACCAAGGGCATGGGGATGGGGAAAAGTGGTTTTTATTCAAGGGATCCTTTTCACCCTAAATCTTTCAGACCAATTTACCTAACATCGTTCGAACTCAAAACGGTAGAAAAGGTCATAGACTATATAAGAACTAACGTTCTAAAGCGTAACCCCCTACATCACTGTGAACACGCTTACCGGGATGAACGGTTAATTGAAACTGCTCTGTATCAGCTGACTGATGTACTACCATAGAAACAAAAGAAATAGCACTATGTGCGTTTTTGGATATCGAAGGAGAATTCGGCAATACAGAGATACAAGGTGCCCTGAACCGCAAGGGAGTGGGAAACACCCTGGCATTCTGGATGAGCAAAATGCTTAAAAGCAAGCAAATAGTAGTACCGACAGGTACAAATTCTATTGTCATGAACACTACTCGAGGTTGTCCAGAGGGCGGGGTACTATTGCTGTTTAGGTGGAGTATGATAGTGGACGAACTCCTCCACGTGCTAACAAATACTGGAATACAAGTCCAGGGTTCCGCGGACGACATTGTTTTAATATGTAGGGCCAAATATGAAGATACCCTATGTGATAGAACTGTGAACTGGACTGAGGGTTACTAGTGCCTGGTGCAGGAAGGTGGGACTGCGGATCACTCCAGCCAGAACCACCATAGTACCATTCACTAGGAGACGTAGGCTTGATCATCTGAGAGCCATACGGTTACATGGCATGGAGGTGAAACGAGAAACAGAGGTCAAATATTTGGGAATTACTTTTGGCCAAAAATTACTCTGGAAGACACCGGTCGGAAAGCCGCGAGGGCACTGAGCAGGAATAAAAGGGGTTTGCACTCCGAAGATACTCCTTTGGATATATACTGCAATAGTAAAGCCAATAATTACCTATGGAGTGGTAATCTGGGCAGAAAGAACGAAACTCAGCACACAAGCCAGGGAATTACACAAGCTCCAAAGACTGGCTTACGTGAGTACCAGAGGGGTAATGAGGACATACCCAACGGCATCCCTGGAGGTCCATCTGGGATTAACCCCTCTCCATCTGCTTATACAGCTGCTGGCAAGGAGTGCAATATTCAGGATGGCCGGAGGTATCGGCGAGGCAAGGAGCTGCTTAGGCTGAAGTAAGATTGATTTTTTTTCCAGACGGTATCCCGAATTACTGATACCAGGGGATAGCATGACAACGCCTGAAACTTCTCAAGGGTTTGATAAGAAGTTTGAAACACGTTGGAGTAACAAAGCAAAATAGGAGAGCCAAGAAGGGAGCCTTTATATGGGCCAAAACTCTTCTGTGAAATCTGAAACGGTTTCATGGCTATGACACTAAGAAATGAAGGGGAACGGTTGAGGGAACTATACTGGGCGGGGGTACCAGGGATGGAGTAGCTCAGGATGCTTATTGGGGGATACGTACCCATGTGCGCAAAGGATGGCTTAAACCTCACCAAAAGTAGCCTCCGAATCATAGTAGGAATTCTCACTGATCATGGCCGGCTGAACTATCACTTAGGGAAGCTAGGGATATCTACGACACGACCTGCAGGTTTTGTGCACTTATGCAAAGTAGGTCGGGGCGTCTGCGAGAACACTTAATACCAGATACAAAGTTGAAACATCTGGAAGTAGGGAATATACTAAAGTTTCTGACGGTTATAGGCTTGCTTGAGATACTATGATTAATAGGTAAACTGTAATCAGGAAAAGGGACCCAGAAGTTCTTTAAGGACGCGGTGCGACTTTCCCTTAACAGAATAATAATAATATTGTTTTGAATTTTGGAAGGGTGCTATCTGATACTAAAATGTCTATGAATGTATTATATGGTTTCAGTTTTTTAAGTTTTTTAAAATCCCATACATTTGACTGCAATTTGCTGTAATAATCGGGTGATGGTATTTTAAGAGGTAGAAATCTTCAAAAGACTAATCCCGGGGTTTACATTTGCTGAGAGTGTGAGATTTTTACCCACTAAAACCACCTCTCCTCAAGGTGCGACTGAGATTTCTCCATCCATCAGCTTACTTTCCAAGTTTTAGTTTCGCTTTTATTGGGAGAAGAGCCTATGGTCCACCCAGCAATTTAGTTAGTTTCGCTGAAGAGTTGGCTGTCCCCAACAGCTTAAGTTATTAGGGAGGTCATCCTTTGGCTTTACTCTTTTCAGTGGTCTCACCTCGTTTAAGATATCTGTCAGTTTTCAGACTTCATTATTTTCGTGTAAGCGTAATCGTTGGTTAAGCTTAATTGCTCGCTTGATGACTAACTTCCAATAGCCAGCCAGCTGTATTTTGAAGGTGCGCCTACTATGCTTCAAAGCACTTTGTTTTGGAACGTTTGTATGAACTCCAGAGCTGAATGCCACACGTGCAAATGGGCCTGAGGATCTGTTTGCAAATTAGCAACTTGTTGTCGACAGTACGATTAGTACTTTTCGAAACTGGTATTAGTTTCGACGCAAATTGCGACGTGTATGAGTAAATACTCATAATGTGCACACTTAAAGTGAGACGGAGTCATTTCCGTAAGCTATCTAAGTCACAAATTAGAAAAAAAGTCAGGATGTTGCCTTTATATGAAATCTAGACTTCTAAATATGTCCCATTCCGATATCTGCTTAAATGAACTTACTAATAGTATGTTACCAACTATTTAAAATTGACTGACAATAAGCCCATGGGTCTATATTGTGAGTTCTAGATTTTGCAGCAGCATAGAAGACAGTATTGCTCATTATACTGCCAAGCCTTCCACCTTCCCACCAAATCTAACGTTGGCTTTGTGTTGGAAGCACACTCTAAGCTAGTAGAACCACCTGAGTTAGTCCAGCTTACCGAAGAGGTGTGCGGGCAGGACGAATAGTACCTACTATGGATAAGAAGGGTAGCGGAAGGCGAAAAGCTGGCAATTCTTACGACTGTGACCCGCAAACGCGAGCCTGTATCTGAATTTGGGGTAAACACCGGAACAAAACTATGGATGAAACAAATAGAATACCATTCATATTGAAGGACAAAGAGGATATTGACACCGTTCTTGTTGATTATGGGACCATTGGGGCAGGTAACGAACCTGGATCTACATCCAGGCCCGTGAAGATGGATAGACGAACAGCTATTGGTAGTGGTAAAGGCTATATCGGGCACAGCAAGGAAGAAGCGGCAAAGTTGCCTACAACGGGCAATGCTAGCAGTGCTAGCAGAAGTACTTAGGATGGAAAATTGCCTGAAGGAGATAGGTACTACCCTACACGCTCTGCAAACTCGTCCGGCGGAAGCATAATGTTCACCGCTATATTAATGTGGTCGTTCGAAACCTTAAAAACACCCACGAAAAGGCCATGGGTGAGTTAAGTTCGATGAACCAATGCACGGTGAATACAGGACAGTTACAAACTCTTACAATGGCTCCATTTCGGCAGGAAGTTGTAGAGGGAATTGAGTGGAGCAGAGGAGGAGAAGGAAGAAAAGCCGAGGGTCAAAGAAGTGGTAACGAAGGGAGTGCATTCGCAAATCGGCTTCAAAAATGAGTTCCCAGAAGATGGAAGCAAATGTTTAGACAACTGTGAAGCCAAGGAAGTAGGTAAAAGGAAAAAAGCTCCGTCCGGTTGCAATTCTTATCGAGAGCAGAAGTAACCTTTCTTACGCTGAGATTCTATGGAAGGTCAAGGGAGATTCTACGCTAGGCGGGAGACGATGCCACACGGATCAGAAGAACCCAGAAGGGAGACCTACTCCTCGAGCTTCGAAAGACTAAAGGAAGTTGAACTACCAGAACTTGGTTGATAGATCCTTAGGAGAGGAGGTTACGGTGAGGCAATTTCAACTCATGCGACAATTTCAAATACCAGACGGTAGTATCAATGCAATGAACTTGCGAAAAGCATACGGTGTCAGGTGTTTGAGCAAACAAATTGCTGAAGCAGGGAACGATCCGATGGGTTGTTTGTAGGATTCGGCCCGATCTTGCACAATCAAGGTCTGACCGATGCAGGCACTGTCGTGAAAAAGGTCACCTGGCACACAACTGTGTGTGTTTGAGTTGGGGGAGGGGTGAAGCCTGTGAGCACTCAGGCTCTAGTGGTCCATGATCCTCGACACGAAACTGAGAGACCCCGAATGCATGTTGCATTTATTTTTGTGAAAATGAAATCAGAACACAACAAATCACTTTAATATATATTTAAGGGGATGTTCAAAAAATTATTCAAGGTGATGTAAGTGCGTGTTGCCGCAGACGCCTTAATTGACGTGCACGATCTTGGCCGCAATTTTCATCTGAAATCATAAAAACAAATATTTTCTTGATCAAGGCTTTTTTTTTGTGGATGAACTAAGAACTTCGCGAAATTCGTAAATTTACTGCAAAATTTACTTAAAAATAAAATTTGAATTTTCACGATAAATTTTCCGTTCACTAGTTTTTAATAATCCTGGACGCTAATTAAAAAAAAAATCGTCTGAAGTTCACTATCAAGAAAAAATAAACTTACTGAAATGTAATGTTAATCAGCTCCACCAGGTTCGTAGAGCAAACCCTCATCTTCCTCAAACCACTAATTTTGTATGAGTTGTGCCACCTTGCAAGCACTACGAGCCTCCTTGGTGCTATCTTTGTGTCGTCTGCCAGCGCGCTCTAATCAGATTCCGTCCATGTGATTGGCAAACGCCTTGCACTGATGTCCAATGGTTAAGTTTCGCGATCCATTGAATAGTCCAGCAGCAAAGTAGGCGGTTATATCAACGATTTTCTTCCCAGAATTTAAGCGTTTTGGGTGTTTCCACCAAACATCGTCTCTAGAAAGATCTTTGTAGATGGGAAGAATGCTGGACTCTATATTGGATGAAATCAGACGTGGTGGGTGGTTGAAAGATTTTAAGTGGCCTCGGCTTTACGCCACTCGCACCAGGAGTCGGTACCAGCGGGACAATTTTCGTGTCTTGACTTTTTGCCTGTAGAGCAGTATAGGTCTAGTGTCGACATTATTGCGTTTTTTCGGCCTCGAACTATGCGTGTATGAGTCTTTTTTGTTCTTCAGATATATCTTTTCTCAACAAGAATCGAGAAAACACTGAAACTTGATATTCAGACTAAAGAGTTGACACGAACCCTTTTTGCTAGAGTCGTATTTATTATCCTAAATTCGAGGAACGCGAAATAATTCGTGAAGCATACCACCTGAGCAGCAGGGATCCCTCACGCGAAGCCGGCTCGAGGTGAGCTGCTTCAAGGCGGCATATATTTCACAGTTTTGAAAATTGGCTTCTGAAACTTCGACATAGTATTCTAAAACGATATACCTATCGACTAAAAAAATAAATAAAAAGATTTTTTTATAGCACCTACCTACTTTAATAAGGCTTTATTTTACATAAAACCTTAAAAAACTACGATGGATCGCTTTAATTGAATTGACGAGTTGAGAAGAGACACCTAAGATGCTCGAGTTATGTTTGAAATACCTTTCAGCGTATAGCTGCAAAGGCCTGTTAACAATATGACAGTCCTATTTGTATATTCTTCGTAGTAAATACGCCCGACTATCCAGTTCAATGTAATATGGTATATCTTAGGAACAGCAACTATGATCAATTATAAAATCATTAATATTAGTGGGATTTCCGGCAAACTTTCCAGTATAGTGCTTTATGTTGTGCAATTATTGGAAGATATCATGGTTCTAGGAGAATTTCGACGGTGTTTGTAGCAAATTTAGAAAGTATATAAATATGCTCTTATTAACTTTATTTAAGAAAATATCAGAATATTTCAAGGACTCATATTATGCAAGGTATTACCATGATTTTTTTCAAAATTTTCGGTTTGGTTTTGTTTTGAAAATGGGCTCCTGGGATGAATGACAATTTTTTGAGACCCACTCTTTCTCGATTTCCAACTGATGTCAAAGTGAAGATCTGCTTCCGAAAGTTCGAACTAAGACCTTTGATTTGATGCTCCAGGAGTTCTCTATTAGTGAAAGGTTGATTATTCACGTGAGACACCATTTGTTACCATCTTGAGGGGTTGCATTTCAAATAGGATTTAATTTGTTTCACTTTTGGTAGATATATACGAGTCTGCATATCTATGTGTGGGTCGAGATGAATTCCATTGGCATTATCTGCAGTACGAATCGAAAACTGGTGCGAAATTTCCATTGCCGATTAGGCAATATGTTTAAAGGCTGAGCTTTTGCGGAATTTATCGGGGAAGGTGCAATTATTATAGAGCTTTGTGTCACTTCACGAAAATTTTTCAAATACATATTAAAAGCATGAGGACAAGGTTGGATTTAGACGTTTTTCGAAATTATTAAAAAATAAATCTACATTATGATTAGCGCTCTTCCTTACCATCCTTTACGGAATCACATCAATATCTTATAACTTCCTGTTCTCGATCCATAAATCTTCCTTAAAGACCCGCAACCTACTTGAATATTCAATGGTTTCATTCTCCTATTGGGCCCGTAAAATATGCACGAATAAATTGTTGCGACATCTACTAAAAGCATTTATGCAGGCAGTTAATATAATTTCCATGACAATTTCTCCTGCATGAGAGCTGGGCATTACTCTAAGTAGGTGGGTGGATCCTGCAAATAAAGACGTTAAAGATTGTCGTACCTTTAATTACATGCATTCATTTTCTGTTCTCCTTTTGTTTCAGGTTTGTGTTGCATCTTTATTGGACCGCTCAGCGTGTAAGTAAGAACACACTTTGCCCATTTAATGAGGAAAAGGTGACAAAAAGGAGGAACGCAATGCAATTAACTGATTTACATCTAAATGTAAAAGTATATGGGCTGTAGGAGAGGATGTTGCACGCCCAAGTTTTAGTGGGTGGATGAAAGCGTATTGGGCTTCCCAGTTGTATGTCTATGGTTTAGTAATTTTATATATATATTTTTGAATATCTATTTATAATTTGATGGATATACATATATACATGCCGGCAATCGTATAATGATGGTGACTGGAGGTGTAGATCTGCTTGAAGGAGGCAGATTAGGGCGCTTTTCGTCAACTGTACATACGTATATTTCTACGCTTACCTAGCCATAGCTTATATAATGATTTGAAGACTTCTTTGCCTACAACTGAGAATAAGTGTACCAAACAGTCACAGCACTGATGCACAACCATCTCCTCTAAAATGGAAATAGAAGAACATCTTTTACGAGAAAAGTCAAGAAAAAGTACTTTTCGCATATCTTGTGAATGCGTGCAGAATTGCCCTTTCATAAATCACTTCTGGAAATTAAGCAGATCGCAATAGACACTCCTTGATTTAAATTGCTTTCGTATGGAGATATAAAGCGTGCTGCAGTTTTAATCCATATGGAGACGGATGATTATAAAATAAACCGATATTGAATAGTTGATTGGTATGATGGAGCTGAAGAATCTTTTAATTACGAAATGATTTCTAAGGTTGTGAATCATTGGAGTGTTACGTAATTATATGAATATGCTTGAAAGTGATGCCCAGTTTGTTAGAAGTTAACGGTCGCCAGGGCCGGTGGGAGGAAATCCGGAGCTGGCATGAAAATTACGCAGCTCCTTTCTATTTTTCTTTTAACCTTATCAATGTATTTCGATGTCTGCCTTTACTTCGGGCTCTCTCTTGTCTTCAAATATCTCAGTAACATATCCATCCATCATGGATAACATCCGTGCCTGGCCTAGACTTTTGGAGCATGTTTTGTAACAACGCCTATTATTACTCTGACATATTGGCCGATTCCAAGTGGTAAAACTTCTAGTGTGTCTTCTGTGATTACTGCGCATACTGCCATTACCTCCCAAGTTTCATATGGCAGTCTCCATTCCTCTTTTGTTAAGGCAACAATTCCTGATTCATGATGAAATAATTTGACGCGAGCAATTGCATGGCTTCTAAGTGCCCTTATCCCAACCGTCTAGAGACGCACCAAATCTAATATTCATTTCTGACCAAGGTCCTTGCATAAGTCTCTCTTGCTTTGTAAACAATTAACTCAAGGTTCCTTTACGTTCTTTGTAGGCTTATTTTCTCCTCCTTATTTAGTACCTTCTGGGAAATTGGTGGCCTCACCGACAAGCCGAGCGAAGACTACGCAGTTCAGTACTACACCAAAACCTAATTTTCTACTGAGCAATGTACATCATTTCAACATTGAGTTCCATTTTCTTCGGTAAAAAGCCGTTTCTATAAGGGCACCTGATGTAAGCACACCTCTATAAAAGTTTAGCTTGAAGGTTCTTGAAGGCTAGCTAATACAAAGCTACTTTTCATAATCCCGTATTGCCGCTTTTCTTGCGATTCCACCAGATCTCTGTTGTGTTCACTTCGGATGGGGTCTGTGAACCTAAATTATGAGCGACTTTTCAAAAACTGATGTCTCAGTAACTTCATTTTCCTTTTCAGTTAACTCCAATCTCGGTTCTCAGTGTAACACGTAATTTATTTTATTTCCATAACTTCTGCGCTGAACGAACCGATCAATACTCCTTTGGATGTTTTCGCGAAGTATTCCTGCGTCAGCAGGATCACAAAGGAAAAAAGTTCGGGCATTCTCTATAATAGTAAAAATAGATCTATTTCTACTTCGAAAGAATCAACGAATAACTCTTTTTCTATTTCCTTCAGTCCTGACGGTTGCTCATTTTTCGGGCTCTACATATAGTTTAATTACTCAATTTAGAAAAATCCTGTCGTGACATCCAAAACAACAATTCACACCCGGAAAGGTACGAAACCCCCCATTTTGTCAGCGTACAACGTTGTAAATGTGAAACAAGTCGGAATACCGGAAGCTCGTGCTTCGGGTATAAAGGTTTTGTGTTCATCTTATGTAAGAAATTTCAACGCACATTTTTCTATCCGTGTATAGCTACAAATTCAACATAATCTTTCATATTTTTGCAAACTACGAGACATACGTACATATTACAGCCATAGATATTCCGCTCACCCTAAACAAACAAACTGTCTATTTCCGAATACTGTACACATATATGCACGTATATAAATGGATCGTACCCATATTTCCGATTTACTCCTTATATCTATTTGAATTAGGCACTACCCGCAAAGTTCATTAGCACGCATATATTATATACCTACACACACACATGTCTGGTTGACCGATAACTAAAAAACTAAAACAAAATAATTCTCTGGGACCCAATTCTTAAGAACTCATTTCGTTGTGGTACGAATTGATATGTGATGATGACGTCATGCAGGTTGTAGAGTGCACGAAATTCACAAAAATATGTGAAGTTTCGCCCCCTATAACTTTGTTAGTAATAGTTGGATTTTCTTCAAACTTGACTAGCTTGTGCATTATGTTCTTCATTATACACATGCCAAACTTTGTACTTCTTAGATGAACATAAGGGGGGTGGCGGGTAAATATCTAAAATATGGAAATATACTATTATTAACTTTATTTGTGCAGATATCTGAACCGGATATACAGTATGCAAAATTCGTATTCGTACACCCTATATTTTGCGGGTTTTTGGGTTATTTCTGAGAAATGATAGAAAATTCGTTCAATCTTATATAACAATTTTTTACATAAATATGTATGTAGTTGTTATAGAACATTAATCTTAAATTTTATTTACATCCGTTTGTTCAAGAGAACAATTTCCAAATTCAATCGAAGCAAAATTCGTATTCGTACATCCCGACTAACAGCTTGAACTCAATCCCTGTACGATATTAATCATTTTGCACTGTAAAATTCTAACGGTAAATTCTTGAAAAAGTGTGGTTGACAGTTCGAGCTAAAGTGTTTTGGGAATTACAAATAAAGAGTTAATTCTTTAACAAATTTTCCAAATGAGTCGAAAAGGTAGTGAATTTTCGAACAGTGATCGTAAGATAGTGATACAGCTATACAAGGATGGTAAATCCTTGAGACAAATTGCAAAAATTATGCATAGGAGTCACTCGACAATTCAATCTGTAGTAAAGATTTACAATTCGTCTGGTAGAATCGAGAAGAAAAAAAGAAATGGAAACAGATTAATTTTGTCAAGGAGACACCAATCCTTTGTTCGGCGTGTTGTTCGACAGGATAACACGATAAGTGCAATGAAATTAGCAGGGCTTTTGCAAAACCAGTTCCAAGTTAAAATTACACCCCAAAGTGTTCGGAATTATTTGCGTAGATACAGAGCCGGACTCCCGCTTCTAAGCCATTTATCAATAATGTCAATAGAAGAAAACGGTTAAACTTTGCAAAAAGATATCTAAACAAGGATTTTCGTTATTGGAAACGAGTAATTTTTTCAGACGAGTGCAAAATTAATCTAAAGTTGTCGGACGGACGGGTTCGTATATGGCGAGAAAAAAATACGAAGCTATATCCAAAAAACATGCTTCCTACATTTAAGCATGGAGGTGGTTCGTTGATGATTTGGGGATGTTTTGCAGCTTCTGGTGTTGGAAACTTGCATTTTATTGATGGAATAATGAACGCGAAGCAATATGTGCAAATTCTTAAAACTAATTTACATCAGAGTGCACAAAATTTAGGAATTCGTAGGAAGTATATATTTCAACAGGACAATGATCCGAAGCATACGGCACTTCACACGCGGCTTTGGCTACTCTACAATTGTCGAAAGTGTTTAAACACGCCTCCACAGAGTCCTGACGTTAACCCAATAGAAAATTTATGGTCTATTTTCAAGAAGAATCTAAAAAATTACAGTATTAGGAATAAAGAAGACCTGAAAACTGCCTTGCAGACCGAATGGCAAAATATTTCACCGAACTTAATCCAAAAATTAGTTCAATCAATGCCAAATAGGCTTAGAGCAATAATAAAACAAAAAGGATTTCCCACGAAGTACTAACACTATATTTCTAGCACATTTTTTGAAGTCTGTAGGTGTACGAATACGAATTTTGTTTTGAGTTTTATATGAATTACTGTTTTTATTATTAAGTTTAAAATATATTTTATACTTGTTATTATGTACATGAATTAACCTCTTCATTTGCTATAATAATATACAATTTATTTATCTCTTAATGTTATATTTGACTTAAAAATAACAAATAATAGGTAAAAAAATGGGTGTACGAATAGGAATTTTGCATACTGTATTTTGAGGCCTAGATTTAGTAGAGATGCACCACTGTGATTTTTTTCAGATTTTTCGGTTGGATAGGTTCTGAGAAGGAGACCTGTTACACTTTTTGGGGGTCATATTTTGAGCCCTCACTCTCCTACGTTTCGCCCAAAGTCAAATATTGAACCAGTTTCGAAAAGTACTAATTGAGACCTTTCATTTGATACCCCACATGGCTACATTCTGTGAACAAAAAATTTGCACCCTCCATATACATGTATGGGGAGGCCCCCCTTAAACTTAACACAAGATGGCGCCACTTACTGCATGTAAAGGGAACACCAGATTACATACTCTCATCAATTTTCGTGACAATCGGTCCAGCCGTTTCTGAATAAATCGGGTGTGACAGACAGACAGACAGACAGACAGACAGACAGACAGACACCGTCTCGATTCTAATAAGGTTTTGTTTCACACAAAACCTTAAAAACAGGGAGGCAGGGGAAGCAAACAATACGAAATGTGAGAAAGAGTTGCTCGGTATGTCATTTTTGAAAAATAATAATAAAAAGTTTGAAGTCTGTCAGAAATATCTCACTGGAACTTGGTGTGAACACATTGCAATGAATGTCAGTTTCCTTGTATTTACAAGGCCGGGTCAATACGATGGTCGGCTCGTTTGATAATGTAGTTATGGTCGGGTGTCAGCTTCGTTCTCTGAGATTTGAGCTCTGGCATCAATGGCGGTCATGTCCCGCAATTTAGGTAGGACATAGTGTCTACACTGGGCTGACTTGAGGATGTAAGTGCGTCACATCTAAGCAGAAGAGGCGACACTTCCCCAAAACATTCCTACCACTGATGTCCCGCTTCTTAGCAGTTCTAGCAGCTTCATAACTGGATCGCTTGTCCACTGGTATCTTATTTTCGCTCTTCCGGGAATTCAATATTGGCCCCAGAATCCAGTTCCCCCAACGACGTCGAGGAATTACAGTAGAGGTGTACGAAGTATAAGACAAAGGTTCCTTTCCTTGAAGAGGATTCGATGTATGGGAGTAATATATGGCTTTTCACAATCCAAGGATGGATGATATATACTAGCCGATCCACAAACAGCGTATTTATTAGAGGAGCTAGTAGTTCAGGCAGGGCTGACACTCTTTCACCAGTGGTTCTACATGTGCTCGAATAGATTCCGCCGAAAGAAACAAGTGTGGATTAGCAGGCGATATACGTGCTGTGGATATCTGTAACCATTTCTGGCGAACAGTTGGTACAGAAGTATTCTGGGTGGTCTTGAGCGGATCACATTTTGAGTGGTTATGAGGGTATGCCGCGGCAGGGAAATCTCTCTAGGCCAGAGTAATCTGATTGCTTTGATGCAGCAACAGGAAGATGCCATTACTGCCTAAATCCGGTGTTGTTGATGGTGTGGCTACATTTCTGGATATTAAACGCTGCGCTGTCATTTTGAGTCTTAATTATATTTTAGCCAATCTTTAACTGAAAGCAATGAGAGACCTTTTCCGTTATCGACTAAAATTTTATTTTGAAAATCTATATTTACGTATTCCGGGAACCATTGAATACTCTTTCATTTTAGAACATTGTGCGTTTGGTTGTGCTTGTGTCAACTTGGTCAATGCACCTGTTTGACCATGACTATGAGATTTTGCCTAGGCGAGCAGTCTCAATGCAAGCTTTGGTAACACTGGTTTCTCACGTAAAGGGGTTTTAATCACGATACGAAGTCCTTGGCCCCTTATTTTCGTCAATATTTCTCCATATTTTTGCATTCAGTCAAGGCTCTTAGCGCATTTTTGGGAGCAGTTGGGATGTTGGTATGCATCAGAAAGAAAAACAAAACTCATGACTATTCTCTAACAGAGTGCATAAAATATTTATTGACAGGGCCGTTTTGTCCCAGTTGAAAGATTTTCGGATCGTGAAAGCGCCCTATATGAATTTTAGGGCCCAACGTTTCCTACTCTTGCTAGTGGTTGTAACCATTAAATTCTGCAATTTGGTATCAATGTCTACGTCCTAACATGGACGCATAACTCAAATGTAACTCTTAAATTATTGTTGATTTCGATAGGGTCGATTTGGCCAAACGATCGCTTCTGATCAATTGAGCTTTGTTTCCGAATAAAGTTCCGAATGGAAACATGGTAATAGTTGCAAAAATCTACAATCTTTACCTTTGCGCGTTTAGATCATTTATCACGATTGCATATATGCTTGGGAAATTACTTTTAGGCTACATCTAGTTTCTCGAAGAAGGCGTCCCCTTTTTGTCATAGTAATTGAGAGTTCCTAAGTCCACATCTACTTTAGGATGTGCTAGTTGAATGGGAGGGAAACTTTCTCTCACTTTCCTCTCCAACATTTTAAAGAAGCAAATAAGCTTATTTAGCAATCCTTGAACCTAGCGAAAGGGTCGATGTGATTGCAAAAATGAAATCCAGTCTTATCTATCGAAATTCAGTATGATGGCGGAAGGCAGAGCAGAAGAAAGCTATCATACAAAAAATATCCCGACACCGAAGACTTGTCGGTCCCGGTATTACAAGTGCCATCAGGAGTCCATTCACCCTTGATCCGTTCTTACAAATTTACATCCTTTGACATCATAATAATTGTAGACTGCAGACTTCAACTGTTGCATCCAGACATGTTTAAGTTATCTCTGAAATCAGCAACCCATTTTTTTAAACGAGAAGATAAGTCTTTCCTTCTTTGAAATCAAATACAATATATGAATGAATGAATCACTTCACTATATTCCAGCCAGAGTGGTGTTCGAAAAACTTCTGGGTCAGAGCAAATGCATGAATGAAGTACAGGGATATTTTTTTGTTCGGAGGTGGAAATCTGTCCCCTTTCTTCTGCTCATATCTCCATGGCATTGGCCTACACAGTAACGCCCAAGTCATGTTTCCGCAATCCGAACCTGTTTGATTTCCCGGAGTTTCTTTTGAAACAGGGCTATTGTTGTGTTTATTGGGAGTCAATCGACTTTTGGCTTTGACTCCTCTAGAAAATTATTAATCACTCGCGCCTCGTCTATTCAAATATCTTGAGAGCTTAAATCGGCATCCCGTCCAATCGGAGAGCCTCGATGTCTCTTATATGTCCGCACATCTTCTATACATACTTCTTCGGTAGCGCTATTGATGGAGAAGTTATCCTTTTGAGCCTTTAGCTAAGGTCCACTTTCTTTCGCTTGTAAAGAAAAAGTTGCAATTATTAACAACAATAGCCGCGATTACGTCTTTTGGGATGATTTGTGCCCACGTATTTTGTTCTCTATAACCTTGTAAAACATTTGTTTTGCGTTTTGGCAAAGTCTCTTCTTCTGGAAACAGGACAATCTGAACGTAGAGAGAGAGTTCAACCAGAATGTAGAGAGAGTTCAACTAGAAGTTCGGATTTCTGTATGGAGGCGTTGTGGTCAAACTTTTCTAACGCCTTTTCCTTCGGCCTTGTCTTGTTAGATCGGCCAACCTTTAAATTTTTGCTTCCAGAGTAGTTTCGGTTGCCGCATCCTCCGTTCCCAATGTCAAAGCAGACGGCCTAGTGATCGTTTTATAAATCATCGAGGTAATAAAATATGCGTCATTTTTTATGTAGGCTAACCCTTCTCCTAGAAAAGTTGACACACATTCAAAATAGGCCAGTATGATATGCAGGTGCACAAAGTTTTAAGATAAGGTCTTGGTATTGACCTATGTTTGAACCAGGAGAAGCGTAGCACCTGTAGATACCGACCTGGTTAACAAACCGATCCTCGGTAATGCCATTGTTTCCTGCATGGCTAATCCTCTTTGACACTCAGTCAGATTTAAACCTAACCTTGACCAGTTGAGGTATATTGACATGAAAATGCTACATTCAAGAAAGGGACTTGGTGCTCTTAGTGAAATATCGTCTGGTTCTAGGGAATAAAAAGGGATTATTTATTTAAGTGAAGGTAGTACATGTAATAATACAATCGTCTGCGGTATGGATCAGCGGAAATCGATACTACGCAAGTTACCTAGCCATCTAAGCATTTCCGGTTTTCAGAAAGCGGCTCGGTATTATGCTTCAGTATTTGCTTGAAGTAAGTTAGTTGCGGTAATAACGAATTCGTTTTCTTTATATTGGAAATCCTTTTAGATTAATCCAAGAATTAGGAACTATACTTATCAGGTTCCAGAAAATACTACTGGATTACAAAGCCTCCACTAAAATGAAACTTCGGTTAGTTGGCCAGCGACACTGGACTATCGCTTCAAATCAAATGATACAAGTGACCCAAATTCTTCTAATTATTCATACTATTCAGCCATTGTAAAGGTTTGTCGGATTAAATTACGATAAGGATGCTGGACCAAGGAACTTCGAATGCCACTCTAGACGAGTGGCAGCTCTCTTGGCAAAATGAAGCTAGAGGCAGATGGACTGCGCGGCTCATCGGCAACTTGGGTGCGTGGCTGAATCGGAAGCACGGTGAGACTGACTATTTCCTTACCCAATTTTTAAGTGGACATGGAAGTTTCCAGTTTTACCTGCACAAGATTGCAGTGGAATTGTGGACCACGCCCACCGCACTTTTTTTTCTTGTAGAAGGTGGAATGGGGTTCGTCAGCAGCTCAATTTAAACACAGGGGATCTCTCTCCAGACAACATTGTCGAAGAGATGCTGAGGACTGCTGACAGGTGGAACCGTGTTGCCCATTACGTTCGGGCCCTTCTCGTTGCTAAGAAAATAGAACTCGACCGGTGGAGGAGCCGGTTGGTAGGGGGTTTCTTGAACTGACAGTTCCCTTCCTCCTCTCCCCTCCCGTTGGTGAAAGGAATTCCCTGATTTGAAGGCTCCCCCATGCGGGAGAGTTTGTGGACTAGTCCGAAGTAATGTGACAAACGGTTCCAGGCTAGCTCTCTGACGATGGGGAGGTGTTTAGTTGGTAGTCCGACGACGTACCGAATCGGGAGTCCACACAAAAAAAAAAATACACCAAAGTGATAACGCCCGTTTTGGTTATATTAAATGTTGTTCACATTTTCGTCATGCTTAATCCAGCTTAAAAATGGGTGACCTTTGATGCTTCCTTAAAAACAATAAATCCTGTTTGTGTGAAACCTTCATATAAGTACTTTGTTTTATCTTAGCTTGCTATCAACTTAATTAGTAACACACATATAATTTACGCTTCATAGTAGACAGGAAATTTTGCATTTAATTAGAACTTGCAGGTAGCAACTGCTCTACATACAACGAGCAGTTTATGGAGCAATTATTACTGCAAGCATAAACTTAAGCTATAAATCATTTTCCAGCAAATCTAATTGACAATTTCTGCTTTATTCACATAAGCAATGATTGTGCAAACATCCTGATCGTTACCACTTTTTCCTACCATCTCAGGTGGACTGTGCAGTAAATTGCATTTGCATTAATAATTCGAATATGCCAAGTCTCATTAAAGGAAAAAATTATTCGTTAGACGACCCAATTAATCATGGAAGTAGATTCTAATAAACTTGTCTAATAGTAATGGGAACTGATTTATTGTAGTAATTTTCGTTATCGATAACCACATTTCACGGTTACAGCATACTTGTATTCCTCTTAGTATCTCAATCGTTAGGACGCATCGCGGTGATCAGTTGTCTTGGATGTGCAGGTTGCATTTATAGCGTTTGTTAGATAATTTTAGTTGAGCATTCACACCGACACATATGAATACACTTATATGCATTTCCATTATTACTAAAATATATTCAGAAATATAAATTATATTTTGTGAAATATTATATATAAGAACTTCTATTGGTTGGTGGCTGTGGCTTATCTTTCGAATTCCCTTTCTGCTTGGCACTGGGCTGCTAGTAAGCCTTTTCCTATTCTGCACTAAAAGCCAGTTTTTGTAACTAACAATGTGCTATTAATCCTCCGTATCGTTCCTGTACCCAGATATAAGGGTGTGAGTTGCAAATTGTGTTTTAATGAAAATGTATGGAATTTTTCAAACTGATAAAAAGCTGCAAAATGAGGCACTGAATGTGTCGAAAATCGAATTAAACTAGATACCCTATTTGTTGTAGCTGTGATCGACGTTATCCCGATCAGTTTTGGAAATTTCTTCCTAAAAAGTGCAATGCGTTTGCCTACTAATTTTTTCAACTTGAGAGTTTTGATGTTCTGTTTTCTTCGACGCAATGACGGGACAAGTGAGATGAAACTTTGACGGAATACAGAGGCAGTGTCTTTCCGTCCTCAATGGTGCATTTGCTCATTTTGTTTTCTGCTGAGGAAGATAAGAAGCGCGACTTATCGTATTCTGTCTCACCTAAAGCCGGTATTATGCTACTCTTGTGGCTTCACACGCCAACATTTTTGGGGTTGAAGTCATCCTTTTATTTTAGTTTCTGGCTCCAGGACTTTTTCCACAGGCATTACCGAAGGATGGTAAATTGTCCCTCTGGCATTTTGCCATCATTGGAGGAAACGCTCCTGGTGGTGCAGCCACATCCATTCCATTTCCATCAGCAGTGCCTTGCTCTGTCGCCGGCTTGGAGCCCCCCCAGGTCTTCGGGTTGCTTAGCTCCATTTTCACTTACTAGTGTTAAACCAGCAGCATCCACGTGATCAGCTTCCCCCTTCTTTCGCCCTTCCTTGTAAGGGTGAAAGAGACGGTTCTGGCAGGGAGCATGCAGCGTCTAGGCTCCTTCCTTAGTAGCTGAAGTATTGTAGTACTGCGGACTGGCCGGTGCTAGTCTGATTTTCCATTTATCCCAAGGTGAGGGTTGCCGTGTTTTTCTCTCTGACTTGCTTCGCCATAAATGCAAGCTTGGCGTTGAGTTTCCACAGATTTCTCCGTAGGGGGACATGAATTTCGTGAGGCTTCGAAAATCCGCGCCCTGGCCGCGACCTGATTGCTCATGATCGTGGATGGATTCGAAGTTTCTGACTTTTTACCACTTGGAGAGTTAAATTCTCAGCTTCCATATTCCATATATTTTTGGTAGCTCATAATGTAAACTACTATAGGCTCTCCCACCACGACAAGGTGGTTCTTCTGAATTTATCTCAATGACAAACTGCTTTAATTGGTGGGGTATGAAGCTACAAGAAGAGATACTGTGTGTTAGGATGCTCCTTCTTGACAGGACGCAAGCCCATGGATGCTTCCATTGCTTCACAATTTGAATATCTGGTTTGAGCAAGATTGGTTTTTTCTAGTCCAACACGCTTCCAATGATTCAGGCCACAAAAAGCCACGTCCCTTACTTGTGCAACGCATTTAATGGTCAGACATGTGGATAGACCTGTCCCGAATAGCTTTAGCGGACGGGACGTCAAGATCTTGAGGGAGGTATATCAAAGCCGCTTTATGTCTCCTTCGGTGTTCACCTAGGAAACGTCCTCTCGTCACTCCCCTTAGTTTTTTAGTCTAACGTTCAGCGTCCTATACGGTACGCTATGTAGCGAATGTTTTCCTAACGTTTCATAACAAACGTCACCTCGAGTAACTTGTTGAGAACTGGAATGATCGTTTCATGCAACACTGAGACTAAATATGAATAAAACAGAATACTATGCGAACAGAATTAGAATTGAGCGATTTAAATATCTCGGATCAACGCTATCACCCAATGGTCAATTGCGTTATGAAATTGCTACATATATGAGTGCAAGTTAGGTGAAGTGGCGTTCACAACGTGCGTCCTTTGTGGTCAACTCGACAACGAACGACAAAATTTTGCGCAGTTTCGTTCGCGTTTTTGCAAGAGAGGTATTTGCAATCGTATAGACATGTAATTAGTGCTAACGATAACTCACTTATCAAGGTCTGTCGAAACATCAACCAAAACGCTGGATGGTGATTAAAAAGCCTCATGACTCAATGAAGCTCAAGGCTTTGTATTTCTCCCATTTGGTTCTTTTGTAGGGTGTAGGGCATCCACAGTCGCAACAGCGGTGGCCTGATATGCTGCATGGGGTTTTGAAAGCCTCGCGATTGCATCCTGATCAGGTTTGTAAGATAACAAAATGGCGTAGCTAATCGCGATGAGCCTACCCCGCTTGTTAGTGGGACAAAGACTGAGGAAAAAAAGAAGAAGAACATCACACTTAGTGCTGTGCAAGTAACAAGGCTACAGCAGCGGATTAGCACTGGCGTGTAACATCTGGACCACCGCACCTCTTTTAGCTGACGAAAATAGCGCAACCAATCAAGATGAGCTGACCCCGCTTCTGAACTGTCTCGTCTAAAGGGGAAAAAGAAGATAAAAGTTTTTCCTTCCTTATTTACTTATCCCACTTTTCTGTAAGCCAATAAGTCCTATGAGTATGCTCTTCATTCTTTGGTCACAAAGATATAGGATGCAACTTTGAATAGTGAGTACGCAATGGGGGTGTTCGTGGACATTGAAGGGGCTTTCGACTGTGCGCCTTATTAAAAGCTGTGTGATGCTTTAATGCTTGGATTTACTTGCTTTAATTAAGTGGATCCATGCTATGCTAACGCAGAGATTGGTGTGCGCTGAGGTGTGTGTCGATGGCTATCTGACTGTAGAAGCAACGAAGGGCTGCCCCCAAGGAGGTGTGCTTTCGCCACTTCTGTGGAGTGCTTAGAAGCTGTAGCTTCTCCCCCACCATACACACACACACACAAGACAATAACCTAAAAGTTTTTTATCGTATTCTGTAAACTATCTCAGTGGAGCCTTCGGAATAATTTAGACAGATATCTATTATGCCAACCATTGAAATCTATACCTTCAACCTAGATGGACAACTATAAACAATAATTCGCTCTTAGAAGGACGTGAGTGAGACGTTGACCGCAAGCTTTTATCTAGCCCTTATTATGTCCAGTCTCGCAACCGAGCTTCAGGAATTTGTTCCTCTGTCATCCTCTACAATTCCTTCATCCGAAATATTCTTGTGCACGCTTCTGGTATATTTTCCTGTTACTATAATTGTGATTGTCATACGCCGAACTTCTCCTAAAATTATCACTTTAAAAATACCGGAGAATTTTGGCTATAGCATCCGCAAGTTTTAAATTTTGTACCAACATGATAGGGATGATAATGGCAGTATCTATGGTAGAAAGATAATGCGCTGCCTCAGGTGGAGCGGTGGCCAGAACGCCAAACAGCTTTTAGGGATATCGAATTGGTAGACTTCGGCGTTCCTTATTAAAACAAGCCTAGACTGAATACCGGTTGCTGCGCCGTTGATTATGATTATCAATGTAAGTCATCTATTTTCCAAAATACATACCGTCCCTCTAGGGACGTAAAAAAAAGTCAGCCCCGAAGTGAAATTTCGCGCCTTCACCACTCAAAATTATACAAATTTTACTAAAGTTGGCCATTCTAGGGCCCTGTCGATGTGCACTCTTTATGTTTCTTAAGCGTCATTTGAGGAGCTCTAGTATTCCTTTAACTAACTCCTTCCCAGTTTTTGTGTGTAACATATAAATATAAAGTATCACTCGGTTTACTGTGTAACAATAAATCATTGAATAAAAGGCTTATTAGCATGAAAGGAAGATTACTCCATTGTTGGGAAAAGGTGAAAACGAATGTTAAGTATTGAACTTACGGATAAAAATTTCAACCCCATCTTTCAGTGGGCGCAGACTCAAGTCAAATTAAGTAGATATCGATTCAAAGCCGATGTTATAGTTTTTTCGACTGACCGTATGCTGTTGGACGCACCAACCTATTTTGATTATTAATTCCATTTACATTGACGGACGTATACATAGGTATATAGAGGCTATACGGACTTTTCAAATCTGGGCTCTCGAAGCCGTGCCCTGCTCCTTATGTCACTTTTCTTTACGCTATGTTATAATTTCGGTTTCTTTTCGAGTTGCATCTCAAATGCAGTTTACGAATCTGCGTCCTCCGAGACTGCTTCGATATGATTTATGGTTCCTACACAGTATCTGGCGATGCAACAACCAAACAAAAGTTTGCTTCCTCCGGCCTGATATATTGGCTGATCTTAAGTAGTCGCGTGTATTCGGAGATTTGTGTGCAATAATTGCAACTTTGTGAATGACTCTTTTCTTTGTTCCTCCCGTGCGCCATGGATTGTTGCAAATGCAGCCCAGGATGCAAAAGTATAAAATTTCAGCTCTCCGTGCACATAGAGGCAAAATGTGCTCAAATATGTAAGTATGTAAGCACGTACCAGACTGTGATGCAGGCATGACTTAGTACCTTGTAGGTTTCATAGCGATTCTTGCAAATTTTCTCCGGTATTTTCATTATGCATGCACAATGTGTCGAAATCCGTCGAACTGAATTTCATTATGCAGAAACGATAATTGGATGGGAACAAATGGTTTTTGGTTGCATTTTGTCACAAGCAATATTCGTTAGTTTCGTTCGCTCGAAACGCACACAAGACTTGTTACACATTCGAGCAGGAAGGCTACGAGACGTTATGCAGGGTGGCAGGTACGAGCATATCTGATGTCAGTTGATTCCGCTGTGAGTCACATCCAGGAATCGTTTAGTCATACTCAATTATTCGAAATGTCAACACAGAATTGTGTGCGAATTATAAATAGTTGGTGGATGTACTCGTATTCAAATTGTATTCAAATTTCATGTTAACAAATGTATCGATCGGAATACAAACTTGTTCCGTCGAGGAGCGCGTATAGTTCGTGTATTCCGACGGTCGCTCATGTTTTTGAAGACCATCCATATATCACACGGAGTGGCCTTTAATGAGTGAATTGGTCAGAGTAATTCACACTGGTTCATAACGGCGGAGTTGTAGCAAGCTCTTTTCGTCCAAAGGCAGCGCTAATGAATTGATTGCACACTTTCTAAAACAAACATCAAATCAGGGTCCGAAAATACCATATCTGCTGGCATTCGCAATGCATGCTATCATTTATCAGCAGAAACGAATATCAGCTCGAAATCTCCTCTGATCAATAACATGGTCCAGTAGTTACCCGCCGCAAGGGAATGCATGGCATTGTCAATTAATTTTGGAATTTCAACGAAATCGAAATCACAACTGCAGCAATCTCGATGGCATTTAGAGATACGGCCTGCCCGCCTAACAGCTTCCACTGTGCAATACGTGAAACCGCAAAACAACCTTAAATTAAATTCGAAATAAAGCATGAATTAATGGAATCAATTTAGCAAATGCACAGCATGCCTTCCTGGAGAAGAAGGTAACAGTGCGGTCCTCCGAGCCGTTGGTGTTACTCATTCAGGTACAATGAAAAGGAAAATTAATTATCACTTGGCGAAATTATGCAATTAATCTGCTAAGACCCTGGTCTGGAGTATGTACATTGCGTTGAAATGGCTAATGATGAAATAAGTTCTTGGCAATGATGAAATGACCTGGGTGGATGTGGTATACCCTCATGTGCAATTTGGTGATTGAAGCATGTGTTGGTTTTTGGGTGGAGTTTGAGGTATATTACTTAAGTTTCGAAGGGGGAATGCTATTTCAATATTTCTTAACATTCCTAAGTTAAAATGGCAGGGCGATGACTTGGCTGAAAATTTAATTTGCAAAAATACTCCATCCAAAGTTGTTTTCTTAAATGCAAATCTAAAATGACCACGGAATCGAATGGTTTGTTTTTGTTTGTTGCATTATATTCGCCGTGACAAAATTCCCGAAATTCCCAATTTTGTAGTAATTTCAATTTCACCTTATTATAATTTTTAAGACTTCGAGCATAATAACAGATGATAGTGAAGCAACTTGTTCCAGAAAGGGCTTGAATAATTACAACTATAAAGGGAGTAAAAATAGGGACTAACGGCTTCGTCTAGGGTAGAGGCAACTCATCAGACGCTGCCTCACCTCAGCCCTGGGAGCAGCATAACCGTAAATGGCAACAGAAAAAAACAACAACTTTCGAAAAACAACAATTTTTTATTTACAAGAAAGAATGAAAATAAACTTATAACTAACTTAGGGACTACGTTAACAGTTAAACTTAATCTAAGATATATCATGAAGCTTAACCTAACTTATCTGTAAAGAAATATGTGTGTGGAAAAATTTACAAATCATTTTGGGGTGGGGGTGGGGGAGAAAAAGGACTGGGGGAGGATGGGTAACATGCTGGAGAGGGATGGGAATTAAAAACTAGGAGGGGCGCTAATGATGGGTAGGTTTAAAAAATTGGGAGTCGGAGAAATTGCCTGTGTAGAACACTACCCTACTTTGGGGATCGAAAAGACGGTTCTGTGAATGGATGGATAAGAGGATCTGGGGAAATAGATGAGTCCGAAGAAGGTTATCTTCAACGATCTCGATCCGCTTGGCTTTGGAGACAAGAGAGAGACAAGATTGGGATGGGATTCACACTTGACCAGGAGGTTGAGGGCATGACAGGGAAGGAAAGCATCGATTTGTGGTGTTTGGCAGGACTCGTAGATGATCTGCTTGGAAATGTACTTGGAGTGGTCTTCGTTTTCAAAAATATTGGCACAGTGGCGAAAGATCCTGCTCTCCTTGAGGTGGAGTCGTTCCATTTGGGACGGAGAACAATCAGATCAGAAAATGAAGCCGAAAATGAAGAGTGGGCGGATAAGCTGCTTATAGCTCTTAACAGCTTAATCCTTTTTGAAGGCAAGAATTGCATGGCCTAGTGCCTTCTTTATATGGGGGACGTGGGAGAGGCGGGAATTCATTGTCACTCCGAGGTAAGTGACTTTTCTTACAGTAGGAATGGGATCGTCGTGGATTGTAAGTGACAAAGATCTAATGTCACTCCAGATTTTCCGCGTCATTCTCATGTTTCCATGGAAGACAATGGTTTCGCACTTGTCGGGATTTAAGGAGAGTTTCCAACGGGTGAAATAATGGTAAAGTTCCAACGGGTGAAATAATGGGAAAGTTCGTCGTCGTCGCGCTTTATCGCGGGAGATGTCTTTGGTGGAGGTATGCCGGATTAGGTCATCCGCATATTGGAGGATCCGGATATGACACGGGTAAGGAGTTGGTTTGGGGATGTTTGCGGTGAACAGGGAGAAAAGGGTTGCACAAATGACTGAACCACCGTAAATGTCAGCAGGTGGAAGACGCTCCTTTATAATGTATATTCGCAGAAACACTACAAGAGTGCGAATTATATCCAAGTGAAACCGCCAATAGTTTGAGCCTAAGCTAGGCTAAAGTTAAATTAGTGTTAGGGACAGTGAGGGATCCTAAGTCCACATCCACTTGATGTTGGATCGGACCAAAAGGAGGGCAACTTACTCCCACATTTTTTGGTCCACGGATCCCTCGTGAGGGAGCGTGTGATGGGTTGCCTCTGCCCTGGACGAAACGTTAGTCCCTATTTTTAAATGCTTGGGTGCCATGCCCCAAACGCGGGATCCGTGGACCAAAAAATGTGAGAGTAAGTTGCTCTCCTTTTGGTCAGTCCAACATCATTTTTTTGCTAAGAACCCAGTTTCTGAGGAATACATAAGTACTGGCAAGATCATAGTCTTGTACAGTAGTAGCTTTGACCCCATGATGAAACGTTTCGAGCAAAACAGTGCAATTTGATGTTGTTGGTTGGTTGGTTTTTGGTGTTGATGTTGCCACCATCTATTTTGTCTTGCCTTATTGATGTGTAGCCCAACATCTCGCGCTGCCTGCTCGATCTGGATGAAGGCAGTTTGTACGTCTCGGGTCGTTCTTCCCGATATTGTCAGGATAGGCCAGTAGTTAGGTGAACTTGAAGAGAATCGTACTTCTCGCATTTACCTCAGCATCACGGATCACTTTCCCCAGGTCCAGGTTAAAGAGGACGCATGATAGGGCATCCCCTTGTCTTAGACCGTAGTTGATGTTGAAAGGTGTTGAGAGTGATCTCGCTGCTTTTGTCTGGCCTCTGATGTCCGTATTCCAACAGTTTTTCTATCGCTTACCGCAGAGGCGAATAGTCCTCGTAAAAAAGCGTCTAAGCTATTGGTGCAATGAAAATATCGGGGAGGTGCGGTATGTTCTGAGCTGGAAGGATCTGCCAACGAACTAGAGGAAGACCAGACTTCGACGAGAAATGGCAAGTGTATGCGAATCTTCGAGGTGGGCTTAAGCAGGCTATACGGCCCAGCATGCGCCAATGCTTAAAGGAACTTTGCGTAGAGGCAGCCCAAAACCCTGCGGAGCAGCGTACAGTGGTGGTTATGAAGGAGATGAGAAACCGAATACCACAAGTAACCTGCCCGCATCTTACGCTCGGTATTCTTATGGCCCTCTTCCTTCGGATAAAGGGGAGTGTAACCAACGTAATCACCCATTGAACGTCCACACCTTGCGACCGGTAACTGAGGAGGAACTTGCAGAGATTTGGAGGATAATAGAACTCCCGGTTTGGATGCCGTTCCCAACAGAGCTCTGGTTTATCAGCGTATTTGAAACATACTTGGTAGAAGGTAGAAAAGGTAAAAATTAGTTTTGCTCCTGAAGCATCCAACATCATACCGCCCGATTTGCCTTATCGACACAGTAGGAAAGATGCTCGATGGGCCATCTCCAAAAGACTTCTCCTTATCATAGAATATAAGGACAGATTATCGGAGTGATAGTTTGGATTTCAATAAGTCCGCTCAACGATCGACGCCATAGACGTGGTTTTCAAGCTGGCTCGAGACTCGATGTCGTCTAATAAATATTGTGCTGCGGTGACGTTGGGCGTCAAAAACTGGACGTGGATAAGCTCATTGACTAAAACGGATGTCCCTAGTTATTTAACTAAGCTCTTCGAAAGTTACCTCTCGGAAAGGACAATTTGGTACAATTCGGGCGAAGAAGTACCGCAGGGTTCAGTATTGTCCTTTCTGTGTGAAAGGAATGCACGATAAGCGGCTTCGCAGATGATTCAGTCGGGGTTTGCCGTCGCGACACAACCTGAAGACTTTGAAGTATACGCTAGCGAAGCCAATGGCGCCATAAAAGCTTGGCTGAAGATGGTTCAGCTTGACCTTCCGGAACAAAAGATGGAGGTGGTCCTGATTACCAACCGTAGGAAGAGGAATATAATTAGTATTCCTGTTGGTGGCTACATCATCACTTCGAAGTCGGTTATCAAATACCCGGGGGTGATGATTGACGCTGAAATTAATTTCAAGGCTCACCTGGATTATGCCTGTGAGAAAGCGGCAAATACCACTATCGTTAGCGCGGATGATGTCTAATCTTGGAGGCCCAAGGTACAGTGGTAGATTATTTGTGGCAGAAGTATAAGTGGCACCCGTTTGGGAGGAAACACTAGCGTGTGAGAATAATCGGAGCAGAAACTTACCGCTTAGTGGCGCTAAGGGTGTGCAGCGCCTTCGGAAGAATCTCAGGCGAGGTGCACCGTGTGTAATTGCGGGGATGATCCCGATGGACATTCTGGCAAGGCCCACTGTTTGTACGAGAAAAAGGGAATGAATTAAACAGAAAAGGCATAGAATACCGAAAGGCAGCAAGGCGAGAGTCGCTGGAAAGTGGAAGTCCCAGTAGGATGACTCACAGATAGTTCGTCGGACCCACGCTATGATTTCCCGTATTGAGAAGTCGATTCAGCGACGACACGGCGTAATTCCTGTCAGGGCTAAAAGAAGTATCTGCACCAATTCAGGCTGAATGATTCTCCCTTTTGTCTAACATGTGGTTGGACATCTGAGGACCTGGAGCATATCGAGCTCCACTGTCCACGATTTTGCTCAGAGAAGAGGAGTGTGGAAGACTCTCTGAAAATCGACACAAGCCGCCAGAACATCATCGGGGAAATGGTGTAAGGTGAACTCCGCAATCAAAAGGATACAGGTGAAACTTGGAGGGCGCTAAGAATGAAGGCTTTTGCTTTTTGTTTTACATAAAACCTTAGAAAAGGACTGAGGAGGAGTTGATTCTCTATAAATGGAATGTAATGTAAACACAAAACCTTATCAAAATTGGTTTACTGTCTGTCTGTCTGTCCGTCACACGCATTTTTCTCGGAGACGGTTGTAGCGATTGACACCACATTTGGTTTAAGGGTGGGAACTGTGAACGCTCACGCATATAGTGAGTTACATCCTTTTACGTCGAATTTAAGGGGTGTCCCCATACATGCAAAAGGGAGGTTTACATTCTTTTTTTCATCAAATATAGTCATGTGGGGTATCAAATTAAAGGCCTCGGTTAGGACTTTTCGAAGCCAGTCTTAGGACATTTGTTGGAAAGGTGGGGAGTGCGGGGGTTGCAAGTGATAATTTCTCAAAAACTACTTAACCGAAAAATCTGACAAAAATCAGGGTGCTGCCACTATATGGTGCCTAGGCTCCGAAATACCTTCCATACCGATACCTGTTCAAATAAAGTTAATAATAGTACATTACTATAATTTTTAGTAATTGACAGGAAAATCCCCCTTAAGTTCACCCTAGAATGACAAGATTTTTGCAGGAGGATAGGCTACAGCATAGAGCATGATCCCACCAAATTTGGTGAAAATTGCGCTATTACTAACAAAGTTATACTAGGTCAAAGCTGTGGCTCCTCAGCAAATTCAAGACTTTGAATGTCAATATCACTAGAAAGTGGATATTCTCAACGAATATATGCATCTATTACGTGCTACATACTAATGGCACAAATGCACACTCAAATCTCTTTATAAAAGAAATACACAAAACCTTTCATACCTGAAAAGTCTAGCTTCCGGTTTTCCGATTTGTTTCCTATTTCACCTCTCGCTTAAGTTCAAAATGTATGTTGATAGTATCTAGTTTGGAATTATTTGTAAATTTGTATTGAAAAAAAAATATTAGCTTGGATGGGTGTTTAAAGATATTTTCCCTATTCCCTTTTAGTTTCCCTAACACTGTTTTGCCTTATCCTATACTGGTATTTCGGTTAATAAGATGTTCACTTTTTCCGTCTGATGATGTGCATAATTTTTAACTCGATTTGGATGAATGATGACGGTTTTGCAGTCATTTTGGTGCAGTAAACTCGTAAACTCGACTTTTTATGTATCCCCCCGTTTAGGCCCCTGGCCTGGAATATCCCATCGGTGCGATATAAGTTTTTCGCAAACATCTCGTAGCTGTACTAAGTTAGTTAGGCGCTCGGCATGTCCTGACACTAGGTTTGAATTTACATCCCATACCTGAAGAAAAATTCTCCCTCCGTAGTTTTGCATCGGTCACGATTAACAGTCACGTATTGCTCTCGTTGATCCTCAAAGAAATAGCGATTGTACTGAAATAGTTGCTCAAGCTGTTTTGCCTGTTTGCCTTTGGCAAATGCAGGGTACTTTTGGTGCCTTGCTTTTGGATTCTCTATTTGTAAAATTTCAACGAAAACACAACATAACTCTTTTGGCTTTAAGTCCTGCACTAGTCGAACTTTATAAGGATATCTCTTTCATCAATATGCAAGCCCAGCTTACTTTTTGCGACGTGGTAGTCCAGGATCAGGTTACATGGAAATTCTAACTTATTTAACCGTTGATGAATGAACTCATCAGACACTGCCTCTCCTGTGTTATGGTACAGCTTGCTCCATTATATGTAGACAAAAATAAAACATAGTTTTGAATCATATTCAGGACAAAAATCGGCAGGTTTAGCCCTAAGCGAACAGTCATTATTTTATGATTGAGTGAGTCCTGAATTCGCATCTACCTGATGGTGCACTGGGCCAATTGACAACAACTCTCTGCCAATTTTTGGTCTACAGACCCCTAATTTTGGGCAAAACACCCACTTTTTTCAAAAATGAGCACGGCCGTGTTCGGTTAAGGTAGAGGCATCTCATCACATCACACCTGGGTACCACTTTCGGTCGTGGAAACCACTTTGGGTTATTCCGCTCCTAGGGCAGAGTTGAGGCAGAGTCTAACGAGTTGCCTCTGTTCTGCATAAAGCCATTAGTCGTCATTTTTTAAAATTTCTTGATCCATAACATAATCAAGTTTCTATTGGGACACTTATTTAGATCATGCCATTTGAATTCAGAGCAGAATAAACCCCGAATGGCAGTACTTTGTCAAAGAAGGAGTGGCAAAGTTCGATTTAAACTATTATATATGTTTTGGGCGAAGGTGTGAATTTTGGTTAGTGCAACTGCCGTTAACCGTGATGGTGAATTTGCACAAGGTCTCCCAAACAGTGTGTTCACAACAGTTGATTAAGTTAGTCGCTGCCAGTTGTCAAAGCGATTTTTTCAATGAGCTAAAATGCATAGTGAGGAACACATCTCGAATTTCGTGTAGCAAACAAAATTGTGTAAGCGGATTGAATGAAAATATTGTGGAAAGCCCATGGTGATTCCAAACTACTGGAAACCTGTACCTACGAGAGTTATAAAGGCTGTAAGGAGTTTCAAGAAGTTGCTGAGAAGCTTGATTGAAGGTAGTATCAAGTAAGACAGGTCAAGTGAAGAAGTTGCACTCGAAAGCCGTCACTCCACCTGGGCAAGAAGCACATGAAGTTAGCATGTCAAGTGGACCTACATCTTCGCGTTTGGTTGATAATTCCACCATTTCGTGGGTGTGACAAACAGACAGACAGTAAACTGATTCTAATAATGGTTTTGTTTCACATAAAACTTTAACAATTATTAAAAAGTAAACATATACAATCGTATTAGTTTTAAAAATTCTACTTATATATTCGTAATGAACGAATTGAATTTAAGGTAGTTTGGTAGAAGACTATGAAAAAACTAAACTCACAACAATACCTGCTTCAGTGAATATTTGCTTTTAATTCCTGACTTTGTCACTCGAGATGTTTTTTTCAAGACTTATTTCTATTCAATCGAGGCCAAGCATTTAATGGCGCTGCGATCATACTCAAGTATTCAAGCGTAAACTATGATATTAGGTTTCAAAGTGGTATACTCGTCTGTCATTAGACGACTTTGCTCTAATCCGACAAGCCCAAATGAATTCTGAAATGACGATGCGAAATATGCGAATGTGGCGTCTACTTGCCGGTTAAACATTCTAGTGGAGTTACATATATTGTTTTGAATTTTTAATTTCCAAAGAAACTGTAATTAAGATAATTAGTTCGAATTGTTTTTCTTAGGTTGACAACTTCTCAACCAGTGGAAATTGCCGTAGTTCAGCAGTCTGGTACGGCTACTTGGCGCCAAATAAATGCTGTTTGATTCAATTTTTATCTTAAATGAATAGTAAGTCTTCTAGATTCAGTCAGCGAACAGGTTATTTAATGAGAAGGTAATTGTTAGTAATTGGCGACCGTCAAAATTATGTAACTGATGGTAAGTGTATCAATCGCTTTTAATTTGTGCTGCAATTTCAGTTGCGTCATTATAAAATTAAACTAAATCGAATTCAATCAAATCAAAAAGTTCCTTCGAAAAAGTGTTATAATACGGGGAAGTATGTCGGTATAGGCTATCCAATATGCATGAGGAGTTAGTTATCATTCTCCAATTTTTATCTGAAATCAAAAAGCTTATTTCTTAAGAATATGATTCTCGATGCAGCTGAAAAAAGCAAAATCAAAAATTTTGTATTTATATATGCATGTATGTATATTTTGAAAATATTTCGATTCCCATTGGTTTTTTTCACCCTTTCGCCTTCGGATATGAAGACATTTATCACTCTCATTTACGAACAAAATACAGCTACAACAAATACAAATGGACTTGTACAAGGGACTGACGCCAAGCATTTATAAATACACTCCCTATTTACATAACGCTACCAGATTTCGTGGAGGCATAAAGTGGCTTCTTGGGCGCTCGACCCTAAGCTTGTACCCGATGATCGCTCAGTTCTACCCCCACAAAAATCTAAAGGGCCATGAATACCACTTTGAAATTTCTGCAGCGTATTCTGGGATAGTCAGGCTGATTCTGAAAATCTCCTAATCTGGTTTGTCCGCTTAAAAATGCATGTAAAAGTGATATCAATTTTTTTCATGAATTCAATTTCAATGAATAACCGAATAACTTTTTTAAGAATGATGGAGTCCTAAGTCCGCATCAACTTAATGCTGGACCGGACCAAATGGGGGCAACTTACTCCCCCCTTCCTGGTCCACGGACCCCTCGCTTAGGGCTTGCACCCAAACTTTTCAAAAATGTTAAGCGATGACGGCAGCGAGGCAGCGGCTGACGATTTGCCCCTGCCCTAATAAGAAACCGTAAAGCCGTGATCGCTTGACATTTTTGAATAACTTTGTTCGAGGAGCAAAAAACTTCTCGTGGAATAGTCTAGTCTATTCTCATAACTATATAAACTGCATAACTTCCAAAAAGATCTGAATTCATCCAAAGGCGCAATTTTGAGTTAGGCAGCGCTCCAAATAATTTTTCTATTGTCATCCATGGAAGGAAAACTATTTGCACTACTCAAAAGGTGGTTCAAAGTAATCGTTATGGATACTATCGTGTTCAGAGGGTTTTCAAAGTCGCAAAAAAATAGGAATAAATATGTTCATAAATTGAAAAATCTAGTAACCTTTTCAAATCAAATAAAGTGGAGTACTGGAACTTTTCGTCCATATATTCTTGGAGCAAAAAATGTTAAATTCTTTTGAAAGGAACCTAACCTAACTTAACATAGAAGGGAGTAAGAGAGTAATTCACATTAGAGATGCATGATAAGTAATCGGAAGTCTCGAATATGATACGGTTACAAAAGACCCGAATGATAGGGCTATATGGTATGCATCTCATGAACCCTTTTCCACTTGTAAACAGCTAAAAATTCAAAATATTCCCTGATATGTATCCAAACTCTAACTCCACCGTTCAAATGAATTCACTTTACATGATAAAGAAGTCATATATGTCTTAGAGTGCAAGAAATTAACGTGAAATATTTGTGAATAATAGTTGGATTTCCTTTCCAGAGTTAGGTTTAAGTACTAAATGCCCATATTCTGTAAAAAAAAATTTTTGCTCCCTCGTTTTGCATGTATCGGGAGCCCCTTTAAACTCAACACATAATGACGCAACTCGATGCACATGTAGAGGTTTGTAGACCACATATTGTCACCAAATTTCGTGACGATAGCGCCCGTCGTCTGCGAGTAACTCTTATCATAACAAATGGAGAGATAGGCATTGAATCGATCTTAATAAGGTTTTGTTCCACACAAACCCTTAAAAACGACACCGGCCTTTCGCAAAACCGAGAAAAGGATGGAAAGACGCAGTCAGCGCTGAAATACTCTGAAATATTATTAGATATGCTGCGTTATGATCTGCAGCTTGCTTGACACTTCGCGGGAGTTAGTTTATTAGATCACCTTTATTTTGAGTTTTTTTTTGTGCATTCAATTCATCCAACAATTTTATCGTATCTGTTTTCAATCATTCATTTTGTTTTTATTATTATTTTTAATATTTTGAGAAATTTCGGTCAATTTATAGAATTTTTCAAAATTATGCATTGTTTATGTAATGAACCAAATATGATAACAAGTCGGGAAACGGGAAGCTTGACGCTTCAGGTATAAAAGGTTTTGTGTTTCCCTATGTGAGGAGCATAACGTAGTTCTCCATTGGCTTATAGCATTGACCCGAGATATTGAAATCGTTCAGTTCTGGGCAGGTTACGCCTTTGCCAGAGCTGAGCGATTTAAACATCTCGAAGGGTAGGTTACTGCCATTGCCAGAACTTTAAATATCTCGAGTCAATGCTATCAGCCAATGGAGAACTGCGTAATGAAATTGTTTCACGCATTAATGCAACCTGGATGAAGTGGCATTCCCGAACTGGTGTTCTTTGTGATCGACGTATCAGCGCCCGTCCCAAATCTAAAATTTACTGCAATGTCGTCCGTCTGCCGCTCTCTACAGTTCCGAATATTGGCCGACTATAAAGGACAATGAACGTCGTCCTGCGGTAATGGAGACAAAGATGTTGCATTGCACTGGTGCGTGACATGTTTTGATCACGTCTGAAATGATCATGGAAAAACTGCGATAGAGGCGTTTTCGGTGATGTGGTTACATAATTCACGATAACAAGAATTCAATAACCAGTATTGGTCAGAACATCGAAGTCAATGGTAAGCAACCAAAAAGCCGGCCAAACCAATGGTGGCTTGATACACTGGATGGGGATTTAAAGATCTCGCGATTACATCCTGATCAGGCATTTGATAAAATAAAATGAAGAAACCGATCACCACGAGTCGACCCCGCTGTGAACTGTAGGCTGAAGAAAAAGAAAAAGATGTGAGGAGCGACGAGTGCACGACAGTTCCGTGTAATATAGCTAAAAATTCCATTGCCTCTAGTTTCGAGAAAGCGATTTAAATAAATCATTTGATGGAAAGACCTTTGTTGATAATGGTCAACCTTATACGCTCCACATTCTGAGTTTAATATTATTAGCAAATGCCAACAATTTAATCAACATCAAATATAAAAAAGCGCTAGGGAGAATTAGATTCTTCTTGAATGGAATTTTAATATTTCACTGGAATTTCAATTATTCGTGTTAATTATGACGTCAGCATCTGATTTGCATGGCTCTGGAAGCAGTAAATTCGCGCGAAATTGTTGAATTTGAACTGCTATAGCTTTGGCGTTAATTACCAGAATTCTACGAAATTTAGCACGTATAAAGAAAATATTATCCTCTATGCTGGTACAAAATTCCTAGGATGAATTTAAGGGGGGTTTTTCAGTAAATTTCCAAAAAGTAGTAATATACTATTAGTACGTTTATTTGAGCAGATATCGGAATGGGACAAATTTGGAGGCCTAGATTTCATCTAGGCGCACCACCCTGATTTTTTCGGATTTTTAGGTTGGGTAGTTTCCGAAAATGAGTCCTATCTCACTTCAAGTGCGTACATTTTGACTCCTTACTCACGTACTTTGCAATTTATGCCAAAACTAATACGGGTTTCGAAAAGTACAAATCGAGACCTTTCATACCCTGTATCCGGTGGAAGAAATTGTTGAATCCCCCCCTTTGCATGTATGGGGAGACCCCCTTTAAACACTACCTAAATTTATGCCCACCTCCACCTATATTTATGGATTTCATAGCTCCCATCTGTCCAGCAAATTCCGTTCGGATCGGTTTAGCCGTTTTGGAGAAAAATGCGTGTGGCAGATAGGCAGACAGAGAGACATTGAATCGATTTTAATAAGGTTTTGTTTTACACAAAACCTTAAAAAGCATATCTGCGATATCTCCAACTCAGAGGAGAGCGACCATGTCACCGGGTTAAACAGCTTTGTGTTATAATAACCTGTGAAATCGTACGACAACCTCAAAAACCGGATCCCAACTTAACCAAGATATTTGGGAGAATTTGCAAGTAGTGTAATAACACTACTTCAATAGACAATAAATCAACTTGTACTTTCTATTAGTGGTTAAGGACTTAAGAGGGTTCAGAATCATTCAATTCTCTGAGGTGAAAGGGCGAATGTTTCCACTAGTTGGAAATCGAAAGCTCAATGTTTTGTACGTTGTTGATTGGGTGGTTTCTGGAAATGGGTCCTTGATGTAATTGACTTCTTCTCTACCGATTCCCTTATTCCATGGTTAGTGTCAAATCTAAGGCCTACTTTCTAAATTGTTAACTTTGGTTGATATAATATACGACTATATTCGGAGAGAAACGAATTCACAACACCCCTTGGCTATTACAGGGATACCCTTAAATTTCAGTGTCCTCCACATTTCGTTTGAATAGGTGTAGTCGTTTCTGAGAAAACGTGTGTATTATACACAAAGTGGCAGGCAAGTATTAATCTGCGAGAAAAAGGGGTGGGGAGAGGGGAGTGGAAGGAACGCGTTCACCTATGGACAAGAAAGGGTATGTGAAGTTTCCTAAACAGAAAACCCAAAAGTCGTAGGGACGTGATGACTGGGTGGCAGTCCCAGGCACACCCCCCAGTACCCCCATATACCACCTGTATCACCTCCTAGGCGGACTTCCCAACTATATGTGTCCACATGGCAACTTAGTATTCCCGGTATGGACGATTCCTCGACTTGGGTAGGGCTAGGCTGATCAGCTGATGTGAACATTTCCTTCGGAGTCCAATGTTCCAGTTTGTTGCAATCTAGACGCAGGCGGGCTGTGTTTTAGTAAAGGCAGTACGCATTAAACTAGGGGAGACGCTTAAATTAGTAAGGCTAACTCAGGAGATGTACAGCGGAAACTATCTCTGAAAGCCTACTGGACCTTTCGGCGGCTGTATGCTTTTTGAGAGGAATATGGCTTCCTATGAAGCATATGGATAGTGGGGGTCAATAAGCTGGGCATTGCCTCGACTATAATCCGTGAAGACTAGTCTGTACCTGATTATCGGGCAAATATCTAGACAAAAATATGTATATGTAAGAAACGAATTGCTATTACTATTGGCAGACATTCACATTGTTCTTGTTGATTACGTGGCCACTTTTGTAACTTCACATGTAATAAGGAAGAGATTACGATTTTGAATTCTGAATCAAGAGAAGTGGTAAAATTTAACGCTCTTCACGTAGATCCGTGTAGACAGGTGGAAGACCAGGAATTAATAGTGGCGACGGCTGTGCTGAGCACAGTCAGTAAGAAGTTGTTCATATCAACAATAAGAGAATTGCTGTAGTATTAATGGAAGTGTCCAAGGTGGAAGGCAGCATGAAGTAGATAGATTGAGTGGATTTTATGAGCTCATCGAGTAGAAGCATAACGTTCAGAGCTGTACAAAGCCAGCGGTTCGAAATTAACAGCGAATGCAGCTACGTTAAAATTTCCAAGATGGTGCTTTCGCGATATTTACGTATAACTATGGAGCAAGCCACTCGAGTCCAAAGTTGAAAGCTGTGGAGGCATGATGAGGAGCCGAGAATTGACGGAGGATACTGAAGTAAGGCTTCCAATATCTAGCAAATGTACAATAGAAGGTTGCTTCGAGGTTTGTGAAGCCCGACAAATAGGTAGGACCAAAGAAACCCCACCCGGACATGAATCCTGCCGAGAATAATGGGGACTATCTCTCAGCTGAGATTCTCTAGAATGTCATGGAAGATCTGGCGCTGGCCAGCCTAGGTGACCGCAGAAAGACGTTCATTGATAAGCATGGAATACGAGTAATTGTTACATAAACTAACGTTAGACGCAAGCATATGATCCCTTATCCTCTTGCGGAGAATTTTAATGCATGGTGTACAGAGTAGTGAAGTAAAGTTTCAAATGGCAGGGGACTGGTATTGTTCAAAACTTTTCTTTGTTCAAAATTGCACTTCCAAATATTAGAAGTGAATATACCTTCCGCAAAACGAGGGAGGCAGGTGAAGGAAGTCGCGTAGTAAGCTAGTGAACATTGCATACACAGTTATTGTCAAGCTATATCCTTTAGTGTAATAGAAAGCAGACAAGTGGTGTTTCTGAGAGACATAAAGTCATTTTTTGGATAACCGTTGGCCGCTCGAAGCATGCCATTTTTATAAATAAAAGAAGATTTTTTAGAAAAATATTTATTTATTTCTTCGAGTTTCCCCGGCGTTACCAGGGACACTAAGTACGATAAGCGATAATTTTAAAAATTTCGCGACCCTACTTTTATTTTCAACTTCGTTCGCGCTTCGAATCCGAGAAAAGCCATTTCTGAATCGCTGCAGGCTATAAACTTTAGTGGAATATTTTCGTTCCTGTGCTATCTCGGAATCATATCAACCCAATCAAGTCCTTCCTACCTTCCCATCATGACAATTGGGAGCAGCCATCCAATGCGATAATATAGGGGAGCTCACGGACTTCTCTCCGATTGACGGCTCGTTAATTAGGCAAAACTTCCCTTTTTGCAATGTCGTTACAAACTTCCGAATTATGGTTTCAGCAGCCTCCGATTCATACAGTGATTCGTCCCTGTTAAAAACATTCTTGATCACCCATTCAATCTCCTCAGGGTCTAATCCTGGGCCGCTGGGTGAAGTGTTCCTATTACCTTTCAGGGTGCGCAGTTCATTTGGGAGTTACGGTTTCAAGGTAATACTCCGTTGATTTGCTTCTCGGTTTAAGAAGAATTTGACGATACATTTTAGTAATGTTGCTGCAGAATATATCTCAAACTAACAAATGAACATGCCAAAAATGTATGCTTGAAGCTTCGGGCTAGGAGGATCCTCTGATTCAGGCTGACTTCATTAGAAGTTGGCCCCGAGGGATGAAATACATTGACACCGATATCACACTCAGTTAAGACATATTATATGCTTTCCTGCTCGTATCCTCTCTGAGTTCCCGGGGAAGCTTCCCATGTGCCGCGAGTCACGATACTCTAACATAAACTCATCCGATTTTCTCTTGATCTCGGTGTGCTTGCACCACCGTTTCTCCTGTCCGAGAAAATACTGTAAGGCCTTGGGGAAAGAGCCCCCAAGATTAATATATCCCTGCCGCTATGGAATCGGTACTACGAATCGTCCATCTGCCTCTCGGTATTGCTTGGTTTGAAAAAGGTGCTAGTTAGAGAGAGAGTTTATCTCAATCGCGAGAGAATAGAGAGGAGAATGCTTCACTTCAACTACTTTCAAACATACTTTATTACAGCGTTTTTCGTCTAAACAGTGGATAATTATAAAACGAGTTTTCAATGAATGGTAGAACGGACTGAAGGATACACAATGCATCAGATCGTGTTTTAATTTGCTAATGCAATTGTTTCATCTCATTTTGTAAGGAATATTCTATGCTTGTGATATGGAGACTGATATATGTCTAGCTTGCCCCTTTCCTTCTCCAAATCATTATCATCATACTAATTGTTTCGCATGTCCCAAAAGTTCCTCCAGTCATGTCCAGTCAGTCAAATCCTTACATAGAAATTCTTAGCAGGGCAGAATGATTTGAATTTCATTGGTAGATGCGCGAGAATTCTTTAGCCACTTTCCTGGGATTTGGGATCCACCCTTTAATTACATTGTCTGCCCCGATAATAGAGAACACGGATACTTTAACAGTTTTTGCATCATCATCTATAGTTATATAACTATATAAGCTTGCCCTGCTTCACAAAAGCAGGGGCCGGGTCCGAGCGCTCATCCTTTGCTTTTTACTTAGCCACTACTCCAGGAGTACATAAAGTCCTAGAATTACTGTTTTCGAGATGATGAGCTGATCACGTTGTTCCTTAGACGGGTTGAGAATCGTTAAGTGTTGCAAATGGCACATTTCGCATATCAGAGATCTGTGTTGCATTCTACCAGTGGACAGAATTTATTGGAGACGCCAAAACGCCCAATTTGTGGTGACGCAGCAACTCATTTTTATTGTCCAGTAATTCCCAGCACGTAAAAACACCATGATCCTCCATAGAAATGGAGCAAGGGAATCGTATCTTATTTTTCCTCTCAGTTCTTGGAACAAAGGTAATCTGCGACTTCTTCCTGTCCAAGTTCCGCCTTTTTGGCTGACTTTTTCGCTGCTGGGAACTTCATTGAGTCTTGCATACCTTTTCAATGTGGGATTATTACTATAAAACGGTTTTCCAAAAGTTAATCTACGTCTATAGTGGTCACAGGTCGTTCAGAGTTGCTTAGGAAGGAATCAAACTCCTTGCGTGTGGTTTAGCGACAATTTTACGATATCGTTACATGGGGTTCAAATCCAAGCCGCCTTGAATGTTTGCGTTCGTATATGTCCTGTTTCGCTTCGGTAAGCTTATCATTTGCACAGCGTTAAGTGTGATGATAATGAAGCTGAGCCAAAATCTCTTCAACCCTGAGACTGTGGGGATGCCCTCCACTCAACACAAAGGAGTGACCAGAAAAAATATAAAGTTCGCCAGCACCTAAGAGCAGCTTTACAAAAGTGTTTCCTAGACACGGGCTTGAATGCATCTCTACCCAGGCTCGGTGGTGTGAGGAGGTGCTTTTGGACATTTCCGCCCTCCCACATAACCAGTCCCTAAAATACCAACAAGAAAATTAAACCAGAATTTACGAGATCATAGTTAAAGTATAAATGGGAAAAGAAAAACAAGTCCGGAATCGGAAGCGCGGCGCTTCAGGTCCGATTTGCGGATTGTGGATTTTTAATTTAAACATCTTCAGGTCGGGGATTTGCATTAAGGTCATACGTTACATATTCCAAGTGTTTCAGAATATGTATTTTAATGTGATACCTCAATAACTTTTTTAATAGTAGTGTAATACCCACCTAACTAGTATGGTGCTGCATATTGTAACTTACCTTATTGTGCATTTTAGTTGCATAACTTGGCTGACACCTGGTTCGGGAAATACTGATCGAGACTTTCCATTTCCATGGCGATGCTCGGCGAAACCCCTTTACAAATATGGGAACCCTTTAAAATCAACCAAGTATGATGTCACTCACTGCATACATATGTGTGGGTTCACAGTTCTAATATTTTCACAAAATTTCGTGGCAACAGATACTCAAAATGTTAAAGCTGATCCTGTCTTGTAAGAACTGAGCGCAAATTTTAACAGGATCTGAAGAACCCAGAAAGGAAATCTATTTTTCGAGCTGAAAAATCCAATGTGGGCAAAACTGAAGGCTTTTGCAGTCAAGCTGTAAACTCGCTTGGAGAGAATGCCATAGTGCGATCTCAAAAACATGACCTACATATTCAGTGCAAACATCCCCATCAATTAGGTCGGTATTCACTTGAGTGGACTGATTCTGAAATAGGAAGTTTCCTCATAATTGAATTCTGCAAAATCCTTCTACACGGCATGGTCAAGAGTGAAGTGGCAATAGGAGCATGCGGTCTCCAAGCCATACAATGTACCATGAGTCAGGCGGCCAGTAGTTTTGTTTGGCCGAAAAAAAGTGGTGTATTGTGTACGGCTGCTACACGCCGCCAATTCAGACACAGTCTGGGTTTATAGTCTATTATAAGCTCTATGCAGTTGGATATATTGTATGTACTTCTGGCCAACAATGGTGCGCCTTGTGAGTTGGGACTTTAGAATTCACTGAATGTCTTCCCTGCTTTTCGGAAGAGGCGTCTAAAGGTGATAGAAACTTGTGTGCTAGTTGCCTGCAAATATTGAAACTTTATTGCTACCAAAACGTCAACAATGCCTGGGCTAAGGACTGACCACATGCCGTTCGTGGTCAATGATTGGATTCTGTAATGTGCGCACTATTCTCGACCACGGTAGCGAGGTCCTCAATATGTTCACTTTCTCCAATTTGAATGGGAATTCCAACGATATAAGCTGGGCATGGTGTGCCTAATTGAAGCAAGATGGTGGGACTCTGGAGAGTATTCCCCTCCCTTTTGCGTCAATGTGCTTTTGTACTCCGGAAAGCTAAGTGGCAGCAGACATGAATCCGGTGTTGAATTGTTTCTGCGGCTACCGCTACATACATACAGTACATTTTCTTGACCTGGGAACTGGTTTCTGATAGACATCTAACTGCAGATTCCGATCCAGGCTATGAATGAACATAATTGCACAATGCTATGCTTTGGCGAACATAACGAGTGGGAGGATTATGGATTTCTGCAACATGATCGACACTGTACGAGCAATCAGACTGACATTTAGGAATTGTCTCCTAGATGTGCGTTACAAAAGAGGCGCTGACATCGTCCTCGAAAGAGATAACCATCTAATGGTCATTTCGGTTCGCTTCTGTGTTCCTTCTGCCACTTCTGGATAGGGTCGGGGGACTACGACCCACCAAGTTTAACATCGACCGCTTGAATGATCCAGCTGTCGCTCGACAGCGGGAGAGCAATCTTGTTGAACGTAGTGGGTAGTGCGCTCCATGACAAGAGAGAATGTGCTACTGCGCTGGTCAGGGTAGCGGAAGATGTCCCAGGACATGATGAAGTGTATACGCCATCATGAAGGAGCTTGCATATGGTCGCAAATCTTTCGATGGTACTGTGAAGGCCGTCAACGGTCGACTTCTCACTCACGTTAATGAGCAAGTTAATAGGTAAAAACAACACTTCACCACGGTTCTTAACCGCATCACATTCGGCGAGGCTCCTCCTCTTGTAGATGAAATGGCTAGTTACCGTAGTATGCGGATATGGAATGTTCCTTCAAATATTATAGAAGAGAAATTATTTCGCCATCAATGCAGTCAAACGGCGTAAAGCCGCTGGGCTTGGCGGTCTCTCGGCAGAGTTCTGTAGTTTTACTACTTGTACTCCAATGAGGATCTTGGGAATCCGAGACCATTCCCAGAGAGTGGAAGAAGGGAATGATAGTTAGGATTCTAAATAATGGCACCCATTTTGAATGTGACAATTGTTTGGGTATTTGCGTGGTCCCCGCCTCCTCAAAAATAGTATCTAAAATGATCTTGGAACGCATCAAAGAACATCTCCAAGGTTTGATCCATAGAGAGGAGGATCATTTAGGAACAGTGCACGGAGTTTAGATCTTCGCCGTATCTGCTCTTCATCCATTTCAAGAAAGTTGTGTATCTGGCGTGCTTTCCATCAAAGCGACATATAATGGCGCGAAATGTCATGCGCTGCTTGGAGGATTTTCGGAGGATTTTCAGGTCGTAAGCAGAGTCCGCAAGAGTTGCATTTTGTCACCGATATTATTTTTTCTCGTTTTCGGTGACGTTCTATATGCTGCTTTGTCCATACGAAGTGGAGAAATCCAACAGATGATATCTTTCCATAAGAACGTCCACTACTTTGATGACTGTTTGTTCTTCCACCGGGTCATGAACCTTGGCCAAATGGCTCTGAGTTTGAGAAGAGGGGCGAATCGAGTCGGACTGAAGACAGAGCTGCGAAGTTGTTGGTCAATTTGTATATCTAGGAAGCGTGGTTTCTCAGTCGACGCATTAACAGCGCTGGATCGGCTTTTCCTATCCTATTATAAAATCTAGAAAAACAATTGAAACTGTTCTGTGCTAGTGTTCTTTCTGTCTTGCTATATGGGAGTAGCACATGGAAAGTGAACTCCACTGTTACTCAAAAGCTCCTAGCCTTCGACCGTACCTGTATGTGTCGTACCATCGGCGTACCATGGCCCGAGACTATCTCAAACGAAGAACTTGGTCAGCATACAGGCCTGGCAGTCATATACACTGTGATTGGAAGCCGGAAGCTGGAAGTGGATAGGTCACGCATTAAGGAGGGGCAACAATTGTTGTGCGTGAATCAAACTACACGATTAGGTGGGAAGATCCACGGTAGGTTGCAGCATTAACAGAGGCCGCTTTTAAGGTACTTCTGATGTGATTGAGTCGTGAGTTTACGGAGGATAAAACCTTTCCTTCGGGGCCCTTAAAGTAACGGTCATTAATAAATAGACTAACATATATCCATATGTTCTGATTGCATTCCCGTCATCGGTCAGGAATTCAGCGACTTTCACAGTTATTAATAGTTTCCTCTGCTCCGCGGCTGGTTCTTTTGTTCTTGTTAGAAGCGCACAATATTAACTGACATAGGATGAAAACCTAAATTCACCTCTGGTGGCAAACGCTGCCAAATACTCAGCGCAGAGGCATAAAGAGCACAAAAACTCAACCAATAAATCTTCAGTGCCGATAAAGGTGAGTGCTGCTTGCAAGCGATTTTCACTTCTTCGTTCGATTCGTCGGGGTTACGAGAATATGCCAATGATCTTTCGGGATCAGGCTAAATTTCCTAATCAAATCACATACGCTTCTTCATCCTTAAGTCAAGCGAAATCCGTCTGATGGGGATCTAAACACGACTTCTTAAATAGCAAAACATTAAACTAAAAGGGCCGACCAAAAATTGAAAATGCAGATAAATTATCTGCATTTTTTTAACTGTGATAGTTTCTGTTTTTCACGGGTTATCCCTTACAAGGTGTTACACAAACTGCATCGCGAAACTTTTCACAAATTGTAACTTTCCAGCCGAGTTTCGAGCGTATACCGCTTCACCAATTGTTTCCTTCTGTGTTAGAGGGCTGTGGAGTTAATGACTGACTTTGAAAGTCTTCTTGGTTATAAGAAATACGACCTTGAATTCGAAAATCCAGTGAATAACATTTTGCACTAAATTCCTACCGGATGGACACAAGCTGGCCAGAGAACCTTCTACCCGAACCTTCGTCCTTATTTCAAATCCTAAGCTCCCCCGCATTCAGGCAATCTGTTGGTTAACCAATTCAGAAAGAAAGACCATTCCTTTTTGCTTCCCATTACCGATCACCAACATTCTCCCAAGTCACGACCCAGTCAGAGCAATCAAAATACATTATAGTGTTGCCGTGTGCTTCCTTTGCTGTGTGCAAATATTGCATCCTACCTTGCAAATCTGAATACTGCGAGCTACTTTCTTTTCCTGCATCAATCCGATAGATAAAATGCATTTAATTTCACGTTGGCATGAGCATGCACATAGCATTATCATGCTAATTATTAGAGAAATGGGTTAGTGATCATTTATAGTTCAAAAATTCATATATTTCGGGAGAGTTGAACTTTATAGTGGTGTAAGGAAGCTGAAGTATTCACTGGAGTATCTCATATTACCGAGCCTGGCTAGTACAGAGGCATGCAGGTGCGTGTTGCAGGACATTTCAACTTCCCTTTTGCCTTTCTGTTAATCTAATTAGACTTAAACCGAACTCTCGGGAAACCAGATTTCACTACAGGTTGGAGCACGCAGTCACTGAACCAAGACTTTTGCAGGTAAATAATCGAAAAAATTCTACTCCTGTAGAGTGGATCCATTTTTGATTACAGACAATTCCTTGTAAATTTTTTCAAATCTTTTCCGCTCTTTTTTCTAGGCTCCAACATTATATTGATGAGTATCAAGTGTTAGGCGTATAGCACGGTTAATTGGTTATCAAGTGGCGCAAAAAAAGAGAAATAAGAAGGGGAAAATTCAGTCCAACTAGGTACAAGTTGGAATGATTTACATATATCGGGGATAGCACACACTTTTCATAATGAAAAAGTCAAACTAATTTCGTAATAATATTCGTCTTTAAGAAACTTAAAATTTTTTTTTCTTCAGTAGAACATTCTTGGAATGCTCTAAGAATGATGCTGGCAAAAAAGAATGTTTTGCCAAAGCCATATTTTACTGCAAATCTCAAACCCACACCAACCTGAACCCTGGATAGAACACTCAAATTGACATTAAGCTCCAATTTCTTCTCGGGGGATTAGCGCTTTAAAATAAATTGCATTACAAAATGCTACAAGCAGACTGGTTCCAGTTGGGCCTGCAAATACGTTCTGGCATCCACGTCCGCCTCAAGAATAATTAAAATTATATACCCAGACAATATTCAATTTTATTCGCAAAACATTCCCCAAGAGGAGTTATAATTCATACATTGACATTTCCTCGTCGATTCGCAAGTACGTATTAGTATAATGCAAGAACATTCCCGGGCCCCAACCTGGGGAGGAATCGAAGCAGAAACCACGATGCATGCGAGGTCCGAACAATTGAAAATGCAAATCTTCAAGTTATGTACGCATGTCAGTCGCTGTGGCATAAACATATAATTTAAGGAAGGATTTACATACGTTCGGAATTAGACTAATAAATTATTCATTCATAACAAGACTGGGACGAGTCGATCGACTCACAATCAGACGAGTCAAGCACACGACTGGCTCTGCAGAAAAAGAACTTCATTTCACTGAGACTTGTGAGCCCAGGTAGTATATGGACATGTGCCAGGTCCAACTTGATTCTTCAAAATGCAGAAGGGATGAGAGGTGGAAATAACTCTTCTCAACTGAAATGAGGTTTTCTTGGTAGAGAATGTTGCAAAGGGAGCCAGGATGCTTGTATTTTGAAAAAGTTTTCCCTACATATGGGATTTAGGAGGCTTGAAATTCCGACTAGATTTTCAAGAGCATGTTGAACCCAATGTAATCCCCGATATTTAGTCCAAAGTTCCTTTTTCTCAAATTGATCAAACTGGAAGTGCTCCAAGAACCAATCAATAAAGATACTCTATTGTATCTATTACACGCAAGTCTACCTTTAACTACAAACCGGATACATATCGCAATGCCGGTAACCGCTGGGTTTTATAGTTCAACTGTTTTATTGTCAAGATCGCGGAGTCGTTAAATGTCCAAATGATTTACTCCTCATGTGATCAGTTAAAATGATATGCAGGTTGTAAATTTGCATCATTCATTTTATGCAGCCTTATCTGTCTGTAGGCTTTTCGACTTCTTTCACTATAAATGCCTATCAGATTCGACTGGGTCCGCTGTCGATGAGGAAAACGTAATATAAATGACGACCTAGCAGCATTTAAAAGTCAATTTTTTAAAAGGATGAAAATATATTTAGGTTCGGCCATGCAGACAGAACTCAGAGAAAAGCTGTCGCGGAGTTCTACTCATACAGATTGAATAAGTAAATGGGAGGCGATCGTAAGAGATACAGTGATTGATAGCGTTTGTTGACTGGGATTTCGTATGTGATCGAGGAGCCTGCACTTCATAAATGATTAAAGTGACTTTTTTCGAACTGGAATTAATTAGAAGAAGATAATTTGTAATTTTTAGATAGTTTCAATGCTCTGCTATATATTTGAACAATTTTTGAAGTTCTACTTCAAGTTTTTTACAATCCTTTCCTAATTTCATTGCAATTTACAGTGGAATTGACAATTATCTTAGGTACTAACTCTCATCTAATCAGTGACCCAGGTATTGTTGAATATACTTGCTTACTTCGTGCAATCGAATAGGAAGCATTTGACTCATTTAGGCAATTTATCATAATTTAGATTGTGTGAAAGTGAGCCTACATTCTTGACTCAAACTATTCTCCAGAAAACTGATTTGCTACTTGCCAAAGTTAAGTCCAGAGACAGACCTTGTTCTGTCCGTGTATATTCAAATAAGTGAACAAACTGATGAAACGCTTGTCCTCTCGCTTTGTGGGAGTAAAATTATCATGTTTTATAATATGCGTCGCTCTAAACGATACCATTTAAAAGAGTCCATTGCATTGCAGAATATGCTGAAGAACTGTTAGGATTCTTGAATAGCTTAAGTAATATGGGTTCAAAGTAGCCGTGGCGGTTCAGTCAATGGTTGGCAAGTGACCTTGGCAGTGAAATGACACATACCAGGCATTTCATTATGGGACTTTGAAGCTTGAAAATATAAACACATTATACCAATAATAATATATTTCGGCGCATTTGAAATCTCCCTTCCACATCGCGACGATGATTGCCCCATCAATTAGCTTATTAATGTTACCGGAATAGCCCCTTTCCATGGTGCCTCAACATTCCAACAGGGGTTGACCGCAACAAGTCCTCGATGATGTTAGAAAGGAAGGACCTTCTTCTTCCTACTGTGTACCCTCTTCGCTCTTTTTTTTTCGCGGCTGACGCTGACAAATTCTACCCTGATGACATCAGATTACCCCCCATTTGAAGTGCCATTACTTTTTAAGGGAGATAGACACGGGATTTTTCAACGGGCTTTGAGAGAGAAGATCTCCCGCCTTTCCAATCATCATCTCTTTTCCGTTTGAGTGATTTGAGGAGTTTAAAATTAAACACTGACGAAAATAGCCTTAATCCGGGGCGCCAGAACCTTTTAATCGGAATCATCATTATCATCAACGGCCCAGCGATCGGTATCCGGTCTAGGCCTGCCTTAATGAGGAACTCCAGACATCCCGGTTTTGCGACGAGGTCCACCAATTAGATATCCTTAAAAGCTGTCTGGCGTATTGACCTACGCCCACGCTCCATCTCAGGCAGGGTCTGCCTCGTCACCTTTTTCTACTATAGATATTGCCCTTATAGACTTCTGGTAGTGATTTATGTAATATGTGTAGCGCGGAAACATTCCGCGCTTAAAAATAAGTATGTATACCAATTTTTTATGGCGATCGGTTGAACAGTTTCGGAGTCCATCGATCACAAACGAATATGTATATCAACCAATTCTACTTATTGTATGCTCGTCTGTCACACGCATTTTTCTCGGAAACGGTAATACCGATTAACAACACATTTTGTGTGTGAACTGTGAACGCACACGCAAACAGTGAGTTAATTCGTTCTACGTCGAATTTAAGGGGGGGGGGCGTACATGCAAATGGGTGTGTATATTTTTTCACCAAATATAGCCATGTTGGTTATCAAATGAAAGGTCTTGATTGACTACTTTTCAAAACTGGTCTTAGTTTTGACATTTATTTCATAAAGGGGGAGGTAGAGGGTTGAAAAGGGTTCATTTCTTTCACGGACCCATCCTCCACACCTACACAACCAATAAATCTGAAAAAAAAATCAGGAGGCTGCTACTATATGGTGTCCATTCAGATATTTGATTAAATAAAGTTAATAGTAGTATATTACTCTTATTTTTAGTAATTGACCGAAAAACTCCCCTCACGTTCATTCTAGAATCATGAAATTTTGCAGCATTATAGGCTATAATATATGCATATACATTACGTGCCTGGTACTAACGGGCACAAATGCACACTTAAATGGTTTTATGAAAGAAATACACAACTTCACCGTCCAGCTTCCAGTTTCCTAACTTATTATATAACAGAAGATAATAATAGCATAGAATATACAAAAAGAAGACGAGGCGGACCCTGCCTGAGATGGAGCGATGACGTAGGCCAGGACGCTATCGAATTGGTAGACTTCGGCGCAAAACCAGGATGTCTGGAGTTCCTTTAAGGCACGCCTGATACCCGTTGTTGCGCCGTTGATGATGATGAATAATAGCCATCAGAGCCAACGGAAATTTTTGAATGCCCCTGTCATATATTGTCCTAGGATATCTATGTACTTGTGAAATTTTTCGCAATCCCCAGGTTCTTTACAGTGTGGACTAGTCATAACATCAAGGAGCAAACCCAATGTGATCTTAAGGTATTTCTCGGTTACGGTTAAATAATTCTCTGAAGGTTTTAGTTTTTATATGTTCATAACACACTGAACTGTCCCCTTCCTGCTCTGTTCTTCTGCTTATTTTGCAGCTTTATCGTGAGTCGACAGAATAATGCTGTCCTTCACCATTCCATAGCTTCCTTGCAAATGAGTTTTAAGAGGTTGATGCACCATTGTTCACAATTCTAGTTCGTTTCTGATCACACTCACCATCTTAAGATGGGCCATGTTGTTGCTCAGGTGCTTTCATACGAGCTGCATTTCTCACCTCTGAAGGGCAACACGGAAGTCAATGCAAGCGACTGGAAAGCAAGATGTTATAGCATTAAGATCACCTATCATCAACCTAACGTCATCAACATTGTGGAGGCTTACTGTACTGTACTCACAGCCAAGTCATTATCCCAGTGGAGCAAAAGATGGTTTAATAGTGGTAACTGTCTGTCTTCTTTTGCTTTAGCCTTTGCCCACTGCACAAACAGGGTCGCCTCGTCGTGATCGGTTGCGTCATTTTATTTTATAAATAGCCTGATTTGGATGTAGTGGCGAGGCCTCCAAATCACCATCTAGCGTAAGCCAACATTGTTTCGACTGGACTTTTGGTCGCTTACCATTGACTGCGATGTTCAGAATTAGCGCAAATTGCGTACAATACCGTCGAAGATGTCCACGATCGGTGCAGCTTCTTATCGATCGCGGATATCCTTATTTCGGATATGATAAAGGCGTGCCACTCCACTAGGCCAACGCAATATCCTTGTTTCCATTACCGCAAGATGCCGTTCATTATCCTTTATAGTCGGGCAACACTCACAACCATTGAGAACGACAGGGCGGACGGCATTGCGGTAAATTTTAGATTTCAAACGTTGGTTGATGTGTGCGTCGGTCGCCAGTTGTGGAACGACATTTCATCCAGGTAGGCCGATAGCAACTCACTGCCGCTGACAGTGATTGTACCTGTTTCATTGGGATCGGTCGTCTAAAATTCTGTTTTATTCAGACTCAATCTGAGATCCTGTTTTCTGAGGGGATCACTTTTGGCCTTGACGAATACCGACTGAGACACGGAACGATTTCGATACATCCACACTTCAAAATTTACTTTTCGGATCGTGGTAGAGCAATTCAATCTAACGCACGAGTTCCTCTGGTATTAGGTGTTGCCATAGAGCACACCAGATGAGTTCATGAGGCACACGATCAAACGCTTTCTTCAGATTCAGAAATGCAATGCAAAGACGGCGATGATTCTCACCGTGTTTCTTCATGATTAATCGCGCAGCGGGTATTGCATCAGTAGTTCCGCAGTTCTTGACAAACCCGATTTGATTCACGGTTATTTCAACGATTTCGCGAATACGTAAGAATGCATGTAAAAATCTTCATGGTATTGGACAGCAATCGGATCGGATGGTATTTGGAACCTTCTTTTCTTTTTCCATATTGGAACCGTGGTACTTTCTTGCCAGTCAGATGGTGTTTTACCTTCCGGAATAACTCGATTGAAAAATTAACTGAACCGCAACCCAGCTCTTCGTTTTCCAGAGCTTAGATGCGATGTCGTCAGGTCCTATTTCTTTCCTCAATTTCACTCAGTTTATTGCTTCCCTGACTTCACTGGCGCTGACAGGTGGAACTGCTCCAAATGCTTGTGGAAGTGAAAAATGGCGCCTATTTGTCGCGACTCGTCGCTCGATAAGCAAAGTACCGTTCTTGTCATTAACGCACCAGAAGTGTTCAATATTCTGTGTGCGTTGGTATTGGCTTTAAACATCTCGATCTCTCTTGTGAGAATATAATCGACTTGCATTTTACGTTGCAGGTTTCTACATGGAGAAGTTGCCAGAAGGTGTCCCTCTCGGCATCAGGTCGACCTGTCGGTGGTGTATGCGCGGTAAAGAAATGAATAGTGCGACCAGCTCATATAATGATGAGCTTCATCAACCGGCCGTCAAATTGTTGGACTTTTTAATGGTATCACGAAAACCTTCTGGGATATTAATACGATCGCCGTATTATGTGTGTGGACTACTAAAATAAAGAAGTTTATCATCATTTTTACCGCATCCGCGTTCTATGACGCAGCTTTTTGGCGCCGATATTAATACGCCTTTTCTGAAAGGCTCTTGCAAGTTTCTAGGTATTTTCAGTGAGGGTGACAAAATTTAGTGTGCAAACGCGTATTTTTTTTTGTTCTTACTTCTTACTTCGTCTTACGTCCTGACGACGTCCAATCGTCAGGAACCCTTCCCCATTTCTCGATAACACCGGGGCCCGTCCTGTTACGTCGGCTGAGGTGAATGCCTTAGAATTTCTCCGAGGTTTATGATTCAACACGACCATTTGGGCTTGAATGACATTGGATGCATTTTCTTGATTGACTTGTCACCAAGGGAGATCAGATTCAATAGTATTTAATATAGTGGAATAATTCCAAGTATACTTTATTTGTCTCTCGCCCTGATTTCAGCACTCTATTTTTGGTTACTGAACATAGCACAAAGTGTATTACCTCAAACAGTCTTGTTCTACCTGGAATTGGGACCAGCATGCTACATAAATAACATGGTGGAGTTAGTAGTTTCTGTCTATAAAACCGAAAATATTCGCAAGTATTCCATGAAACACCTGGTTGGACGATAATTGTTATATAGTTGCCCTTTCCTCCTCAAACGTCTTTGGCGGAGTGAATATCATGAAAAATCGCCGATTACGCAAACGACCTTACGAGAAATTTCCTCTATGGTAAATGATCGTGATCCGAAAAAATAACTCTTCTAAATTGTAAATGCCAAAACCGAGCCTTTTGGGTATTCCGAATGAAAAGTAGCTTTAAGATTTGGTTGGTACTCTGTCATTTGTTTAGAGAGAAGGCTAGGAATGAGGAGGCCATGTTAAGAAAAGTTCTTTTTATTACAAGAACTAGAACAGTTTCCTACAACGTAGCTGTATAACGGGCTGTTTGAATTGTCGTTATGGGGACATTGGGAGATGCGCTAATACATGGTCCTTCTTAATGTTGTTTGGCGATCAAAAAAACTCTGGGTGTCTGTTTACTTATCTGGCGATCTATTTGACAATAATCTAGACACACTGGGCAGTGTGTGGAATATTTACCCACTAAACCAGACTTTACCCGATCATTATGCATCATGAAATTGAGTTAGCTAGGTTTTCCTTCTGCTATTCGGAATTCTCGCCATCACTCTTTCCTGGTCATCTCCGTCTATCACAGTTTGCGTTAGATAGGTCAAATTATGGAGATCGCGATCCAGCTCTCCCGGTATAGGACTCAAGTTTTTTCAGTACTAGCATTTTAGCTAGAGTTTCTTCTAGTCCACAAATGTTGGGTAGAGACATAAAACATGCTCTTGGCTCACGGGGACTCTATCGTCCTTTGTACAATGAGGTACGGTGTCCTATTTAAATGTCCCCAAACAGTCTCCAATAGTAGAAATTAATCTGTATTCAAATCGATTCTTCTAGCAACATTTCCGTCGCTGTTGTCCTCTATTTTCGCCTGCCAAGATACTTATTCGTATCATTTTCAAGGGGCGGAACATATTCCTAGGATCATCCATCTGCAGACCGCACTCTGTTTATTTGCCACGCCTCTCCAACATTTGGTATCATACCTACTCGAGATATATTCATCGTGAATGTTTTGCCGCAAGCAAATTGTATTTGCCTCTTGAAGCTGAGCTTTGCATCTACTACCACTCCCTAGCACTTGAATGTGGGTATAATCCGCTTTCCTCTCTTTTGCTGCTAGTGTTAGTCCAGGAATCATTATTAAAATCTTAGTAGAACTGATTGCTTCGAATGAGTATAAATCAACGTCCTTTAAAGACCGCAACCGCCAGTGCTTTGTTCCAAAATGTTCACCATAGTACCTATAAGCCAAATGGGTCTATTGGGGGATCTTTGGGTGAAGCTTTACCAAGCTAATGCAGTAATACCGCGTACATGATAAGGGAAATATCCCTATTGACATGCATGCCCTCAACAGCTCGGCGAACATGCCAGGTCCAGACTTCACCGCGTGCTGTGCAGATGCTGGATTCCGGAATAGCGCGTTTATGGGTCTCTGGAAACCGTCAGTACAATCCCTTGCTGTGGCAACAACTCCAAATAATTTTCTGCAAAAGAATATGATACGTTACCAGCGGAGATGGAAATGGCCTCTCGGTGGTCCAATGACAATTCTGCAAGCACCCCTTCGCCTTTTAACAGAGTTCTGTAAAATATTATCTTCTATTTTATTGTGGAACTAGTTTAAGGTTCTTACGATTTTACTTATAAGTATACCACCGCTCGTCTGCATTGGCGCCAACTTGATTGAGTTCAGCCTGTTAAGGAATATGCACCTCCTTGGCATGGACGCATTCCCTCCACTGGTAATGGATTGTGTAATACAAACAGTTTCTCCGTTGATGAGCTTGTCTTATTCCTTTGGCCTGAGCACACTTCTATGGCCACGCTTTTGCAGACCAAAAAATAACGACCAAAGTAATTTCCAACAGGTGTCTATATCACCTTGGTTTACCAGCGCCCTCCACTCGAGGACTCGTACGGTCAGCAACGATCAGCTGTAGATATCATCCTTTGCGTCGTTTTCTACTAGTTTATCACTACATCATACTTCACCACAAGGATTTGGTAAAAAATTTTCCAGACGGGGTTATGGCGGCTGGAATACTCAGTATTGTTTAAAAGTCTGCGCGCAGATATTATATACTGGATCTTTCTTCTTCACAGTTGCATAGCCTACGGTTGGAGTTAATGATCGAGGAGTCATGGAGGAAGTCCCGTTTATTATCTCTTGTTGTTAGTGAAGTATCTTCTGCCTTGAAAAATAGTTATCCATATTTTGGATGTTTTAATGCCTCCCAATAACAAATTTTCTACACATCTACACAGATGGGTTTTTCTCTTCTCTGGTACATGTGTACATTTTGGAGTTTCGCAGTACATGAAGGAATATTTCATACTTTTAGCTAGGTCTGTATAGACAATTTTCCTGTTTGCCTACCACATTTTTTCTTACAAATAAACCCACACACACGAAATTTGGGAAGAGGATTCAAACTGAGATATTCCACGCATGCAGTGAACCACAACTTTCAACGTTGACTTTATGGAGGGATTACGGGAGGGGGAGGACTAGGAGAGGGGGAAATTTAGATGTTTTTTACTCAATATAGGCATTTGGGGTATCATATGAAAGGTCCCAATTAGTGCTTTCTGGAACAAGTGTTTCTTTTGACATCAATGCGGGGATTGAACATTTGCCACTTATTTTATGGGTTTTTTTTTCAAAAACTACACAACTGGAATATAGAAAGAAAGTGATGTTGCCTCTATGTAACATCGGCGCCCAAAAAAATTCCTTTCATAACAGTATCTGCTAAAAGAATGTTACCAGATTCTGTCAATTAACTTTAAAGCCTGACTTTGAAAGTTTTGCAATTATATAGGCTATGATATAGTGTGTATATAATGTGAGGGAGGGACAAAGTCTCTCAGCACTCAAACCTTGGTGGTGCATTATACTCCATTCTCTCCTTTAACGGAATATCCTGGATTGGCTTCCTCATTAGAAGATGCACACGTATCATCTTGAAAAATCCCTATTTTGATCATATGTCCAGTATATATAAATATATCTATATAGCCAGCGAGAATGCCCGAAAAACTTCTGTAAGTCTTCCTGCTTTTCGATAGGATAAACTTTGCAGTATGTTTGTTTCGTTCTGACAAGAAACATTTGGTGTGTTGAGCAGCATGTAGGATTTGCCACCTGCCATTATGGAAAATTTGTGTCCAGTTTTTAATGCCGGGTTCCGGTTCGGACATGGAGGAAATTGAATCCTCTTGTGACAAAGAATTCGAGATTTCATTCCCCTCTTCACCACAATGACCGGGTACCCAGAGTAGTTCCATCGTATTGAATTTAGAATTAAAGTTCAAATGGTTTCTACATTCCTTAACCCTTTTAATGAATCAAATCGGTTTACTGTCTGTTTGTCTGCCTGCCTGTCACACGCATTTTTCTCTGAGACGGTTATAGTGATTGACACCAAATTTGGGGAAAAGCGAGAACAGTGAACACCCACGCATACAGTCAGTTACGTTTAGAAAGAAGAAAGAATCAATCCGATCCACAACAAAACGTCCTGACACGAATTTTTCTCATTCATCCCAATTTTCTCCACGTCACACAAGGTAACTTCATATCTTCTGCCATGCAAATGTATGGAGACCCGAGAATCAGAAGGCATTGCGAAAACTCCAGTCAGTTCTCCCAATAACTTTTCGAATTATTTGTGCCCTCACGTCCATTGTTTCCCTATAGATTTAATCGAATTAGTCTATGAGCTGCTGTCATTGCAGTGCTTTGAATAAATATATCCAGGGGCTGCAAATTGAGTAATGCGGAGCTGCGGCGGATATTATATTCATGGCACCGTTAATATTCAAACATACAGTTTTTGCACTGTGGATAGTTTATGGTAAAAACCCTTTTGTTTCACTTTAACCAACCACACTTCGGATGCTTAAGCGAACATTGGCCCATTGATATCAACGTATATCCACATTACTACCTGAGGCCTAAATGCCTATCTCGAGGCAAAGGTGCGCCTACACAGCTCATAAATTGTGAGACCTCGTTTCATCTTTATCTTTACATGTTTGTTCCAAAGAAGTATATAGAATAGAAAGGTTGTACCCCTAACTTCTGGAACCCAAAGAATATTCAGTTTTCTCCTTTTTGTAAATAATACCATTGTGGTTTAGTAGTGAGCCAATACTCTCCACAGAACTGTCGATTGCACACCATCATGGGGGCAGCCTTGCGTCATTTGCGACGTTAGGCAGCGATCAACACCCACTTCAGTGCAATGCATAGCATAGATTCATTTAATTAAAGTTTCATCAACACCATGCTCTCTGGCGGCATCACAGAACTTTTGGACGGTCAACTGGCCCTTCAATTTCTACGAACACCTCTCTGCGTTCTCAAGAATGTGACGCTCAACCAGTCTTCCAAAGCATTTCAACGAAAATTATGTTAAGCTGGTTTGTCTGAAATTCTTCGGATTTGAATACTCATCCTTCTCAGATTTAGGTATGAAGACTAACTTAATCTTCTGTCGAAATGTTGGCAAGTAGCCCAAAGCAAAGTATCCTCGGAAAATATTTCTTAGAAGCTGCTTTAAATGTTTAAGCGTCGCTTGATAGATGACATCCACGCCAGATGCTTTGAAGTGTTCAAAGGATAGTATAGCAACCGCTCTTCCCGTATTCCAAATGACCTTGAAACACTTTCGTGTTGGAAGGTTTGCAGAAACCGCTAATCCCCTCCCTCCCACTTCTGCCATCTGTCCTTCCAAGAGAGTCTGAATATCCTCAACTCTGGAGGTCGTAAGAGTTTCATCTGTTGGACTCTTCAAATATTTTTGCAACAAACCCCTCCCTCTTGGTAATATTACTACTTTTATTCACTCCTTCACCTTTAGGGGTAGTCATTGAGCTTCTCTTTATTTTTTGCCATCTGTGGTGATGGGGGAGATTTTAGAATTGATTTGCTTCACCTAAATCGGTTCATCTCGTAGCAGCACCTCCTGTGGTCCCTCCCTTTAAACATTTATTATTGATGATCTCGCAGGGTTCTGCTTTATTGGAAGATCTTCTACTCCAAATGTAAACCAATTATAACCGTAAATGCTACCGTGACGAAGTTATCCACCGCCGAGGCGCTGCGGTCGAGGGATACTATTATTTTTTTCTGCTGATCGAAGGATTAACGAGCTTACTACTTCACCATTTGTTAGGTTTTTGCTGAACAATGTGCATTTCAATTTGCAACGTAGCGTCTGTCTATCTATCAAAGGCTCTTTGGCTCGGATTGGAAATGTTTAGTGTACTTGGTAATTAGCTTTTATCCTAGAGCGGGTGATCATGGGATGCATTTTGTTTCAGTGGATTCATCTATAATTGTCGTCTTGTTTTATTGAGGCCAGATCTAAAGAACTGATGAAGACATTTTCCCAGATATGGACTGGATCCATTATTTAGCCATTCACCAACCTGAAAATTACTTTCCCAGATTGGAGTTTTTTCGAAAAGTTGCCACGTACCTTTGATCAACGAAATCTACGTTCCGAGAAAATAATCATGTTGACAAGTTACCCACAATTTTTCCTTCATTTATCTTTAGGAAAAATCTTGATATTATGTAGCAGTTATGTTCCATAGACGAAATATCTGCTTTCTTGACTAATGGCATGAATTATGATCGGTTTTTCTACATGCCCGGCCTGAGATGGTGATCACACGGAATCAAACTAAACTTCGATCCTAAGCAGATAGAGATCCCTGCAGCTAATTGAAAATAAAATATGATTTCGCAATCAAACGCAGTAAGCTGCAATCGTGCGCCGATATCGCAGTCTGCAATCTTTTCATCCCAATCTTGATGCCGCAGTGAACCGCTGTAAGGTGCAAATAAAGTCGAGCGTTTGTGTTTTTTTCTAATTGCCGAGATTCTCACATAAAATTAATTACAGCAGCTTGCAATTAATTAGAGCCCATAATAATATGATTTATATCGCTGGAATGGTTCATTTTCGTGAATGAAGAAATCATTTAGTTTGAATTTTTGTGCAGTTGCCTTATCGGAGCTTGGGGGAAGAGATTTCGCCCAAGATATGGAGGAGATTGTGAATTCATATGTGACTTGGCGATTATTGCGACGTACGGTTGAACTCCGTCCTTACTGAAATGCTTATTTAATGTTAAACTGATCGTGTTGAGATAGAAGCATTGGACAGTGCTTAAGGGGAGGCAGCTTCAACAGAAATTAATTTCAAACTGGTATATGCTGGCACCCGAAACCAAAATGTTATTAAAAGCATTAATACGAGGCTATTATTACAGGTGTCCATTTATTGGTCTCTATAGATTCAGGGAAAACACCATTGAGATTGAAAGATCGCAAGCTACCAAACCGCTGACATATATCGGGCCATGCACATTTCACTGGAAAAACTCCCCTTAATTATACAAATATTGTATTTATGGGAACTTGTGATGTACCTAACGTTTACTATTGATTTCATGATACTTTATAGAGGTATTTCAGTGAAATCTATAATTAATCATGCGATCGTGTCGATCGTGTACAAATCAGTTTTTTTCGCTTCATCACAACAGACCTAACATAGCTCTGTCCTCAACACCAACAAAATTAAGTACTGAAGCAGCCACATATGAGCTATATTCTGATGCCATATGCCCAACATTCAACCATTTGTACCAAAGTTGGAGATAAGTTTTTACAACTGATTCCTAACCGATCACGTTCAAAATGAAGTGTATCAAAGTGGATGATCTAGTCAAGAATTCCAGTATCATAAAATTGCACAAATGATTTGAAATCAATTAGATACAAGTTTAAGATATTTGTATCTAGACCTCCTTGCAGTCTCTTGTATAAAGTTATCGCCATAAAGTGCAGTATTCTCTTGCGAATGAAAGAGATTTAATGAAGACCAGGAAACGTTCGTCAACGAGCGCCAAACGAGGGGTTATGTATAGTCGGTTGTTTCCTTTTGGCGGTGCCTATTATGCCGTCGTTAAAACGGCAAACCAGATAACTTTTGTTCTAGGAAGTATTGTTAAACGTTTCTGTAGTGGGATGATCATTGATTATGATTTCCATTTTAGAAGAGGCCGGATTTTGAATTTATGGATAATTGAAATAACCTTAATAGATGTCAGAATCAGAAGACAGCTCCCGTTGGAAGATTGAGGCGAGTATAGATAGATTGTAATTCTTTTCCGGGGTTTTGAATCAGTATAAAGTTTAATATGACAAGATTTTCCGTAAAAGTCCAAGAACGGTTTAGGTCAGCCTAAAATAGGTAGCTTGCTTCTAGGGTTGAAGTTGAATTAAATGGCCTGACGCTGCCAAAGAAGGGTTGGGACTCCGAAAGCCGCGTCCTATCAATATTTAAAGGGAGAGATGCATTAATTGAGGATGTGATCCGTCGTGAATCTTCTCTTTCGATCGCCGCACTTGGTACTCTGAATACAAAGATACTCAAGGTATGGAAGGTCAGTGGCGCATCTAGAGCATCTTGAGCCTCCAACAGCCTATGGATGGATGAAGGAATATCAGCCTAATGATATTAACGTATGTCAACATTACCATACTAGGGCTGAATTCCCAGGTGGAGGCATGGTCATGAATTTTTCGCACTTTGCTTGGCTCAGTCAATTGTCGAAAGTCGACATCATTCCCCAGTGATGGTTTTATTTGGTTTGTACAGCTCATAATAAACAACATAGCATAACCTTCATAAAGTAAATATTCGAGCCGACAACGTGGAAGCATGGCCGGGCAATCGCAATCGCCTGCTGGACCAGTTGTTCACAGCCAAAAAGCGACGATCAACGTCCTTTGACTTCAAATGACAAGCAACCCAAGTTCCTTGCTTTTGGATCATTCCCAACGCTTGCAATCGCATATTTTCCGAATAACGCTTTAGTTCTGAAAAGTTTGTGGCTACCGCTAATCTTCTCGGGTCCTGTTCTGCCACCTGTTCTCTTGAATTGTGCACTTTCAGGTGAGCCTCTTGATTCAACTATGGGTTTCGTCAAAGTAGCGGGAGTTTCATGGGGGTTGGGGTTACGTTCAGACGAATAGAGTATACCGGGCTTCGTGTGATGTTGCGTTTCAACACGGGTGTCGTACTCCTTAGTTCGGTACAGATTTAGGTAGGTCTTGTATCCACCAGTATGAATAAAGTGAACCATGCACTCAGTATAGAATGGTACCGTTGTGCTTGTCTTAGCGGACTCTGGCTGTGTTCACAAAATCAATCCGCGTCTCAAGAAGACTGTGGGATTAAGTCAACTCGACAGGTGCTCACGTAAAACCACAGAGATGTAACCAATCGTTGTAATAGAACCTCTGAATGAAACAAATCAATCCCATCATTTCTCGCGACCTTCCCGATAATTATTTAACTGGAAAGTCAGGTAGTGCAAGAATTTCTGCAGATGTTCAACGCGTTGTTGATATTCTGAACTAAATCAATGCACGCTAGAATCATCGAGTTGAACATTAATTCCATCATTAGCCGAGCTCACAAACACGAGCTCGAACTCTTCCTTGACGAACACAAGCCCCACATAGCTCTCCTATGCGAAACCAGGTTGCGCAAGTGCAAAACCTGCTTCCACAACTTCAACCTTTTCCATACTACATACTTCCACGTCCACAAGCCAATCGCTGCGTCAGTGAGGGTGCAACCATCCTTATCGCCGAGAAACTCCTGGCTTACCAATACTTCCCACCCGCCAAAAGCTTCAAATCATTCGAACTTACTCTCATTTCCCCTGACACCATATCGTCCTCGGTCTTCATTGTAGCCGTGCAGTAGAGGGCAGACTTTCCGATCCAGTCCCTCGATAGCCATGATTTCCAACGGAATCAATCCCTTTGCGTTTCCCATCCAAGTGGACAAAACATGGTACCCGATAACAGGTGGTGACCTCAATATCAGGCACTAGCCTTGACTTGATATTCGGTCGAACCAAAATGCGGAAAGACTCCACTGTTTCCTAACAAACGCACATTCAAACCTGTCCCACTTTAACCCAGCCCTCCCATCTTCCATAAAGGTTACTATTACTAATATCTGGATCACTTTAGGATTAGCAGTACCATTACTGTTAATTCTTATCCTAACATATATCCTTTCCTGGAAACTGCCCCCGGCATCAGTGACCATGATACTGTAATTTTCGATATCAAATTCCCCTCCGTTCCGGATTATCAGAAAGTGAACTGGAAACTTATTAACTGGATCTTTAAGTCCAGACTTGATCCACTACGGCTCACATCCAGCAGCATGGTATCCAACGATAGCATTGGCTCAATAATTCGCCACTATACTGAAGTAATTTAGAAAGTATGCGACGAACCCATTTCAACTCGTCTCCTCAACTACCGTAACCTTATCTTTCCCCCCAATGACATCCTGGATCATATCGAATCCAAAAAGACCCTTCGGCGGAGACTATTTAGAAATAGATATTCTCCACAGTTCCTTCACCTCAATGAAGAAATCCGCCAACGAATTTTAACCTTAAATGGCGACACCATCCACAATCGCCTCTCCAACAACGAATTGAACCCTAGCACGTTCAGGGCAATCAAAAACTTGTCCTTACCTTTACAAAATCATCCAACAAACTCCAGACCTATCCCAAGCCCCCCTACCCCGAAAACGCTAACATCCAAGCAAAAGCCTTCCTACAAGTACATCATTGCACTTCTGCGACCAGGTTTTCGAAAAAGAGGTCAATGATTCAATTTCTTGACTTCAATCGATTCCATCCTTCGACCGCACCCAAACTACACAAGACCTCTTCACCCAACATCTCAACCACCCACATAGCCATCCATTTCGTCACACCGAACATTATCACGGCATCGATCGTGATGTCGAAAAACAAGAAATCGGTAGATCCTGGCAAAATCCCATCCACAGTTCTTAAAATCTGTGCCCCAAGCATTTCCGCCTTCCTTTCTTCAATTAACAATCACTGCCTCCTCAACGCCCATCTCTTCACTGATTGGAGGAGTACTCGCATAACCTCCGTCCTAAAAGAATTAAAATCCTCTTTTTCTCGATAGCTACATGCCTATCTCTGTTCTATTACAAGCAGCTTATCAGACCGCTATTCATTTTTAGCCTCATTTTCTAGTCCGGTAGTTCCCCATCCAAATAGTGAGGCTCCGCCTAACAGAACGGAAGATCCTCCGCTAGTGCTCGAAAGTCTGCAAGAAAGAAGACCATTTCAAATAGGCATATCTTCAGCCAAATCCTATATGATTTCTGTCGAATTTCCCCCCCCCCCCCCCCCGCGACGCTGTCCTCGTCATTAACTGTCTGCCTGTCAGTCTGTCCGTCTGTCCCTCACATTTTATTTGATAAGAAACTAGGTAGAAAGCTGTGACCTGTAAATCTCAACGCATGCAAGGAGTAACATAGTCCCACGTTATATACCGTTATCATGTTTACATGCCTGCCTACTGCTACTCAACACACACCTTTTAGAATCTGGTATATACGAGTATATCGGTCATTCAATACATCGAGAGGCAAAGCCTGCCCGAGCAGTCGCACCTGCTGGACGCGCGGCCACTAAAACTGATCTAGCTTCGGAAATATGTTGCATTACCCTCTGAAATTTTGAAGACATCTTCTTGGATAGTTTTAGAATTAAACTCCCCCAGTAAATTGGCTCATTACAAACGTTGGGGGTCCTACCTATAGTAGGAGGGTTTTCTAGTAAATGTGCTATAAATGTATTCATATTTACAAACCGTAAGCGTGTAAAAGGCGGGTGTATATTTTTTTCACCAAGTGTGGAGTATCAAATGAAAGACCTCGAGTAGTACTTTCCGAAGTCGATATTAGTTTTGACATTGGTTGCAAAGAGCACCAGTGCGGGAGTCTGAAAAGGGTCAGCTACTACAATGACTTGCTTTCAAAAACTACCTAATCCGCCCATCTAAACAAAAATATGGTATCCCATAAATATGGCATCTAGGCCTCAAAATACTCTTCATACTGACCGTTTGCATCACAATCTGCTAAAAGTCCAAGAACACTTGATTGCGCTTAGATCTAGCGTCAACGAAGGACACAGAAGCTATAGCGTAGGTACTGGAATTTACTGGAAGCCAAGGTTCCTAGATTGATACGACTTTATTACGAAAGCGTATACGCCTATCTTTAGGTTTTGAAGGCCGCTTGTCGATGTTCCTAGAAGTTGATTCTTAGAATGAGGCTTATTTAATCCTCGTCCCATTTGGAACCAATGATGTTCTATCTTCTGTGTTGAGTCCTTTTTTGGGTTTTAGTTAGTAGCTGGATCGTCCAAATCCATGCTGCCTATGCCTTGTAAACAAAACAACTTGAGCACTTCACTGGCTTCACTAGCCTACAAAATGGGAGCATCCTGCACCATATCAGCGTATCACAATCGAAAGTATTGATTACAGCCAATCCCTAGCTTGCTGCCCATCCGAATCCGAATTCCGAATATTCCTTGTACAAAAGCATACGCATACCTATCCTATTGGACACTACTCGCAAACTTAATTAGCACACAGATATTCATGCATATGTACATATGGTACTCAAACGGCCACAATACGAGTACCAGCGGAGGCAGCGCAGAAGTTCCTGCCGGGCGGAAAAGTTCGGATCGGGTTGTCTGCCGTTTAAGAGAACAAACTTCACTAAAGATTTATTTTAAATGCCTCACGTTTGGGGACTTTGCGAAGGACGCACCAGCAGCATTAATCGACCGGATCCTGTGTTCAAAATTGGCTAGAGATCTCTGGTCTGAGATTTGCGGAGGAAAAAACGGAAGAAGTCCTCATTGCTAAGCGCCGGAAGAGAAATTACGCCTGTATTAGAATCGGAAAAAAAATCATCAATTCTGAGCCGGCTATCAAACACCTGGGGGTGGTGATAGAAACAAATAATCCACTGCAAGTATGGCCCAGGCAAGAATGGTGTCGAACGTGGGAGAGCCACAGTGTACCTCTAGGTTGCTTATAGTCAGGGTGGTAATCTCAATCATGCTCTATGCGACCCCAACTAACGCTAACAAACTGAGTGCAGTCTACAGGAGGACAGTCTTGAGGGAATGCTCTGCCTTCAGGACTGTCTCATATCATGCAGCATTCGTCATCTCAGGAGTAATGCCGATTAATTATAATCTCATCCAGTTTCTCACGGAGTACGGCGGATATCGCTAATACCTGCACAGGTTTAAATTGGAGACCTCAGCCGACTGTCTAAATTGCGATGGAGTCCCAGGGGACCCAGAGCATGTATTCTTCCACCATCCGAGATTTGTGGATGAAAGGAGGAGTCTAAAGGGGACTCTAGAGAGGTACTGATACCAGAAAATCTGGTTCTGAAAATGGTAGCACATCAAAGGAATTAGGATGATTCCATGATCACATCTATCCAAAACAAGCTGCGAAAAGCAGAGGTGAGGAGAAAAGCATGGTCACATATGCAGCACATTGAAGAAAGGTGACTAAGCTAGAGTAAGCTGACTCCGCCTCATGATGTAGTACCTTATGTTTGTTCTGCAGGGCAGGGAAGATGTCGAGGGTGGTTTTAGTGGGTAAAAATCCCATACACTGGTGTGTCTTTTCAGTGTTTTGTGAAAATTTCCACCACCCCAAAAAAAAACCGGCAGACAGACAGACAGTAAACCGATTTTAATAAGGTTTTGTTTTACACAAAACCTTAAAAACGGAAAAAAGCTAAAACGTGGAAGCTGAAATGTCCCCATAGACCCTGCCGTTCATTTAACTTCCCTTTATATGATGATGACAACATACACCTCTTAGAGTGCAATAAATTTTCCTCAAATGCAAAACCAGGCCGAGAACTTCGTTAATAATAGTTGGATTTCATTCAAACTTCCCAAAGTTATGCCTTATATTATACCTTATACCAATGCTATGTACTTCTTGGTCGAAATTAAAGGAAGTTTTGGGGTAAATTTCTAAATTATTGTAATATGCTATGATTAATTTCATTTGAGCAGATATCGGAATGAGATGCATTTTGAGGTCTAGATTTCGTTTAGATACACCATTGTGATTTTTTCCAGATTTTTTGGCTGAATAGGTTCTGAGAACGAGACTTGTTTCACTTTTTGGGGCAAACATTTTGAGCCCTCACTCCATTATGGGTTACCCAATATGAGAAATCAGATCAGTTTCGAATCCATGTATGTAAAGCGACTCACAGACTGCACCTTCTCACCAAATTCCTTGGTAAATGGTTTAGTCGTTTCCGAGTAAATCGGGTGTGACTTACAGACAAACAGACATTGAACGGATTTTAGTAAGGTTTTGTTTCACACAAAACCTTAAAAGCCATGAAATTAAACGAAGCACGAAATTGCCAATAAGGTCTTCTTCTTAAACGATAAAATGATGCAGCACCGTCAATATTAATTTCTTTAGGGGAATATAGTATCCTAGAGGGCGTAAATATAATCGAATAATTCACTCTGTACAGTTTTTACTCCAGTCACCATTCTGATGTCTAAACAAATTAAGATGTAATAAAAATTTTATATAGAATTTTATTGTTCCAGTATTTTAGAAATGATATAAAGTACTGTGAATATTACATTGAAATTTAAACACCACTAAAAAACACCAAGCTAAATTGAATCTGAAGCGATTCTGACATGAAAAAGGAAGAAAAGGAGCTTCTGAAACTGCCGACCACCAAGATCGCTACAACTTGAACACCACATATACAACGGTGTCAATTAGATTGGATAATGTGGCGACTATCCTTGCTCGCATCCCCTGCTGGTCATAAAATCATTAACTATAAATGCAGCACACACCGCGAGGACGGTAATAATATTTAATATGCATTTCCCAGATAATCCTTATTTATGAATATTTAAATGAATATAGTCAACATAAAGAAGATCAACAGCCCACTTAATGGTAATCATACCCATCTCAATATTGAATACAAATTAAATTAGCATCATCCAGTGCACGCCGCTCTGGGGTTCATCTCCTAGGATTTATCATGTGCGTGGTCCCGTGCAAGGCTCGCATCACAGCCATTCCATCTCCAGCTGCCAACGAGCCGAACCTTAAAGAGGCGGAACACGGATTTTAAATAAATTATTAAAACTTTGTGGTTACGCGACATTTTTATCAAATTCGTATGATCTTCATGCATAAATTGCGTCAACGTGTTAAGAAGCTGTACTGGCTACCGGTTTGCACCGAGTGCGAATGCAATTGCATTTGCCACTGCCTTCCATTGCCTTCTTTAACTCATAACCAGAGGAAGACAGTGGAACGATATTTTGTTATGTGTCCACAGGTCCGGAAAGTAGAGCTGCCAGTGTTTGAAAATCCCATCATTTAGTTTAGATTGAATTAAAACCCAGAAGCAGATATTTAGATTGTTTATGTTAAAAGTGGAGTCCATTAAAAAATTTCATTTCAAAAATAACATTTAATGCAAATGTATGTGCAAGGACCTCTTGGCAATTATAAACAGAATTTGAATTGGTTTATTTTTACCATCTTCTTGCCTTCCACTGCTTTTCGAAATTATTTATCTCTCCTTGATCTGAATAAGTTCGAACGACCTTCCCTAGCACTTCCAACGATTGCAGCAATTTGAGAAAATTTGGAAAAATGCCCTCGCAATAAAACGGCACCACCGCTCTCAAAAGATCGCTACCACTTTTCAAAAGCTATTACTTCCAACAATTTATATGAATGTTTAGGTATCCGTTGGAAATTTCATTTTAAATTACAGCAAAAGTCAGATTGCTCAAGGAAAGGAAAATTAACTTTTGCCTCGATGATAACTTTAACAAGATTGAACGCCTTTCGTCTGTGTCTCTGGACGCCGAAAGCAAGCAAACTTGCAATTAATCAAATTATAATATCTGTAATTGTTAATTTTGATTTGGATCTGAGATGTAAGCTCAGAGTTTATTTGATGTGAACATTTAATTCACTACTGTGCAAATCAATTTCGATTATACGAAACGGAAATTTCATTATTAAGACAAGCGAACCTAGTCACAAATAAATAAGGCGGTCAGGTAAATTTTAATAAGATACTCGTGAATATTAGGAGCGCAAACCTTTCACAACTTTCAAGAACCTGTCCCAAATGGGTATTAGTAGAACCTAAATGTAATTCAGGTTTTCAATGAATGATTTTTACCAACGATAATGCAATATAATCGAACTGTAATTGGCTGAATGGATAAGTATCTGACAAAGTAAATACAGTTTGCAATGGCAACCACGTGTTCAACTCTGTTTTGCCATTCTATTCGAAGGTGGACGCCGAAGAATGGCTTTTCCGAGCCTTTCATAACTCACCAATTCAAGTAGATATTATACTTTCAATCAAATGAACGTCTACTGCGGTGGAAACCTTAACCATTAGTTGAAAGTGGTTGACATACTGTTTCAAAGAAAAAGTATTTGTAAATAAGATACAATAGCAAATATAAAATGCTACGGCGAAAATACTGTGACACCGATATGGTCGTATCAAACTGGAATATATTTAAAGAGCTTCACATCCAGAACCGAATTCGCTACTAGTTAGGCTGAAAACAAGAGGTGTGTCTATGATAGTTGATTAAAAATTAGCTTTTGTGAGAAAAATATATTGGCGGTGTGCATAAGTTTTCTCGGTTTTAGCAAGTCGCTAGGTTCATTCCTTCAAAATAATAATATTTATCTTTGGCGCAACATTACATATTGAATCAGGACATTGAAGTGTATTAGAGCACTTCATTCCAGGCTGTATCGGTATACTACATTGTAGGAGGTTATGTGCTCAATATTGCGCTCGTTCGAGATTATTCGCAGTTGAGTCGACTGGTATCCGATATCCAGTCACTCCTTTAAAAGCGATTCTTTAATGTCTACTGCACTCTTGGGGTGGTCTAGGTTGTGTGTGTACTTCAGGTGTGGAGGAGGAAAAGCCACTCAGCACTCAGACCCTAGTCGTCCATTGTTGTCACTTTCTCCGTCTAACCGAATGTCTCGAAATCGTTTGTGTACCACAGGATTTCCGTTAGTGAATGTCGCGCTACTTATTGCAGTAGGAGCTCACCAAGCCCAACAATCCGATGTCTGATGTGTCAATATTCGGGTCACTCACATGGAAAATGTTCGGTGTATTCCGCTTCCTTATTATAGATTGGACACATATCATCTTGAACAATCCCTATTCTGAAGATATGCCAAGTTAGTGAATTATGGCCAGTTAGAATGCACACAATGCAGGTCTTCCTGCTTTTCGACCCGATGAACTTTGCAGTATGTGTGTTTGGTTCTGAAAGAAAAAAGTTTGATGTGTTTAGCAGGATTAAGCCTCTGTCATCTGCCATTATATGAGACTTCTTGCTAGTTTATGATAGCAGCATTAGTCAATGCCACTGACACTCCAATTATTGGTTTCCGACCAAGAATGAGGTAAATTGAACCCTCTTTTGTTAATCCCAAATTTGATGTTCCTCAACAAAATAATGGTGGGATACTCACAGTTCCATCGTGTTGGATCTAGAAATAGAATTCAGACGGTTTCTATATCCCTGAACCATTTTTTAAATGATCAGAGGACTGCTCAACGCCCTTAATGCGGCTTGACTCGTCGTCTTCAGTTTCCGGGACCTCCAACTCGTCAGTATCTTGGTTGTTGAGCAGATCATCAAAATTCTCAATCCATCGCTCCAATATGCCCATTCTGTAGGAAATTAGATTTCCTTCTTTGTCTCGGCAAGATGAACACCTGCTGACTTGTCGATAAAACTTCCGCGCCTGGTGCGATTGCTGTACCTATACCCTGTACATTTTGAGTTCGCAGACCTCTAGGTTCTCCCAGGCTTCCTTCTTCCGTCTGTGAAGTCGCTTCTCCGCTCGACAGAGTTCTTGGTAGGTCTTAACGGGTGCCTATGTTCCTTGAGAATGCAACATTACTCGGTATGCAGCATTTTTCTGTTCGGTTGCTACCTTACATTCATCGTCAAACCAGCCGTTCCGACTTTTTCTGCAGCTGAGGCCAAGTATGTTTGTGGCCGTATTAATGATAACGGTCTTGAAGTGGTTGTGAGGATCATTTGTTGATGCTTCATCTCCAAGACATCTGTTAGCTGCGGTTATTGTGGCATCCATTTCTTCTTATAGGTGTTATGGGTCAGGCTTCGTGGGCTCGTTCTACTGTCTCGTAGAAGGTATCCTTCGCCGGTTCTGCAGTCTCTTTTGTAGGGGAGTGAACGTTTATGAATCTTGTATTTCTAAATTTGCCCCGCAAACGCAGAGTGCATAGCCGTTCCCTTATATTTCTAAAGCCGACAACATCAAGTTTCATGTTTTGGCTGGTTAAAGAATCTACTCCGAGCACATGGTTTGGGGCACGGTATCGGCTAGCTACTTGACAGCTCCAACTCCGTACAGGGACCGCACATTCCACGACAAAATGCGCAAATCGTTATTCCATTGTCGTTGCCGGGTTCGTCACTGTAAAGTCCATCCTGTCCGAGGTTTCTTCTGTGGCTTCGTTAAGTTCGTTTTTCGTATAGGATTGTCAGCGCTACCCAACCCCGAACCTGGAGGACCACTTGGTACGATTTTCATGGATTTTCTTTATTATACGCCTACTATCCAAATCTACCTCACACTTGGAGCTCTTGCTACACTCCGTGGCATCCTCTACAATACTTGCACATTCTTTCGCCAGATGTCTACGCAAGAGACGCTGAACCATCTCTACAAAAAATCTGTCCTTCGAGGCGAAAGACCACCCGTCTAATATGGACCTCTCAGCGTCTTGGAACTTATGTACTACCCCTGAGACTAGTCGTATTTCCGCTATCTGTGTGCGGTCATTCACTTTTTTCAGGTTGAGAAAAGATGTTCTTTCCAGCCTACACTGCTCTGCTAAGGTATCATATTCCTGCCTTAGAAGTGACTTCGTACTTCCCAATTTTGCTGCCATTTCTTGCTAAGTGTTTAAGATCGGCGTTCTGACTTTTATACTATGACTGCATTAGACAAATTGTCCAATGCAGTGTGTCATTACTGTGGCCTTTCTTGTCAACGGGCGGGCGTTTTCCTTTCACGTACCCATACGTACCAATACAAATGCTGATTTCGTTTGCCAAATATTGATACTTGATATTTGAAGCAGTTTTGATATTTGTTACAAATACCGGAGTGAGGGGATTAGAAAGTGCACAATAAATCAAGGATCGATTCTCGAAAATAACCAAACCGTAAAATCTGAAGTGAATCAGGAAGTTTCCCCTGGCTCGAAAATATCCTCCACACTGATATCTTTAATATATTTAATAACAGTGTAATAATATATTTTGGAAATTCATCCAAAATTTCCCTTAAGCTCACATTAGAACCATTGTATTTGCAATCATATAGGCCATAAGGAAGATTTCGTTACAACAAATGCATCTTGATTAAATTGACGAATAAAATTAAAAATAGTCAGACCTAACGAGCTTTTATAATTATATAATATCTATCTATAAGGAAACGATCTACATCTTCATCAACCATAGATGATTCATTATTATTATTGCGTCATTTAAAACTCAACGAAACCTATGGACTCTGAAAACCTGTCTTTGCAAATCCTTGTTCACTAAGTACTTCGTAGGTTCCTATAAACTACTCAGCCATTCTGCCAACCTGCATAATTGTGCAAACTAATTATTATTAATATTTTCCGAGCCATTTGATGCTTGTCGGAAAGTAATCCTTCGTGCCCAACTGACTAATTGCTGCTCGGCTCCATGGAAAAAGCCTGATATCTCGCTTCCAATTAAAATCACCAAATAAGCACAAAGGCTCGTAGTTATCAATTTCAATTGAAGCAGTTATCAACCGGCTGAGGAGTTGATAAACAATTTTCAGTAGCAATTAAGATTCCAAATGGAAGAAAAAATCCCCTATCTGAAAAAAGGGTATAAATTATCAGACAAGCGTAACTCATAAATCAATGACTGGACACCGACGATTGGTTGAATTTTTCTCGCCGGCGTCAGGCGACATTTTATATAAAGTGAATAATTGCATTTCACACAGAGGTGGCATTAAGCTATGAAAAATAGTCGCAACCAATTGTGAGGTGGTCTATTGCATTCGAGGCATGCCGGCTGCATTCAGAAGCTGCAACTGTTTCGGGAAAATGTCGTTGGCATGGACCAACTCTGCGCCGGGGAACTGTCAGCATACGTGGAAAACAGTAAATTTGTAATTCATATTTTATGAAAATTTCCCGAGTGATGCAATAAATTTATGTGGCACATTACCGTCGCTTTTCATTTCCATGATACCAAGCGCCGAGCGCGCTGCTACCGCAAGAGAGCTGGTGGATGCAATGCAAAATGGTTTTGCAATTATGATTTTTGCATCTGACTTAAATGCAAGCGTTGTTTACATTTACCCCGACATGAGTTGAACTTTTGTAAACAAACTTGGAACATGTATTGAATTCGATTAAAACAATCAAATAAATTTTCCCTATCAAAGATTGTTGCTTCTTTGATAACAATCTCAACGAAATTTTCCTTCCACCAACTCCGTGTGATTTAACTAACGATAGACGATAGATATAAAAAAATTGTCCAAAAAAGTAAAGCGGAGAGAGTTTGTTTATCCTATCGAAGGGTTGAATTTACTACAAATGTCAGTATCCTTTAGCTGAATCGAGATTATGTTTAAGATTTAAGAACAAATCAGATTTACTGCAATCGAGGCGGGAATAACCACTAAAAATGAATTAAAGAATACGAAAAGGAACCAAGGGGGGGGGGGGATGATTAATGATTTCTGTGAAAGAATCATCAGATAGCTTGTTGGACAGAATCTTTGGATATCAAAGACAAATCGACAAGAAGTTTCTAATGGAAATTGTTGTTTTAGACAAGAATGCCGAGCAATAATAAAGGAGGTAATGCAAAATAGGGGGAAAAACGGAAAGGATGAGAAAAATGTAGAACAATTACAGAGTAATTAATAGAGTTAAAAATTTCCTTATAAATAGGTGTAGTTTAAGACAGGTCAATTAATATGTATTAGCACTGATGAAGGAGGACACGTGGTCCCCGAAACAATTGTATGCGAAAGGAACATAACATATTTACAGAATAAGGAACAAAACCTAGTTTTTTTCTTAATGTGTTACCTAGTTTGAGAATATGGGTAGGATTCTTGGTGGCTTCCAATCCCCACATATTACTTTGTATTTGAATTTCACGAAAGAGATGTTTCCAAGCCCTAAAATTACTGAAACCCAAATAAAAACGAAAGTGGTGTAACCTGGAAAATGAATGAAATGCTGAGAGAGTAAACCAGTAGGGAATAATGTCCTCGCGTGGTGGGCCCTTGTCAAACTATCCGTTGTCCTAATCTTCTTGAAGCAGGTCGTACCTCGACGGGAAATAAGGTCGACGATGATGCGCAATCAATACCCTCTTACTACCTCGCTTTTAGCAGAAATGAACACATCTATAAGACATTTGGTGCATCTCCCCCTCGGACACCGAGGTATTGCACTAAGGAGGTCCAAAAACACATGAAGATGGAAGCAAAGAATTGTAACTTTCTAAGTGGTAAGAAGTCATAGAATTCGAATCCACCTGCGGCTTCGACAAATTAGATCGGGGCCGAGTTGCGAATTTTGGAGCCCTCACCAGATTCATATTCTCCCACGGAAAAATCTGTGGAAAACAGGCTCTCCACTTCAATGGAAAACCTGCACCCGGTGTCAACCGCGCGGTCAGCCGGAAAGAATAATAGAGCAATTCTCCCAATGAAAGGAACTGGAAACCTAACTACGGCCAGCCTGTCAGTGGCACTGATGCCTACCTCTTCCAAAGAACAGGAGAGAAAGGCTCGCCGAAAGATGAGGACAAGCTGGTAACCCCGGTAAGATCTACATTGAATGCAGCAGACTTTTCAGTTTGGGGAATTGGGACACTGTGAGGGTCGTTGTTACCAATGAAAATGCAACTGCTGCTATACTATTCTTTGATCATTTCAAAGCACCTGGCATGGATGGCGTCTTTCAGCGATGTTAACGGAGGGCATAGGTCACTTAGAATAACTTCTAAGAAATATTTTTCGTGGATATCTTGCTGTTCATACGTAAGCTTGGGAAAAATGGCTATTAAAATCCAAACAACTTTAGACAAATCAACTTAATATTATTTTCGCTGAAATATCTGGAGAGACTGATTGAGTGTCACATTCCCGAGGAGGCGCTAATATCGCATCCACAAAATGAAAACCAACATGCATACCAACGTGAAAGGTCCAGTGAGTCTGCTCTTCATTCTTTGGTTTCAAAGATAGAGGATGTAACTCTAAAAGGCGAGTACGCAATAGAGGTGCTCGTGGACAGTGAAGAAGCGTTTGACTGTCCATCCTTCCAGGATCTTTGTGATGCCGCCAGAGAGCATGGTGTTGATGAAACTTTAACACATAACTCTAACGATTGCTTTGTGCTGAAGTGGAAGTTGATCGCTACTTAGCAACGGAAGCGACGAAAAGCTGCCCTCGAGCGACTAACTCGCTTCGCAACTCCTAATTTTACCGGTGATTGCAATGTGGTCAATTTGAAACATATATGTCTTCGCTTCCTTGAAACCCAAAAGACTTTACGGCAGGCTCCGTGGACACTCGGAAACATCTTACGATTTTCGTTATTATTCCCATCACATATTCAAGCAAGGTGCTATCAGAGCCCATTAGTCATCATGATCATAGTCCGACATTTAAAAAGTCTCTGCTGGATTGTGTTGTGTTGCTCATAGAAAGTCTCCTTACATCTATATCGGAAGTCTTCTTTGGTGCGTAAAACTGCACTATTGAGATTGTAATCATTCTGGACCAGGAACTCGCAGTTAATATTCTTTCTGACAGCAGTTCCCGGGACATGAAGAAGCGCCTAGTAAACGCAGTAAGGTTCCATCCGATCAGATATGCACTTATTTTCGTCAGGCTTACCAGACTACAATGGGAAAACGCGACAAGTAGCGGAGGAATGCCCTATAGGGTCCCACCATCCTACTTTGCTTAACCCCAGAATGTCCAGCCCGCATCCCTGAAATTTTCGCTTTATTGCCTCGTAGAAGGTATCCTTTTCCGACACCGCAGTTAATGAGGTTCATGTTTTATCTACTATTTTAATAAGGCTTATATTTCGAAATTTGCCTCGTAAGGGCAGAGTGCAGGTCTGACTGTCTGTCCGTCTGTCTGTTTGTCATACGCACTTTTTTTCAGAAACGGTTATATCGATTGCCACAAAATTTGGTGAGAAGATGGGAACTGTGAACGCCCACGCATGTAGTAAGTTACATCTTTTTACATTGAGTTTAATGGTATCCCATAGATACAAAGAGTGCGTGTACGATTCAAAACCAGTCCTAGTTTGGACGCTTGTTGGAAAGGCGGGGAGTGCGGGGGATCAAACCTGAAGTTACAGTAGTCTTTCGTATAAAATTACTGCAACCTAATATACTAATATACTAATAATACGAATATCAATATCACACTAAAGTGAGTAAACTGATTTGTTAAATACACATATACATTATGGAAACAAACAAAACCTTTCATACCTGAAACGTCCTGTTTTCGGTTTCCAACTTGTTTGTGATGCTTTCTGATGTTCGGATTTCCATTAGTAGAAGATATGAAGTTATCCTCAAACGTAGAGAAAACTGTAACAAACGAAAAGCAAAAAGATTAGATATTGTCTGCTATTTGTAGTTTAGCCCAAAATTAATGGACCAGTAGCTTCCTCCAAACTACAAATTTTTATTTTTCAATGTAGATATATATTTTGGGAGCAACGTATCCCCTTCATCAGTACAAAGCTAAATAAATAAAATTGAAAAAAGATAAAAATTAAAAATAGGACAAAGTTCAAAAAATTAAATGTGTAAAAAGAAATCAAGGCTCCTTCCTCTTGAGAGTTCTCAAAAGATTGGTTCTCACCAAAACATGTTATTTTGTTCTGTTAATTAAGAATTCAACGTTTTATGACTTGAACTTATAAATGTGACTTAAAAAACAAACTTAACTAGATATTTATTCTTCTTTTTGGATCGCTACTCGCACTCCACTCTTTTGCAATCGAGCACATTCCCGGTGCAAAAATTATCGTGATTGTAGCTGATGCGGGATGCGGTGCTGATAAGCAATAGAATTCAAATACAACTCACGGCACAGATTCCTTAAGCTTCAAGTTAAAATTTTCCGTTTTGATGCCGCTTACTTTCTACTTGTTTATTGGAGTAATTCCACTAATGTTTGATTACTTCTATTTTAATTTTGAAATTTAATTGAATTAAATCTTACGCCCAAGAAATGTTCACACGTGTTATTCAAGAGGCGTAATGCCTCCATGGTGTGTTTTTCGTTTTCTAATTTACAAGCAGCCTGAAATTAAAGAATTTGTGATCTTCAAGCTATCAAAACGTTTCACTCCCTGCAAGGCATACCATTAACTCCCCGGTCCAGCAGTTTTGATGTCAATCGATCAACCGGTCTCAGTGCAGCTAATTTTCATTCACCATGGCTTTGAAGTTAAAAGTCCATGCCGGGCTCAGCGTCAACACAGCGTACATTGTTGTGTTGCAGTGTGCTGCAGGGCACTTCCCTTAACGACGATCAATCGCCTGCCTGCACTCAATAATCTGCAACATGGGGAAGTTTATGCAGATCAAGGAACGGTTGGCCCAGTCGGTTCTGGCGTGCAACCTTGAATAATTATGAAAAAATAGAATTTGCAGTTGGATTAATTGGAATTGCTACTGCTGAATTATTAAAAAAATAATAAGAAAAATTGATTGGTTGAAATACTAAATATTATATTTAAAAGAAGGGATAGAGGGGGTTAATTCCAAAATAAAGAAAAAAATAAAATAAAGGCAAAAAATGTGAAAATGAAGGGAGTATTACACATTATCGAATGCATTATTTGGTCAAATTGACCCTCGAATCAAACGTCAGATTTTTGATGCTGATGCACTCCAGGTGCAGCAAGTAGAATCACACCCACTAGTAGAAATCTTACGATACAAAACGAATCTAATGCAATATGATCAGAAAGCCGAGTACAATGGACTATTATGGTCCGAGTATTCAGAGGCTTTTCCTTCCCTACCTCATACACGCGCATATACAGCTTTCATTCAATAAATCATATGTTGCCTCTCCTTGTTCTTATCGGCCCAATCATATCCGAGAGTGGTTCAATGAACTTTGAGATGCCGTCCATTTTAGATACTCTAGACCTCTTTCATTCACTGTAGCACTGTAGTACTTTTCACGTGATAAATTTGCAAAAATAATATTATTCCATCTTGGCGTCAATTTCCTGAATCTTAAAAATTTCTTGAATTAATGACTAATTAAACCCTGTAACGAAGTCTGTTATACGATTAAGCAATGTTTGTAATTTATGTTATGCAGGTTAACTTTGTTTCCGATTTTGTCACAATTTTGTTTATTCTAGCTTGCAGAAATCCATTCTTTAGTCCACTTTCTAAAGAAATTGATCCATTTTGGAAGGTCCGAATATCGGGCTAGCTTTAAGGCGTTACAGCTTTTTATGAAAATTCCAATAATGCAGGTGATTGTCAAATATTCTGATGAGCACCTTATTTCAAACTTCCCTTGTTTCTCTCCTGTACCTTCACTTCCATGACTTCCATATCTACCTCTTTTTGTATACGATCGAAAAATTTTTTGGCCCCCGACAGTTTTCCAAACTTCAATCTTACCTTCTATTGTATTTAATCTTGAACAAAAATATTTCCGCAGTGCATGGATATTTTCGGAAGGGTTTAAGATCCTTTTATGCCGGCTGATAAATATCACCGAGTTGTTTTATTCCCCTAAATTGTCGAGATATTTGAAAAAATCACTATCCGCCTTATATAAGTTGACATATGTAATTATATTGCAGCAGGACATGCTTAATGAAAGTGGTTGTTGAACTTTTCTTTGAATACTATGAATGAAAGAAAAGTTGTGCACACGTCACTGTTGCTTTCTACAAAATTTTCGACTCCATTCGTCATTTCCTGCTTATCGGTAAACTTTGCTTGTATGACCTTCCACCAACTTTCCGCTGATCGTTTAAGTCCTGCCTATGCGGTACTGTAATTCGAATCTCTTTCTATGGTCGCCCTTTGGCTTTCTTTGCCTTCATCAGAAGTTCCTCAACCCCTTGGACCACTCTTCTTTCCGTTTTTCATCTGTAATCTTCCTTTCCCTTTTCAACCTAGCTGATGACTGGACATTTTTTGAACTGTACAGCGGCAAAACAGTATTGCGGTAGTAAATTATTTCGCTTCTATTGAAATTTTGCGTCGTGGCGTGGCATTTTGTGCCATCCTGATAATCTGTGTAGAGCATTCTAGATACATTCCTTGTTCACGCTGCCCAAAGCCCTTTCAAAATCGATTAAGAGCAATGGAAATGGATATCTGAACTCCAAAGACTTCTCTGAAATGATCGCGAATGCGGAAACCAGTCTGTTCTCTGTCGGTAAAGATTTCGAGATTCTCAGGATAATTTCAGCTACAATCTTTGTGACGTCAGCAAGAACCCTTCCAATTGTGACATTAAAGCCAGATACTCTTCTTCGGAATCTTGACGGTCACCCCTTTCTTCTACTTGCTGGGAAAAATCTCAGATCCCAGGATTCACGGATGAGTGAAAGAGCAGCTCTGCAGAGACAGCAAGAATGAATAATTCTGCGGGGAAACCATTTATCTCAACGACGATGATGCTTTCATTTTTGTTTAGAGAAGCAATCCGTATCCACATGTTACGGTGACTAGTCAATTCATCTACCAGGGGCAGAACTTCACCATATGCTATATAGTTGAGAAAAGCGGTGAAATAGTTCTTCCTCCTTTAAGTTTTTCTTCATCACGATGAGGAGTCGTGTACATCCTTGACACACCAAATCGTAATCATTTGCGTTAGTTTGTGTCCCCTGACCAGGGCAATAACAAATTATTTTGTTTATCTTATCTTTGCTATACTTCTTGCAGCGATACCGCAGCTCAAGCGTATCACTTTCGGCGCCGCTCGTAGTGGTAGTTAAAGCTCTCAATTTTCGTCGCTCTTCCATCCACTTCCAATCTTCTCTTGTTGCGTACCTTCAGGAAGTGGACGGCAATTTCACTTGCGCTCGAACGACAACCGAATTTCGTTGAGCTTTGTTGGTCAAGACTGTCCGACTATCAAGCGATGATCTCGCTTGAAGTCGATGCAGGCGCTTTCTTGCTTCACATATCAAGAAAAAAACTTCTAACTTCATCCCTGATTGCAATGTGGTAGATACCTGATAGATATATATTGTCAATCACTTAAAAGCCAGGCATCGCGGAAAGCCCTAAACCTCTTACCATTTCTCTTCATTATTGTCCCCAAGCAAGGGTCTGTCAGATCACCTCATATGATTGCAATCCTATATTTCAAAGGTCTCTCCTGGGCCGTTGAAATCCTCATAGAAAGCCTCTTTTGTCTCCACATCGTTGGTGCGTGATTACTGAGATTGTGATCGTCTTGCCCCGGAATTTGACAGTTAATCTTCTTTCTCATACCAGTACCTGGTGCATTAAAGCGCGCCTAGTGAGTGCAGTAGGTATTAATCCGACATCATTAGCAGAATGTTCAACGTGTATCCCTGAAATTCTCGCTGAGATTTCTCTTAAGCTGTGGACACTGCTCACTATCGTATCCTCGTGTCATCATACAAACCCATCAATCTGCTTGGATAGCCTTGATTGCGACTAAGGATTATACAGTCGTTGCGAAGATGTTTCGAAGGAGCCATGTAAAGTAATTCTCCTTTTTTTGCCCTGTTCGGTGTTGGGATTGAGTTAGTCATTTTCCTCGTTTGGTCTTGGAGGAATCAGGGGTTTCCCAGTTCACTGTTTCAAATATTAAGCTTTCACTGTTTCGATCGTGTCGACTGAGCCCGGGATGAGTCTAAATTAATTGAATTAGTGGGCGCTAAGTACCCTGGGTTCACCCTCGCGGTGGACATCCTAAACCCCATAATCAGTCCGATACGGTGGTGTCAATTTGGTTTAGGGTTTGGTTTGACTGGTTGTCCCTGTCGTTGTGAACTTTACCGGAACATAATAGTAGCCAATTAGGTACATTCAAAGAAGAGGTTTGTGCGATTGAATGTTATGAGGAAACTGTTCTCCAATTGTAAAAATGCTAATAATGTAAGCCTTAAAGTTGGAAGAAACATTTCAAATACTTTCCATTCAAAGGTCATTAAAATCTTATTTTCCCGGATTATAACAGTACTTTCACGTGCGACTAATGTGTTGAACGCAACAAAAGGAATTAGAAAATTATAACGAAGAAATTTGATTTCTACCTTTTAAGATATCTTGCGCGGATCGTAAAAGTTTCCTTCCTGCAGTTTTAGATGTGGCTGCGATACTGACTGCAATTGGAGCCACTGTAATTCATAGAAAGTCCTTAAGCAACACTCCTGGGCTTTCAATTCAGCTTCCTGCTGTATTGCAGCAGACTGCAGAGTGTTAATTAACATCTTCTCCTTGCCTCCTTGCCTCTGGGTAGTAAGTATAAATTTTGTATTCCTTCATGGCGCCTGTAGCCACTTTGGCGCTATTCATGTTCCGACTTTCATACCATAAAGTTTTTATGTTTATCTATAAACCTGCAGAAAAGATTTTTACGTCACCCAGCTACGCATAAATCGCCTGATTTACTTTAATATCACAAACAATTAGGCTCACGACCATTCCCAATTGCTCAACTCCACATCGACTTTCAACCGCTTGTAAAAGCGCCCGAACGCGCACTGGAAATTTATGTTAATTAGCCGAAAATAATTGAAACTGTAATTATCTCCACCAATTAAGTAATTAACGTACATTTGTGTAAATTGAAAAAAAGTGACATTGAATGTGCAGAAAGTAAAAGTCACCTTGGACCAGTTGAGTAAATTTGCGAGGCACAGATTCCACCCCAAAGGCAGGCAGCCGGCACCCAGTCAATATCGTATGAATGTGAAGCAGATTCTGCTGCCTTGTTGCTGGCAAACATTTCACTTTCAGCCGTGCGAAGTCAAAGCCGGTGGAATGCGGTAATCACCGGCATTGCATTCCGGCGAGGGACGTTTACTCACCGGCGAAATAACTTGAAAAAGTGTTGCAAATTATGCACTATGTGCGGAGACTTAACCGTGAGCAAACTCGTTTGTATTCAAAGATTTGATTTTGAGTCAAATCAAATTGCATAATTTCGAAGTTATACGTGCGATAATAATTATATTTATATTAGGAGAGGTTAGGAAGCCTTCCTCAAGTGACCACCGGTTTCCTAGTGTATATATTCTCACATATTTTTCTGGAATTTCAACACTGTTTGAGCTTCCAGGCTCCCTAATGCTAGGATAGACTCCACTTTTACGCTCTGCACTTCAAAGCTTGCAAACACCCTTCACCCGAAAAGTATTTGCAACACCGTCAATATGAGTTATTATCAGGGAAAAGATGACATAAGAAGGTTGCCGCAAATTCCACTCTTATTCCAATGTTTTTCCAGCTATTTGAAATGTAAGGCTCCAACTCGAGTCGACACTTTCACATGCATCGATTTTGTTGGTCTTCCCGACTATGGGCGCCTGTTCAAAACCGAACGAATCAATTTCACATGTGCAGGCTCACCCTGAAACTGGAATAAATTGTGCTTCTTCCTCCACCTTAACTATCGATTATGTTCTTGACAAGAATTCCCTTGTCAGTTTTGTTTAAAGGATAATTTGTCATTTCTGTCTCGTTAATGCGTGGATTTGAAAAATCGATGGAGGGTGTTTGCCCCGAGAAGAAATGAGAGAGATAACTTGAAAAGAATTCGAAAGGCCTACGTTATTTTCGAGATATTGCACTGTTTGTCAAAGTGGGCTGTTATGTGAAAAATCAATCCTTATTTACGGTCAACATGCATATGAAGCCGAAACATCAAATCGGTCTGCAAGTGAACTGTAGTTCACCTACTCAGTGAAAGGAATCAAAGTATTTTTTGGACGTAAATATTTGTTGACTTATTAAGGAGCATATCCTTTGGAAAGGGATGTGTGTGTCATCTAACACCGTCTCATAGTTCCAAGTGCGAACTGAGTGGAAAATTTCGACCACCTTGCTATTCTCATCGCCTGGTAAAAGTGGTAGGGGTTGGGAACTTACTCAATCCAATGAACAAAAAAGTCAAATTAATTTAATTGCTTGCCGCAATAAGTCGTGCCAGGAGAATGCGTTTATTTTTCTTTTTAATCTCCAATTGGTCCCTTCTATTTTGAAAAAATGGTAGGCGGTTATTATACTAATTTTTGTAATAAAGGGGGTTTATTCATTAAGGAATTTTCCAATGAATATCTAAATAAAATTAAGTCTTGACATTGAATTCTTAAAATGTGGAAGATATTGGACCTTTACGTGTAGGACAAATACGAAGACTCTTTAAATACCGGCGTAACAGGCAGGTGTAAAAAGCTTCGTGTATTTCTTATGTTTCACTTGAATCTAGTCTGTGATTTATTTGTGTTTAAAATGTCAAATTATTCATTTGAGTGTGATATCAACATTTTTTGTCTTGGCCTATAGCGAATTTAAACGAATAAGACAATTTTGACCTACTATAGACAGCTGTATTATATTAGCACAGAACAGTCCCAACTTGATCTCGGTGTTGAGATAACTAAGCGGACAAAGCTTCAAAGACGGTTCTAGCGCTAATAATTCGTCGAGATCAAGTTCGGTGCTACCGTCAGTAAAAACGATGTTTCGGTGATGTACACATTGCACCACTGCTCCAATGTTCTACCCGCTAACGCAAATATGAGGAGTCTGATGACCCGTCAGACTGGGAACCTTGGTTTTGATGGTGTTTCTCTTCAGTCCGACGCGACTCGCCTCTCTTTCTAAACACAGAGCGATTTGGCCAATTCCATAACTTTGTGAGAAAGAAACAGATGTCACGAGCATAATCAAGGTATTTGAGGAAAGACCTCACGGTCCATTTAAGTGATCCATATCCATCGGGCAAGGCGGCGTGAAGAACATCACCCATAACAAGAAGAATTAATATTGGCGACACGAGAAAACCGTGGCGAACTCCGCTTTTCACTCCAAAATCCTCTGAGATTTTGCTGTATCTCTCCGTGCAATGAGCACTGCAAATACACTTCCTGTTCATGCTGTCGAAAGTCTTCTCGAAATCGATGAAGAGTAGATAAAGTGAAGATCTGAGCATTGCAAGCTATTCCAAAAGGATCTGTAGGGTGTTGATGTGATCAATGCAGGAAAGTCCAAAGCGGAAACCACCCTGCTTTCTGATGATAAGGTTCTGGGATATTTTCCAATGCGCTCTAGGATAAATTTAGCTATAATCTCTGCAACGGCTGGGAGCATACAAGTATTTCGGCAGTTATCCGGCTAAAAACCTTAAACTTCTGTGGAATGTTAATAATCGCCGTCTTCTTCAACTCACTCAGAAAGATCTCAGATCCCAGGATTTACGGATGAGAGTAGATAAGAAATTTTGCAAGCGCTTCAGGGACTGCGATGAACATGTGACGGTTAATTGACTGTGAAACGTGATTAAATGTTCCTTCAACCTATTAAGAAGGTCATCCCGTGCGTCCGATCCGGGGAATCGATTTTTTAGCATCAATTGTATCTAGATATAGTGGAGAATATTTGGGCAAAGTGATTTTTCGACATTTGGAGTCGTTCGGAAATTACAGTGGTAAATAGCTAAAGTGTCGTATGCCAGGTTTATGTCTGTCGCCGTAGCGCGCTTGTTGAAAATCGTCTGCTACCATAGCCCAAAATATTTTCAGCGAAATTCTTTGCAATTTTCACGACTTATTCAGAACATATTTCTATGGTTTACAAACAAAAAGTTTAACAAGGCACCAAAAATTTACCTTTCAGTATTTTCAATAATCCTAGTTTGCGAACCGTGGTTAAGTCCGTGCCGTCCATGTTTAAGAAATCTGTGTGATACATAACCTTATTACAATCAGTTCAATGTCCATCTGTCCATCTGTCTGTCTGTCACTCCCGATTTACTCTGAAACGGCTAAACCAATTCTCACAAAATTTGGTGAGAATATGTAGCTAGTGTGCCATTTTGTGTTGAGTTTGCAGGGGGCTCCCCATGCATGCGAAAGGAGGGTGTAATTTTTTTCCACAGGATATGGTCATACGTCATATCAGTGCTTTTCGAAACTGATCTTATTTCTGATATTGGGTAAAACATAGGTGCGACAGGCCTTGAAATGTGCTACTCTAGATAAGAGTAATCGTCGGCTCTGTTTTGGGCCACCGAAGCATTCCTGCCAGTGTTGAGCTGATAGTTGCAAATTTTTGCCTAGTAACTTTTAAGTGGGGTTTACAGCTTGGAGTCTAAGGTTACTTCCAGGTATTTCAGCTAACTGATAGCTGAGACCTAACAATATGTGCTCCAATTCAAATTTCAACAGTTTTCTGTTTCCACCGCCTTGAAAAGGGTGCCAATTTCATCTTGTGTTCAGTAAGCTTCAGCCCGAAGTTTTCAACCCAAGACTTGATCGTATATGTAGTCTCATTCGCATAGATCTCTACTTTGTGGGGCTGATTACATGTTATGACCTTTCCAATGGCGTCTGCGAATTTGCCGACAACGGCTTGCGTAGCTATTGAGAGCCATAGAACGCAATCGTTCATTAAGTTCAACAGCAGAAGACCCAAAGTTTGTGGAAATCGTGCCTTTATATCGTACATCTTCGAAAGTAACTTCCGCTGTTAGAATTAGTCTAAGATTATATTTAACATATAGTTTGTGGTTTGCGCCACGATGAGCGCTTCGATGATATGGTTCCATCTGACAGAATCGGACGCGTCCTTGATGCCGAAAGTCACCAGTGCGCAGTATTTTCCTTCATCGTAGGCTTTTCTGGTTAGCTCAAAAACCTGATTGGTAGCAACAACCGCTGGCCGAGCGTTTCGAAAATCAACTTGCCTATTTAATAAATATTCGTTACTATCAATTATTTGACATAGCCAGTTATAGATTATCAGCTCGAGGACCTTATAAATACCTTTGCGAAGTTGCTTGGTGCCATTCTAATTACCAGTTTTAGTGTTTTGTTGGAGGTTTGATCAATACGGACCGCTGCGGTATCTCGGACTCTTTTCACTGTGTCCAGAACTGCGCCAGCGGCTACAGCAGGGATTTCTCCGGCGCTCATTGGTATAATTGAGAAGGTACCTCCCGGATGTTGGGGAAACAATGCTGAAACTATCTCCCACCACAATCTAGGGTACGTAATATGAGGCGTATTTCTTTCGCGTAAACTGCACCTGAAGCGGTTCGAAAGGCAGGGCACCCCCTAAGTGATGTTCTTACGTTTACCGCGCTCAGTTTATGTGTGCCAGGTAAGACATGCAGCGCCGATACCCAAACTGGGGCTGTATATAGCAAGATGAAACTCACCACCCCGGCTGTAACCAGCCTACAAGTATGCCTCCTACATTGGGGATCATTCTTCCCAGAGTGGCAGTGAATGTCGCAAATATACTCCGCGTACTGCTTAAAAATGATCTTTGCATCTATCATCACTCCCAATTATTTGATGGCTGACTTGGAAGTGATAATATGACTTCCAAATCGAATGCGATGTGGAAGTCTTAATAATACTGATTGCTTCGCATGAGTGTAGCTCAGCATCGTCGAGATGCTTTGCAACCGCAATCAGCTCTATGTACCCTGCCACCGTGGAATCCTTCGGAACCGGAAGATTAAGAACATCGTTATACATGATGTTCCACAGTAGTGGCACCAGACCACCAAAACGTGCGTTATTGCAATTGGCTGTGCACAATATAATGAGCAAGGTTTTCCACGTCTAGAGTTACTAGCAACCAATCTAAACAAGTCGGAATACCGGAAGCTCGCGCTTTGGGTATAAAGGTTTTGTGTTCATCTTATGTAAGAAATTTCAACGCACATTTTTCTATCCGTATATAACTACAAATCCAACATAATCCTTTATATTTTTCCAAACTACGAGACATACGTACACATTACGCTCACCCTAAACAAACAAACTGCCTATTTCCGAATACTGTACATATATATGCACGTATATCAATTGATCGTACCCATATTTCCGATTTACTTCTTATATCTATCTATATTAGGTACTACCCGCAAAATTCATTAGCACGCGTATACTATATACCTACATTCACACATGTCTGGTTGGAGTAATTGATATTCACATACAAATGATTAAAAAACTAAAACAAAATAATTCTTTGCGACCCCATCCATAACAACTCATTTCGTTGTGGTATTGACGAAATGATATGTGATGATGACGTCATGCGGGTTGTAGAGTGCACGAAATTCACAAAAAATGGTAAAGTTTTACCCCCTATAACTTTGTTAGTAATAATTGGACTTTCTTCAAACTTGACCAAACTATGCACTATGTTCTTCCTTATACGCATGCCAGATTTTATACTTCTGGGATGAACATAAAGGGGGGTGCCGGGTAAATTTCTAAAATGCGGAAATATACTATTATTAACTTTATTTGTGCAGATATCGGAAGCGGATATATTTTGAGGCCTAGATTTAGTAGAGATGCACCGCTGTGATTTTTTTCAAATTTTTCGGTTGGATAGGTTCTGAGAACGAGGCCTGTTACACTTTTTGGGGGTCATATTTTGAGCCCTCACTCCCCTATGTTTCACCCAATATCAAATATTGAACCAGTTTCGAAAAGTACTAATTGAGACCTTTCATTTGATACCCCACATGGCCACATTTTATGAAAAAAAAATTTGCACCCTCCATTCACATGTATGGGGAGCCCCCCCTTAGACTTGATACAAGATGGCGCCACTTACTGCATGTAAAGGGAACACCAGATTACATACTCTCACCAATTTTCGTGATAATCGGTCTAGCCGTTTCCGAATAAATCGGGTGTGACAGACAGACAGACAGACATACAGACAGACAGACAGACAGACAGACAGACAGACAGACAGACGGACAGACGGACAGACGGACAGACGGACAGACGGACAGACGGACAGACAGACACCGTCTCGATTCTAATAAGGTTTTGTTTCACACAAAACCTTAATAAAAAACAGTTGATTTCTTCCTAAAGGGAGACGGGCTATTTATTTGTAAATACGAATTTCGGCCGCAAGTTCATTAGCACTTCTCATAATCTGAAAATGGCACTTTATAGATTCCCCTGGACTCGTGTTCTAATTTGCGGTCCTTTGGGGCATTCTAGCCTGCTTTTGGGCTGATGAATCCTACTGAATGGCATCATGGCGCGATTTTTAACCCTCATCGTTTTCACAAATTTCGATGAAGCCTATTCTTCTTTCCCTTTTCAAAGTATTAATGGGGGATGTCAATGTTCTTACTTCATGCCGTTTCACCTTTTTCTAAATAAGTTTTTCAATAATCAACGGTTGGAAGCCGTTTTTCTTCACTCCGGTGTCGATAATATGTTCCTTTTTTTCCTAAATCTTTCAGTACTGATGGCAATGGCGTTGGGCGTTAGGAAGAAATCAACTATTTTTCATTCAGTCGCAATGTTTACTGCTATGATACAAACCTTTTCATAAATATCCCTTTCGGCCAAGCCTGTAACCCATTTGATGGCATCGATGGTTGATCAGGGAGCAATCTGTTATAGATTACACCCTTCAGCATTTTTCCAAGCTATAGGCGCATGGCTCACTTGGAGGTTTGCTAGCCTTAGACAATAGTACCAACTTTCGCCATTTCTATGTTGTAGGGAATATCGCCTCAGACATGCAAGCTTCGAGCAACTCGACGAACATGTCCGGCCACACTTTCACTACTTTAACGAAATTGGCCCTCTCAAACGGCAGACAACCTATCCGATTCGAACTTTTCATGCCGTCAAAAGTTTCTGCCACTGGTAGTCGCATTGTGGGCGTTTGACTACTACCATAGGCTTTTCTCAGACCCACAACGAATTCATCACCCAGTTCCTCCAGCTTAAATTGCTCTTTCAAGGTAGTGCAACTTTCTCCTCTGGGTGCTATCAATTTTTTCTAAGGTTGATTTTTTCAACTCAAACATTAGATCAAATATTAGATTTTGGGCCTAAATTTTTCAGGTCGGAGTCAGCTTTGACCTTTTTAAGGTTTTGTATAAAACAAAACCTTATTAAAATCGGTTTATGCCCTTTCAGCTCATCTTAAAATCATGAAATTCTGTTGGAATAAGCTAAGCTGGTTAAGCTAATATATAAAACATGATCCTACTAAGTTTGGTGAAAATTGCACTATTACTAGTTGTCGCTTCTGTGCAAATTCTAAAACCTTAAATGTCAGTATCACGCCAAAGTGAATATTCTGACACAATGTATGCATCACGTGCAATTGGAACAATATTTATATATAAGAAATGCACAAAACCGTTCATCCGATTAAGAAACTAGTTTTCCTACTGTTGAGCAATAACTGGATTCGTAAGCGAAACATATCGAAATTCGGTAATTAAAGCCTTGCAAGAAGAAAAGGATGTAATACACAAGCGAAGGTAGACAATCCTTGAGTGATGATCTCGCTTGAGGACGATGTCAGTGTCCCTATTGTTTCAGATATGCTGAAGGCAACTCCTGGTTGTTCGTTGTCGGTCTGTTGAGATCCAATTGACTTCATGGCAGGTTTTGTGTTGCCCCACCACATGCCCAAGCGAGGTGTTATAAGAGAGACCTTGTCATTCAAATCGCACCTCACGATTTCAATGTCATCTTCAGGAAGTCTGTTCTGGACTTCGTCGAATAGCTTTTGGAAAACCCCTTCTCCTCTACATCGGAAGTTTTCGTTTATGCATAATATTACACTATTGGGATACTCTTCATTCTGGAACTGTTAGTATTCTAACTGTTAGTATTCTGTTTGGCGATGCCAAGGGTTCCCTCCTCGTTGGGGTCGTCAATGGCGGAGTTGTCGACACGTATTTCGTTTCAACTTTATTCATGTATAGTCCAAGATTTCACAGCGTCTTATCAGAGCGACATATGATGCCACAAAATGTCACGTGCTGCAAGCTTGCATCTAGCCATCGATATCATTTCTTCTATTTATCGGTGACGTTCTTCGTACCGCCTTGTCCGGAGGACGTGGAGGAGTTCAATGAACTATGGCATCTCACCTTCACTTTGTTGTGACATCTGTTTGTTGTGTCCTACTGGGTCATGGTCTTTGACCAAATGGCTCTGGGAAGAGACGTATGCGGCGTTGGACTGAAGATAAATACCAACAAAACTAAGGTTCTCGGAATGTCTGGTCATTGTGCTCTCTCTGTCTGCATTAATGAGTAAAGCATCGAAGGCGTTAAACAATTTGTATATCTAGGAAGCATGGATGGATGTTGCCAGATCATTAACAGTGCTAGATCAGCTTTCGCTGCTCTGTCTAAAATTTGAGTTTTGGACTAGTTCTTTCTGGATCGCTATGTGGGAGTAGCAAATGAAAGTGCCCTCACTATCACTCGAAAAGTCAAAGTCTTTATCAACACCTGTCTTCGTCATGCCATCGGAGTACGCTGGCCTGATACTATCTCAAACGAAGAACTTGTTTGGTGCACAGACCTAGCACCCGTACGTAAAATGATTGGAAGGCTGAAATGGCAGTATATAGGTCGCCATGTAGTGGAATTCACTCTCCCAAGGTTGCAAGCATCTCGGGAAGTCCTCTAGGGATCTGAAGCGCGTTTTAGGTAGCCGGGAACGATGGCGCATAGGTGTGGTTGACGCGCTATACCCCACCAAGGGGTAAATGGCAACAGTATATATACATATATGTATATATATATATATATATATATAAACAAGTGCAGAAAAAAACTGTAGATTCTATTAAGCTAACAAAAACACTAATCGTATTACATTATATAGACTTTAATTGAAGCCAGGGGCGAAATTGGACCGGTAGTTAGCGCCAAGACGGAAGATAGAGAGCGGCAAAAAAACACGACCATATCAAAATCGATACAGCTAATATAGTGAACAAAGATTGACATCGCCAAAGCAGATTGTAACTTTGTATAGGTCAAACAATTTGTTTATTTACGAATCTTACGTTCTAAACTACAGGATATAATGGCGAATTGCGTCAGCGACCAAACTAGCTTTGCAATTCCGTTCTCACTGCAATCCGAGACCCTGACAGTGACATCGGAGGAGCTGGTCAACACATTTGTGCGGTAGATTCCGCAAAAGTCTTTCATGCAAATAGGAGTTCTTTGTTAAGTCATGAGCATAAAAAAATATTTAGTTGCCCAGGTATGTAGCGACTGTAGATATCGGGAGAACTCCGAAAAGAGTTCTAAGCGGACTTGCGCAAGAAAAGCAGTCTACGCGACTGCGCTTGAATCGGAGGACGCGATCGAATAAACTTGAATCTCTATATCCGGAAACGTGGAGTGAGACACAGGCTGATACTCCTTGGAAGTGTAAAATGCTGGAAGATATATGTTTTAAATGAATGCATGTAGATGATATTTTTTTGAAATTTCAGCTTAAGAGTTTACTTGGCTTTCATGCTTTACTGGGCATGCAGTGAGAAGTACAATACCAAACAGTCGCCTGGCACTTCTTCAACTTCTGGCTCTTTTCATTAGGCTGTCCTCAATAAGAATATTTGTCAAAGCGAAAGCCATGTGGGTCATGTGCAAACGTCTCCTGGCGCTTCAAGGCCACCTAGAAAAATAGTTTCAATAGAACCATTTACTTTCTTAATTGATCCATTCAGTGTTGTTTTCATTTAATTCACGCCACGCGCAACAGGAAAGTCTACCTGATCATCCACCAGCCATTTATCATGAATGGCGCCCATCAGTGGGGTTGCATAAACACAAAAGCTCGACTCTTTTTGTTTGCTACGCATTAACATTTCATATTCATATTTCACACACACTTTCCATACGCTCTATAAATTATGTTGTGTTCCCCAATCGATTACCATGTAATAAAATAATCTTTATATGTCATTTTAGATGGATGACTTCTTTTGAGCGAAAGCACTCCCTTTAATGGCAATAAGGCAGTCCCAATAGATGCGTACAATATGCTTGTGGAGGCCTTCGAATTTTCATTTCACTTCTTTTCATCCATCTGAATGGGTTTGGCCATCGTGAATCGAGTCTTAAGATGAATTGCATCTATTTTGGATGTAGGCTTCTATTTACATACTTGGTTCATTTGAATATTTTTTACTTACTCAAAAACTATTTCTAAGGTAAAATCATTTATCAATTTCATAAGCACTCAAATGTGGAGCAAACTAAGGGGGCCGAGAAAGGTTAAGTGTAATTTTGGAGGCTTGGTTGAGACTGCGGTAGATATCCGGTCTCTGGTACTTTGCGGAAAAGTAGTTTTATGTGCCTTTTAGAAAGCAGATATAGACGCCTTATCTATACCTACATTGATCAATCCAATCAATCCGCTTTTTAATCCGACCCTGATAAACTTCCACAAATTAAACTCATTTATCAAAACTTTTGGAAGAACTCTGAATCTCAGGGGATTTATGTAGTTGTATTTCTGTAACTGCATGGGTATAGCGAGATTGATAAACATGTACCAGCAGTTGCAAATAAGGAGTTACTTATGGTTAAGCCAGGACGATATAAAGTAATTTGAGAGCTTCCCGTGATTTAAAGGTATCACATGATATATTCTGACAAATTAATATTTTCTTTAGTTTTTACGTCGCAATCATAGACCACACTCTCATCAATCAAAACAATACCAGCAAATCTGGGAAGTTTTGAAACAGCAGTAAAACCCTAAGTGATGGAAAGATAAGTTGATAGACAGGTTGACAGTCAATTATAAACTCCAGATGGTCGCAATGTCCACAATTGAAAAATAAATGCATACAATTCAAGTGATTACCTAATTGAAACATTTGCTTTTCCTCAAAGAGTTAGAAACTTTTTAATGGCAGCGATCACATTAACGTTCAATCCTGGGGTCTTCTAAATATGGATTTGGAAAAATAATTGAACCTGCGCACTTACGATCAAATTAATCTCGAGTAGATCTCTTGAACTAACTAGTAAAGTACTTAGCATACTGCTAAAGGTAAAGTAAGCGACTCCAGATTTGGGCTTGGTACTTCTTTGGTGACTCTAATAGGAAAGAGTGTTTACCCACCCACTTCAAACTCGGATTAATACGAGTATCTGAAACGAAAAAAGACCCTTCAGCAACAACTGATGAACTTGAATTCGTGAGATTAGCGCTGGAAAATTGGACACGGAAAAACACTTTGTGAGTTTGACAATTATTTTTCTGAAATATACCTAGATTAATTGAGATGTACTGGAAGCTCATTTCAATGCGAGCTGGCTTCTTGAACGTGCTTTTAGTTGGTGGGAATTTTTTCGGTACCTTGGAAGTGCTCTTTATAGATAATTAATGAATATGGATTATTATCTGATATGATGACTATAATAATGTATATGTATATGGGTGGCTAAGCAAATAAATCAGGTCGTCCAAGCACTTAAAATTTCGGCTTTGCTCGAAATTGGAAGAAAGGTACTTTTTCACGAATAGATTGAGCACACGAATTGACAGGTGAGCAACCTTTGCTGAATATTGACAATATGAATATTTTATTACTAGAATAAAGGTCTCACATATGATTATTAGTTCTTGCTTCATATTGATGTCAGCAGTACCATGGTATATTCTCCATTACAGTAATTTCAAAAAAAAATGTTATAATTCATCTTCCCTTATAGATCTTTTGTTACATATGCCTGCCTCCATCTAACATGAAATAGAGTAGGATCAAAGTTAACATGATCCTCCTCGACAGACCCTTTCAATTTACTGCTGCGCCTGCTTCCATTGATATCAAATACATTGTGTCGTGCAGGGCTGTCAAGCTCTGGCCAGTGTTCAGGACAAACTTCGCTATGAAATCTCTATTTAGGCTGAGGTAGGAGACCGACGATGTGCTGGTTATGACACAGCAGTTCTTACCGACGAATCAAAAATGGGCTGGAAGTTTTCTTGTGAATTCTACAGTTATGCAGTAGGCGAATCTGGCGTGAACTAGCTCTTTATTGCAGTTTGTTTGTTACTAGATGTCATAGTAGTCCAGTTTTCTATTCTCCTTTTTCTTCAGCCTTTGTCCCGTTCACAAGCGGGGTCGTCTCGTCGTGATCGGGTTCGCCATTTGGCTCTATCGAATGCCTCATCTGGATGCAATCTCGAGGCTTTCAAACCCCCTTCCAGCGTATGAAACCATCGTTGTTTAGGTCTGCCTTTTGGTCGTTCACCATCGACTTCGATGTTCAGACCAAACTTGGCAAGTGAATTCTCGTTTGCACGAATTGCGTGACCATACCATCGAAGACGCCTCTCTGGCAACTTTTTCACGATCGGTGCAACCCCATAATGATCGCGGATATCCTCATTTCGAATGTGATCTAAACGTAGTAGTCAAGTTTTCCATTGGCGAGATATTATAGTTCATTGGTATTAACGACCCGGCACTCCTTTGTACACCGTTCTGTGTTATAAAGGCAGCGTAATCTTTCCTCCTCCGTCCTGTTTTGTTTTTTTCTTTTGCTGAATATCTCTTTGGCGGCAATTACTCGTGAGGGTGAGTATTTTTCTCCCTTCTACCTGACCCTATATGATTACATAAGTTAATAGTAATTCTTTTAGCAAGCTGCGAGCTAGGATGAAACCTTATAGTGTTTGGGGCTTTTTTACATGCGTAATATTTCATTCGTCTTGTCTAATGACAATCTGACGTTCTAGTGCCCCGTAGCTTCCCCAATACACTCCTTTCAATTCCCAGTTTCCATCCAAATATCCGGTCTAAGTCTGCCTTAGTAAGGAACTGGGATGTCTCCCGATTTTGCGCCGAGCTCAACCAATTCGATATCCAAAAAAACTGTCTGGATTCCCGGCCTACGTCATCGCTCCATCTCAGACAGGGTCTGCCACGTCTTCTTTTTCTACAATAAATACTGCCCTTATAGACTTTCCAGCCTAGATTATCCTCAGCCATAGGGATGAGGTGCAACCTGTTGAGCCGGATTTTATCTATAATTAGACGGTCGTAGTATTGTTCATAAATTTTGTCTTTATTTAGGCTACGAAATCGCTCATCCTCATGTAGGAGGTGTATACCGTAAAATGTTACGGCTGAACTTTGCCGACGAAGACACGAGCGAGTGGCTCAGGCAGTACTGCTCCTCCCTTAACGATGTGTGGGAGGGTGCGCGACTAACCTTGAAAAGGGTCTCTGAGCTGCCATCGATCAAAAGTGCTTTCTCTGGCTCCCAGAAGAAGAGCGAAATGGTGTCGGGGTTCTGGAACAACTTGGTGTACAGAACAACCTTAACACTTCCACCTGGTTGCTGCTAGGCAGCAAAACAGGAGAGAGAACCGATAGGTCGGGAACTTTTCTCACTATCGGCGTTCCCGAACCTGATGTTAAGATAGTTCGGGAAAAATCGGGTTGCCGGCTCTACTATGGGCTGGGGACCGTCACGTTACAAGTGTCGGCTGCTAAAACCATTGAAGGGGACATGCAGCCCCCGGCATCTACATCTGAAACATAGATGAGATGCCACATCTCCCAAGTAAATTTGCAGCATTGTAAAGCGGCGACTGCACTTATCAGTCGTCGGATCAATAGCTGCAAGACATTTATATACCTCATACAAGAACCGTGGGTTGTTGGTGGGGCAGTCAGGGGCCTAAACTTCCAACATGCTGACCTATTGTATGCCAATGGAAGCGATCGACCCCGCACCTGCATGGTAGTCTCCAAAGACTTCCAGGCTAACCTGGTTAACGATCTATGTGATGGCGACACCACATCGGCTAAGCTAACCATAAAAAGTCAACAGGGAGATAAAGAGATACTATGGTGCTCTGCATACTTCCCCTACGACGCAGAAGACGTTTCCAGTGGAACATTCATCAGAGCTATCCAATATGCCAAAAGTAGAGGCATGGGGGTAATAGCAGGATGTGATGTCAACGCTCACCATATATGCTGGGGAAGTTCGAACATCAATGCAAGAGGATCGAGACTACTGGAGTATCTAGTAGGAACCGATTTGCAGATCCTAAATGTGGGTAATGAACCCACTTTCTTCAACGTGGTCAGGCGAGAGGTCATCGACATCACGGTGGCATCTCCTGACATCGCGGCTCTGATCGGAGAGTGGAGAGTATCAAACGATGTCACACTCTCGGATCACAGACGCATTGATTTCGTTATGGGCATGGATCTACCTCCACCCACTCCATTTCGGAATCCGAGGAAGACAGATTGGGTAATGTATCAAACAGAATTGAACGCCCGAGTCACGATCCCTGGGAGGCGCATCAAATCCATTGCTGGAATTGAGAAGACAAACCAGACGATCACAACTAGCATGAGAGAAGCTTTCGAAGAAAGCTGTCCACTCAGGATGCCAAAGAAGGCTAAAACACCATGGTGGAACTCGGATTTGGCAAAACAGAGGAGAACGACAAGGATGCTCCATAATCGTGCTCTGAAGGGCGAATCAAGCACTAGCTGGAATCGCTATAAAGAGGCACAGAAGGCTCTAAAGAAGAGCATAAGATCGGCCAAACGGTCATCTTGGAGACGCTTTTGCGAAGAGACTAACTCTCTTGAGGCAACCTCAAAGCTGAAGCGGATTCTGGTCAAAGAACGTAGCCAGAAACTGGGTTACTTACGTTTACAGAATGGGAAGTACACAGAAACCGACGAAGAAACGGCAAATCATTTGCTTGAAGTACACTTCCCAGGCAGCATCCAAAATCTAATCTCGGGGCCAACAGGTGCATACAGCCCTCAGCCGAGAGGTTGGAATCTGGCATGCAAAGTAGTATCACTGGAGCGAGTGAAATGGGCATTTAGCTCGTTCCACAGATATAAGTCTGCAGGTCCGGATGGCATCATTCCTGCGCTAGTAATAGAAGGAATGGATGCCCTGGGTCGACACATTCGGAATATATATCGGGCATGCCTAGCACACGCTTATATTCCAATTAGATGGCGGGATGTGAAGGTGTTGTTCATTCCCAAACCAGGAAAACCCACCTACACAGACGCAAAAAGCTTTCGACCGATCAGCCTAACGTCCTTTCTGCTAAAAGGACTAGAAAGATTAGTAGATCGGTTCATAAGGGATACACACATTCCTAAATGGCCACTTCACCATAGGCAACACGCCTACCAGAAAGGCAAATCCACGGAGACAGCACTCCATGAACTTACGGCAAAAATTGAAAAGGCGATGTCCGATAAAGAATACGCTTTAGGCGCATTCATGGACATCGAAGGTGCCTTCAATTATGCGTCATTTGCGGCAATTTGTGATGCGGCAAGACAGCATGGAATCGAACCGCTGCTAATCAGTTGGATCCTTCACATGCTAGAGTGGAGAAAAATCCACATATCGGTCGGCCAGAAGTCTATTGAAGCAGGATGTCTCAGGGGCTGCCCACAGGGAGGGGTTCTCTCTCCACTTTTATGGCTCTTGGTGATGGATACCCTGCTGTGGCTCCTGGAGGACAAAAAAGTCTTCGCGCAAGCATTTGCGGACGACCTAGCCGTAATAATCACCGGCAAGTTTGCGGACACAGTATGTGACCGCTTGAGTGCAACTCTGCATGTAATCCACAGCTGGTGCCTCCGCAATGGACTCACGGTGAACGCTAGAAAGACTGGACTAGTTATGTTCACTAAGAATGTCAGGTGGGGCGGCTATACGCTACCCACCTTAGCAGGGGCGGAAATCCAGCTGGCACAAACAGTCAAGTACTTAGGAGTACATTTCGACTCCAAGTTAACGTGGAAGCATCATATCCAGGAACAATACCAGAAATCCTGCAGATTGCTCTGGTGCTGTAGGAATGCGATAGGTAAGACCTGGGGACTTTCACCTAAACGGATATATTGGATGTATACATCCATAATAAAACCCATTTTGATGTATGCATGCATCGTCTGGTGGCCAAGACTGAACTTTGCTAACAGCAGGAAGCTGCTAACGCAGATTCAGAGACTTGGTTGCCTAAGTATTACTGGAGCAATGAGTACTACGCCGACTGCGGCACTTGAAGCCATCCTAAAGTTACCCCCCATCCACTTGGAGGTGAAACGGAAAGCAGTAAACGACGCATATAGGCTCGATACCATTGGGGCGTGGAAAGGCGGCCAATCCGACGGGCATGCGTCTATATGGAAATTCCTTGAAAAACATCCGGTAGCCCTGATGCCGACCGATCATATGGTTTCCAGATTCGTCTTTGAAAAGACATACACTGTCGTAATCACCGAAAGAGAAGAATGGTCGACAAGTGGCCATGAGTCTTTTCAGATTACAGACCTAATAATCTTCACCGACGGGTCAGTCACGGAGGATGGATCGGGTGCAGGCGTGTTCTCGGAGAATCCGATTATAGAACTGGCCCGACCCCTCGGAAAAATGACGACCATATTCCAGGCGGAGATATATGCCATTTCATTGGCAGCAGAAGAATGTCTGCGACAAAAATGGAGAGGTCGCACCATTCGAATCTGTTCCGACAGTCGGGCGGCATTATCAGCACTAGATGGCAACAACATATCAAGCCAGTTGGTGTGGAGTTGTCGTCAGGTGCTGCTGAAACTTGGCCGACTGAACGAAACATTCCTAATGTGGGTGCCGGGGCACTCTAACATCGCCGGTAATGAGGGAGCTGATAGACTGGCTCGCCGAGGGTCTGGATCCACAATGGTGGGCCCAGAACCAGCTCTTGGAATCCGACCATCTACTGTCAAGTCTACTCTGAAAGGTGAAATTGCAAGGATTCACGCAACCGAGTGGAGAAATTTGGACTCTTGCCGGCAAGCGAAAATCCTTGTAAGGGAGCCTAGGGACACTAGAGCGGCATTTTTGTTGTCCCTTAAGAAGTGGGACATGAAAACCCTAGTAGGGCTTTTGACGGGACACTGCCCCTTAAACTACCATATGGAAAAGATTGGGGTAGTGGTTTCGGCTGTGTGCAGCCAATGTGAGGAGGAGGAGGAAACTGCCCTGCACTTTTTATGCAGCTGCCCGGCATCCTCAGATCTCAGACGAAGACACCTTGGCAAGGTTTTCTTCAATGAAGAATCTGCACACTCTCTGCCTCTTGAGAATGTTCTCAGATTCGCTAAAGCCTGCGAACACCGTAGGCAGGAAGCCATTGAATAGGCAACTTACGGGGATAGTACAATGGGCCTAATAATGGCCTGAGTGCTCGGAGCTGCGGCTCCCCCCATTTAACTAAACTAACTAGGGAGGCGAAAATTGGGAGGAGGGTTCTTCCTTGGAAGGCAGCCAAGAATTATCAATTTTTCTTACTAAGAACCCAAGTCTCCAAGAAATACATGAGGACTGGCAAGATCAGCATCTTGTACAGTAAGAACTTTGACCCTATGGGGAGATGCTTCGAACGAGACAACTTTCGTAAGTTGAAATAGGCTCTGCTGGCTGTGAACAGCCTTGCCCAGATTTCATGAAAGATGTACTTTCCTATCTTTATTGTCCTCATTTGACCAGTGCTATTTGATGCTGCTGACTGTGCAACCCAAAATCTCGCGCCGCCTGCGCGATTTAGAAGAAGGTAGACTGTATATCTCGTGTTGTTCCTCCCATGGTGTTAATATCGCCAGCATAGGCCATTAGTTAGATAGTTCCTGTGAGTTGGAGTGTAAGAATACATTTAAATATCTTTTTTACGACAAGCAGTAACACGGGACTAAATAGAATAGAAATTTGTGGACTAGCCATTTACAAATTTCGAAATTCAACTGCTACGATCTTTAGCTATCGAAAGCGGACTATAATTGGTTCTGGAATGTGCGCACGTTCCTCGAAAATCGTATCGAAGGTTCCCAGAATGCTCCTATTCTCCACCTTCAGACAGGGTTCTGACTACAAGTTTCCGGTGCAGGTTCAAAAGTATCACAATTGAACAGGACTGATAGAGACTTCCGATATGGCGGAGAACGACGCTTTCTACGAGCAATTAGGTCATCACGCCAAATAGCCTTTATGAATATCGAATTGGTGGACCTCGGCGTAAAATCGGGATATCTGGAGTTCCTTACTAAGGCATGTGTAGACTGGATACCGGTTGTTAGACCGCTGATGATGAAGAATGGGTCGTCATCAGAAGGAAGAGGTTCATCACCTGGCCAACTGCTCCACCATCGAAATAGTTAAATGAATACAAGAGATTGAATGTTATATTTGCTGACGTGAGTGATGGCAGGGAACGTGCTGGAACTCCGATACCTTGCGAAATCCCGGCAAGTTCAGCCTAGTGGGCGCCGTGATAGAAGATAGGTTTGTTATCGCATTAGTTAGGGGGTGCTCAGAGGTGGAGGTGAGGAAAACGAGACGGCAACCCTGTTGGCCAAACCAAAACTAAGTGGCCGAGGAGAACCTCCATAGTGGTGGCACCGGGAGACGCTGTACTTTCTTTGGCTTGCCGGCCGTGAGGCAGTAGGCGAATGCTCCAAAGGCCTAATCAGGGCGATCAGATCAGATGTTTCAAACTTCTTATCGAAGTGAAACTTCGTTGTCATGTTATCCCTTGGTATCAGTAATTCGGGATACTACCCAGAAAGAATATCAATCTTCCTTCGATTTAGGCAGTTCCCCGCCTTACTGATACTACCGGCCATCCTGAATATTGCCCTCTTTGCCTGGGATTAATCCCAGAAGGACCTCCTGGGATGCCGTTGGGCCTTTCTCTATAGAGCAGGGACATTTCTGGAAAACTACTAGCTATTATTGGAACGACAGATGATGGCGCAAAATGTCTCGTGCTGTATCGAGGTAAAATCTCGGAGGAGTTCGAGGTCGAAAGCGAAGTCCGCCAGAATTGAATTTTCACACCGATATTATTTTTTCTTGTTATCGCAGACGTTGTTTTGTGCTGCCTTATCTGGAGAGGGTGGAGCAGTTTAATTTACTATGACATCTATCCTCTTCCTGTTATGTATAGGCAGCGCAATGCTGAGCACTTTGCCTCGTACAGTATAGTGTAGTGCACCGTTACGGTCTTGAATGAACACACTTCAAGGCCCTAATCCAATATGGATTGTTGCGCCAACGATTATTATTTTTATATATAGGTGGAAGTGGGAGTGGATAGGTCACACATTGTAGTGCGTCACTTAATCCCGGGGTAACTTACTCGGCGGTCATCTTGGAATAGTGAATTTCACTCCGTAACTTAGGCAGCAATGGAATTTTCGCCTATCCTTAATGTGCGACTTATCCACTACCACTTCCGCCTTCTACTCAACACGTCTACGGGTAACTGACTTACGAGTATGCGGGAATGAAGTTCTTCATCCGAATTTGCATCAAGCCAGAGTAGTCCGATGATACAATCCAGCCCAGCTTTGACGAACGCTTGGAGGTTTTGAGTAGCAGTGGAGGTATGTATATATAACAACGCAGAGAAAACATTAGCATAGGAGAGTCTCACCTTCATGTTGATGTTCAGCTAACTGCATATCTTAGACCAAGCAACTAAAGTGGATCTGGTGCTGTTAATAAGTCAAGCGGCATCAAGTTCGATGCTACCGCCGACCTTGCGACGTTCTCCAAATGTGAAAGCAGACATATCTATGCCCCCAACGTTATCACGGTATTCAAGGAAAGGCGGTATATTGAAGACTTCAACGCCCTCTGGACGAGGCAGCGTGAAGAACGTTCCGGGTGATAACAAGATAAAATGTCGCTGACGGACTCCGCTTTCGACCTCAAGTTCTTTAAGAGTTTTACCTCGTTGCACCATGCGACATTTTGTAGTGTCATGTACCGCGAATTGATAATTTCAGATATGCTACCTGCTAAACTGTTAAAAGCCCTCTGATGAAGAAGAAGCAAAGTGGAATTCCGCACAACACGTACTGATCAGTGCAGGAGCATCCAGGGCGGAAACCAGTCTACTCTCAGTCAATCTAGTTTTCGACATGTTCCGTGATACATTCCCGTATTATTAATTTTAATTGTCTTTGTGACGGCAGGGAGCACATAAGTACCCCTCAAGCAGTCGCACTGAAAGCGGATGCCCTTTTCCGGAAAGTTAACAAAACATCTCTTTCTTCCACTCTGGCGAGGATCTTGGACTTTAGGATTTTCGTGCAAGTGGAAGTAATAGGTCTGCAGAAACTGAAGGAGCAGTGATGAAAGCTCTGCAGGGAGGGTGCCACGCTCAGCAACTATATTCTTCTATTTGGAGAAACGGTCCATATCCATATGTTAAGGTGACTAGCCATTTTCTCCACAAGAGGCGGCATTCAGATCATCAACCACGATCACAATGTCACCTCCATAAATCTTTCCTGGACTGCATTCATTTGCTCGTACAAAACCTCCTTCTTCTCTGAATCTGAAGTCTCTGTTGGTGCGTAACACTATACTATTGAATTGTTCCTCATTTTCGAACGGAATCTCGCAGTCAGTAACCTGCCGAAGCTGTCTTTCAAATAATGAAGGTACACTGTGCGATTGCTGCAAGTATCAATCCAAAGCACTCACTTCCGCCAGACTTTCCGGAGTACAATAGCACGGTGCCGCAAGTAGGAGAGTTGTGCTCTCCAGAGACTCACCGTAATGTCCAGTTCTGTGGGCCCTCAATATCCTTCCTGATGAGGGTACGTGCATGTCGAAACCTAGTACGATAGTCAAAGGTCGTTATCGGTAAGACCGTTCTTATCAGAGCCATGGCTAACGAAATTTCGAAGTCTACAGGTTGTTAACCCAGAAATGTCTATCCGTTTTAGGCCCCTTTTACTACAGGAAAGTACTATTTTGAGTGAATTCTTAATCCCCTCTTTACTAGGAAGTCATCATTTCACGGCAAAGTTGAAATTGGTTAATGGGGAACACTATTCAGACGCCTCTCTGTATACCCTCCAACGCCTGAAGATGCCTGACTGCTACACGGCCATTCAGACTATAGCGTAATTACTTTCAATGCTAGGGAAAGTGCCAAAGGCTCTACCCTTGTGAAGTGTACTTAAATGGAGACGCCATATCGATGTAATATCAAGCAGGTGACGCGCGATTTTGAGGTACATGGTGGCAACGTTAGAACCAAAAACAAAGATAGCAAGGAGGATAAATGGAGACCACAACTTTGAAACAGTTGAAAATGTCTCCTAGGGTTGGTCATTACAATCGATAATAGATATGTTAACGGTTTGCTTGTGGATAAAACTCGGCTCAGCAGGCTGTGGTGGGCGAATCATCTAATCCGCATGGTGAAAATAATCCATCCCGGAAAGCCTAAAAGGATAATATCTTTGAGAGAAAATGAAGACATAGATAAAACAGTGGCGTAAACCTGGATGCCAGGGAGCTGCTAAGGATACCAAATGGATGGAGCTTGATGCAAGGCTGGGATGTTTGGACTTCATTACTAAGGGATGCGTAGATCTGACACAGGTTGTTACGCTTTCGATGATGAATGGGGTTTCTCCCGAAGTTCTTATAATAAAGTATGTTAATACCAAGGACAAATATCTCTGATTGAAAAACGGGAAGAAGAATTTAGTAATAAACAAGTTGGAAACCGGAACTAGGCGCTTCGGGTAGGAGGAATAATATTTGAGTGTGCGATGGGTGAAAAGGCAGACGGCAACAGGTGCCTTGAGCAAAAGGGGTTTGGAGCGTGCAATGAAGGTTGCGAGTGTATAGTAGATTTTGCGGATACCAATGACCTTGTAGTATTTGTAACTATCAAATGATTGCCTCATCTCCCTACATTTGATAGTGGGAATTGTAAAACGAAAATCGACTTATGAGATTATGTAAGACGCCGGTCACGGTCACTGATTGCAAAGCCGTTCCCCTATGCGACCATTGTACCTCAACATCGGCCGTTGCTTGCCATCTTGCATACCAAGCCATCGATAAAACAGCGTGAGGAATGCACTGGCTCGTTGGGAATTAAATCCTGGCAATTTCATGAAAAGAAAGAAAAAATTATTCCACTTAAACGATTATCAACCATTACGAATATAGGGGAATCGTGGAACCTAGTTAAAGTGGCCTGAGCAAACCTCGGGTTCACCAAGTCAGGTAAGTGGTTCATCAACGGAGATAGCTGCCTTTCGTATGACAATGTTGAAATGAAGGTCCTCAACCAAGAAACGATGGCGAATTGGCAAATTCATAAGAATGTCAATGGGGTGGTCCATTACAAAATTCTCTACGATAAACTAGACACTCGGGATGGCGAGAGAGATCTATATCGACTTGCCAAAAGCCAACACAAACACACACAGGGTATCGAACACTTCTGTTGCGTTAATGACAAGAACGGTACTTTGCTTATCGACCGTCGAGCCGCGAGGCATAGGTAGCGAGAATATTTCGAGCAGAAGGACTTGAAGAATTTGTTCATCCTCCACTTCCACAAGTATTGCCGTGCTGGAGCAATTCCATCTGTTAGCGAATGAAATCGGGGAAAGCAACGGGACCTGAAGACATCACATCTGAGCTCTGGAAAGCGAAGAGCTGGGACCCAACACTGAGGCGCAGTGGATTCTTCAATCCAGTTATATACCATCTGACTGGCAAGAAAGTACCACAGTTCCAAAATGGAAAATGAAAGATAGTTCAACAGAACGTTCAAATTACCGTTCGATTGGGTTACTTTCCCATACCATGAAGATTTTTCAAAGCATTCTTGAGAACCAAATTCCCCAAATCATTGAAATAACCGTGAATCAGGCGATATTTGTCAAAAATTGCAGAACTGCTGACGCAATACACTTACGCAGTTACTCATGGAGAAACATCGTGAGATGGATCGCCCTCTTTAAGTTGCATTTCTGATCTAGAGAAAGCGTTTCACCGTGTGTCACGCGAACTCATCTGGTATGCTCCATGACAAGCCTTAGAGCCAGAAGAACTGCGCTGGGTTCAATTGCTATACCAGGATTCAAAAAGTAACGTTCGAAATGTGTCCCTTGTGGCTCTTTTGGTGTTCATCAAGGACACTGTCACACGGGACATACAACGTCCAGCGACCTATACACCGTTTTATCTAGATGATGTTTGCCTAGCGTCTGATCTGTAAAATGGTCTCGAGTAACTTGTCCAAAAATGGAATGATTGCCTCATGCAACATGGTCTCAGGTTGTAATGGCGCAACAATCCATATGGGATCAGGGCCTTAAAGTGTGTTAGAGCACCTCATTCAAGACCGTAACGCTACACTACAGGCTTAGAGTACCCTGTTGAAGGCAATGTGGTCAGCAACGCGCTCGTGCGAGATTATTACCCTGATTTAACTCAGGCACTCATTCACAGCTGAGTCGACTGGTGTCCGACGTTAAATAACTATACAAATTCCACTGCCACAAGTGAGATTTGAACCGCGATCTTCCGTACGACAGCCTTGTGCTCAACCACTCAGCTATCCGGACACTCAGATTGATTCTGAATAAAATTGAATTTTTGACAATCGATCGGCATGTAACAGGCACAATTATTGTCAGCGACACTGATCTGCCCAGAACTGAGCGATTTAAATATCTCGGATCAATGCTATCAGCCGATGAAGAACTTTGCTATGAGGTTGCTTCACGCATTAGCGCAATCTGGATGAAGTGGCGTTCCACAACTGGTGTTCTCTATGATCAACATATCAACGAACGTCTCAAAACTAAAATTTACCCCAATGGCCGACTATAAAAGACAGTGAACAGCGTCTTGCGGTAATAGAGACAAAGGTGTTGCTTTGGACTACTGACGTGACACGTTTTGACCAGTTCCGAAATGAGGATATCCACGATCGATATGGGATTGCACCGATCGTAGAAAAATTTCGAGAGAAGATTCTTCGATGGTATGGTAACATAATTCGCGCTAACGAGAATTCACTTGCCAAGATTGGTCTGCACATCAAAGGACGGCTGAAACAATGGAGGTTTGAAACGCTGAATGCTGATTTGAAAGCCTCGCGATTGTATACAAATGTCAGACTTTTGACAAAATAAAATGGCGCAACCAATCACAACGAGCCAACACCACTTGTGAGCCAACACCACTTGGACAAAGGCTGATGAAAAAGGAGAAACTGAAGCACAGGCCCATTGAAAAGTGAGGCTGTTTGAAGTAAACCCGAGATAATTAATTTTGTTATTCAAAGTATTCTGAAAATATCGATGTATCTTTTATGTAGGTATTTTTCACCATTAGAGCAGAAAGAAGAGAGACTCTATGACAAATGATCCCGCTCAAAAACAATCAAAATGGTTAATGAAGTCGCTCACTATCTATGCTATGATTTCACTTGTTGACTTCCCTATGTAAGTACCTAAGAAACCTAACTGGATAACAGCTGGACCATTCTGGAGAGTCATCTAAACCAAATAAAAGTGACTTGCTTGCCAATCGTTCGACAATGGACCTTTAACGTCAATTTGAACCTATTATTACTCTCGGTCAAGACAATGGTAATCAGTCACGGAAAGTAAATTTCAACTATACTCCCTACTTGGCCTTCTTCGTCTCCATGTTCATTGTAGGAACGCTTAATTATTTTAAAATTAGAAGCTACTTTTCTGCTATGAATATTAAAACATATCATCTTCCATCATCTTAGCACTTAAAGCCTGCTGATGTTTGACACGATGTTTTTATTGGCGAAAAATGTTAATGCTCATATTGGGCTCGCAACAGTACGACTAAAGATACCACGAAAAAATGGTGGAAAATGCCAACAGAGCCTACTAGTGAAATTAACATTTTTATGTACAGTTAAAAGTAATATTAGGATTGGGAAAAAGTAATGTCGTATTTTGTCAATAGATAGCGACACTTAAACATATCTTGTGTTGTACTTATCGCATCGGGTCACACTATAAAGCGATTTGAAGACGACAATCTGGGCTACAGATGTCTCTTTGACAGTTTTATGATCGTACATTTCAGTCTCAAGTTATAGCGCGTCGAAGATGGAGTCTCACAAGGAAGAAATTCGTCATATTTTACATTTTTAATACCTGAGAGGTAAAAATACAACGAAGGCGGCCGAAAAAATTTGTAAAGTTTATGGGCCCAATACTGGAAACGATTCGAACAGCACAACTGGTGTAGTGGATGTCGAAGATACACCCCATGCTGGTAGGCTAATCGTCGTAGAAACCGATAAAATCGTCGAAATCATCCAAGTAGACCGGCATGTAACCATTCGCTCGATTGGCCAGGAACTGGGTAAGGACCATGAAACCGTTTGGAACCATTTGCAGATGATTGGATTCCAAAAAAAGCTGGATGTTTGGGTGTCACACTAGTTGACGGAAAAAAAATCTCTTGGACCGAATCAACGCCTGCGATGTACTGCTGAAACGGAACGAATTCGACCCATTTTTGAAGCGGATGGTGACTGGTGATGAAAAATGGCTCAAGTACGGAAATCTCAAGCGAAAAAAATCGTAGTCGAATCGCGACGAGCCACCCACAACATCGCCAAGCGCGGATTGACGGCGAGGAAGGTTTTGCAGTGTGTTTGGTGGGATTGGAAGGGAGTCATCCACTATGAGCTGCTCAACTATGGTCAGACCCTCAAGATCCTCTACTGTGACTGTACTCGGTCGTTTGAAGCAGGCGATTGACCAGAAGCGGCCAGGGTTGGTCAATAGGAATGGTGTTCTGTTCCACCAGGACAACGCTCGGCCTCACACATCTTTGGCTTGCGAAAACTGGCTGTCTGAGTTCTTTGCAAATAAGGAAAGGGGGTTTTATAAGAGGGGATAATGGAGTTGCCTTATAAATGGCAACAAGTTTGCGAACAAAACGGCGCATAGTTGGCTTAAATCCGATAATTCCAAGCATGTTAAATAAAGCGTTATAATTCGATCACAAATACCACATTACTTTTTCCCCAACCCAATATTCTATGAATTACAAAACTGCCAAATCAACTTTCGAACGTATTATTTCCGAATTGATTTTTGCTGGATAGTCACTGGAAAGCGAAGTGCTTGGAACTTTGCTAGTCTAACTTGTCTCCAGTTTTATCAAAAAGTCCGAGAATATTTTGGGGAAATCCTTTAAAAAGTTGTACAGTTCACTATGCAACAGGTGATTTGAGGAAGGACAATTACTATATGAATAAGTCGAAGTGAATTATGTGTAAGAAATAACAGTCATCATATAAACATTTCGCTCTTAGCGATCCCTTCTCATATTGCTGCGTTAACAGCAGACAAAACAAATTCCATGGATGAAATGTCTTGTGCAACATTCCGTCTGTACATGAATTGCATATGGTCAGAAAGTCATGCAACAAAATATTGCAAATAATGCGAAAGTCACCCGTCGAGTGCGTATGTCAAAGGAAAAGATTTGCAGCAAATGTGACGTTAATTTATGGGCCATATTATGACTCACGCGGTTGATCATAAACCAGCGAAAGAATAGCGGACAAGCCCATTAGCGACGGAACTCCAGACTGACCAATCCTTACCCTAAAGTCTTTAGAAGTCACCCATGTCTCCAGAAGTGAACCAAAAGAAAATATTGGACCAGCAAATATGAGACACTACATAGAACCCTGTGGTTATGACCAATAATTACGGCACAATGATAAAATCAATAGGAGTCGAGTTACATTTCCTCTGGTCGGATTAGGCATGCAGTATATAACTCAGCACTTCAATATGGTGACACTGATCCGAGAATACTTTCCGGGACGGTGTTGCAATGAAGCATTATATTTCAATGCGATGGTGAAATGCAATAAATTCGACTCTGGCTGCACTTCTGAGAGGAATACCGAAGAGGCTTTCAAGTTTTAATGGAACTACGCTTATTACTCCTTCCTTGCGTATTTCTGCGTCGTATTAGTGTTGAGGATGTGTTTCTACGGGGACTACAATGCATACAATAACCAACTCAAAAATAGATTCCAAATCTGTGGCAATTGTTATCCAAGATGCGGCCAGGAAACGAAGATACTTAGTGTATCTTTCCGTTTTTGATAGATTGATGCAGTGATATAAATGCTCATCATTTTCTGCAGGGGTGTTGCGAAATCGAAGTTAGCCAAAATCAAACTATTCAATCATATCTTTTTTGTTACGGTGGTTACAAGATCTGATAGCAATTTGTAACGTCCCATTACCGTTGTTAAAGTTGCTCCCTGCAGTGTTCTGAGCGCAAGCCAGCTAGCAGCCTTTCAATCCAACCAGCATGAAGACCTAAAGGTGGTTAGAACCTCTTCTAAGTTCCAGCCAGGCAAGTGTAGCAATCACTGAATATAGAACATTAATCGTGAAGAATTTATGAGAGTTGCAGTTATTAAAAAGGTTATGATCTAGGCCCAAAGCTAAAAACATCATTTCACACCGATTAATTCAATTAAATGATTTGATGAGTGGTTTGACCTGTTATTTCCACCGGACTGGCTCTCAACGGACAATTTGCAGCGGAAGAATTCAGATAATAATAGGGAGCTTGACAGCGCTGCCTATTGAGATCTTTTATTTGGCGATTATTGTGGGCAGTTTCAGCTATTGCCCTAGATGTGGTCGACTTGATAAATTAGAGCCTTATGACATAGAGAGCTAAATGGCTTTTGAACGTACATATGTTTTGATGCATAGATGACAGATAGACATTAAATCAAATGACTTTCAGTTTGTCCATCCGGTGCTGATTATATTGTTTTCTGTAGCAAGCTTCTATACAGAATAATAAATTCAAACTCGAAATCTAGGGTAACTGTGTAACCTGCCTTGTGAATTTGTCTGGATGAACTTATTCGCAAAAGTTGTTACTTCGTTATTGAATAAATTAGACGCACTATTTTTACTACAAAAGTTGAACGATTAAACCTCTTAGATGTATTTCACTAACTATGTGTAAAGAACTCCCAAGATGGGGATGAATCAGGGATGTATCAAATGTAGGTCACTTAGGCTATTTCGTTTAAGTACATGGTGGTAACGTCAACACAAACAAAGACGACCCAACAGAGTCTACTTGACCTTATAAAAACTCTTTTACTGGAAACAGCTCACCATAGAATCAAGGCTCGTATTGAAAGCGGCAATGATCTGCCACTGCTCATGTATTCCTCGGAATCTTGGGTTCTTAGCAAGTGAAGTTGCGAACCTTTGGTCACGTTCGAGAGAAGAATCCTGTGAAGAATTTTTGCTCGCCTACAAGAGGAAGAATGATTGCGTAGCCTATCTAACGATAACATTTATGAGTGATATGACAACCATTTGTTTGTGGGTGAAATATAGTTCAATAGGATGCGGTGGGTGGGCCACCTATTCCTATGGTAAAAACATTAGACATGGAAGACCCAACCTTAGATGGAGCGATAGCTTGTGCCAGGCACCGGATATCTGCTAGGGATATTGAAATAGTGGACGTCAGGGTAAAACCGGGTTGTTTGGAGTTTGTTATGAACACAAACCTAGATTCGACCCGGGTTGTTTTAGCATTCATGGTCATTATGAGCTTTTGAAGCCTATTTGCCAAAATCCAGCTTGGGAGTAATCGGTTATATTTGCCAATGTTCTGATTCGGCAAGTTTATATCTTCTAGCTTATGTTAAACTGTTTCCACTGTTCCAATGACTTTAGCTTTCTGAAACTCCTGATCCAGCTTAGTATGATGGTGGCTGCAAGGGCACTTGGAAAACAAACAAACGTCGCAAGATAAAGCTGAAAATAAAGCCAAAACAAATCAATGGCACGACCGCCCACGGTAAAACTCCGAACCGTAGGCAAGACCGTGAAGAATCACATGCTCAATTGATGCTTCTCCTACTTCAGATGTCCATAAGGCGCGATCTTCGAGATTCCCACCCTGCCTTGGTAACCTCAGGTATAGTAGTTGTAGTTTTCATGAATAATAAATTTAATCCTACACTTTTGTTTATTTCGGTTTGTTGCCACCATTCCGTTAAGGGGGTCATCCTGTGAAACCGTTTTTTTTTGTGAAGAACTGGAGAAAGATGCAAATACTAATATCTTGAGCGTGCATAGTAATTTTTCCAGCCCGATTGCATAGTTCGTTATTGAAATACAGAGCAATTTATACACCCATCTCCAAAAAAAGGTGTTTTTCTACTGCTACGCTAGAGGGTGCTGCGATCATCTTAGAGAAAAAAGTAAACGGCATTTTAACGTACACACTTAACTACAGTCTGCAAACTAAGATTATTGGAAAACATTAAAAACTAAATTTTTGGTGCCATGTTAAACTTTATTTTTGAATTTTGGCGTTTTTTTACGGCCTCTTCAGTGAATAAAAAAAAACTACTGAATGATTCGCAAATATCCTAGTTTGCAGACCGTAGAAATATGTTCTGAATAAGTCGTGAAAATTTCAAAGAATTTCGTTGGATACATTTTGGGCTATGGTGGCAGCCGAGTTTCAACATGCGGTGTCGAGAAAAACGCATTTAATAAGTAGAATGCGATTTTTAGCAATAAAACTTTAACTGACCATTAATCTGCTGTACCTAGTCCGTAGATCTTAGGTTTCTTCAAGAAACACATGTACGGCCTTGGGTTCAATTCCTGTCCTTTTAGCGAAGTCATTCGAACGTTTAACACTATAATTTCCGAATCACTCCGAATATCAAAGAAGTCCGAATACCGGAAGCTCGCGATTCGGGTATAAAGGTTTTGTGTTCATCTTATGTAAGAAACTTCAACGCACATTCAACCCGTATATAGCTACATCATTCATTCATTCATTCAAACTACAAGATATACGTACATATTACAGCCATAGATATTATCCGCACGCTAAACAAACAAACTGCCTACTTCCGAATACTGTACATATATATGCACGTATATCAATTGATCGTACCCATATTTCCGATTTACTCCTTATATCTATTTGAATTAGGCACTACCCGCAAAGTTCATTAGCACGCATATACTATATACCTACATACACACATGTCTCGTTGGAATAATTGATATTCATATACAAATGATTAAAAAACTAAAACAAAATAATTCTTTGCGACCCCATCCATAACAACTCATTTCGTTGTGGTATTGACGAAATGATATGTGATGATGACGTCATGCGGGTTGTAGAGTCTACGAAATTCACAAAAAATGGTAAAGTTAGTTTTACCCCCTATAACTTTGTTAGTAATAATTGGATTTTCTTCAAACTTGACCAAACTGTGCACTATGTCCTTCATTATATGCATGCTAAATTTTGTACTTCTAGGATGAACATAAGGGGGGTGCCGGGTAAATTTCTAAAATGGGGAAATATACTATTATTAACTTTATTTGTGCAGATATCGGAACCGGATATATTTTGAGGTCTAGATTTCGTAGAGATGCACCACTGTGACTTTTTTCAGATTTTTCGGTTGGATAGGTTCTGAGAACGAGACCTGTTACACTTTTTGTGGGTCATATTTTGAGCCCTCACTGCCCTATGTTTCACCTAATATCAAATATTGAACCAGTTTCGAAAAGTACTAATTGAGACCTTTCATTTGATACCCCACATGGCTATATTCTGTGAAAAAAAAATTTGCACCCTCCATTCAAATGTATGGGGAGCCCCCCCTTAGACTTGACACAAGATGGCGCCACTTACTGCATGTAAAGGGATCACCAGATTACATACTCTCACCAATTTTCGTGATAATCGGACTAGCCGTTTCCGAATAAATCGGGTGTGACAGACAGACAGACAGACAGACAGACAGACAGACTCGGCATTCAGGACTGTCTCAGATGATGCAGCATTCGTCATTTCTGGAATGATGCCCATTGACATCTTGGCAGACGAGATGACGAATATATATAATGCGAAGTCTATCTCTCCTTTATCGCAGACGAAGAACGCCGAAAGGGAGAGATCCATAAATAGATGGCAAGAGCGTTGGGAACGCTCGGGAAAGGGTCGGTGGACACACAGGCTCATCCCTGCCATCAAGGAGTGGTTGGAGAGACGGCACGGTGAGATTAATTATAATCTTACTCAGTTTCTCACCGGGCATGGAGGATATCGCCAGTACCTGTTCAGGTTTAAACTGGATACCTCACCCCATTGTCCAAACTGCGATGGAGTCCCAGAGGACCCAGAGCATGTATTCTTCCACTGTCCAAGGTTTGTGGAGGAAAGGAAGAGCCTAGAGGAGATAGGAGAGGTGCTTGTGCCAGAGAATCTGGTGCGAAGAATGCTAACATGTCAGGAAGACTGGGATGCGATCAACTCCATGGTCGTATCTATCCAGAGCAAACTGCGAAAGGCAGAGGAGATCAGAAAAGCGCGGTTACGTACGCCGCGTAAAGACGAAAGGGGACGAAGCTAAAATGAGCTGACTCCGCCCTGTGATGTAATACCGTACGGTGGTTCCACGGGTTTTGGAGGGAGTCGGGGGTGGTTTTAGTGGGTAAGAATCCCACACGCTGGCGTGTCCAGGCCAGTGTCTTTTGAAGATTTCCACCTCCTCAAAAAAAAAAAAAAAAAGACAGACAGACAGACAGACACATTGCTATCGGGAAGCGCACAAAACAAAGTTTCACAGGTCGTGGAAAAATTGCAGCGGGCATGCGATGCCTCTATGCCTCGACGTAGCACTTTCCGAAGACGAAATCCTAATTTTTGGTGGAATTCCGAAATTGAGGAATGCCGGAAAAAGTGTCTCAAAGCTAGGAGACGCTCCCAGCGCAGAAGAAACCGACCTGAGTTCGAGGAGCTACACGTGCAATATAAAAATGCGAGGAAAAAATTGCAAGTAGCTATCGCAAGGAGCAAATCCGAACATTTCAAGCGGATGTGTACTGAAGCTGATTCTGACCCATGGGGTGGCGCATATAGGTCGGTGATGTCATCACTAAAAGGCGAGCGCTCCCCACCGATTACTTGCCCAGAGTTGTTGCAGAATATAGTGAACACTCTATTCCCAGTGGATCTGAATGGTACAAGTCTGCCTGCAGTACATTTAAATCCCGACGAAGTTCCGATAGTGGTAAATGAGGAGGTTCTAGACGCAGCAAAAAGATTGATTGAAAAAAAGACTCCAGGACCGGATGGAATCCCTAACATTGCCCTGAAGGTAGCAGCCAGGACAGCACCAGGTATGTTTGCCCAAGTTTTCACGGCATGCCTTAGGGAAGGAGAATTCCCCGAGCAATGGAAGGTACAAAAGCTAATACTCATTCCGAAGGCAGGTAAACCATTGGGTGACCCCTCCTGTTATAGGCCGATATGTCTGGTCAATACCATTGGCAAACTATTTGAACGAGTAATATATGACAGACTGCTCGCTGTTGCGCAAAAGGAAGGAGGCCTTTCCGACAAACAATTCGGATTTCGTAAGGCAAAATCAACTGTCGACGCAATCAGCACGCTGACTGGCTTGGCTCAGGCTGCAATAGAAGAAGGAAAAAGCTGCGCAGTAATAACCCTCGACGTAAAAAATGCGTTCAATAGTGCAAAATGGAATAAAATCATCGAGGCACTCGACAAGATACAAGCCCCAAAGTACATTGTACGCATTGTGGTCGAGTTTCTCCTTGGGAGAAGACTTTACTGCGACTCGGACGATGGGCTAAAAATATTCCCGACAACTTGCGGAGTGCCACAGGGTTCTGTCCTGGGTCCCTTGCTGTGGCTAGTTATGTACGATGGAGTGTTGACGCTACGCCTACCGGACAACGTGACAACTATTGGCTTCGCCGATGATATCGGAATAACGGTGGTTGCAAAGCACCAAGACGAGATCGAGATCTATGCAAATGAAGCGATATGGGAGATCAATTCCTGGTTGAGAAATTCTGGCCTTTCACTTGCCGAGCATAAAGCAGAAGTAGTTCTCATTAGCAAGAGAAGAAAGAACACAACTGTGAAAATCAAAGTTGGCGGAAAAACAATTTACTCCCAACCATCGCTCAAATACTTGGGAGTAATTATTGACAGAAGACTCAACTTCAAAAGACACATTGAGTACGCCGCAACTAAAGCGTCTTCCATCGCTACAACGATCTCGAGGATACAACCGAACATTGGTGGGCCAAGACAAAGTCGACGTCTTCTGCTCTCCAGGGTAGTCAGCTCCGTGCTACTCTACGCAGCTCCAGTTTGGGCAACTGCTCTGAATAACAAAGTGAACTGCCGAAAATTGGGAATAGCGTATCGGTTAAGTGCACTCCGGGTATGCAGTGCATATCGGTCAACATCAGGAGAAGCGGCATATATACTAGCAGGGATGCTCCCCATAGACATCTTGGCGAAGGAAAGTCGGCGACTCTACGACAAAACGTATGCAGCTGGAGAGTCTAGCGCATTTCGACGGCAGCAGGCACGGTGGGAATCTATCGAACGGTGGCAACAGCGATGGGACGAGTCCCAAACTGGTCGTTGGACATACCGCATCATTCCGTATATTCGGAGATGGTTTGAACGAAACCATGGGGAATTAAGCCACGAGTTAACACAATTCTTGAGTGGACATGGAGGTTGTCGCTCTTATTTACATCGATTTGGTCACGACGAATCACCATGCTGCCCAAGATGTGGTAACGTGGCTGAGAATGCGGAGCATGTCATATTTGATTGCCCCAGGCTCACCGCGCACCGAACAAGAATGGAAGCGGTCGCAGACAGGCGTTTAACACCCGAAAACATTGTGGAGTTTATGCTGGAGTCAACGGATGCCTGGAACCAGGTTGTAAGGGAACTGCAAGCTATTCACCAACAGCTTAGGCAGGAAGAACTACGACGAAAACAAGGAAGGGAGAGAACCATAATGAGCCGCAGCTAAAAGCTGATCCAGCCCCGCGATGCAATACTTGGTAGGAGTTCCGTGGGGAGAGTGGAATGAGAAGTAGGTGGTTTTAGTGAGTAGAAGTCTCACATAACTGCGTGGCAGGAGCCAGCAGTAGGTTTTGAACCTTTCCACCTTCCAACGCCGAAAAAAAAAAAAAAAAAGACAGACAGACAGACGGACAGACAGACACCGTCTCGATTCTAATAAGGTTTTGTTTCACACAAAACCTTAAAAATCACTTTGCCCATATATTTTACACTATATCTAGATACAATTGATGCCAAAAAAAGATTCGATTCCGCGGATCCGACACACGGGATGACCCCCTTAACAATGAGAAATAGTAAACTGTCCGCTCGTTTTTAGAAAAGTGAAGATTTGATCCAGCCAGTAGTGCTAAATCTTGAAATTAGAAAAGATGCAATAGCACACAACTATTTCACGTTTCAACTTCATAGGCATATTACTTCCCGTTAAGCGTGTTGATGATACGAAAAACACACCGTTGCATATAAATGCATTAACAATGAGCATCTATCTGCATAACTTTACATGCGTCGGTTCGGCCATGTCGAAGCTTCGTTAACTGTCAGCATTGCCGCTACGACTGTAAAACGGCCAACTTCTGCTTGTCATTGTTCACATCCTTTGGAAGTGTGAAGGCCTGCTTCCGGTGGTCGCTAAATCCTAGTGAGAATCCACTCGGAATACCCAAGTAATGGTCTCTTTTCAACTTTCCTTTATATTCAGAAAGAAGATTAAAATTAACCGATACTTCGTCAACCGCGGCATCAAACAAACTCCTAAAAATAAAATCTCGGTCGGACTCGTACATAATTCTTAAAACCCACCTCCTTATTTTCCGGTATTTGGAATGAAACTGTTAAACTTTGGATTATGTTCAACTTCCACCGCAATCTCTCTCTTTTCGTTAACTAGTACCAACCTCAAACTGTGGTTATATATATTATATCCGAAATATTGTCTTAGCAAGAAATAGGTGTTAGAAATGCATAGCATAATATGCAACGTGAACTAGAAGCTCAGCGGTTCAGGTATTAAAGGTATTGTGTATTTCTCAAATAATAATATTGGATGGACATTTGTCCTATTTGAATCTAGCTTGTTATGTATATGCATGTATTATGTTTCCAGTCAGCTGCGCCGCGGTCTTTTTAGTCTTTTGACTTGGAAACTTTTGAAAATAGCTCCATGAAAAAAAGATTACAACCGCCGCACTCCCCTGTTTGCATCAAATGCTAGAACCGAGTTCTGAAAAGTACACTAAGCAAGACCTTTTATTTGATGCCCTGCAGTAAAAGTAAAAGTTTACATGTAATGCGAACCCTTTCTTCCCCCCCCCCCCTTAAACTCAATGTATTTATTAAAAAATTCATTAAAAACTCATTTTATCAATATTTTAATATAACTGGATGTTGGAGTGACAAATATTAAACTAGGTGAAGTGTAATTGGGGAATGAAAATAATATGCTGCTAATAAATTTTCTCGTAAAATTTTCTTCGAACAAAGGGAACGAAATAAAGTAAAGTAAGCGGACCGTTCGTTTGCGGCCGAATATACCCGTATGTGAAGCCGAAAATATCGCGAGCTGTCTTTTCCGCTGCTCAACATTCCTGCTTGGTGTCTATGTAGTTTTGTTGACCCAAAATAAGTTTCCTTGACATATACGCTATAGAAGCTTCATCTTCATAAAACTTGGGTCAGAAAAATAGCAGTGGTTGAAATGGCGCAAGTTGAAGTTACCTGCCCTCCAAACAAGTGTAAACTCAGCTATTAATCTAATGCAAGCCATCATTAAATGATTATTTGTGCCGAGACTGACAGTAGTGCCCTTCTTGCTATGCATATAAAAAGGCAAGACCTAAATCTGTTGCAAATCGCTAATGATTGTCGAGAATCACATTTTCCAATACCCAGGGAAAGTTATAGTAAACAAGTCTTCTCTCTCTCCAGATTCCTAATCTAGAACTTTCTATCCTTATCGTACGACCCAATGCGTTAGATTCATCATGGTTACTATTTCCATACAACCCCGGAAATCGACTTACCTAGTTCTTTAATAATAATGATATTGTAGCCTGTAGTAAAAACGAGTATTCCTACTAGAATTCAGATGCTCTTCTTGGTGAAGTTTAAACAAACTTTCTAGCGCTTGGATTCCAATAACCTCATGAGCATAATGGGCTGTTTCATTGCTGGTAAATTCACTCAGTATAGTTCCCTCATCCGTACAATTTCATTTTTCAGAGTCGTAGCCGTAAACCCTTTTCCGGGCTGGGGCTTTTTTTTGGCCAGTTTGTCCGTCGCCTCATTGCCTTCTAGCCCAGGCTGTCCAGATATTATTGTGCGAGCCGTGCGTGTTCAGTCTGTAAAGATATTCCCAGAACAATTTGGAATTCACCTGGACCTAAGTGCCTTAGTCGCTTGGTTGTCGGTCAGAACAATGTTCCGCCCCTTATAGTTCTTTTTGAAGTTGCGGCAAGCACATCTATCTATGGCGAAGGCTTCACCCAAAATATACTAGTGTTTTTCCTCATTGATTTCAAGTACGTTTTCCTCGACCAATAACTTCGTCCCCCGCTCCCTCTATTGTGTGGGATCCGCCAGTGTACAAGACAGTCTGGTTGAAGTCGTATGCCACTGGCAGACCCTCCAAATTTGCCCAGCTGCTTCAACGTATTTCAAACTTATCTAATCTAAATAAAACCTCGTTATCATACTATGATCGATATGACACCTGCTCTATTAACCAGAATTCCGGATATCGCCTTGAAAGAATATTAAACTTCGTTCAATTAAGTAGCTACCCGACTCGCTGATACTCTCGGGAATTCTGAAGATCACCTTCCTAGCATGTTGCTGCATGTGCAGATGGAGGGGAGTCAATCCCAGAAGGACCTCCAGGGATGCCGTTGGTCGTGTCCTCATTGCATCACTGATACACAGGTAAGCTAGCCGTTGAAATTTGTGTAATTCCCTTGCTGTTCCGCTCAATTCAATTTTGCTCACCCAAACTATCGCCCAATATACCCTACTGTGGACATGCAAGCCATCAAAACCCTTGTATTTTTTCGACATATTTTTTCAAAATGTGTTTTCTAGTATAATTTCCAAATATTTGATCTCTATTACTCGTGGGACCTCCATGCCATATAGCTAATGGCTGTCAGGTGATCAAGCTCGCGCTTCTTAGTGAACTATATTGGGCTTGGTTGGATTTATGCAGAGCTCCGCCTTCTTGTACCAGGTACTAGTGATTCGTGGTCCAGTTTGGATTCTGTCACATAAGGCATCCTCATATTTGCCGCTACAGGTTAAACAATGGCATCAGAGTTATCCTAGACCTGTATTCAAACATTTGTTAGGTCTCCTAAGAGTATCCGAATCTAGGAACAGTGCGTTAAAATATACCTACAAAGTGTCGTTCATTTGATTGACAGTTGGTGCCTCAGGCATAGACTTTCGATTAGTCCAAATAAAACCACAATGGTAAAATTTACAAAAAGGAGAGAACTGGGTGGACTTTGCCTCCCAGAGAATCTTCAAGAATCTTTGAATCGAGTAAAGTTGATACAAGCTCTCATATCCAATGGGTTGTGCAGACGGATCTTTGCCTCACGGGGAGTTAGGCCTTACCTAATAGCGCGGATACACGCCGCTATTAATAGGCCATAGTGAAGTGACTACGATGAGTGAAATGTTTCAACTGTAAATTAGCCGCACTGCAAAGAACTGTGTTCTGGGTATTACCGGTGGTCGGGGCACGACATTCGGTGCAGGATGCATTTATTTAAAGCACTGCAACGAGAGCAGCTCATAGACTAACTTGCCTAGATCTATGGGAAACCACGGACATAGGTGGCACAGAGCATTGGAAGAATTACTGACAGAACTGAATTAAGTTTTTGCAATGCCTTCCGATTTCCGTGTCCCCATAGATCTGATTGGTGCAAGAAATGAGGTTATCCTGAAATATATAGAGAACTGGAAAGTCCCAGTACCTTTCGAATAAAAACGAGAGATCGGTTTTTCCTTTGGGATAATATGTAATGGTTTTTCAAACCGAAGTATATGCAATCCTAAGGGCGGCAAACTGGATGATTGACGAGCGGTTGAAGGGCAGGCGTATCACAATCTGTTCAGAAGCTAGACTGTACTGAGGGCGTTGGGTAGTCCCTTGATCACCTCGAAAATCGGTCAAGAAGAAACCGTTCTCTGGATTTAATATAGTGGAAATGCTCTGGTTAACTGGTTGTTGAAGTGTAGAGGGAAATGAAATCGCGGATGCCTTAGCAAAGGAGGGTTGAATCTCTCCCATACCGGGACCGGAACCAGCAATTGGAATCTCAATAGCATTGGCTAAGGCTGTTATCGTAAACTCAACAAGCTTCCCATAATGACAAGTTGCAGAGCCTAAATGCTGCTAGATGCACCAAACTTTTCCTGTCAGAACCAAACATGCATACCGCAAAGTTTATCCTGTGTATGTATTGTAGGCATTCTGACAGGACATAATTCACTAGCTAGAATTGTACAAGATGACACGTGCTCCTCCTGTAAAAACAAAGCGGAATCCACCGAGCATTTTCTATGTAAATGTTGCGCCTATGAATCCGGAATACATTCGAATACAATGGGCCACCGCGGTCTAAGTCTTCAGAGGCTCTGCTTCTCCCCCACCACAACATACACACACACAAGCTAGTGCACCATGTCCTCCGACGCTCAGTCTATCAGAATAAGACTTGGTTGAAAGCATATGCTGACTTTCTTGCTCCACTCCTCACACATATCCATGACAATGAGGTCTTTGATGATTTCCATTTCCTCACGAGTGAGCATTTGCTCCGGAAAAAGTTTCAGTAGTATACCCAGTCGAATGCTCTTTATCGCATCAGCATAGCTAATGGTCCGCTGGCTCCCTACATTTACCTTTAACCTACCCGGGATTATCTTCCTCTTGGATTTGGGTTTCTTGAAAGCATTTCCCTCTTGTAGACTAGTCTCCGCTTCTCCCCACTTCCGTAGCACCGTTTTTAGGGTTAAGATCTGTTTTGAGGCTTCTAAAGTGCCTTTTTCCTTTTATCTCTTTCTTGGCTCCTTTTTTAAAGTTTTGTGTAAAACAAAACCTTATTAAAATCGGTCTATTGTCTGTCTGTATTTTTTTTTAAGAAGGTGGAAATCTTCAGAAGACTCTAGCCTGGGCACGCCAGAGTGCGGGATTTTTACCCACCAAAACCACCCCTGACTTCCCCCCTACCCCTTGGAACCACGTTTAGGTATTACATTACGAGGCGGGGTTAGCTTACTCTAGATAGGTTTCCTTTGTAACCGCACCTTCCTAACTTCATTTGCTTTTCGTAGTTTATCCTGGATTACTGCGATCATGATCGCATCCCAGTCTTCCCGGCAAGCTACCATTCTCCGGACCGGTGATAGCACTTCACCTAGAGTTTCCTCTAGGCTCCTCCTTTCTTCCACGAACCTAGGACATTAGAAAATTAGGTGCGCTCTGTCCTCTGGGACCCCGTAAATCTGTACAGGTATCGACGGTATCCTCCATGGCCGGTCAGAAACTGAATGAGATTATGATTGATCTACCCATGCTTTCGCTCCAGCCACTTCCTGGTAGAAGGGATAAGTGAAAGGTGGACCTGGTGTTATAAATATTCATCATTTCTCGGTTGCTAGGATGTCAATCGGCATCATTCTCGAGATAACGAACGCTGCATCATCTGGTTCTGAAGGCAGAACGCACCCTTAAGGCTATTCTTCTGTAAACCGTACGCAGTTTATGTGCATGGCCTATAACCTGCAGCGCTTTTCTCCAAACTGGGGCTGTATACAGCATGATAGAACTCACCACCTTGGCTATGAGCAGTCTGCAAGTATGCCGCGGTCCTCCGTACTCGTGGTGGATGAGTTCTCGTAAGTATGCTCTATGTGCTGTTTAAAATTGAATTTTCGCTCTATCATCACCCACGAGTATTTGATGGCCGACTTGGAAGTGATGATACGATTCTAATGCCCCCTTGGCTCTCGACGACTGGGACCAGCTCCAATATTTTCCCCATAGTGTTTAGAAGGCATATGGGTCTATAGAAGGACGGTTCCCCTGGAGATTTGCCAGCTTTAGGCAGCAGCACCAGCTTTTGCCGCTTCCAGGGAAGATACCCTCGGACATGCACGTTTCGAACAGCACCGCGAAAGTTACCGGTATACATTAGACGGGAAGTTTGAGGGCCTTTTATTCGACTGTAGAACTCCAGAAGCTCGTCCCTGGTGACTGGAATCGGCGTCACATCCAGGGGGCGCAGGAAGGTGTCAGTACGCCCCTCTTGCTCTGGAAATAACTCCTGGATTATTTTCAACAAGAGCATAGGGCACGTGATTTGTGAAGATGATCCGCCTCTGAATCGTTCTGTCACGATTTTATAGGCGCTACCGGATTTATGTCTGCTTCCAAACAGAGCTCCTTAAAACATTTCCACCTACTCCGCTGGATGGCGAGCTTGAGGTTCTTGTGAGCTTCCCTATAAGTATGCTCCTTTTGCCCTTGATCGATCCTACCTATTGCCTTCTGAGCTATTCATCTGGCTTTGTGGCAAATCGATCGAAGGATGGCAAGTTCACTATTCCACCAATAATTGGGTCTTCTAGTGGGGAATGAGCATCTCCTAGGCATCGACGCGTCAAATGCTTTAGAGATGCTCTGTGTGACATAGAGAGCTCTATCCATTGAGGTGCCTACTTTGCTAGAGAAATCCAGCCACACTTCCATGAATGTTTGCTCATCCATCACTTTTGCAGACTATCCTCGTGTTTTTTTAGATTTCGGCTTGCGGGGTGCGAGTCTCCTGCCTTGTGATTCCGCCCTTAGTTCAAAGGTGGTTGCCTGGTGCTCGCTGTACGTGAAGTCCTCGCTAACTTGCCAGGACATGTCACGTGCTAGGGCAGGCTGACAAAAGTCAGATCTACAATTGAACCAGATTCCCTTTCCGATAAGTGTTTACTTCACCTTCGTTGGTCAGAACTACATCCAACTAGGCGAATGCTTCCATGCTTGCGTTAGTTTCTTTGCTGCCCCACTCCACAGCCCACATACTAAAGTCACCGGCTATCACTTTTGGACCTCATCCTCTTGCGTCATGAACAAGATCGTCTAACAGGTCTTCGAACTCAGACAGTGTGACGCTCGGTAGGGCATAGCAGCTGTATACAAATATACCGTTTTTTTTGCCCATACAAAGCCACTAGTTGCCTGACCCATGCTACATTGTATGCTTTCACGACCGCACGCCCATATCGCCGCTCCACCAGTCGAATATGGGACCCCTCCCCACACCTGTCTGTCTGTCTGTCGGTCACAAGCATTTTGCTCGGAGACGGTTATAGCGATTGACAGAAAATTTGGTGGAAAGGGGGGAACGGTGAACGCTCACGCATACAGTGAGTTACATCCTTTTATGTGGAATTTAAAGGGGGTCCTATACATGCAAAAGGGGGGTGTACATTTTTTTTCATCAAATATAGTCATGTGGAGTATTAAATGAAAGGGATCGGCCAGTACTTTTCGAAGCCGGTCTTAGTTTTGACATTTGTTGGAAAGGAGGGCAGTACGGGGGGTTGAAAGCGATCATTTCTTTAACGAACCCATTCTCAGAAACTGTGGTCAAAGGGTAGTATAGGTCCCGGGGCGAAACGTGGATTGGTATCCACGATGGAGCATAAAACCTGGGAAATGCCTGCTGAACCAACACCAACAGCTCTACTACCAAACCCTATCTCCACCTCCACGTGGTGACCGCTGGGAGCTCTTTCTTGACGAAAAGCTGCAGACGGAGAAGGATGAAGGCGAGTCTCCCGCGCCTAAAAACGGGACACATTGTACCAACTGGTCCTCCAGGTTGGGGGTTGGGTAGGGCTGACAACCCTACACCGAAAACAACCTGTTACGAAGCCACAACAGGAGCCTCGGATAGGACGGATTTTAAAACGATGGACCCGGCAACGACAAAGGAACAACGATTTGCGCATTTTCTCATGGAACGTGCGCTCCCTGTACAGAGAGGAAGCTGATAAGCAGCTAGCCGATACCCTGTCCCAATATAGGGCTGATGTAACAGCGTTGCAAGAGATGCGATGGGCAGGGACCGGTTTCCTGGAGAAGAGCCACTACACCATATATTATAGCGGTCATCCAGTAAACCATGTGCTCGGAGTAGGTTTCTTAGTCAGCCAAAAAATGAAACCTGCTGTTATCGACTTTGAAAGCATAAGCGAACGGCTATGCACTCTGCGTTTGCGAGGCAAGTTTAGAAATATAAGCCTCGTAAACGTTCACGCCCCTACAGAGGAGACTGCAGAGTCGGAGAAGGATACCTTCTACGAGGCAGTAGAAAGAACCCTCGAGGCCTGTCCCAGATATGATATCAAAATCATACTTGGGGATTTTAACAGCCAAGTAGGGAAGGAGCTCGTATTCAGGCGATACGTTGGCTCCCATAGCTTACACGAGAAAACAAATGATAACGGACTGCGGACTATTCAATTAGCAGGGTCACACGAAATGGTTGTTGGAAGTACCTGGTTTGCGAGGAAAGCGAGGACGGGACCACTTTCAACCAAATTGACCACGTGTTGATCGAATGCCGCCACCTCTCAGCCTTGATGAATGTCAGAACATATAGGGGGGCCAATATAGACTCGGATCACTATCTCGTTGGCATGGTGCTCCGAGTTCGAATAACAATACCACCTAGAATCCTCTGACAATCAGGTGAGGGTGAACACTGAAGCCATCCACAACACAACCCTCCGCGACACCTATAAGAGGGAAATGGATGCCGCAATAACCGCAGTCAACAGAGGACCTGGAGATGAAGCATCAACTAATGATCTTCACAACCACCTGAAGAACGTTATCATGGATACGGCCACAAACATACTTGGCCCCAGCTGCAAGAGGAGTCGGAACGGCTGGTTTGACGATGAATGTAAGCTAGCAACGGAACGGAAGAATGCCGCATACCGAGTAATGTTGCATTCTCAATAAACGCGGGCACGCGCAGAGACTTATCACGAACTCCGTCGAGCGGAGAAGCGACTTCACAGATGGAAAAAGGAAGCCTGGGAGAACCAACAAGTCTGTGAACTAGAAAAGTACAGGGAGCAACCGCACCAGGCGCGGAAGTTTTATCAACAAGTCAGCAGGATGAAGCCTTATACACCTCGATGCTCATCCTGCCGAGACAAAGAGGGAAATCTGATTTGCGACAGAATGGACATATTAGAGCGATGGGTTGAGTACTTTGATGAGCTACTGAACAACCAGAACATCGGCGAGTTGGAGGTCCCGCCAACGGAAGACGACGGACAAATACTGCCACCACCAAGTTTAGGAGAAACAGTCCGTGCAATTCATCGGCTAAAAAATCATAAGTCGCCAGGAGCCGATGGAATTACAGCCGAATTGGTTAAATATGGAGGCGACCAGTTACACCAAGTGGTTCATCAACTTGTGCTCAAGGTATGGGACAGCGAATCAATGCCTGACGATTGGCAACGAGGCATAATCTGTCTCATACATAAAAAGGGAGATATCACAGAGTGCAGCAATTATAGAGGTATCACGTTGCTGGGTACCATCTATAAGATATTCTCCACTATCTTGCTAGGCCGGATAGCCCCATACGCCCAGAACATCATTGGCCCATACCAAAGAGGCTTCACTCCAGGCAAATCAGCAACAGATCAGATTTTCTCTCTGCGGCAAGGGATGGAAAAACTGTTGGAATATGGACAACAGTTGCACCATCTGTTCATCGACTTTAAAGCCGCCTATGATAGCATAGCCAGGGTAAAACTGTACACGGCCATGAGAGAATTCGGTATCCCGACGAAATTAATAAGACTGACTAGGCTGACCCTGACCAATGTGCGAGGCCAGATAAAAGCAGCAGGATCACTCTCAAGACCATTCGACATCAACAACGGTCTGCGACAAGAGGATGCGCTATCATGCGTCCTCTTTAGCCTGGCCCTCGAGAAAGTGATCCGTGATGCTGCGGTGAATGCAAGAGGTACGATCCTCTTCAAGTCCACCCAATTACTGGCCTATGCTGACGATATCGACATCATGGGAAGAACCACCCGAGACGTACAAACTGCCTTCATCCAGATCGAGCAGGCGGCGCGAGATCTTGGGCTGCACATCAATGAAGGCAAGACAAAATATATGGTGGCAACGTCAGCACCGTCACAACCGATAACAACTACGATGATGAAATCCGCGCACGGTTGTCGTCAGCCAACAGAGCCTATTTCAGCTTACAAAGACTGTTCCGCTCGAAACGTCTCTACTGTACAAGACTATGATCTTGCCAGTCCTCATGTATTCCTCGGAAACTTGGGTTCTTAGCAAGAAAAATTGCGAACTCTTGGCCGCGTTCGAGAGAAGAATCCTCCGAAAAATTTTTGGCCCCCTACATGAGGATGGACGATCCCGTAGCCTACACAATGACGAAATCTATGAGCGATACCATGACCGTCCGGTTGTGAATAAAATCCGGCTCAATAGGTTACGGTCCGTATGGATGAAGATGATCCCGCCCGGAAAGTCTATAAGGGCAATATCTATGGTAGGAAAAGAAGACGAGGCAGACCCTGCCTAAGATGGAGCGATGGCGTGGGCCAGGACGCCAGACAGCTTTTAGGGATATCGAATTGGTGGACCTCGGCGCAAAACCGGGATGTCTGGAGTTCCTTATTAAGGCAGGCCTAGACCGGATACCGGTTGTTGCGCCGTTGATGATGATGATGATTCTCAGAAACTACTCAATCGAAAAATCTGGAAAAAATCAAGAGTCTGCCACTAAGGCTCCGAAATACCCTCTATGCCTATATGTGTTCAAATAAAGTTAATAATATCATATTACTCGAATTTTTAGTAATTGACAGGGAAACCCCTCTTAAGTTCATTCTAGAATCACGAAATCGTGCAGCAATTTAGGCTGCAACATAGAGCATAATTGGTGAAAATCGCCCAAAGTTATAACAGATCAAAGCTGTCGCTTCTGGGCAAACTCAAGACGTTGAAAGTCAATATCACTTGAAAGTCGATATTTTCACATAATATTATATATGCATATATTACGTGCTACGAACTAATAGGACAAATGCACACTCAAATTTCTCTATGAAAGAAATACACAAAACCATTCATACCTGAAGCGTTTAGCTTCCAATTTCCCGACTTGTTTCCCCTTCCTGACATTTGACATGCGGACCTTAGACGTACTTTTGCTGGTGCCTGCTTCTGCAGCTGAGACTTTGTTGGTCGTAATCTTTGCAATAGACCAATGTTGACCTTGGCTCTCTCTACTGTCTGACTTCCCAACTTTTCCCCCTTAGGTGTCGCCATTTGGTTCTCATTATTGAGGAGATGTGCGTCCGCCTGAACAGTTTGTGTACGATACGGGGTCCCGCTTGTTTGTTGTTAATGTTTTCATTTTATTTTAATAGGTGGCACCCACTTGAATCCCACAAGAATGGGGGTTAGGAGGTTTTCCATGCTATGGCCCCCCTAATGTGATTAGCCCAAGCTCACTCTTTGAGGCGACCAGGTCCCAGTGAGGCACTGTGCGACTGCAAAATGCCCAGTACGCATGACGTTCTGGATTTGGGTTGGTGTTTTTCGACCCCAGGTTTTCCTCGTACTGGGTGTGGCTGTCAGCATCCACTAACGATCTTGGTTGACCAAATCCTTCGCTCTTGAGGAGCCACATATCAGTTACAAAGAGCTCTCAGTGAGCTGTATTCCACATCACCCTATCCTGCAGTGGACTGCATGACCCCACCTACTCCCTTAGGCGTCTAGATGTTACACAATAGCTAAAGACTAATATGTACAAAGGAGGTGAACCTTAATACCAGAGTCTCGTGAAATATTTCAATGCCATGTACAAACCTATATACAGCAACTAAACCTGATAGATAACATTGGAAGACAAATATTTTAGATTGCAATTCTCCAGGAAAGCCAGAAGAATTTGATAAAAAGCTGGGCAAGTAATACTTCATCCTAATCAAAACTACTGATTTACACAAGCCCCACTGAAAAATAGAAATATTCGAAAGCGAACAATGCAAATATAACAATGAGATCGATATCTGCGGGCAATAAATTTTATGGACTAGTAAACCAGCTGTGAATTGTGATGATAAGCTCACTGCGCTTGGTCTAGCGATTACGAGTGCATTGAGTGCATATTGCACAATGGCATTGTCTTGACACAGAGCGGCGCACGGTGCCGACTCATTGTCAGCCAACCGCCACACCAGCCCGTAATGCACCAAATTTAATACCAGTATCTCCTGCCAGCCAAGCTGCAACCCACTAAGACTTTAGTGTGGCGTAACAGTTAAATGATTTCGTTTCCCGCTTTCACTAGATACATTTCAGTTCAGCTCAGATCGTTTGGTCGCACTTTTTTCACGATTTCTAACCTTTTTTTAATCAACAGTCGCGTATCTTTCAAGGAAAAAATGGAATAGTTGCTTCTATGTGCCTTCAGTCAAGAGGCACTATCGGCCAGTCTGCAACACTCGATAGGGTTCTCCTTAAAGTGCATCTCCTAATGGAGGAGATGGTGTGAAGGTGTAATCCAGCAAATAACAGAAGGTGTTACGATTACACTGGGTCGCTGAAGTTAAAGGCGAACAGACATTTAAAGGAAAATGGTGTTTCTTGCTTTTGCTAGAAATACCCTTTTGGAAACGATTTAATTCAGTGATGACAGCGAATTCTTTGTTCATGATAGTCGATACAAGGAAAAGTGCTATTGGCCTAGAAAGTGGTATATACAATTATTTCACATGCTGATGTTACATCCATATTTCCTTATCTTACCAAATGGGTAACGCATGTTGAATAAAAAGTATCTATAGTTACTTCTTCCAAAGCTAGGAAAATCACACATCGCATTACAAAATCTGAATCCGTCAATTTATTCTTACGTACAAATGTCTCGCGGTACGGCATGTATTACCTCAATCGATAGCCGCCACCGCCTTACGTTTATCCGCACGTACTATAACGTTCGGATGTTGCACTTTAATCTTTCTAATGCATCATCCATAGACGTGATAAATGCAACGAAAATCGAACTAAAATGGCTGTAGTGGCTTTTAGTTCGTTTTCGGTATGAAAGAGGTGGCTGAAAGCCGCAACATGGATTCATACTGTATACACCTAAAACGTAAGTACAGTGTCATATGCCGACATGGTAAAAGATCCGCAAGCGGCTCAGGAAAAATCTTTTAACAGCGACAAAAGATGTAAAAGGTGATGAATACCAACTTAGTGCTAAACAGCTCCATTTTAAAATGCTAATTGTCGGAATTATTCAGCTGAAAGACAGGCAACGCAACATTGTGTTGTGATGACTTCGAATCTGATGTTACAACTTAATGCTCATATTGTTTATCCTTCTATCTTTTTTGATGTTTCTGTGCGTGGAAGTTAACTTGTCTGTTTGGGAAGATGTGAATACTGCAGAACTCTTTTTTATGGCACCTCCTATTAAATGGGGAAATGTTTTAACGTGATGGATTGATTGAGATGGGTTTTGATTCATAATATCGATTTGACTCGCTGAAGCGCCTACTTGCTTCCATAACTGCGAAGAAAAACTCTCGAAAACGCGCCTTTTGGAATCCGAGGCACTTGAAATTTAGCCTCGCTTATGAAATAAATATAAATACCGTAACTCGTTCCTCCGCCTGAAAAGTATCGTTTTAACACGGCGGTCGGGTCCGATAATACTTCAATTGCATAATTAATTTGGTTGGAACTGTTTTGGATGGACCAAGAATGTTGGGGGCTAGGCTTGGCTGGCAGTAAATTCATCCAATTGACGAAGAACTGTCTGTCTGTTTACCATTTTCTGGGAACAAGTGAATCTGATTTGAGAACAACCTGACTGTCCTCCCTGCACTGAAATGGCGCTAATAGTCATGGTGGGACGGCTCACAAGGAGGACTACATGGGTTGGTTTCTGATGTGAGAACTCTGAATACCTTGGGTGCCTTCCGTTTCAACTCAGACCTTTACCCTGGTGGTCGCGCTTGCCAAAATGCACATTTCCGTAGGATCACTTGTGGAACAAGACATGGAGTCAAATTGTAAAACACCCACGAGGCTAGAAGAAAATGAGGTGCTGATGCAACCAACCAAAAGACAGTAGCCGTCAAAGACACTACAACAGGTGGCAGCCATAGCGCCGCAGGATCTCCGAGGGCGAGGCAGTAAACGGACTAGTACTTCTGCCCTGAAACTACTGATGTCATGGGTGTCCCAGAAAACGCGGACAAACAAGAAAGAAAAGAGTGGAAAGCTAACAAAGAAACGGAAATCCACTAAGGTCCTATTGAAGAGCCAATATCGAAAGGACAGGATTTTGAACAAGATTGCGGAAAATAGAGAAGCCGATATTGTCGTTGAGCGGGACGAAAATATATGGTTGCCAATTACCCCTTCGGGGTATAGCGCATCGACCAAACCTACGCGCCCTCTATCGCGATTACATGAAATGCTGTTCAGCTCCCCTCACGATTTCCTAAGAATCATGCACTCCTCCTCTACTGTTCTGCGGCAAGTACCCTTAGGATGACCCATTCGTTGGCTACCATGGGAGGCTAGACTCCACTGCTTGGCGCAGCCAGCAATGCAATTGTCGCCCATCCTTACTGTGACTCCATGACCTGGTAGGAGAGCAAACGGATGTCATCAGTATTCGAGGTATTTGAGGAAAGATGGACAGTCCACTGAATTGTTTCACGACAAGGCAGCATGGGGAAAGTCACCGATAACAACAAGAAATAATATCAGTGAGATGAAGCAACGCTAGCGGACTCCGCTTTGGTGCGCTTTTTAAGGTTTTGTGTAAAACAAAACCTTATAAAATCTGTTTACTGTCTGTCTGTCCGCACGCGTTTGTCTCGGAGACGGCTATAGCGTTTGACAGAAAATTTGGTAGAAAGATGGGAACTGTGAACGCTCACGCATAGAGTGAGTTACATCCTTTTAGGCCGAATTTAAAGGGGGTCCCCATACATGTAAAAGGGGTTGACATTTTTTTTCATCAAATATAGTCATGTGGGGTATCAAATGAAAGGTCCCGGTTAGTACTTTTCGAAGCCGGTCTTAGTTTTGACATTTGTCGGAAAGGAGGGGAGTGGGGGGGTTGAAGGTAATAATTTCTTTAACGGACCCATTCTCGAATTTTTACATAACATATGCATATATTACGTGACATGACATGGTAAGTGCACTTTTGGATTATCGTTTCTTCATCGCTTTCTGTGTCTTCCGTTCTGTAAACATAAATAACCCAACTTCCGACTACGTTCTTTAACAAGAATCCATTTCAGCTTTGAGGCTGCCTCGAAAGAGTTAGTCTGCATGATGATCGTTTAGCCGATCTTACGCTCTTCTTTAGAACTTTTTGTGCCTCTTTATACCGATTCCAGCCAGCGGCTGAGTCAGACTTCGGATCACCATTGAGAAGCACTCATGTCGTTCTCCTCTATTTACCCAAATCCAGTTTCACCATGGTGTTTTACCCTCCTTTGGCGTCTTGACTGGACAACTTTCTTCGAAAGCTTCTCTCATGCTCTTTGGGATCATCTGGGTTGTTTTCTCAATTCCAGCAATGGCTTTGATGCATCTCACAGGGACCGTGACTCGGGCACTCACTTCTTTTTTATACTTTGCCCAATCTGCCCCGAAATGGAGTGGCCAGAGGGGGATCCATGCCCCTTACGAAATCAATGCGCCTGTGATCCGAGCGTGCGATATCGTTTGATACTCACCACTCTCCCACAAAAGCTCCAATGCCAGGGGATGCCACCGTGATGTCAATGACCTCTTGCCTGACCACGTTAAAGAAAGTGAGTTCATTACCCAAATTGAGGATCTGCAGATCAGATTCTACCAGATAGTCTCGATCTTCTTGCATTGATGTTGGAACTTCCCCAGCACATGTAGTGGGCGTTGACATCCTGTTGATTAACCCAGGGCTTTACTTTTGCCATACTGGATGGCTCTGATGAATATTACACTGGGAACTTCTTTTACATGATAAGGGGAATATGCTGAGTACCATAGAATCTTTTTATTTGTCTGTTCACTTTTTATGGTTAGTTTGGCCATTGTGGTGTCACCAGGTCGTTAACCAATTTAACTTGGAGGTTTTTTCAAACTACCATGTAGGAGCGGAGTCAATCACTGCCATCAGCATGTTGAAAATTTAGGCCCCTGACTACCCCGTTAACAAAATATGGTTTTTGTATGAGATATATAAATGTCTTGCAGCTATTGATCCGACGGCTGATAAGTGCAGTCGTCACTTTACAATGCTGCAAATTTATTTAAAAAATGTTGCACCCTACCCATGCTTCAGGTGAAGATGCCGTGGGTTGCTCGCCCCCTTCAATGGTTTTAGGAGCCGACACTTATGATGTGACGGTTCCTAGCCTGTAGTTGAGCCGGTAGCCCGTTTCTTTCCGAATTCTTAATATCCGAGAACGCCGATAGTAAGAAAAATTACCGGCATTCAAGTGGAGGTGTTTACATTGCACACCAAGCTGTTCCAAAATCTCAGCTCCATTACACTCTTCTTCTGGAAGCCAGAGGAAACTCAGTGACCCTTTTCATTTTTAGCCGCGCACGCTCCCACACATCGTTGAGGGAAGAGCAATACTACCTGAGCCAGTCGTTCGTGTTTTCGCCAGCAAAGTTTAGCCGTAACATTTTTCAATATACTCCTACCGCCTCAAGGCGAAGCCCGACAGCGGTTTCCAGAGGACCGTTTTCTCGAAGGCTTTTTGATGCCCGAGGACAAATGCTTACCCATGGGGAAGACTTCAGCCTTAGCAAGTAGTGCCGATTGGAGCCAATCAAATTGGTCCACACTTGAGTTAGTGATGAGCTTAAGGTTCCCCTTCACTCGGGGTTGGATCGTCATGATCGAGATTTAATATTTGTTTTTGTTTTGGTTTTTCATAATTGGCTGCGAGGTCCTCAGTTTTATCGGGGAAATTATTATAAATTGATCTCGGCATAGACCCCATTCAGCCCTCGGTACATTTTGGCTTCGGGTTTTGATTCAGGTGTCACCTCTTGATCCCTAGAGGATCTTTCTTATTGAGCTCCTCCCCATGTAACGGTCGCCCCCCCCCCCTAAAGGGACATGTATAGTTACAATGGGCGGAAGGTACCAAACTAGGGAGACCACCATAAAGGCTGCATCTCAACGTCACCTGAGTCACAAAAGGTAACATATGAAGATCATATCATACTTGACATTAGCTTTCCAGCTCCATGCGTTTGGTCGAGCTCGTATTTTCCTATTTTCCAATTTTTGAAGTCAAAATTGATTTACATCGAATAAATACGTATATGTAAATATAAAATGTTAGAACTATATTTTTATTAAATCAGCTTTACTTCCTTCCCTTTCAGGTAAAAAACATACTCGTAGGTTGGAATATGGCTATAAATAGTGTCTGGTATGTCGTATAGCCGCAACAGGTAAGCTAACAATAAGTTCCCACGTAGTAGAAGCACTTAATAGAATGAAAGTTGTTTAAGTACCCCAAGGAAAACCAAATCGTTTATGGGAAAGAACATTGCAGAATTTCCTTGCTTGCATAGATAAGCATATGCTCATACATATTAACACCTATTATCTCTGGTATGTCAATTAAAAGCGCTTAATACCGCATTGAAATATCTTCTGGGTTTTCAACCACACACATTGCGACGGAGGTAATGAAAATGAAATCTTGCCCAATGCAAACTGATACTGTCTCCAGGCAATCATTACAATCAAACCGCAGTTAAATTCCACAGCAGGGCGCCTTTATGGCTTCAATGATGTCTCTTACGAGAGAAAATACCAATTAATTGCTGTAAATCATAAAAGTTGACATAAAAATATGATAAAAGCTCGTCTAATAGAAATTTATGAACTTCAGATATTATTTATGTTCTCTGCACCAAACCTTGATATTTGAATAAAAAAAGTGTGCGTTTTAAAGGAGTGCAAAAAATTGATTGCAAGCCGGGAGAAATATTAGTTTCCTTAATTGGCCAAGAACATTTGTCTGGAAATTCACATTGCAGAAAGGTACTCATATATGCATACATGTTACATCGAAGCACAATTAAAAATAATTAATTATCTATAATTATATAGGAAAATCAAAATCAGGCCGGAATACAGTGTCTTGTTCAGATAACTTTATTTCAGTAATTTATTTCATCATCAATGGCAAAAGATCCGGCGTCTGGTATAGGTTCCCCTTAATAATGAACTCCAAACATCCCAATTTTACGCTAAGGTTCATTAGTTCGATAGCAGTTGTTTGGCATCCTAACCTACGCCATTGTTCCTTTTGAAACAGATTCTACCACGGTTTCTTTTTTTACCACACCATTAGATATTGTCCATTTAGACTTTCTGGGCAGGGTAATCTTCACCTTTAGGATATAGATAATCAACTACCACATTCCATTGAGCCGGATTTATCCCCAATCAAACAGTTATGATACCACTTATAATTTTTTTTGCCATATGGACTACGGAATTGTCTATCCTTAGGTAGGGGGCCAACAATTTGCCTTAAACCAGATTTTGGCTGCCATCGATTATGATTTGGGATCCTAAATAAGAGAAATTTTCGGCGCTGACGCATGTACTTTGCCTTGCTTTTATGGGTAGCCTAAGATCTGAAGACAGTTTGTATCTCTCGGGTGGTTCTTCCAGTTATGTCCATATCATCAGCATAGGAAAGCAGTTGGAAGGACTTGAAGAGGATGGTTCCGGAACTTTATTTCACGATTAATTCAACCACCAAAGCTATCCAAAAAACTGACAGGCTGACACTTATGTATTCCCTACAGCGCAAACCGTATTCGTCAATTTTACGATATTAAATACTTAAATAATTGTCTGAGTCGAACCGCTTAAGCAAAACGCATTTGATTGTACCCTGTCATGAAAATGAAGTACATAGCGTTGCGATGGTAAATATAAGAACAGAGGTGATAATTTTTTTTTGAAAATGTTGTGTACAGTAGTATAATTGTTAAATAAGATTTGGAGTTGGGGGAGATTTTAAGATGAACGGGTTTTGAGTAAAAATTTTGAAGCAAAGTTACATAACGCGATCACTTGAAATGAATATTTTAAAGATGTTAATTGATGTTCAGTTGTAAGGTTTTTTGTAAAACAAAGCCAGTTTTAGTTTTGACATTTGTTGGAAAGGTGGGGAGTGCGGGGGGTCGAAAGTGATCATCTCATTAACGGACCCATGTTCTGGTTGTGGATAAAATCCGGCTGAATAGGTTGCGCTAGCGGGTCACTTAATCCGTATGGATGAAGATGATCCCACCTGGAAAGTCTATAAGGCAATATCTATGGTAGAAAAAGAAGACGAGGCAGACCCTGCCTAAGATGGAACGATGGCGTAGGTCAAGATGCCAGACAGCTTTTAGGGATATCGAATCGGTGGATATCGACGCAAAACCGGGATGTCTGGAGTTCTTTATTAAGGCAGGCCTAGACCGGATACCGGTTGTTGCGCCGTTGATGATGATCATATTACAAAGTATTAGAAAGCAGTATTACAAACCACGTTTCATTACAGTACTAGTCGGTGATGATTAGTGATGCTTTGTAATGTGATGCCACGTTGGCATTACTAACATAAATTATCACAGGAGTAAGATCAACATCACTTCTCTTTTGGGTAGTAATTCTGTGATCTAATGTTGTGGTGATTGGTTATGTTTGGATAAAGCGCGGTGGAAGTAATATTATGCTACATTTCAAGTTGGAATCACTTTTGTGACACCATGTCCTTCATCTGCATCTCTTAGCCCAATTGGTATCGGGATACAAGAATGACAAGGCGTTTATGGTCAAGCATAAGACATCGAAAAATTTTTGTGCTCACCGGCTATAAAACACACTGAGTAAATGCCAAACGATATGGGTGGATTTTAACAGCCAAGTAGGGAAGGAGCCCGTATTCAGGCGATACGTTGGCTCCCATAGCTTACACGAAAAAACAAATGATAACGGACTGCGGACTATTCAATTAGCAGGGTCACACGAAATGGTTGTTGGAAGTACCTGGTTTGCGCGGAAAGCGGTCCACAAACATACGTGCGCCTCTCCAGACGGGACCACTTTCAACCAAATTGACCACGTGTTGATCGAATGCCGCCACCTCTCAGCCTTGATGAATGTTAGAACATATAGGGGGGCCAATATAGACTCGGATCACTATCTCGTCGGCATGGTGCTCCGAGCTCGAATAACAATACCACCTAGAATCCCCTCTGACAATCAGGTGAGAGTGAACACTGAAGCCATCCACAACACAAACCTCCGCGACACCTATAAGAGGGAAATGGATGCCGCAATCACCGCAGTCAATAGAGGACCTGGAGATGAAGCATCAACTAATGATCTTCACAACCACCTGAAGAACGTTATCATGGATACGGCCACAAATATACTTGGCCCCAGCCGCAAAAGGAGTCGGAACGGCTGGTTTGACGATGAATGTAAGCTAGCAACGGAACGGAAGAATGCCGCATACCGAGTAATGTTGCATTCTCAAAGAACGCGGGCACGCGCAGAGACTTATCACGAACTCCGTCGAGCGGAGAAGCGACTTCACAGACGGAAAAAGGAAGCCTGGGAGAACCAACAAGTTTGTGAAGTAGAAAAGTACAGGGAGCAACCGCACCAGGCGCGGAAGTTTTACCAACAAGTCAGCAGGATGAAGCCTTATACACCTCGATGCTCATCCTGCCGAGACAAAGAGGGAAATCTGATTTCGACAGAATGGGCATATTAGAGCGATGGGTTGAGTACTTTGATGAGCTACTGAACAACCAGAACATCGGCGAGTTGGAGGTCCCGCCAACTGAAGACGACGGACAAATACTGCCACCACCAAGTTTAGGAGAAACAGTCCGTGCAATTCATCGGCTAAAAAATCATAAGTCGCCAGGAGCCGATGGAATTACAGCCGAATTGGTTAAATATGGAGGCGACCAGTTACACCAAGTGGTTCATCAACTTGTGCTCAAGGTATGGGACATCGAATCAATGCCTGACGATTGGCAGCGAGGCATAATCTGTCTCATACATAAAAAGGGAGATATCACAGAGTGCAGCAATTATAGAGGTATCACGTTGCTGAGTACCATCTATAAGATATTCTCCACTATCTTGCTAGGCCGGATAGCCCCATACGCCCAGAACATCATTGGCCCATACCAAAGAGGCGTCACTCCAGGCAAATCAGCAACAGATCAGATTTTCTCTCTGCGGCAGGCGATGGAAAAACTGTTGGAATATGGACAACAGTTGCACCATCTGTTCATCGACTTTAAAGGCGCCTATGATAGCATAGCCAGGGTAAAACTGTACACGGCCATGAGAGAATTCGGTATCCCGACGAAATTAATAAGACTGACTAGGCTGACCCTGACCAATGTGCGAGGCCAGATAAAAGCGGCAGGATCACTCTCAAGACCATTCGACATCAACAACGGTCTACGACAAGGGGATGCCCTATCATGCGTCCTCTTTAACCTGGCCCTCGAGAAGGTGATCCGTGATGCTGAGGTGAATGCAAGAGGTACGATCCTCTTCAAGTCCACCCAACTACTGGCCTATGCTGACGATATCGACATCATGGGAAGAACCACCCGAGACGTTCAAACTGCCTTCATCCAGATCGAGCAGGCGGCGCGAGATCTTGGGCTGCACATCAATGAAGGCAAGACAAAATACATGGTGGCAACGTCAGCACCGAAGACGAATCAACCAACAACATCAAACCGCACTGGTCAAACACAAGCACGAACAAGAATAAGGATAGGGGAATACAACTTTGAGACCGTTGACAATTTCTCCTATCTAGGGTCGAAAATCACAACCGATAACAACTACGATGATGAAATCCACGCACGGTTGTTGTCAGCCAACAGAGCCTACTTCAGCTTACAAAGACTGTTCCGCTCGAAACGTCTCACCGTAGGGTCAAAGCTATTACTGTACAAGACTATGATCTTGCCGGTCCTCATGTATTCCTCGGAAACTTGGGTTCTTAGCAAGAAAAATTGCGAACTCTTGGCCGCGTTCGAGAGAAGAATCCTCCGAAGAATTTTTGGCCCCCTACATGAGGATGGACGATTCCGTAGCCTACACAATGACGAAATCTATGAGCGATACCATGACCGTCCGGTTGTGGATAAAAACCGGCTCAATAGGTTACAGTGGGCGGGTCACTTAATCCGTATGGATGAAGATGATCCCGCCCGGAAAGTCTATAAGGGCAATATCTATGGTAGGAAAAGAAGACGAGGCAGACCCTGCCTAAGATGGAGCGATGGCGTGGGCCAGGACGCCAGACAGCTTTTAGGGATATCGAATTGGTGGACCTCGGCGCAAAACCGGGATGTCTGGAGTTCCTTATTAAGGCAGGCCTAGACCGGATACCGGTTGTTGCGCCGTTGATGATGATGATGATGGTATGGGTGGATCGATGCCATGGTGAAGTGTATTACGTTCTTAAACAGCTTTTGAACGGACAAGGGGCTATCCAACATACCTCTATTAATTTTTTTAACGACATATTTATTTTATTAAATCTTTTTAAACATAAACTAACAATAAATTTCCAAACCTCCGAACTAAAGTTTAGAAGTATTCCTCGCCATTGCTAGAAAATACATTATTCACAAAGTTAGATTATACTGTGACTACATACTCAACATCCTAGAATATTCGTTTTTTAATCGACTGACACGAGACTATTGTAGCAGTTGCGATGGGAAGATGGGAAAAAAAATCTTCCTTTATACTTCTACTACTTATCGAATATAGAAAATGCATCGATTGCGCTTCCTCATTATAAGACAGACACATATCATCTTGAAGAATCTTTATTTTGAGTATATGCTCAGCTAGTGAATCTTTCTGCTTTTCGAGTTAGTGTAGTACTTTTGCTTGATTCTAACAGGAAAAGTCTGGTGTGTTAAACATCATTAAGGTTCTGCCGCCAATCAGTCACCTTAATTATGTGAAGGTTGTTTCCGGTTGTTTCAAGAGAGCATTAGCGAATGCTACTGACACTCCAATTCCTTGTTCCGGTGCGGGTATGTGGGAAATTGAACCTTCTTGTGCTAAGCCGTCTGAGATTTAATTTCTCTCTACACGGCAATGACCGAATACCCAGAGTAGTTCGACCGTACTGAATCTAAAAACAGAGTTCAAACGGTTTCTACATCCCTGAACGATTTTTGACAATCGCTACAGATCGCGATGCACCTGCTCTTCAACTGCTCGTCAATCCCTTAGGTTGCTGCCCTTAGGACCGCATACACTACAGCCTGAAAGGTTGATGTATTTGTCGCAAAGGAAATACAAGTTTTCGTTTTTATTGGAGAGGAATACCCCTGCTCCTCGATGTCTTCGGTATAGAAGATGTCAGTATGTGCTGATATGCATTATTCTGGTTCGTCCCAGTTTTCTCATCGTTTCAAAATAACTTCATATCTTCTACAAATAAATGTATGGGGACCCCAGAATCAGTTCTCCTAATAACTCCTCCAATGCTCTGTGCGCCCACGTCCATTGTTTCCTCAAACAGTACTCTGCATGCAGTACTCTGAATGAATAAGTAAATGGGCTGCAAATTGAGCAATGCACTTGCAGCTGCGTCGGATATAGTGCTCATGGCATCGGTAATACCCAGACACAAAGTTCTGCAGTGTAGCCAGTTTAGAGGAAAACGCTACGGATGATAAGCAAACATCGGCCTACATAGAAGGGTTTGCTGAAACCGTCAATCTTTTCATTCCTACTTTTGTCACCTGTTCTCCCGGATGGTATACTTGCAAAAGGGTCTGTATAGACTCAACTCTGGAGTTCGTGAAAGTACCATCTGGTTTTCTAAGAAAGTCCAACTTGGCCGACTAATTCTTTTTTAGGGCTCTGCATAGTCTGAAACTCATCCTTCCTCCTTCTACTTCCATACAGTATGCTCTAAAAGAATCTCGCTTTGGACGTTAAATGAGCCTCTTATATTCGCGCTGGAAGTTTTCAAGCAACATTCAGAAGTCCTGAATCTTTGCAGTTTCCATGCCACTTTGGAACCATTTTACCGCTTTGGTGTCCAATCCGTTTTCATAGGATTTCGTCTGTGTATTGTAGACTGTTCGCCTGCAATTTGTTAGACTAAATTCTAAGCAACGGTGATCTGAAAGTGAGATTTCAGTTAGCACTCGCCAGCGTCTAATCAACTCTAATAACTTTGCAGTGTAGATTTTAAGGCCAATTACTTCACTTTTTGTGGTCCCACGAACGGGCCCCTACGTTGGCGGTCATCGGACCAACTGTAGTGACAAAATCAAACCGCTTCTCTCCTCTAGGATTGAATTTGCTACTTCCCCAACAATATGCTGAGCATCACAACCTCGTAAAGGGCCAACTGATTCTACATACGATACCAGATCCTTTAGTTTTTGTGTTGGCGGGGCACAAAAAAAATCATAGGATGAGTAAGCAGAGGTACTTATGACATTTTTCCTCTTGCCATTAACCTGGTTACAATACCAACTACGCAACTAGATCCTGGGAACAGACTTGTCTCAGCATACTTGCCTCTAAGAATTTTGTCATCAGGAGGCTGGCTCTATCTCGAGAATCTCTCATCGAAAAAGATCCTAGTCCACTTTACTGATCCAATACCACAGGTTTTCTTAACACAAACCCATGGCTCTTGTACCAAAAGTTTATAAGGACAGTTCTGCAACTTTGCTAGCTTTATTGCCAGTAGATAGGAAGGGGCTTTGGCATGCTGCCAAATTAATTTGAATAACCTATGTTTGTAAACATAAGTGTAGTCTAATGTGAAACCCGCGGCTTACTGAAGAATCTGCTGCGAACAGTATAAATCTAAGTGAAGCTTTTATGATGAGTTTTGGAACTCTACCTCCAAGGTTAAATTAAAATAGATAGAATCGAGTGCCATTCTTGGGAACTGGGATAGCTGAGAGAATTCAAGATGCCATCTGAAGTTATCTATTGACAATCCTTTGAAGGTGCATTTTCATAATTTACTTTGCAAAAGTATATAACCAAATAAATACATAATTATACCTCTATCTATGTATATTTTTTAAAGAATCAATGTCACCTATAGCACATTCGAACACTCGAAAAATATTTAATCTGTTGATCTTCTCGCACTGCAATTTCAGGTGACTATGTCCTCTTAATTGTATACGATAATCAAGAAGTTATCCCCCCGGCAAATTCAATTTGTTGACATATTCAAAGTTGATCTCTCGAAACCACTTAAATACTTCCAAGTGAGCCTCCCGAAATACTTGAAAAATCACTTTACAACCTGACATCCAGTCGCATTCTTCATGCTTTCTCCCGAAAAGGGGCCAAATTAATTTCGTTCGCCGAAAATGTCTGTGAGTACATATCAAAATACCTGACCAACTGGCGTGGCTGATTGTTACCGCATTGCTGGTCGCATTTTTTCAAGCAGATAATCGTAAATCCACTCAGTAAAAAATACGTACTGTCACCCAACACTTTAGTCGCATTTTAGCCGGGGGATTAATGTCCGATCGCTTGAGCGCTCAGGTGATGCAAGCAAGATCAAGGCGCGATCATTACGGCTCCAGATTGTTGTCAACTGGAAGGAGCCACTGCTGATTTGCCGTTCGCTGACAAAAAATCTAATAATATCTGAACACCTCGAAGCTAAGGTGACATTGATGTGTGGGATCACCCGTCGAAGGAATTCGATCGATAACGAGGCAGAAACAAAAAAAAGCACGTGCCCGATAAAGTAGAAATTAAAGTTTGGATAGCGTTGATATACTCCGGACTACAGTTTGCGCAGACTATTTCTGTGCACCTTTGCATGGACCCATGTCAAAATAGACATACCAGCGTACTGACTGCAAGACTGGTTAAATGGGCTCCATAATTCTTGTCTGTGCCATTGCAAAGTTTACTTGTTGGTTTGTATTTTTGAACCCAAAAATTCAAATTTCTTGATTGCTAAACAGCGCACGAATTCTCTCAGCCAAATTTATCGATCTTTTCTTCGATGCATGACCTTCTTCCAGAGCAACCGCTGGAAAACACCGAGCAGATTATTTGAAATTGAGCCTCTATTGCGCGTTCTCCAGTGCGTTAACAGTTACACGCCGTAAATCTTCCACTTAATCCACAACACTTGCTGATCTCTTCATCAAGGGTATAAAAAACCGCAAAGAATCTACTCTGCGACATGTCTAACCAAATCATAATAACAGCCGGCCAAGTCCACGGCGCGATAAACCTACATTCGTACAAAACAGTAACAATAGCAAAATAATAAGTTTTTCCTATGCTCGTGGAGCCGGGGCCGAATTTGGACGGCCGTTGGAGATACTAGATTTTCATCTAGTGCGGGGCGATCTATGTATGATCTTGAATTCATCAATGATCATGATTATCTCATTGTTACGTTTATATCGCGTTTTCATCCCATTCTCCTCGACACAATTTCATTGTATTTAAATAATTACAAAAGTTGTTTTTGTCCATTATATGCATGTACACATTTGCCCCAATGGAATTCGCTCACGTCTATTTTCAGCCCAATTTATGCACATGAACCCAGAGCTTTATTTAGGCATTCACGAATATTAGATACAAAAATGCGATGTGGCTTTGGTAGGTTTTTGTGGTAAACATTCTGCATATGTAATAATTAATCATAATGGACAGTGCTTAGCCTAGAATTTCGGAGAGGAAGCGGCCATCAAAATAAGAAGGAAGCAAATCAGCGGGAAACTTGATGGCAAACCTCCGATTTCTATGATATATTAAGAGCTCACTTTAGCATTACGAATTTATCGACACCATTGGTCTTAATTAATTTTGTAACACTTGGATGGTTTTAGCTGTATCTGCTTTTTGTTCTGAATCTAACAACTTTTTGCGATAACAAAATTTTCAGGCTTCTAGGAGTCGAAGGTGCAACTGGAACAACTTTTTACAGGGACAGAAAAAACTGGTGAAGGTATTATTAGAATTCATGGTCAGATTACAGTTAAACTTTTGCATGTTGGCGATTCGGTTTAACTAATTTTCATATATGATGAATTCGCTAATATAATAATTCTTGAACTATATTAATCGCTTAGGGAAGTATCTATCTTTTCTTTGTGTGAAACAAAATCTTATTAAAATGAGTTTACTTTGTTTGCCGTCTTTTTTTTTGGTAAAAAGGCACCTTTGTGACAAGTTGTTGGTGGGATTCTCATCCACTAAAAATTCCCTTGCTCCTTTCTTCTCCGTGAAGCCGCCACAAAGCCTTCCGCTCTTCATACCTTCCTTGCGCCTTCTGTCCTGCCAATTTTCCTCTGAATCCTTCTTATTACGGAGTTGATCGCGTATCAGTTTTCTCCTGACTTCAGGGTTTCCGCGACAATGGGCTGCAGACTTAAACTTACTTTCAGAGAGTTTTCTAGACTCCTCCCCCCAGAGCAAAATCTTCGTTTGAACTTTGGATCTAGATTTAATAAGGTGGATTAACGTACTTTGGGTACCAGGGCACTGTAGTGTAAAGGGAAATGAAATTTCGGATGCCTTAGTAAAAGGAGGTTCAATTCCTCGTAGAAAGGAATCAAAACCAGCACACTATCATTGGCTAATGCTACTATCAGGAACGGGGAACAATCTTCCTATAAAGATAAGTATTAGAGCTTCAATGCCGCCACAGAACTTTTTCTGTTGGAACCAAACAAACAGATTGCAAACTTTATCCTGCTGAAAAACGGGAAAACTTGTATTCTGTGCAGTCTGGCTGCTAATATATGAGTGTATCGCCTATGAGTTGGGGTGGATAGCATTACATTCACTAATGATATTCCGTTAGATGGGGGTCGCAAAATTTAGTGAACCACTACAGTCTGACCGCCTTTCCCACACTCCTTACATGCAAACACACATACTGGACCAAAAGCCATCGAAAATTTTCTCCCTGAAGCCGTCGCACACCTTTAGAGTCACTAAGTGTTAGTTCATGTTCAGCCTCTTCTGAATGCTGTTACGTGTTATCAATTCCTCCTGCGGTTAACAGGGTAGTGCGGACCACTCCGATGACAAGTAATCTACGGTTATATCTCGGGCTTCTAATGGCGAACATTATCCATGTTAATGATATGATGATATTTGCCGCTTTTTCACAAGAATAGTCCTTGTACCATTCACCACTCCCAAGTACTTGATTACCAGCTTTGAAGAAATGGTGTGGCTACCAGCCTGAATACTAACCTACTCTCATTTCCTGCGGCAGATAATTACGACTGCATCCGTTTTTCGTCCCACTAGGTTAAACTACGCCATTTTCAGTCATGTTCCTATGACCCTGGAAAAACATGGTGTCACGAAGCATCTTCAATACCACGGCTACCAAACTGGTGCTCCGATATACCATCCTTATACTCTACTATAAATGACCTTCTCTTGCATCTTTCCTATCGTCTCCATAAGGAAATTTGGGCAGTATGATGGTGGTTCTGTCCGTCTGTTTTCGGTCTGTCACACCACTTTTTTCCAGAAACGGTTCCCCCGGTTGTAACAAAATTTGGTGAAAACCTTTAGACTGTGAACTCCTAGACTTTCTAGTTTGAGAAGAAATATATGCGAAAGAGGAGTGTGCATTTTTAAGGTTTTGTGTAAAACAAACCCTTATTAAAATCGGTTTACTGTCTGTCTGTCTTTTTTTTTGAGGAAGTGGAAATTTTCAAAAGACGCTGACCTAGACACACCAGCATGTGGGATTTTTACCCACTAAAACCACCCCCGACTCCTTCCCTGTCCCGCGGAACCACAATAAGGTATTACATCTCGGAGCGGAGTCAGCTCATTATAGCTTAGTCACCTTTCTTCTATATGCGGCGCAGGTGACCGCGCTTTTCTCCTCTCCTCTGCCTTTCGCAGTTTGTTTTGCATAGATGCGATCATGGAGTTCACCACATCCCAATCCTCTTGATGTGGTAGCATTTACGGCGCCAGATTTTCTGGTACCAGCACCTCCCCTAGAGTCTCCTCTAGATTCCTCCTTTCTTCCACAAATCTTGCACAGTGGAAGAATACATGCTCTGGGTCCTCTGGGACTCCATCGTAATTTGGACAGTCGGGTGAGGTCTTCAATTTAAACCTGTGCAGGTATTGGCGATATCCCCCGTGATCCGTGAGAAACTGGGTGAGATTATAGTTAATCTCACCGTGTCGTCTCTCCAACCACTCCTTGATGGCAGGAATGAGCCTGTGAGTCCACCGACCCTTTCCCGAGCGTTCCCACCGCTCTTGCCATCTATTTATGGATCTCTCCCTCTCAGCGTTCTTCGTCTCCAATAAGGGAGAGATTGACTTCGCATGGTATATATTCGCCATCTCATCTGCCAAGATGTCAATCGGCATCATTCCAGAGATGACGAATGCTGCATCATCTGAGACAGTCCTGAAGGCAGAGCATAACCTCAGAGCTGTCCTCCTGTAGACTGCATTCAGTTTGCTAGTGTTAACTGATATCCGCAACGCCTCGCTCCAAACTGGGGTCGCATAGAGCATGATTGAGGTCACCACTCTGGCTATAAGAAACCTAGAGGTATACCGTGGCCCTCCCACGTTCGGCATCATCCTCGCCAGGGCCATACTAGCAGTGGATGATTTATCACAAACGTACTGTACGTGTTGCTTATAGCTGAGCTTCCTGTCTATCACCACCCCCAAGTATTTGATGGTCGGCTTGGAAGTGATGATATGATTCCTGATTCTAACACAGGCGTAATTTCTCTTCCGGCGCTTAGTGATGAGGACCCCCTCCGTTTTTTCCTCCGCAAGCGTCAGATCAGAGCTCTCTAACCAGCGTTTGACAGCACTGATTGCCTCGCTTGAATATAACTCAGCATCTTCGAGATGCTTTACGACAACAACTAGTGCTATGTCGTCAGCGTAACCCACCACCGTAGCTTCCTTCGGAAGGGGAAGATTAAGTACATCGTTGTACATGATGTTCCACAGTAGTCGGCCCAATACGGAGCCCTGTGGAACACCCGCGAAAACAACAGTTAAATAACTACCGACGGTAGCAGCGAGATAAGCGGGAATATCAGCCTTCGCTAGAAATCTCCGTATTAGATTCCAATTGGCCGAATCGAAAGCATTTTTCACATCCAGGGTTACTACCACGCAATATTTGCTGGTACTACCCTTTCCGTGAATTGCATCTTCAGCCAAGCCAGTAACCTAGTTGATGGCATCTATCGTTGATCTGACTTTACGGAACCCATACTGCCGATCTGAAAGGCCGCCTTAGCTCTCAACAACTGCTCTAGCATTTTCTCCACAGTGTCCGAAAGGCATATGGGCCTATATGAGGATGGTTCACTTGGAAGTTTACCAGACTTAGGCAGAAGTACCAACTTCTGCCGCTTCCATGCCGCTGGAAATATCGCCTGTGACATGCACGCTTCGAAAAACTCAGCGAACATGTTCGCTGACGCACCAGGACATACCACGCGCGAGCGCAGGGCTGACAAAAGTCAGGTCTACACCCGAACCTGACCCCTGTCCCCTGAAGAAGACAGAAGAGTGATAATCAGATTATCACTCCTAGGATAGGAAAAGAAAGATTGTTGAATATTGCCTTAAAGAAGGAGCCTATCTATCTGAAAACCCCGCTCTAGAATCTTGTTCTGTTTATTGGGCATCGGTATAGAAGACGTCAATCTCCCGCTCCCTCCATCCAGCCGAAGAATCATAATGTAGTCGGTAGAGAAGGATCCAACGCGAAAACCTGCCTTCAAGGCGTCTTCTTCGGAATTTTAACGATTATCTACTTATTGCTAAAACTTCAAATTCTCAGCATTAACGGAGGTGGAGTGACAGCGCTGCAAAGACTATAAACATCTTGTAGGAGCAAAGAATTATTCTAAGGATTCTGCTCTTAAACGCGGCCAAGAATATGCAATTTTTCTTGCTAAGGTCTCAAGTCTCCACGGAGTACTGGCAAAATCATTGTCTTGTACGGTATGAGCCTTGGCCCTATAGTGAGACGTCTCAGTCTTTGTAAGCTTAAATAGGCTCCAGTGGCGATTTTCTAGCTTAGATACGAGAAATTATAAACGACCTTAAAGCTGTAGTCTCCAGTCTTGTTTATCCTCATAACCAGTGCCGAAAAACATACTCAATCTGAGTGAGAGTGAAGAAAGTATACAATCAGCTAGTCAGAGAAAAACGATGAGGAGATATTCCGATCTGTAAGCTCTCAGGAGGGTAAGTGACGGAAAAATTCATCTAAAACAACATAACTTCAATTTCTGAATCTAAACATCTAATTCCCGTCAAACCTAGAGTTCGGCATCGATGGTTGCGCGTCCGTTCTTCTTCATTACCCATTCACCTAGAGTTTTATAGGAGAAAAAGTTAGTGTCAGCCAGAAACTTTCAAATGTTGTGGTTAAACCTTTATAGTTTAAGAACGGTGAGTGCCCTGGAATCCTAGCTAGAGCAGTTCACCAAGTAAAACTTTTTTAGTGTCATTTTATGATCTATCGAAGCCTTTTCCCACAGCTACACTCACATAGAATATCTCCTACCTCGATTCAGCGCCAATCAAGCCTTCGATTCTTCTAGGACGACCTTGTCGAGCTCAAATAGGGGTCATCAAAGCAGACGGAGGTAACTGCGATCCAGAATAAGAAATTATTCTCCTTCAGTACCTCTTCAGTAGTGGGAGTCGAGATTTGTCGCGGAAATAATAATAATAATCGTTGGCACAAGAATCCATACTGGATCAGGGCCTTGAAGTGTGTTAAAGCACTTCATTCAAGACCGTAACGGTACACTACAAGATTACAGTACCCTGTAGGAGGCAATGTGGTCAGCATTACGCTCGCCCGAGATTATTACCCTGATTTGACTCAGGTACTCATTCACAACTGAGTCGACTGGTATCTGACGTCAAATCACGATACAAATCCCACTGGTGATCTAATGTTGAAATTAAAAAAGAAAAAATTCTGCTTAAAGTCAGTGGATAGTTTTCCGGAGCGGGTGGGGTGATCAAAAGGAGGTGAAGCCGCGAATGCGGGAGCTAATAATCGACTGCGACGACCTAGATGAGGTTGCATCACGGAAGGATATCTCTGTTGCACTAAAGGAATAATCTAATTTTTGGCGGAATAGAACAGATTGCAATAAAGAGGATAGGGAGGTACTATATATGGGGTTCACTGATAGACATTATTAGCTCGTCGGTGTAATCAAAGGTTAAATTAGTCTTTTAGGATTTTAGGTATTTTTGGTCGCATACATCCGTTAGTATGACAGATCGAAAAGGTGCAGGAAGTGTGAAGAATCTTAGCATGAGATTATGCTGGGATGCATGATGCATATTGCGCCAGAGGTGAAAGAGAAGCAGCTCAAAGTCTACTTTAAATAACAACTAGACAATTGAGCGTGTACAATGCGGTAATCTGCGAACCATACCGAAAATAGAGAAGGTTAAGGATACATTAACCGCGATATGGTCACGTGGAAGACAATGTCGTGTTATGCGCTAGAGACTATAACCCTAAAATAATCGACGATGACTTCAACACGAGGGTTTTGGGGTCGGAACGCAAGAACCAGGGCCAAATCCTGATCGAAGCTTTTGCGGAGCACAATTATAGTTCAGGAGAGGCTTTGGAAAGGTGACCTGACGAGTGTTGGGTGATATGAATGCCAAGGCGGGCTCTGTTAACACCTCTTCCAGACATGAGATGGGTGAATTATCACTTTAGCGACCACAACAGCAATGGTGGTTTGCGGATTACTGCAGTGTCCACCGCCTCATCATTGGTGAAACATTGTTTGAGCACAGAGCCTGCCATAAGGTCAATTGGGTTTCAAGCATATCAGCAATATTGTTGTTTTCTGGATATGTGTAACAAGGGAAGCATTGACATCTATGTCGAAAGCGATCACCATCTGATGGTCGCTTACCTTCACTTGCGTTCATCACTTCTCGTAGGGTTGGAGATCTGTGACCTTTTAAGCTCAACATCGACCGCGTATATGATCCAGCTGTCGAAAACTATAGGACAGAAAATACACTGAGTAACACGCCTGAGAATATCGATAAGTATTGGACCGCCATAAAAAATGATCGTTTCTTGGGTGCTCGTCGGATATATTTGGAAGGGGCGGCATAAGCTGTGGCTGACTGCACAATTGTGGAAACGGATCAATTAACGAAAAGGATAAATGGATCTATTGACCACTCTAAATAATGGCGGCAAGATACGCTCTCATTCCGGGGTAATTTGCTAATGCGCTGGTCAGGCAAGCGTGAAATGCCACAGAAGGCAATGATTTTAGAAGTGTATACCGCATCACGAAAGAGTTTCCCTGTAGGCGCTAATCTTCCGAAGGTCCCGTGAAGGACATTAACGGTCAACTCCTCATTCTCGATAATGAGCAACTGGAAAGCTGAAAAGAACACTTCAGCATGGTTCTTAGTCCTATCGCATCCGGTGAAGTCCCTCTTGTGGACGAAATGGCTAGCCGCCGACAATTTGATCGATAGAGAGCTTCTGCTTTGGATCATCCTACATTTACCTCATACACAGCTGCCGTACCATTTTGGAACAGTATTCGGAGTTTAGATCTTTGCTTCACCTGCTCTTCATCAATTTCGAGAAAGCTTTCGATAGCGTGAGCAGGGAGCGTATCCAGAATACTCTACGCAGGAGGGACATTCCGCGAAACTAATAGCTATTATCAAAGTGACTTATGGTGGTACTAAATGTCATGTGCTGCTTTGTGGTAAAATCTTAGAGGAATTTTTAGTCCAAGATGAAGTCTACCAGGATAGCATTTTGTCACCAATATTATTTTTTCTAGTTGTCGGTGACATTCTTTATGCTGCTCTGTCCTGAGGACGTAGAAAGAGTCCAAAACCACGACTACGTGGATGACATCTGTTTGCTCTCTCCCCAGGCCATGAATTTTGACCAAATTGCTTTGAATTTGGAAAGAGGCGCAAGTAGGGTTGGACTGAAGAGAAACATCAACAAAACCAACGTTTTCAGTCTGACGGATAATCGCATTCTCCCTGTTTGCATGAATGGGCTAAGCATTAATTTATATATACAGAAAGCGAGGCTTCTGGCGACTGTGGCACCACACCGGATGTCATTCAATGCATTAACATCGCGAGGTGTTCAAAATAAGTGTCACATTTTTCTTCAGCAAAAGAAAAGGGCGCTTCCGTCAACGGTTCTAAAAGACATCTCTTCGATCATCGGCTTCACTAAGAGGGAATTGCGAGGGCTGTCATATTGGGGCTAATGAGGCACCAGGATGGATTAGATCCCAAGCAGCAAGTGTCTTCGTCGAAGACCATTTATCCTGGGCATGGGCGCGAATGCGGATTCCGTTATGCAACCCAGTAAGATTGCCCGGCACACGTCTTGCCACCGTGCTATATATAGAATAGGAAGAAGAATTGTCTGAAACGCTGTTGAAGCACGATTTGTTTTGTTCGAGAGTTTAGTCAAATGTGTATATCTTTGGGAGCTCCACGGCGTTAGTTATATTGACTTTACGTGTTCGAATTTTGCAGGATATAATTGGATATAGTTGGATTAGTGAAACTCCAATTCAGGTCGTACTGGTCAATAAGGATATGAATGTGAGTGTTGATCACACACTGGATTACGCGTGATTGTAACTGGGTGGAATATGTTGGTCGGATGGAGAAGTTAGCCGACCGCTCTCCACTCTCTGAGTATATACTGCTGTCAGTGGATGAGAGTTGAATTTTTGAATGCCTGTCGTGTTGCCAAATTGTTTGAGATGTTGAGGTTGACCAAATTAGGCTCACCTACAGGCGGGTGTCATAAAGAGATTTTAAGTGCCACCAATTTTCTTCCTCTGGTTGCCTCACGGTCCAAGAACTGGGGGTGAAAATTTTCCGTCTGATATCGGACGGGCAAAACAACACCTTAATTCATGTGAAAAATGTTGTTATCCGTTGTGCAAACAAATACGTCTTTGTAATCTTTGTAGATTGTAGAGACTACCTAATTTGGTTATCTGTGTTATTCAATTTGTATTGAACCTAATGATGGATGGAGCGTTGAATGAGCTTACTTTCGTGGTTGAATGAGTTGCTTACACAAATGAGCTCATCATTCTTGTTGAGGACGGTAACCGATTTGACCTCGAGAGGCAAGGTACTGAGTAGTGTTTTAAAGTCCACGTCGCGTTCTCAATGCAAAGGCAATCTACGCTGTCCACCCCTAGTAAACTATGGGAGCAAATCTAAAATACCGGAAGAAAGCATATTTGGGAGTTACAATCGTAGGGCGCATATGCTTGTACCCACACTTGATCAATCTTAAGCGCGTTTAACCAAATTAGTATCCATGCTGAGCCGTTTAATGAGGTGTGAATAGTGACTAAGTAGGAGTGCGGCTAGAGCCATATATGCGGCACTCTTTTTGCGTGTTTTACGTAGGAATCCCCTATATTGTATGAATTTACGATGATGGTGCAAGACAGGAAACTGCTCTACGATTGTGAGTGCGGTTGTGAGCGTGCCTTTCTACTCTTGCTTTAGAGGTTATCTGGCGTGCCACAGTCTTGAGGATCAGGAAGGACATACCTTTGATGCCCTTGTTGGTGCTGATCAGGTTCAGGGGTCAAGAACGCTTGCGGTCAAAAGATTGTTTGATGGGAGTTTTACGCTAGGCAGCATCTCAGATGGAACGAATGTGGGAAAAGTCGGGTCAGATATGAGTACGTAAAAGGCATGTCTGCCAGCGGAAGTTCAATCGCTGACTTTCCGTTCGAGTTGGGCTTCGTTCTGACGGGCATGGTAGCTTCAACGAGTTTCTCTTCTCGCGAATTGTTGCTTTCCGTCAGGGTTGCGTGTGTGACGCAGAGGAATGGTTTAACGTTTTCTGTTTCTGTCCAGCGTACTGTGATATCTGCAATCTAGGCGACACGGTGGTAGTATGCTTCGATGCTTTAATATATGCGGCGCGTGCTGCCTTCCGGCGATAGAGAGATTTCTTCGACACTGCTTCATCTGGAAAATAATGGTCGAATGGCCATAGTGGCTGTGATGAACAATCATCACAATGGTGAGATGGGCTGAGTCCAGTCAAGCCAGTTAGGGAGTGCCGTCCCCACGAACTCCAGGACGATATCAGACCGGACCAGCTTGGATCCAACTTTTTTCCACTTTTGTAGTCCACCCGCCCTTTTTTGAGCAAAACACCCAAAATTTCTTCCCAACTGATCCGGTTCGGCATGAGCAGGATGCGGACTTAGGACTCGTTCAATCCTCATACAAAATATTTTCGCTTGCGCCTAGTTTCCGTCTGAATATAAAGGCGGCTTTCACTTAGATATAATTCGCACTCATGTCGTGTTGACGATTTCGGTCACGTTGCTCCGAGAGCAGAAGTGAGGCACCGTCTGATCAGTTGCATTTGTCCTAGATGAAACCGTTAAAATTTGGGTATTTCACTCAAAAAAAGGGTTCGTGGACCACAAATGTGAAAGACAGTTTCTTACCAATTGGTTCGGACCGCCATCAGCTGGATGCAGACTTAGGACTCCATCAATTCTCAAAAAAAAATATTTTATAATGTTTTTATATGGTCTTAGGACACGCTCAAATTTTTCTAAACTTAAATGATAAACAGTGGTAAACGCTTAAAATTATTGGGACTTCCACGTGTGTTCAATATAATGACGCATATATCTTTAAGGTTAAACCCCAGCATAATGAGCTAAACAAGTGATTAAACAATAATAATGTTTGGAAAATTTTCCCACAAGTAAATATGACTGGCAGGGCTGATACTGACACAAAATTTGGTTGGAAGGTTGGAAAGGTAAACACACTCACATACAGTGGATTCTGCAGTGATTTCAAGGGGGAGGATCCCCATACCTGCAAAAAGAAGGATGTACATTTTTTTCTTTCGAATGTAGACATGTGGGATATTTTATGAAAGGACGTGAAAGTGGTCTTTTAAATTAAGGGCCCACTCTCAGAGCAAGTAAATTCCTTACATAAAAAGTACAGAGAATCCTTGATATCCGCAGGGCCGAACTTTCGGATTCCGACTTCTAATGAAGCTCAACGGAAACACTTATTACGTTCTGATTGCTTTATACTATCACCATGAAAGCCATTTTCAAAGGATTCCATTTATTAAAATTGGTTACAGGCTATCAATTATTATTCTGTTAAGGCAAAGTCGCGCTGCGTCCTTAAGGAATTATTGTGCCCTCTCTCAAGTAGGTCTATAACCGTCAGACACTTTAGTATGTTCCCTACTTCCAGATCTTTTAGCTTTGCATCTGGTATTAAGTGTTCTCCCAGATGCCTCGGCCTAATTTGCACAAGTTTCGGACCAGGACGTGTATAGAGGTTTCGTCATACTCCTCGCAAAACCTACAGGCAGTGTCCGTAGATATCCCTAGCTTCCCTAAGTGATAGTTCAGCCGACAATGATCAGTGAGAATTTCCACTATGATTCGGAGGTTCTTTTTGGTGAGGTTTAAGCAATCCGTTGTGCGCATGGGTTCGTATCCCCCAATAAGTACTCTGGACTGCCCCATCCCTGGTAGGCCCGTCCAGTATAGTTCCCTCAACCTCTTCATTTCTTAGATTCATAGCCAAGAAACCGTTTCCGGTTCCACAGAAGGGTTCTGGCCCTTGTAAAGGCGTCCCTGCTCCCTTCTTGGCTAGTTCGCCCGCTGCCTCGTTGCCTTCCAACCCAGCATGGCCTGGAACCCAAAGTATAAAGACCTTGTTGGACGAGTCGAGTGTATTCAGTCTCTCAAGGCATTCCCACACCAGTTTAGAGTTCACCTGGCTGGACCTAAGTGCCTTGATCGCTGCTTGGCTATCGGTGAGAATAGCTATGTTCTGCCCCCTGTAGTTCCTTTGGAGATTAAAGCAGGAACATTTGTCTATGGCGTGTATTTCCGCCTGGAATATCCTAGTGTACCTGCCCATTGGCTCAAAGTACATTTTCCTTGAACCAATGACACCGGGACCCGCACCCTCTATTGTGAGGGATCCGTCAGTGTACCAAATAATCAGTTGCTGGTTTCAGCCGTATGTCGCAGCCACGCTCTCCCAGTTTGCCTTGTTACTCCAACGTGTTTCAAACTTCTTATCGAAGTGAAACCTCGTTGTCATGTTATCCCTTGGTATCAGCAATCCGGGATACCACCTAGAAAGAATATCAATCTTCCTTCAATTTAGGCAGCTCCCCGCCTCACTCATACTACCGGCCATCCTGCAAATTGCCCTCCTTGCCTGAATCTGTATGTGTAGATGGAGAGGAGTTAGTCCCAGAAGGGCCTCTAGGGATGCCGTTGGGCATGTCCTCATTGCCCCACTGATACACACGCTAGCCAGCCTTTGGAGGCTTGTGTGCTGAGTTCGGTTCTTTCTGCCCAGATTACCACTCCATAGGTAATCATTGGCCTTTCTATTGCAATACATATCCAAAGTAGTATCTTCGGGCTGCAACCCCATTTTTTTCCTGCTATGGATCTGCAAGTCATCAGAGCCCTCGTGGCTTTCCGACAAGTGTTTCCGACATGTGTCTTCAAGAGTAATTTTTGGTCTAGCGTAATTTCCGAATATTTGACCTCTGTTTCTCGTTTCACCTCCATATCATGTAATGTATCATGTAATGTTATGCCTTTCATGTGTCTTCCAGAGTAATTTTTGGACTAGCGTAATTTCCAAATATTTGACCTCTGTTTCTCGTTTCACCTCCATATCATGTAATGTTATGCCTTTCAGGTGGTCAAGCTTACGCCTCCTAGTGAATGGTACTATGGTGGTTTTGGCTGGGTTGATCCGCAGTCCCACCTTCCTGCACCAGGCATTAGTAATCCTTAGTCCAGTTTGGATTCTATCACATAGGGTATCTTCATATTTGCCCCTACAGATTAAAACAATGTCGTCCGCGTAACCCTGGATTTGTATTCCAGTATTTATTAACATGTCCAGGAGTTCATCCACTACCATACTCGACATCAGCGGCGATAGTACCCCACCCTGTGGACAGCCTTGAGTGGTGTTCATGACAATAGAATTTGTACCTGTCGGTACTTCTATTCGCCTGCTTTCTATCATTTTGCCCATCCAAAAGCCAGGGTGTTTCCCACTCCTTTGCGGCTCAGGGCATCTTGTATCTTTGTGTGCGAAGTGTTGTCGAATGCTCCTTCGATATCCAAAAACGAGCACAGTGCAATTTCTTTTGTTTCTATGGCATCCCGTAGTACCTCTGTCAGCTGATACAGAGCAGTTTCAGTTGACCGTCTTGCCCGGTAAGTCTGTTGACAGTGATATAGGGAATTACGCTTTGGAACGTTAGTTCTAATATAGTCGTCTATGACCTTCTCCACCGTTTTGAGTACGAATGTTAGGCAAATTGGTCTGAAAGATTTAGGGTGAAAAGGATACTTTTTACTCGCTTTCGGAATAAACACCACTTTTGCCCGTCTCCATGCCCTTGGTATGTATCCTAGTGCTATGCTCCCTCTTACCACCCTCAGAAGAGACTCTAAGATAATTTCTAGGCCTCTCTGAATAAGTGCTGGGAAAATGCCATCTACTCCGGGTGATTTCAGTGGTTTAAAAGTTCCCACGGCCTACCTTAGCCTAGCTTCTGAGCATATCTCTTTTGCTAGTTTCCAGCTCTCCTTCCTTCCCCTACAGCCTTGTAAAGCCTGGTTGCTTCTGTGGTCTGTTCGATCCCTTCATAGAAAGCTATTCCATTTCGCTTCCCTGATCGCGTTGCTATACGCAGTCAGTGCATTTTTGTACCTCTTCCAGTCCCCGGTTTGTTGTGCCCGGTTGAAGAGTTTTCGTGCGTCTGTTCTCATTCTGGCCAGGTACATCCCTTGATGACTTAACTGTCTTAGTCGGACAGCTGGCCTCATATGCGTCAATGACGGCTGTGTTGAGGTTATCCACCATTGTTTCTAGTTGCAGTTCGCTCGTGATGTCACCGCCCCCTTGAAGGTAGGCAATGTTGTTGCTCAAGTACTTTGCGTAGGATTCCTAATCCGTTTTCCTGGGGTCCTTATTATTCTTTCTATTTCGGAGTTACTCTCAATGTCGATCAGGCATGTTGGAGTGTTCCTTACGATATATATTTCTAACTTATTGCCAAGAATAAATTCAAGAAGGTACAGGCTAGCTAAGAAAATATGCAATAAATCAGTTCCTGTCCTTAATTTGAAAGACCGAATATTTGCAATTTGATTTTGTATTGCAAAACCTTTATGAAAAGGCTTTAATTTCATACAACATTTCCAAGTCATGTTTTTGCACCTAACAGTCTAACAGAAAAGGAAACCAAGTTTTTGTTCAAAAATGGGCTCATTGTGTACCTTCTAACCTATTGGCAGCGGGTGCCAGACCACCTGTCATCTGTTATTAGCAAATCAAATTGCGCTAAACAACCACTTGGAGCACGCGTGCTAGTAAAGTATTTAAATTACAATAATTTCAATGCACCCGTCGGTTGGTATTATTAAGATTGTATGGTAAACGCACCTCTTCTAATAATCTCCTCTCCGTATGCATCCCAAGGTCGCCGCGCAGTTTACGACACCTCTGCAAAGATAGCATCAGGTAATTTTTTAATGAAAATACAGGTGATTATTCCGACGATATCACCTCAAGCTACCACCACATGATGTCGCTAATAAATTTTAATTACACACATAAATGTTGTTATAGATACATTACACTTAGTACTTTCCTTAGTTACATTGCGACGCCAAGCTAGATCTGATCCAGATACAGGCGGATGATAGTCCGAGGAGTGGATTTTTTTCCGTGGCACATAGTTGGGTAATTTAGGTCGTGCTTTTTCATAAATCTTCTCAATCCAAATGTCACGTGTACGTTTCAGATACATAGTTCGTTTGGAGTGGCATGTAATTGAAGGGGTCGCTCGTGAACTTTGCTGGTATCCATAAATTTTTGATCGTAGAAGATAACGAGCGTGAATGTAGCCATGATATAAAAATTAAAATGCCTTTTCCGAGATACTTGTGTTACAGAAACATAATTTAGTATACAATTCAGTTAGGAGTTGTAGCGGAAAGTAAAAATGAAAGTTATTCCAGGCAATCGGTTGGTCACCAAGAAGAAAGAGAGCTCCAGTTATGGTTACGTAAAAAGACCCAGCCTTGTGTTTGCTAATACCCTTTCATATGAAACACATAGTTTCCGTCTAGCTGGGATCAAATTTCATGGTTGCATTAACAGGCGTGATTTAAATATCAAAACTTTCTCCATGGGTATAAAGGATTTTTCAATGCTTGATTTTTGATGGCTTACCCCTAAAATCGCCAAATAAATCAATACATTGGCGAAAATATTCCGGATGTGAATACTACTTATTGCGAAACGCACATTCAGGTTCAGTCGGTATTAAAGGCGGATACAGGGTAAATATCGCTACCATTTACTTGAAAAGAATTCAATTATGCCTCAAAATTTGCGAGCACTGCGCTACACTACGCTCATTCGATATTCAATCAATAAACTTTCCAATTTTATGTTTCGTCATTGTACTCGAGCAATTTACAATCAATTGTCTACTCAATTTGAATAGATAATACTCAAGCGAACTAGACCCATTTAGGTAAAACACAGAATCCTATTCAAAATTTCACAGTTATCCGCTGCATTTGTCTATGGAAATGGATCTTTCAACTGGTTTTTTCTCCACTCCACGGTTCCTTTCAAGCCAACCTCGAACATTTGAATGGTATTCAATTCAGTGGTTTTAATTAAACAAATGGAACTAGGTATCCATACATGCCTGGGCACAAAATGTCTGCTCGCGCATGCATATAAGCTCCAGGCATTAGTCGGAGTTCAAGGACCAACCTTTCAACCTCACCTGGAAATTCATTCAATATTTAGACCACAGATAATAGATCTGTGGCCAGATGTTCTCCGAGCCCATTAGGTCACTGGGTTGGCAGCCAGTGGCCCGGTTCATCGACAGCTGAATGATGCCTCTGCCCGCAAGACTGTACCTCGATATTCAAGAAACGTTTAAAGGCATTCAAAGGTAATGCAAAGAACCTTTGAATGATGTAAACGTGCTGATGGCACAGCATGAGGCTTCCCATGGAATGGGTATGGTGGCCGGCAAAAATACAAACCCATTGAACTAATTCTATTGGAAATCAAATTGCTGCTTCTGAATGGTATTCGCAAGCAATGACTAAACTTAGTAAGCATCTTAAGAAGTTGTTCACTGTCTTTTCAATCTAGACTACAGTGAAACTTAGAAATTGTTATTTTGGTAGGATTTTCGAAAGTATTGTGCCGGGGAGAGTCACTTGGGTGTGCCTTTTCTTTTTGTAAAAATTAATAGAAAATGTAATTGGCTTTAGTTAATTAAAGTTTTAAAATAATTAGAGAAGAGATAAGAAATGGGGAACATAATCATCAAAGTCATCCTTTTGCCAGTTCAATACAATGTGGGCATTGAAAAAGTGAAATGCTTTCTGTTTTTGATATCGTTTTCCTATGCAGAAATTTGGGAGCTCCAAGTCACGAAGCCAAAAAAAAAATAAAAGCAATTTCCAACATTTTTTCGAATATCAGATCGGACACCACAATAAGATATTGGAATTCTAAGATCTTTTAGAACAAAGTCGAAGTTGTTCCACCCACCAGGTTTTTCCTGTACTGCTATTTGGGAGTAGCACGTGGAAAGTGGCCGTCCTTATTATTTTAATTGATTGATTGATTGATGTTGGCCTCGTATCATCATAGACTTGCACCCGATACCCGTGAGCAGAAGGCGGATAGACGACTGGAGGAGTAAGGCAGACTTCTCCAGAATGGTGAATAAATAGCAACTATATAAACTATATTTCAATAAACACAGTTAAAGATTACCCTAAGGTAGCTTATGGGTATGTGTGTATGTAGTGGGGGAGATGCAAAGCTACTAAGCACTAGGGGTCCATTGTACTTGATGGCCCCGTCTGAAGGAATATCCCAGATTCATCAATGTATCGCATGAATTCCGTTAGTGGATGTGATACTACCCGGTGCAGTTGGGGCACATCAGCACCAAAAATCTGGTGGCTGATGCGCCCATGGGCGGGGCACTCACACAGAAAATGTTCAGTGGATCCCACTTCCTTAGTCCAGAATAAACAAGTATCATCATCTTCTTTTTTTTCAATGGCGCGACAAAATCGGCCTTGGCCTCCAAAATAGACTTCGTCAAACCATCTTGAACTTCCGATCGCGTCCTCATGTTGGAAAATTTCAGCAGCTTTTTACTGGTCTCGTCCACCGAGTCCTCCCACCGTTTGCGTAACTTTCCCGTTGGGTGGCGTCCTTCGGGTGTATCTTTGAATACCCTGATTTGTAAAGCAATGTTCACGTTCAAGGGCTAGGTTAAACAGCATGGAGGTGAGTCCATCTCCTTGCTGTAATCCGCACTTCGTTTCGAAGCATTGTGTTAGCTCGCCAAGCACCTTAACATCGGATTCAGCCTTAATCGTCAGTTCGGTCATTCGTACCAGTTTTTCTAGTAGGAGGAACCCACGCATGATACAATATAGTGTTTCTAGTTTAATGCTGGGAGGGTATTCACCAATGAATTTGTCTCTATATGGCTCAAACCGAGCTTAGATGATTTTCTTCGGGATTTCGTAGGAGGTCCACAACAATAAAATGCCTTATTAATTGTTACAAGTAAGTCTATCTTCTTTTTTGTGTATAGGACAAATTACGCTATTGCGCCAGTCGTCAGGTAATTTTTCATTTGTCCAATTTTTTGAAATAACTTTTTGGAGGCGATTATCCAAGCAATATCCTCCCCTCTGTAATAGTTCAACTGGATAACACCCAATCCCTGGGCTTTGTTCAATTTTTGGTCGCACAAGGTTGCCTTCACCTCTTCAATAGAAGGAGGTTCGACTGATGTGTTGTTCATAGCTTCCGGGTACGTCAGAGCTGTACTTCTCGCTGGCGCTTCTACTCCGTTGAGCTGCCTCTTAAAGTATTCAGTCTTTTCTTGATGTCACCGGGTTTACCTAGGATGTTTCCTTGGTCATCCTTACAGAGACTTGTCTGCGACCTATAGCTTTGTACGAAATTTTTCACCATACGGCTTTCATCTCGTTGTCAAGTTTTAATATTCTGTGTTTGTTGCATTTGTGCTGTTTTTTCCTGCACGTCCGCTTTGCTACTCGCCTGAGCTAGTCGTAAGTTTCTTGTTTTCCCTTTATGGGTCGTTGTATGTATTTACGGTAAGCTTCTTTGTTTTTATTGATTTTATCACGACATTCCCCGTCGAACCAATCATTACGATGACTTTGGTTTAGAAGCCGATTGTCTTTTCTGCAGATACTTTTACTCCATCTTTTAGCCTTGCCCACGTTTCTTCGACGCCGAGTTCGGCTATTGATAAAGTATTGAAGTAGCTGTATAGCTCTGTAGTGTATATAGCCGCTATTCGCCTGTCTATAAATTTATCAATGTTGAATTTGTGAGGGCTGCTCTGCTTCGCGTGGTATTTTTTCTTTAGTCTTCACTAACATGTGGTTAAAATCACAATTGGCCCCAAGTAGTGACCTTGCATCCATAATGCTGGTTGTAGCACATTTTTCAATAAGGACGTGGTGAAAATTTATTGAATGTGCGACCAACTGGCAATGCTCATATCCTTTTGTGAATGTCGCGATGTGGGAAGCAGGTAGAGCTAACCATCATGTTTTTACTGCTAGCGAAATCAATAAGACACTTCCCGTTGTCATTCGTATTTTCATGGCGGCTCTAATTTCCAACTCTTCCTCGATGAGAATCCTCTTAGAAGACAATGTGTCATAAACTCGTTTAAGGATATTATAGAACTGGTCCTTGACCGCATCGTCTTTCATACGTTAAAAAATGTACTTTTGATACGGATCGCACACAGTCGTTCACTTATTGATTTAAAGTTAATGATTCGATCTTCGAATTTGGTTTCCACGATAAATGACACTTCAGGTATCATTTTGGAAAATTCTTATTCCGAACATATGCCCAGGTAGTCAATTATGGCCAGTCAGAATACCTAAAATAATTCTGCAAGTGCACCTGCTTTTCGACAGGATAAACTTCGCCGTACGTTTGTTTGGTTTCTTGAGGAAAAGTTTGGTGTGTTCAGTAGCATTATAACTCTGCCACCTGTCATTATGGCAAACTCATTTTTAGTTTTCGATAGCCGCATGGGCTAACGCAGCTGGCACCTCAATTGCTGGTTCTGGTACCGATATGGAGGAAATTGAATCCTCTTTTGATAAGACATGCGAGATTTCATTTCCCTCTATACCGCAGTGCCCAGGTACCCATAGTAGTGCCCCCGTATTGAATTTGTAAACAGAGATTAATTGATTTCTACATTCCTGAATAATTTTTGAAGCAATCAAAAGACTGCTCAACGCCCTCAATGCAGCTTAACTATCGCTACAGATCGCGATGTGCCTGTCAATCCTTCAGGTTGGCACTCTTAGTATCGCATACACTTCAGCCTGAAAGACCGTTGCACATTGTCCCAAGGGAAAAACCGACTTCTCGTTTTTATTCGAGGGGTAGACTCCTGCTTCAGAACCCTGTTCGGTTTTTAAGCCATCAGTGTAGAAGACACTAGCATATCCTAACACATATTCTTCTGCTTCATTCCAGTTTTCCCTACATTCTAAGATAACTTCGTATCTTCTACCAAACAGATGAATGGGGATGTGAAAATCAGAAGGCATTGCGAAAATTGGATTTAGTTCTCCGAATAACTTTACCAATGTTCTTTACCCGGCACGTCCATTGTTTCTCTATAGATCTAGTCTATGATCTGCTCTCATTGCAGTGCTCTAAATAACCAAATCGAAGGGTTGCAAATTGAATTGTGTAGTTCTTTGCAATGTGCGTAGTTTATAGCGAAAACTCTTTTGTTTCCTCTTAATCCACTACACTACGGATGCCTAGGCGAATATCGGCTTAATGATAACAACATATATCCCGAATACTACCTGAGGCCTAAGTCTCCATATCGGGACAAAGGTCCGCTCATAACTTGTGAGAGCTCGTTTTATCTTTACCTTTACATCTTTGTTCCAAAAAAGTTCCTTGTCTAGAAGAACTCCCCGATATTTCACTTCTTCGAAAAGTGGAAGCGTTGTACCCCTCATCTCTGGAAGGCAAAGACCATTCTGTTTCCTTCTTCTTGTAAATAATACCAGCGTGGTTTCATTTGGATTTATTGGAAGTTCATGCCTCAGGCACCTATCAAATCAATGGCGCATTGTGAACTTCTACATACCGCTCTGATATCTCGTTTATCAATTAGCACAGCTATATCATCCGGATAAGCTTGAGTGACAATACGTCAAATTTTGCAGTTCGCAACATACTGCAGTCGATCAGTATATTCCAAAGAAGTCGCGGTCGAACACTGCTTCAGGGCAGCCTTTCGCTGCTTCCGTTGTTAAGTCGTGACCAACACCCAGTTCAGCACACAACAATCTCTGCGTTAGTATAGCATAAATCCACTTAATTAAAGTAACTGGTATATAATGCTCTCTGGCGGCATCACAGAGCTTTTGGAAGGGCGCATGTCAAACGCTCCTTCATTGTCTACGAACACCCCCATCGTGTGCTCGCCTTTCAGAGTTGCGTCCTCTAGTTTGGAAACCAAAGAGTGAAGAGTAGACCCCCACTTTCCATGCTAGTAAACGTTTTTAGTGGGTGCAACCTTAGCGCCTTAGCCTCTTATATTCACGCTGCGAGTTCTGGAAGTCTATTCAATCTTTATTCTTATTGGTTTTGCAAGAACGATTTAGATGTCGTCTGGTTGATTCCCGGAACCTTTTCCGTTCTAGGTTCCACCCCATAACCGTTTTACCACTCGGGAAATAGGACAACCCTCTTCAAAGTACTTTAAAAGTGAGCGATTCAGATCCTTCCTAATTGATCCTCTATCGCCAAAAGAGTCCTTAGTCGCCTAGGGAGCTCCACTCTACCCAGAAGCTCATTGAACTTTGTCCAATCGGTTTTGCTGGGATTCCGTCTTTGTATTACAGACTGTTCGCCTGCGATGATCAGATTGAGGCTACTTGATTCTGCATGCACTGCCAGATCCCTTAGTTCTTGCGTCGGCGAAAAACGCAGAAGCAACTATGACATTTGTCCTCTGCCATTAACCCGGTTGACCGGAACAAAGTCCTGGGAACAGAATTGTCTTGTAGTATCTGCGTTTGAGGGCATGCAAAATCCTTTCTTTCTTCATTCTTTGCTCCCAAACCGGAAATTCAATTGATTGTATGCGGCATTTCCTCTTTTCCTGCAACATAGTATCTTATATCCTTTCAACCATTACCTTTCCCAATTCGTCAATGGCATCTAGACCTCACAGTGATACAATTAATTAATTTTAAATTATTCATTTTAAACGATTATATCGGTGTATTTTGCCTAGCGATCAATGAAGGCAATAGAAAAATAGTTATGTACTGTTGTGAAACAGCTGAATGCATGCTGCAGCCTGGAATTGTTGTTTTTGCGCACTAAACCAATAATTTTCGGCCATTTTCCGAACAGAGGAATATGATACTTTGTGTGTGGCGGTAGGCGGTGTTGATCATAATACTGGGAGGCTTGAGAAATCCAGATTCAAATTGGGCTAAGGTGAATATGACATCGTTTGGTTCAGTCCGCCCGCCACTGAAGGAAACTATGCAGTCCATTTTCCCCTTTCTTGTGCCCCTTTACCGTGAACGGATTCGTTTGCAATTTATATAGAAAACTAATAAAGCATCCACAATAGCAGGAAATTTGCAATATTTGTCCTATTTTTACGAATATCTATCGAATCAAAGTAGTACAGAAATGCAAGTTCTGATTTTATCCTGCTCTATAGGATGTTCTGGTGTTAAATTTTAGCAGGAGTATGATTCAAATGTTACATTGCTTATGCATTGATGAGCGCGGAGAAATGCATAGCATTTGAAACTATTTGGATTTTTATTGGGAAGTCAAATGGGAAGCGTTAACGGCGCACATAGATTGAGTACCATCAAGGCGCAGAAAGGACACTAATTGCACCGCTATGTGCTAATTTGCAAATCTCTTAATAAACATGATGCCTGTGATTTCCACTTCATCCAGATTTTCAGATTGCGGACTATGGCAGGCCTTTTGGGGTTGAGAGCATTGTAATATTCCCCAACGGATCAGTCGGTTAAATGTAATTTATGAATATTCTGGTAATCCTGGGAATAGATTTCTGCACCGAGAAGCCCACTGTATAAAGCTTGTGAAAGCGTGGGTCTGGCTACTGGTTGTGGTTTGGTCATTATTGCCCACAAACCGAAGTGTCGAATCCACTCTCGCCAAAGGGCCTCGATACAAAGTTGTTCAGTCATGTCTTTATTGAGATTTAGACAATACCTGAAACTGTGCGAGTCTCGCAAAGAGCCGATTAAGTTGAGATGATTATGTAAAAGTGCTTGGCGAACCGAGGGGTCACGCCTACGCCTTTTCCCATGGATTTTGTTGTTTTACTTCCGACGTGTGATGCATTCTCTGGCCCAAGAATTAATGTCCCTGTTCATGTACGGCCAGAAATATTTCACGATGAGTAATCAATTCGTTGTCCGAATGTGTGGAAATCAACCGGAATATATAGTCTTGGTCCCTTTTCTGAGGTCACGCAGTATATAGTGGACATCGAACCGAAGATAGGAAACTCCCTAAATAAGTATTATATTTAGAGTTAGTGCTAAGGTTCTGAAGAACTGTGTCATCCCATTGTGCCGCTACAATTGCCGGAAAATACACGGTAACAGGGATGTTGACGGCTGCAATACGTAAGAATGTGTCACGCAACTACGTTGCCCTTTCCAGACACGTGCTGAACGTCGGAAGTGTACTGGCTCATAAAGCTTAAGTGCTGAAATCGGTAAGGGGACGCTTTGTCGGGACAGCCTATCTTCAAGGGAACACCAGAAGCATTTTATTCCGAGATACGCGATTGATAACTCACCATCGTAGGTGCTGTAGTTTTGTGAGGCCGGGTTTAGTTGCTTGCAAAAGAAGAGCGACGCCTTGCTAACGGAATGCCAGAAGTGTTGTTTGTACCAGTTGTTTTTTGGTGGTCTCGAACGACTGGACGGCCTCTGGGCACCACGCAATCGGGCGGGAGTCTTTGATATTGAGCCCAGATAGGCAAGCGCTAATGATCGATTGATATACGGAGGCTCGTGAAGAATACACATACAGTGTATGAACAATCTGTGTGAAGTATAGTAAAAGATGATCCAAGTATTCGTATGAAACCCAACAACTTTCTGATCATTTTTAACACTCTCTGGGAGCTTCATATAGTGACTTGATACTTGCTGCATTCTCCGAGCTGTGAAATGGTCATGAAAGCAGCTTTGAGGTTAGTGCGGCTCCTTATAATCTCGGGCTTTTATCCAGTTCCTTCGATATCATGCTGCTAAGTAGCTTCCATCAGCCAACGGTAAATATTTTACGAGGTTCTCGGCTTCACGTGTCAGATTAGTTCATAGATACCACTATTTTTCGCTGGCGGGAAATTTAGCTTGTAAGTTATCTCGGAAAATAGATCGTGGAGTTGATACCAGATTAGGCAGTTCTCATCGAATTTTGAAATTTCAATTTTTGACAGTTTGATTTTTTTTTTACTGTTTGAGCTAGTTGTTGGGCAGTGGCAGACTTAATAGATAATTTTGTTGGTCGAATCAATTATTAATGCGAACTATGTATTATACCATATATTTGGATTATATATGTGTTCTTCTTTTCATCTTATAATTTCCCAAGAAAGAATCATCCAGATGAAAAATACACCGGACTTTAGATAGATTATGGCAGCAGGCTCCAATTCTTCGATAATTTTCTTTACCTCAATCGCGGCATCCTGGTTGATGAATTGTTCAACTCCAGGTAAGCCGTCTTGCCATTTATTTTTTCTTCTCTCTCTGGTGCAAATCTCAAACGCGCCACTTTAGACAATCAAAGGCTCACTCCATTTTGCCGAATGTATGCCCGTCAAATATTCGTCACATTTGGGTTTTGGCTGAAAGCTCCTTGACAATGCAGCTAAGACCCTCCAGATGTTTGCTCTCTCCAACTCGAGCGAAAATTACAAAAAAAAAGAGCACGTTGTGAGCATAATGCATAATGGTTCCTGAAATATCGGTATTTGCTAGACCAACAAATAACACTTGCGAAAAGAAAAAGCAAGTTTTAATTATTTCAGTTAGATCAGCAGTAGATTTAGGAGTTGTCTCCTGGATGTGCGTAACAAGAGAAGTTTTGCCATTGACTTGAAAGGGATTACCCTCCCATGATTGGTTACATTCGCTAGCGTGATGCGTCCAGCACTTCTTGCGGGGTTAGAGAGCTGCAACCCCCAAACTTCAATATCGACCGCTTGTAATGTTTGACCACACGCTTGCAAGTAATGGTGAGCATTTGGCTGCCATCAAAGTTGCTCTTTTCTCGGGCGCTACGCAGATTGTCGGCCACGTCACCAGTCACTGTAATCTGCGGGTACATACTGTTTCTCCAACTGGAAGAAAAATCATTTCGACCATCAATGCTCTCACAATGAAGTAAAACCGCTGGGTTTGACGATCTCCCCCAGAGTTATTTGTAGCTGCCATGGCAGTTTCGGCAGAAAGGCTATTTCCCCTCGTGCAAAGATCTTTCCCTGATAATAGGAGGTAATGACCGTTAAAATTTCAAAGACGCTCGTTTGGGTGTGACAGTTTGAGGGGTACCTGCGTGCTCCACACCGTCGCAAAAATAATAGCCAAAATAATTGTGGAATGCATCAAAGAACATCGTGAAAGCTTGATCGACAGAGAGTCGATTCGTTTCCACTCTGTATCTTTCTGTGATTGGAACAGCGCGCTGAGTTTAGATCTTCACTTCACCGGTTTTTCACAGATTTCCAGAAACCTTTCGATAGTGCGAATAGGAGTATATGGCTTGCTCTAGGCAGGAGAGGCATTTTGGGAAAAACTGATAGCTGTCACGTGATGCAAAGAGGTAAAATCTCAGAAGATTTTGGAGTCTAAATCGAAAGTCCGCCAGGGTTGCATCTTGCCTGCCCTTTCCAGAGAACATGTAGGAATCGATTGAAATACCGAGGAAGTGTGATTTCTGCTAAAGGTTGCATAGAACTGGATGTTGCCCGGTTCATTAACAGCCCTATGTAGATCCGCCTTCGCTGCCAAGAAAAGAAAATGCAGTTATCTCAATATCAAGAGTTGAGACTGTTCTGTGCAAATGTTCTTTGCCATATGGGAATAGCACATAGAAAGTGATCCCACTGTTACTCAAAACATCCACCCGTTCGATCGAAAGGCAAAAGCGGCAGTTAATAGGGCACACATTAAGGAAAGACGACAATTACATTACTGGCTACGTCATGCAGTGAAGTCCATTCTCCCAAGTTGACCAACGAGTGGGTCGAACCAAGGTCACTTGGCGCTAAATATGAGCGGCCGAGCGCAGGCGTCTCATGAAGTGGTGAGGGAGTTGAAGCGCATTTTAGATAACCGTGATCGATGGCGCGTAGGAGTGGTTGACACGCTATACTCTACCAACTGGTAAATGACAACCATATATGATAGTTCTACCGTTGCAGTAGTAAAAAATCACTAGATTGTTTTCAAAGTTGATTAACGCATTAATTAACGAAATCCTTTTTTTGGGACTTTAATATATGAATTTTGGCACACATTTCATAATTGAAATTTTTATAAAATATAGTAATGAGGAGAGGATCCGATAAATCTTAGCAAATAACTTCTTTTAGATTACATATGGACCATTTTCATGAGAGCTCAATGTGTTTTTACAAAATCATTTACGTTTATAGTCCCATAGTCTCAAGCAAAATTCATACCTCAATGAGAACTATCAACCGCTAAGTAGAATACATTGTAATTGTGTACTCTTTAATTCACTAAATGGCGGTTCTAGGTGACCTTTAAATGACCCCAAATTGCAGCCCGGATAACTGGAAGTGTGAAGCTGTTGATTAATAGTCGCGCTACATTTGATTAATGTAAAAGTGAACATTTTCGCAACACAATGTCTTGAGAGATCTTATTTTTATTTCTTCAGATCTTGGTCTCAATCTATTCCATTTGCCGGTCGTGAACGCTTCTGGTCTAGCTTAATTTAGAGAAACTTAAGAACTATGCTGGCTAAATTGAACGAAAAACCACAATTTCTCTCAGGACAAAGAAAATAGGAAATGGGCCAGGTCTAGTTGGACCAAACTATTACAAACCAATAACCTGGAGCATTTAGCACTCGTAAAGGTTTAGTTTCTACTTATCCATAGGTGCCAATAGGTTGGAATGGCTCGCAAAATTCATCTCAATTAACTTACATATGCATGCGCGGTACAGATTCGATTATTGCACTGCTGAGTAAGTATGCTTAGCGGAAAAGGCATTATTTTCAAGCAGAAATGGTGAAACGACACCTTAAGGGGTCTTCTGTGTGGTACACAGTGCGAGTGTTACAAAATTAATATTCATAGCGTAGTGAAGTGTTGAGTGAATCGAAATTTTATTGCCTGCTAGGGAGCTTAGAGTTATCATTTACTTACCAAACTATCTACAACCCTAATTACTTGTTGAAACTTACGGGGAAGGGGTTCGTACCATAATTGCGGTTGCCTAGCCATTGGGTTGTGAGGCAATAGGAAATCATTTAGTTAATCTCTCACCAAAAGTGTTTCCTGGTCTTAAAATAAGTTGTAAATATGGAAATAATTGCCGCCACCGATTCACTTCGATATTCTTCATATTTATGCTACAAGATAATGCATTTTCCATTGCTTAAATGCATGAAAAGCCGCTTTCCTGTATAAAATTAATAATCTAATATTCGCACCTTGCCTGGTTCACCTGGCTGAAACTAATAAACTGTTTTTAGTCAGATATTTCATGGCAAACGATTCAACCGGAACTTCCTGAATGACGCGAAAGTCGCATAAGTTTCGTAGTTGTTGCGGATATAAGGTGTCGATTTTCATTTGTCTGTTTATATGGCGATATTTGTCTGTTTACTCACGAAATCTCATTGGTTGTTTGAATTAGATAAATACACAATGTTTGAACTACTTTAGGTGGAAAAGTGATTATATTTTATCTGTTCGAACAGCACTACCTTCCGTTGTAAGTGTAGTAGGTGGCCCAACCTACTCCGGAATTGATAAGCTCGAGTAGGTTATACAAAATGACTCAGGTGATTCAATAATCTCTAACACTAAGTATACTTAGCAGAGAATCAACTGGTAGACTCCGAACCAACAAAAGTAATTCGAAGGAATAATTTCCATTCAATGGATGTGCATACGTGCAAAACCATGAATTATTAATTCTTTGAAATGTATTCAACCGCCATTAATCCTCCTCTAAACCTAATCGGCATACAGCATCCACTTAATTTCGTGACACTCTTTAACAATAAGATTTCAGCAAGTTTCCATCAACCCATTATCGCTTCATTACGGTTTGTACAATATTTCCATTACAATAGTTTATTGAAATCTGTGTAACTGAAAGCTTAGGCCATTAATAAAAACAATGCGATTTCGATTACAACAAAGTAATCAGCAAGAAACAAATTGAATTCAAACATTGCGAATGCGAGTACATCATCATCTAAAAGTGCTCGTAAATTAACCGGACCAGATGCATTCGTTTCGGGTACTTTCAGCCGCTGTGGCCTTCAGCTTTCTAAATAAACATTTCTTCAGAAAGTCCAATTACTTTTGTATTGTTTATAAAGATCTTTGCACGAAGTCTCCGTATCACCTGCTTCGTTTTTGTTGGAAAAATAGCCTTTTCTCATCACCTGTTTCCTCTGATTTGAACTTATGTTAACTGGATTTTCAGCTGGTGATTTGGAACTGATCACGTTCTTTCCAACAATCGAAGATTGTTATTGAAAGTGGCCATCATTGAATTGATCTGATTTAGTTGATTATTTGGTTATTAGCCGGCAATTTTCAAAATACGATTCAATTGCCCAAATCAGTTTGAAAGAAAAGTGTTTTCTTTTCCGAGTTTCACTTTCCATTTAGATTTGTGGAATTGACTCTGGGCAATGGAGTTAAAATATTTTCTTCACTTTATTTATTATCTTTGACTTCATTTTGTTAGAATATGCCAAGGATTGTAATGAATATGACTATCAGTGAGAATCAGATAATCGTTAGCTGCTGTCAGCCAAGAGGGAGGAGACATGACTCACTTGCGAGAATTGACTGCAGACCTTTCACCCACACTTATCTGTTTCGAAACTATTTTTTCTTCACTTTTTTTTATTAGGTTAAAACTCGCTTGCATAACAGCAACTTTAAATATTTTAAAAATGATTTTGTTTGAAAATCTGCATCCAGTTGATGTCGGACCAGCTCAATTGGAAAGAAAATTTTCTTCCACATTTTTAATCAACGCTTTTTTCAGTGCTAAATATCAGAATTTTCAAAAAAGTGAGTGACGGATCCGGACTTATATAGTGCCCCATTCATATGAGCCCATTTCGTTGTGGTATTGGTGAATTGATATGTGATGATCGCGTCATACACGTTGTAGAATGCACGAAATATAACAAAAATTTCAAAGTTTCACCTGCTATAACTTCAAACTTGACCAAATTGTGCCTTATGTTATCGCTTATACCAGTGCTTTCTAGGATGAACTTAAAGGGGGGTTGCCGAGTAAATTTCTAAAATATGGACTTCACTTTATTTGCACAGATATCGAAACCAGATAAATTTTGAGGCTTAGATTTTGTAGAGTTGAACCATTACGACTTTTTCAATTTTTTTTGGTTGAATAGGTTCTAAGAGACCTGCATCATTTTCTTTTTGATTTTGAATCCTCACCCCTCTATCTTTCACCCAATATCAGAAACAAGATCATTTGCGAAAAGCACTTGTTGAGCCGTTAGATTTGGTATCCCACGTGATCATATTAGGTGAAAAAAAATATGTATCGTGATAATTATTTTAACCGTTTTCGAGTAAATCGGGCGTAACAGACAGACAGGCATCGAATTAATGTTAATAACATTTTTTATTTACGCAAAACCTTAAAAAGGGCTGGGGAGAATCAGATTCTTCATGAATTGAATTTTAAGATTTCACTCGATAGTCAATTATTCTCTCTCAATTATGACGTCAACATCTTATTTCCATGTCTTAAGATAAATTGCGCGGAATTGATAAGTTTGAGCTGCTATTTTAACACTAATAGGAGGATCTTCATAGCACTTGGCATGAGTATGCTCGATACTGCCCTCTATACGGGTGCAATTTAGTACTCCTGGAATGAACTTGAAGGGGGTTTTTCAGTAAATTTCTAAAAGTTGGTAATATACTATTAATAAGTTTATTGGATCGGAATGGGACATATTTTGAGGTTTAGATTTCATAAATGCTCATTATCCTGATTTTTTTTCAGATTTTTGGTTTGGCTAGTTTCCGAAAATGAGGGAAAATGAGACAGTTAAGTGTGCACATTTTGTCTCTTTACTCGCGTACTTTCCAATTCACGTCAAAACTTCGGAAAGTACTAATCGAGACGTTTTATTTGATAGCCCGCATGACTATATCATAAATATAAATTTCATTGGGATCGGTTTAGCCGTTTTGGAGAAAATTGTGTGTGACAGACAGACAGACAGTGAATCGATTTTAATAAAGTTTTGTTCTATACAAAACCCTAAAAAAACTAACTCCCTTTCTCCTAACCCTAGAATTAATTTACATTTGCAATTCCAAATTTTATTTTAATTTCTCAAGCAGTGCAACCGAATAATGTGATAATGTACATTAACCCCATTTGTTCGTACCTACATAATGGAACGTTGTTGTTGTTTTCGCAACGCAACATTCCGGCATAGCGAAGGGTTCACCGTGTTGTTGAGGCTATGCTTTAGCCGTTCTTTTGTTTCTGAGCAAGGCATGGGGTGTTGTTGGTGTCACTGAGGCGGCATAAACTTTAAGTTGAAGGCTCTGTTTAGCGGAATCGTGATGAATAGGACCGGGACCGGCTAATCGAAAAGACAGCTGATGAGCGGCAGATTGGGTGGGAGATCGTTTTTGCTTGAGGAGGAGATTGAATTGGAGTTCCACTGTGGTGACGTGAGAGAGCTGACTGCTTTCGAATTATTGGCGGATTGTTGGTGTTAAAATTTTAAATTGTGACGATTATCGGGAAATCTTTAGTACCTGAAGTTAAAATAATTCCACTTTTATAATTATTCCCCGAAAAGAAGTGTTGTGCGCACTGCGACGCTTTTTCTGTAGGTTTTGTCAACGGCGTTTCTGAAAACGGGTCCTGGAAATAATTGACCCTTTCCGGACCCTCGCACTCACACAGGAGGGGCATTCCGGTGAAACTAATAGCTATTATCAGAACGACGGCGCAAAATGTCATGCGCTGCACCGAGGCAAAATTTCAGAGGATTCTGAGGTCCAAAGCAGAGTCCGCCAGGAGGAATTCAACAAACGATGACATCTTTCCTCAAACACCTCGACTACGTTGAAGACATATGTTTGTTCTCTTGCCGGATCACGAACATTGACCAAATGGCTCTAGACTTGGAACGAAAGGTAAATAGAGTTAGACAGAAAAAAAACAGGACCAAACGTCTCATTCTGAGAGGTCATCGCCTTCTTCCTATCTGCGGGCAGAGCATCGAAGGCTTCGATCAATTTGTATATCTAGGGAGCGTGGTTTCTACAGACGGTGGCTCCGAACCGCTTTGGCCACCCTGTTTAAAATCTGGAAATGCAGTTATCTTAACACCAAAATCAAGTTGAGATTGTTATGTGCTAGTGTTCTTCCTGCGTTGTTATATCGGAGTGGCATAAGAAAACGCATGAACTTCTGGCGGTCTCGGAAAGTCGGGGGAGAGCTGAAACGCGGTAACCGCGCACGATGGTACGTGGGTGTGCTTGGCCCCACCAAGGGATGAATGGCAACCATTAGACTATGAAGTACGTTCCCTCTTGAGTAAAATTCTAAATTTTTATATAAACAGATATGCATATTTTGGTTTTCTTGCTAGTGTAATGTTACTGACCCTTGACAAAGACGTTTAGGGCTCGTGGTTTTGAAGAGGGCAAAATTGCGAAAAGAAATTTCTTTCTTAAAGCTGAGTAGTTATATATATAATAGTTAATTAAATTAAATTTGAATGGTGGATAGCACCAATCGTTTGCGTATTCCATAGAATGGCGACTATATCGTTTACTGTTATACTGTTTTTCGTAAATAGAATTACAAAGCTTGACCTGCCCAACAGAATCATAATTTTCCACTCCCCCAAACATTTAATCCCAGAATTTTGGAAACTACATAAAATTTCATTTAAATGGATATGTTTTTGATTGCAAAAGTTGTTTGTTACAAATTAATCCTAATGTTGAGATACAGCTTGACCACTTTTAAAATAAAAACTATTATAAAATATACACACATATCAACTTGACATACACAGCAATTTAGATCATTATCCTCTAAAAATTGCACGAGCTCCACTCCACTTTCTTATTCATTATCCGCTGATTTCTGATAAAAGTATCTGCTAATTTGAATCAGTGGTTTCAATTAAACTAATATTTTCCAAAGCCGCGTTCATTTCCTCTTTGAGTTATTAAAATTAATCTGCTCCGAATGGAAATTACCATAGTTCCAACTGAAATATTGACCTTAACTCGCTATAAGTCTGCAAAGTACTACCAGCGCCTGATAGCAAATCATATTTCAGTATATTCGCTTTCCAGGAGGAAATGACTGTATCGAATGCAATAAAAACTATATCAAATGGCCAGCTCGGTCTTAACAATTTACCTACAGCGGAGCGTTGTACTTAAGTGCCAATGTTTGAACTGAGGAATTTTCTCTGCTGTCGCTTCAAAGCTGATTAGTATTACACGACATGCCTCCGATTAGAATTACATGACAAGCCTACCCATAGTTGGTTACTCACTGCATGTTGCTTGCATCTGGGTATGCTATGTGACATAAAATGCTAGAATGTGAACATAAATTCCGTCATAGTTTTGAAATCAGTTTTTTTTTTCGGTGGAGGAAATGGTTCAAGGTAGCATTCTTTTCTGCATGCTTTTCTGACCAGAGATCTTCAATGGTCAGAACCGTTAGTGTCGGTGTACTGTCTATTGTTAACTGGCGACAAGCAGTCGTTACCAAATTGATAAGCATCTCCGTGCATTTAATTTTTAGTGTTTACAAAACTGTCTACATGGCGAGATTATTGAGATGACATCAGTAAACTTTATTTGAGTAGAGTGGGCCATCATCCAAAATCGGTACGATTGTAACTGAAAATATAAAGAAGAGAATTACCCCCCGCTTCCGTAAAATGTCATTTTGTCGCGCGACTAAACGTAAAAGACATTTACCGCAAGCCCCAATTTTTGCTGCTGAAATTGCTATCATATTAATTACGGGAGAAGTCATTGCACCACTAAATAAGTCGGGAATCAGGAACCTCGGCGCTTGAGTGTGAATATTTTATATGTGCACGACCGGTTTCACTTGTGCTTGTAGTGTTTAGGGGTGCACTAAGAAAATATAAAAAATGTCCTCTATCTAAAAACTAAAACCTCCCTTAAACGCTTAACCTGAATGGCCACTAATCAAGTTCGAATTAAAGCCTTTGCAGTAGTTGTTATTGCAAAAAAATGTTATATGATGAGTACTTTCGACTGATAATTTTGACTTTGCTAGATACATGACTTTCACTGGAGGAGAGGTCTAGAGTAGTTGCTCAATAATTTACAGCTATACAAACAGACTCGCCATGTGAAGTTTTGAAAGTTTCTAAACTTTTTCGGATAGATGTGATTACTAATAATAATAATAATCCTTGGCGCAACAATCCGCATAGAATCAGGGCCTTGAAGTATGTTAGAACACCTCATTCAAGACCGTAATGGTACGCTATAGGATTACAGTGCCCTGTAGGTGACAATGTGGTCAGTATTGCGCTCGCCCGAGATTATTACCCTGATTTGACTCAGGTACTCATTTACAGCTGAGCCGACTGGTATCAGACGTCAATTTACGATGCAAATTCCACTGCCACCAGTAAAATTTGAACCGCGACCTTCCGTACGACAACCTTGTGCTATCACTACTCACCTATCCGGACACAGTGATTAGTGTTAACTTAAATTTGAAAAAGTCGGGAAACCTCAAGCTGGACGCTTCAGGTATGAACGATTTTGTGTATTTCTTTTATAAAGACATTTGAGGGTGCATTTGTCCCATATATGCATATATTATGTGAAAATATCCACATTCAGGTGATATTGCTATTCAAAGTCTTGCATTTGCAAAGAAGCAACAATTTTGACCTATTATAACTTTGTTAGTAGTAGTGCAATTTCCACAAAACTTGGTAGGGTCATACTCTATGTTATATCCTGCATTATTGCGAAATCTAGAATGAACTTAAGGGAGGTTTTACAGGCAACTACTAAACATTATAATTATATAATATTATTAATTTTATTTAAGCGGATATCGGTATGGAGGGTATTTCGGAGCCATATAGTGGCAGCCTCTCGATGTTTTCAAACTCTTCGGTAGGGTAGTTTCAGAGAAATGAAATGATCACTTTCAACCCCTCGCACTCCCCAGCTTTCCAACAAATGTCAGAACTAAGACCGGTTTCAGAAAATACCAATCGACACCTTTCATTTGATACCCCACATGACTATATTTTTACACCCTCCTTTTGCATGGGACCTCTCCTTAAATTTGACGTCATTGTATGCGTGTGAGATCACCGTTCCCACCTTTCCACCAAATTTGGTGTCAATCGCTACAACAATCTCCGAGAAAAATGCGTGTGATGGACAGACAGACAGTAAACCGATTTTAATAAGGTTTTATTTTACACAAAATCTTAAAAAAAGAAACAAGTTAATTTGAGGTCGTAAAGTTTTTTACCAGTCTTAACTTTGGAAACTTTACTCTTAACTTTATGACTTGTGGCTTCGTTCATGGAAGAATCAATCCATCAGACGCTGCCTTACCTCTACCCTAAACGGCCAAAGCTAAAGCAGATTTTTGTTTTGGAAATTGAGGGAGTCCTAAGCCACTCTCGGCCAGTTGGGAAGCAACTTATTTCGAAGGTTGGGACCAACTTAAGCCTGAGTTTTACTAGGTGGTTTTTATCCTAATTATAATTCATATACATATCGTATTTTGAATCTACATAAGGGAGCACCTTATAGATCCTTCAAGCACGTTGCTTCCAGGGCAGAGATGCGGTAGCATCTGATGAATTTTTCTGCCCTGGACGAAACCGTAAATCATTTGATTTTTTTCAACTTCGGCGCTTGCCCAAAAACGAGGGGTCCGTGAGCCACCATCATGAAACTGGTGGTTCACCCGGCCCGCAATCAAGTAGCTGGCGGACTTAGAAATCTTTCAATTCCCAAACAAAAATCTAGTTTACACTTAACGTTGGGTATTATAGTGTTTAAAAGGTGCACCCTACTAAAACTCTTTCAAATGAATGAACTAATAATAAAGACAATCGAGAATGAGGAAGTCGCATAAGAAATGGAAGAAAAGTGGCGCAACGGATCATCGAAAGGAAAGCGGACATTTCAATTGACGAAATCGCGCAGATCCTTGGGTAACATTGTGTGACAAAATCCGCTCGAAATCAGCACTCATGTTCGAACAGAAGCAGCTGAATTATACAATGCTGAATTATGGACATCAACTATTCACTGCGATAATGGAACTATGGATGGACAAATATTGAATAATTATAATAACTTTTAGTACAAATGAACTAATGGGACCAAGACCAAAAAATCCTTGGATTTCGATTGATTGTAACATTCCAGAAAAGCAGAAGTTGCCACATTTTCATGACAAGATGGGAAAAGACTGGATTTTCAATAAGATAGCGATCCTAAGCATACATCTACGTTAGTTCAGAATGACTGAATGCCAACCAAGTTGCAGAAATAACCTAGCCTCCTCAAATTTCTGACCTCAATTCTGTTGAGCATCTTTGGGAAGATTTAGACCGACGTATATGATCCCACGTCTCTAACGTCGAACTACACAGTCTGCACTGGTCGATCCTGCACTCCGCTCTTTCATTATGAGATTTTTATAACCTCGGCCGGCGACCACGTCGTCCTGAATGGCACACATAAATCGCATCCTTCCATCTCAGCAAAGAGCTCCCCGTTCCACAAATGCAAATCGACAAATGGCTGCCAAAGACAATTCACATGTTTACCCTGCATTACCTTCGACTTCCATTTATCGATCCGCTTTTGGTCTGACTTCACCCCACTCAGAGGATTGGAAGATCGATCGATCTTCAAGTTAAGTGGAGTCAGGCTGCAGTCTGACTTACAGACAGCGGCATGCAAACGGCTCGCTTGTTCTTTGCTGTAAAAATAAGCGCGGAGTGGGTCAACTTGGTGGCAATGTTGTGCCGCCACGTTAATCATTCCCCAGCCTCCGATGTCATGGGGCAGGTTCATCCGCTCCACGACTGAATTGGGATGATGTATTCGGAATTCGGGCCTTCTGACTCCTATCCGTCGCAGGACGTTTTCTTGATCGGTTTTTCTCCATATTTTATTGCAAAACCATGCCCACTGGCATCATTCAGTAACCATGCAAAACCAATGGGGACTCAAAGAATCCCGCTGGAAGATGCCCCCCGTATATGCGGGTATGCGGGACTCTGTCTGCCGTGATAAAATAGAATTTATTATTGCGCTGATCAGAGAAGCGGAAGATGACGCAGAACGCAATGAAGAACGCACTGCTCCTCCAAGTAGACGAGAAATCATCTCGATCATCAATGCATTCAAATTGAGTAAAGTCGCTGCGCTTGACGGTGTCCCCGCAGAGTTATTTATCGCTGCTCCTACGGTAACAGCAGATCTACTGCACCACTTTTACATATCATTTTGGATCTTTTGACAGCGTGAGCAGGAAGTGCATTCGGTGTGCTACGCAAGAGAACCATTCCAGAGAGCCTAATAGTTTTTATCAATGTCACATATGGTGGTGCAAAATTTCACATGCTGCATCGAAGTAAAATCTCAGAGGAATTTGAGGCCCAAAGGATCACTTTTTTTCGTCTGTGGCATTCTTATTGCTGCATTGTCTGGAGAACATTGCAAAGTTTATTGGACTATGGCATCTTCCCTTAGACGCTTCGATTACACTGGTGACCTCTATTCGCTCTCTCATCGGTTTATGGACTTTGGCCAAATGGCTCCGAATTTCGAAAGAGGTAAGTAGATTTGAAGTGAAGAAAAAACAAACAAAACCAAGGCTCTCAGTTTGGTGAGGCATCTCACTCTTCTTATCTTAGTTAGTGAGCGTTAGTGAGCTAAGTATCGAATGTGTCGATAAATTTGCATATTTAGGAAGTAAGAGTAAACTGAGATTGTTCCATGCTAGTGTTCTTTCTGTGACCGCACTGATACTCAAAAGCGGGAAATCTTCGTTATCACTTGTCTACGTCGTTTCATTGGAGTACGCTGGTCTGATACTATCTCAAACGAAAAACTTAGTTGGCACAGTCCTAGCGCTCGTACGCACTGTGATCGGAAGATGGAAGTAGCAGTGGATTGGACATCAAGGGCGACAATTACTTTGCTGGCTACGTCATATCGTGAAACCTACTCTCGTAAGATGGCCGACCAGTGGGTTACCCCAAGGGCACTTTGCACAGAACGTGGAGTGCGACCTAAAAAATTACTGAGGGATTTGAAGCGCATTTCGGCGAACCGTGAGCGATGGCAATGATGATGAAATCCGCGCACGGTTGTTGTCAGCCAACAGAGTCTATTTCAGCTTACAGAAACTGTACTGTACAAGACAATGATCTTGCCAGTCCTCATGTATTCCTCGGAGACTTGGGTTCTTAGCAAGAAGAATTGCGAACTCTTGGCCGCGTTCGAGAGAAGAATACTCGGAATACGGGATCTCTGGAGTTCCTTATTAAGGCAGGCCTAGACCGGATACCGGTTGTTGCACCGTTCATGACGATGATGATGTGAGCGATGACCCGTAAGTATGGCTGACGCACTATACCCCACCAAGGGGTAAATGGCAACCATATATAATCGAGTCATCGACATTGGGCAAGAGCTCTGTACTTGATGACCAGCGAAACCAAAGTGGTTAGTCTGGCTGGTCAACATGCTCTGGTCAGAATATTGAAAGCGTGGGACGATTTGTATATCAGTAAATATGGTTGCCATTAGCCCCAGTGCTCTATCAATATACCTCCACTCCCCACGATTTTCCGAGAAATAAACTTCTACTCCACTTTTTAAGATATTCTGTAAAACAAAACCTTACTAAACCTTATTATTGTCTGTCTGTCTGCGACACGCACTTTTCTCAGAAACGACTGCACCTATTAACATGAAATTTGACAGAAAGGTGGAAACTGTAAAATCTAGTGAGTAATATCGCTCTACGGACGAGGTAACTAACTAGTCCATTTCCTCCCGCTTCTACCGTAGACGGGCGAAAATGCCGAATGATTTTTTTCCACCACAAAATTTCAAATAATGCGCTCTGAGTTGGGTTTCCTTCTTGCCCTGCGCAAAGTTTTTGTATCACGAGGCGTATGTAATTGCATTGGAGCTTGTAAGAATAGTGGTTATGGCCATGGTCAAAAAGGATTGTATACTTTGAGCGGCTTTCTAGCTTGTTTTCATTTTATTTCATTGGAATTTTCCAATATATTCGCAAAGAAGTCAACTGGTTGTATATTGTGGACGATGCTTATTAGCTTGCAAAGCATTATTCTTTATACCTGGATAAATCCGATTGGTATTCGTCTCACTTCGTAGCCTCTTTAATGACGAAACGTATGAGGGATACCACAATAGGCACAATAGGTTCCAGTGAACGAGTCATTTAATCCACAAGAATGAGGATGACTCAGCCCGGAAAGTCTACATAAAAGGGCAACATCTATAGTAGAAAAAGAATTCGTAGCAGACCCTGCTTCAGATGAAGGGATGGCGTAGGCCAGTACACCAGAGCGCTTTTAGAGATATCAAATTAATGGGCTTTGGCGCTAAACCACGACATCTGGAGTTCCTTACTAATGCAGGCTGAGATTGGATACCGGTTGTTGCGCAGTTCATCATGATGAAAACTTGCCTTCATTTTCATTCTTCTCCTATCTACGATTTTAGTATCCAGGTAGCTACTCAAAGTGGATGCGGTCCAAAATTCGAGAGCTACCTTTTGGGTTTTTCCATGTTATACATGTATGTTACTGTCGATTTTAACCGCATGTGCTCATTGTTGTTAATGGTGTTTATTCAACTTGATTACTTCTTCAAGCTATCATGGGTTCGCAGACTGAAAACTGTCCAAAGCATTGCAATTTGCCTCCCTTTTCCAATTCATGGCCTATCCCCATTACAATCACCTGTAACTATGAAACTGGGTGAAAAAGCGGGGAAACGAAGTGGGGATGGTATTAGTGAATCTATTGGTGATCAGCGGTTAAACAGAAAAAAACCTTTTCTCCGTAGAACGTAGTACGGCTTCAACATTGACAAAATGGGAGGAATCGAGAACTAGTAAGCTTGAGCAATTAATAAAAGTGGACAGTAAAAATCAGGAAAAAAAAAGATTTTTAAGAAAGAAGATATGTCCTATGCTGGTATCCTTCGGAAGGTGAAACCAGACTCAGAATTGATAGACTTAGGCGGTTCATTGTCCCCCCATGGAAGAACCTAAACGAAACTTATCACACGAGAGGTTATATATATATGTTGTGCAAAAGGAGTAATTTAACCCTGTCGGAATAGAATAGACTATAATCCAAATGATGAAGGAGGTACATGGAGGTACACTGACTGACATTATTAGCCATTATTAGTCGTTAAACTGATTACCGCTAGGGAAGTAATAATAGGTTGGGAATTGTTCCGACTCAAGGGGCAAATGTAAAGGGATGCTTCTGATGTCTCGATTTCCATCATTTCACAAATCAGCCTCAACTATATCAAAGCAGCTCTCACAAATCATATCTGTAAACGCCGTGATATGGTGCCGATATCTACAATTGTGACGCTCCTCCTAATGTAACAATAGCACAATACCAGGAGACAAATAGGGAGCTTGGCTTGGACGCTAGAACTTACAACCCTCAAGAGATTGCCGGCGCACGGACCGTAGATGGAGGAACTGAGTGACGAACGCCAGAGGCCAAATCCTACATGGAACTTTTGTGGGTCCAGACTTTATACCAGACGATCAAAGTAGAGGGCTAGATAGTCAACTGAACTTAACTCAGTTCTTTGCGGGCAAGAGAGCCAGGGGGCGATTGAAGACCCACATTTTCTACTAGGCTATTTTCCAAACATTCTACGCAGAGGAAGTGGCAGTCGAGGGTGCAATAAAAATTAAAAGAAACCAGGAGAGTTGACTGGTTCATCAGGGTTTTTACAGAGGGGCCATTCTGGTGGTAATTAATTTGCGACAATAAAATATTCAGAACTGAAGACAGAATAACGAGATTTCGTAATAGTGTTCAAAAGGCCATGGGGAAAAGTAAACAGAATTGCTGAAAGCAGCTATAAATTGAGGAAAATACGAACCCGTATCGCGCTGGCTACAAGATTGTAATAAATATACTCTTGAGAAAAAATCAGCCCCAGTGACATCCACAATTATAATTCTTTTCCCGTATATGAAGAAAATCGACCTCCACCAACATATTAAGGACAACAAGGATCCGTGATTGGATTGGTTTCCAAAAGAAATCCTGGTGTTGGTGCCAAAAACAGGGCTACATGATTCATAAGCATATTTGAATCATACATGGTTTTCCCCACAGAGGAATGGGCAGCGATTGGGTTAGCGCTAGATGTCTGAAATTCGGCAAAGTACATTTGGATTAAAAGCACTTTGGCTAAACTGAGGGTCTCTGGTTACTTAGCTCGGTTAATTTAAAGTTACATCTCAGTGGGGCGTCACTGGTATGTAACACATGATGGGCCAAAAGAGTGCATTATTGCAGCAAGTGTTCTCCATGGTTGGGGACCTTGTGGAACGTAATATATAATGACGTACTTGGCTTTCGCGGGCTACACCAAACATTCTTGATTGGTTTTGCAGCCGACTTGACGCTGGTTGTAGTTGCAAAGCACCCCAAAGACCTGGAACTTTATGGAAGAGAAACCATTCATGCTGTCAAATCATGGTTACGAATGGTTAAACTGGACTTGATCGATGAAAAGGCGTAAGCTGCCCTTGTTGTCAATCGCAGAAAAAACAATACTGTTATAATACGGACTGGTAACGTTTCATCATTAGATATCTGGGAGCAACGATTGATATGGAATGGAGTCTCAAAAGACACTTAGACGTGGTGTGACCAAAACCAACAAACATTAATTCAGCTCCGACAGGGATGATGTCTAATAGAGGAGACCCAAAATATAGTCACCGGCGAGTTATCGTAGTGGTAGGGACCAGTCGCTGTGCAGCGCGTATACAATAACATCGGATGAAATAGTGTATGTCATCATAACAATGAATGAGGCGCATTATCTCTACCAGAGAAGCGGGCGAATCTGTCCAAGGTCACTGCGGATTTTTCAAAAAACCACTAGGAGAAAGATCTATAGAGCAGCAAAGGTGGGATAATTCCCAATTCACACTCAGTTGCAACTTGATACTAAGGCGTCTTTCTACGACTTCCACCTCTACCCGTCAAAAAAGGAACAATATATCCTTTCTAGTTTATTGTAAAATAGGTACTTTGGCATCTTTATGTGGTCATTTTACTGAGTTTTAGCGTTTTAAATAAATACAGCGAAAATCTTGATGAAGGGGGCAATCCCTCGGGAATTTTTAAGTTGGACTAATCCATCAGTGATGAAATGGTGATGCAAAACACCACCAACGCATGCGAGAAGAATTATTTGCATTACCATTTCATCATTGACAAATGAACTACAAGTTGATCTTAACTCCGGGTTAGTCCAACTTAAAAATCGCAGAGGCATTGCCTCTCTGGTTCTCTATCAATCACGCCAAAGGCATGAGGTATTAAGTTACTCATTATTTTGCCATTCGGCCGTATTAGCGCAACATTATCTGCATGCTCATATTTAATAATCAGTTGTAGTTAAGAACGTTCAAACACAAACAAGATTTAAGCTACTTTTATCTTAGGAATCGACATGTAGCCGTTTCTAGTTGTTGTCAAACAACTCCAACACAGCGCGGACGTTAGGCCGTCGCCTGCCGCACCTGGGCCATTCAATTGCGGTCTAAATCTAAATCTAATGACATGACAACGCGACTGACGACTGATGTACCGAAAGTATTTTGAGGCAATTAACTATTGCGTTACCTTGCGTTCACGTTACTCAGACCGGAGCTTAGATGCCGGCGCTTGTTGCAAATACATTCATACTTCTATCCGTAGTAGATAGTTGGCAAAATGCGAACAGCTCAGATCCAGAGAATTATGAATTACATGATTACGAAACAAATAACTCTTGGCGCCAACAAGTTTTTTACCCCTGTTGAATGCGCTTCACGTTGTAGGTTTTTTCTTTATCATTCAACTAAGAGAATTGATTTAAGAAGCTTTTTATGATCGATTATTAGCTGATGGCTAATTAGAGCTACTTATCGGGACTTATGAGGATGGCTATGGTAGAGTGTTCACATGTAACTCAGGTGGAATGCTGGTAAAATCCAACAACTCGTTTTATTGACAGGTATAGGCAATAAAGAAAGGGATACAGTGATATCGACCAGTTATGAATTCGTTTTCTAATCTAAACGGGTTTTTTCTGGGATTCTCATGAAATCAAAGCCGCATTATCTTGGATTTAGACAATTCCAGTGAAACTATAAAACACATTAGCTACTGACCACAAATTTCTACACTAGAGGTTTTTATTTTTATCTAAATGAGGGGACATGGGATATCTCTAAGTATGTTAATTCGTACGGCAAGCTACACTTAATTAGGGGCAAGCAAAGAAAAGTGAAGGCATTTGAGTTAATGGTTAGTGCTTTGAAACATTTCGTTTTACAAAGCGGGACACTTGTAATGGAATGGTGTGCATATACCAAAGAACTAGATTAATTTATGGAATTATGACATTTGCGTAATAGTTTGGTTAATTAACAAGTGCAGAGAAAACAAAACAAATGGGCACTTGTAATATTTTCTTATTACAATTATTACAGTTTCTTTGCTCTACAACTACCAAAATTGAGAAGAATTAGGAAAAAACTAGGGCCAGACTATGAATATGGAACTCTGAACCTTTTAATAAGTGTTGTGAGAAAAATATTGTGAATGAATGGGAAGCATTGGAATGAATCGTTTAAATCTTCTCCAGCTAGAAGAGACTGGCGCAAGAATATGCCAGCGATCAGGACAAACAATATTTCAAAAATATTTCTCTCGGCGACAGTTAACAACCTTCCATTCTAACAAGAACCTGACACTAATTGCAGCTATGCCAGTCTATAGAAATTTAAAATCTCATTTAATAAAAGCGATATTCCGACCGAGATCCTACTCGTGCTTCCACAATTCACTTACAATCCACCAATCATCACACTGATTAGATCCTCTGTCACCTGGATTTACCTTACATGGCGTCAGCTAGTAGCAACTAACTTCAAACTCAATCCCAATCTAAGCTTGAGCACCGAAGAAACATAAAAACTCGCCCGTTGGCGAAAAAAACGCCAACAACCTTGAACGGCATTGGGACTTATTTGCATTTGAGTTATGTGGACAACGACGGTAGTTGGGCTTAGTATCACGTCTACCGCCGACACGCAAAAAAATTTCGCTTGGACAACAAGCTGACCAGCGTCAGTGTCCGCTCTTGGCCCGGCTAAAGTAAAAGAACGACGACGGCGCAACACAAAATTCCCCAGAATAATGTCAACCAAACAAATGGCGTACAAGCACAAGAAGTTGAGACCTGGAGAAGTTGGGGTTAGGACTGTTGAGATACTGTCGATGGTGCGGTACTTGAGTGAGTAACGTTGACTACCTTTGAGTGGCCAGATAATGGTTTGTGGTGGTGTTGTCGATTCCGTGTTTTACATTACAACTCCGTTTGTTTCGTTGAAGATTAATCAATAATGAATTAGTGAATTGCCAAGCAATTTGTTTTTCTACGAAAATTAAGTAAAATCCTCTGGAATTGACTTCAGTTTCATGAAATCACATTTAAGAATAGCGGTGAAGACTAATAAGTTTATTTGCAATTTTACGTTTTGCGCCATTGATACATTATCTGTACGTAATGACGTGAAAACGAAAGATTTAGGCGAGAAACCTGTTTTTTATTCTTGTAAAGAAAAAGTTTTATTTTATTAACCGACATTTTTTTAACTTGAGTTCTTATGGTCGACTCGTTGCTTGCATTCTTCTGGTGCTTCTCATCCTCTCCGATAACAGATAATAGACCCGCACTCGATGCTTTGCATATTGCACCCTCAAGAGGTTGTAAGTCGACATGCTTCGAACTTAAAAGCGGCCATTCGTCAACAAATGGTATGCTGAGTGTATGGTAGAAATTTTAAATGACATGCCGAAGGGCTTCAATAACCACTGGATAGCCACTAAACATGCTCTGGTCTCAGTGACAAGTGATATTGTCAGATGATATAGCCCAAAAATATACTAGCACGTCGGCGAAGTGCTAGAATTTCGGTTTTGCAAAGGAGACATAATGTGCGCCGCGCTATGTAGCAGCCAAGAGAGCCAAATTGGAGCAAACATGAACGATTTCAATTCTATATAATTTTTCAAGGAATAAATTGCAGTTAATCCTGTTTTTCAAACAGTCGATTGTTTTCCGTGATCATTACCATCTTGACCTATATAGCTAACCGCTGTCGGTGCGGTCTGCATAAATCTCCTTTCAAATATAGATAGATGTTAATAGAGAATATCTTTCGCAAATGGAGAACTTACGAGTAGAAGTTCTCTGACGCTGATTGTAAATTCATAAACACAATAGTTCCTCACTCATTTGAAAAATAATCGTTGCAGTTAATGAGAGCCGAAATAATGCCAAACAACTCACACTTCAAGAAGAATATCGATTGTATCGTTGGCTTTTGTGATAGAACTGTCAACGGTATGACTGAGTTTGATTCCGCTGTTCGTTTTGAATCTGATTTTCTGTTCGTTTAGAATCTAATTTCCGTTTTGATTCCAAGTATCGTCTTCTTCTTTTTCTTCACCCTTCTTCCCATTCACAAGCGGGATCGGTTCGTCGTAATCGGTTTCGCCATTTGGCTCTGTCGAGTGCCTGATCTGGGTGCAATCTTGAGGCTTTAAAATCCCCATCCAGCGTATCAAACCACCGTTGTTTCGGCCTGCCTTTTGGTCGTTTATATCGGATATTCTCATTTCGGATGAGATCGAAACGTGTTGCGCCACTAGTCCAACGTAACATCTTCGTCTCCATTATCGTAAGACGTCGCTCATTGTCTTTTATAGTTGGCCAACATTCAAAACCAAAGAGAGCGACAGGACGGACGACATTGCGGTAAATTTTAGATTTAAGACGTTCGTTGATACGTCGATTGCAAAGAACACCAGTTGCGGAACGCCACTTCATCCAGGTTACGTTAATACGTGAAGCAATTTCATAACACAGTTCTTCATTGGCAGATAGCGTTGACCCGAGGTATTAAAATCGCTTAGTTCTGGGCAGATCACTGCTGCTGACAGTGATTGTGCCTGTTTCATGGGGATCGATCGTGAAAAATTCAGTTTTGTTTAGATTCGATCTAATACCGTGTTGCATGAGGCGATCATTCCATTTTTAGACAAGTTGCTCGAGATCATTTTTGCTATCAGATACTAGAAAAACATCATCTGCAGCAGTGTGTGGAGCGCTGGACGTTGAATATCCCGTGTGACGGTGTCCATAACAAGAACAAAGAGGAATGGTGAGAGGGAATGGTGATATACCCGCCATACTTCGAACTTTCGAGCGTGGTAGAGCAATTGAACCCAGCGCACGAGTTCTTCTGGCACTAAGTGTTATCGTAATGCATACCAGATGAGTTCGTGTGGCACACGGTCAAACGCTTTCTCCAGATCCTGAAAGGCAATGTAAAGAGGGCGATGCTTCTCACGGTGTTTCTGCATTAGTAACCGCGCAGCGTGTATTTTGTCAGTAGATTCGCAGTTCTTGACAAATCCGGCTTGATTTACGGTTATTTCAACGATTTCGCGAATACGGTTGTAAAGAATGCGTTCAAAAATCTTCGTGGTATAGGAAAGTAACCGGATCGAACGGTAATTTGAACATTCTGCTGGGCTACCTTTCTTTTTCCATATTGGAACAGTGGTACTTTCTTGCCAGTCAGATGGTGTTCTTCCTTCCTGAATAACCCGGTTAAAGAATTCACTGAGCTACAGTGTTGAGTCCCAGCTCTTCGCTTTCCAGAGCTCAGATGCGATGTCGTCAGGTGCTGTTGCTTTCCCCGATTTCATTTGTTTTATTGCCTCCTCGACTTCAGTTGCGCTGACTGGTGGAACTGCTCCAAATGTCGGCAATGATTGTGGAAGTGGAGCATGAGCAAATTCTTCACTTGAAATCTGCTCGAAGTATTCTCGCCATCTATCCGTTGTGGCTCGACGGTTGGTAAGCAAAGTACCGCTCTTGTCATTAACGCAATAGAAGTGTCCGATATCCTGTGTGCGTTCATTACGGCTTTTAGCAAGTCGATACAGATCGCTCTCGCCATCCTGAGTGTCCAGTTTATAGTAAAAATTTTTGAAATAGTTCGCTCGGGTAACAACAACCACTTTTTCCCAGTTGGCATTCTTATAAATTTACCAAGTAGCAGGCGTTTTATCGTCGAGAAATTTGTGGTGGTGTTTTATGGTCGAGAAATTTGTGTGGCGTTTCTTTTCACGGACCTTCATTCCAACATCATTATTCCAAAGCCACGTATCTCGGTTGATGTACCGTTTACCCGGCTTGGTGACCCCGAGGGTTGCAGAGGCCACTGTGTGGATCATGTCTTTCATTTGGTTCCATGATTCTTCCACATTCGTAATGGTCGGCAATCGTATGAGTGAGACCGTTCCTTCTTTCTTCACACCAAATCGCCACCATTTAATGCGCGGCGGGCCAGTGCGTTCCTCACGGTGTTTTATCGGTGGCTTAATTCGCAGGACGGCAATCAACGGAACGACTTTGCAATCAGTGACAGTGGTAAAATTTTAGCGAGAATATAGTCAATTTGCGTTTTACTGTTCCCACTATAAAATGTAGGAAGATGAGACAATCGTTTTATGAACCATGTATTCATAAGTACTAGATCGCCGGCAATGATAATATAGTCGTCAGCAGGCACGTGACAAGTCTTTTCATCGAGAAGTTGCCAGAAGGCATCTTTCTCGGTATCAGGTCGACCTGCCTGTGGTGCATACGCGGTGGAGTAGTGAATAGTGCGATCAGCTGATGTAATGGTGAGCTTCATCAGCCGATCATCAAATCGTTCGACTTCTTTAGCGGACACCCTCTGAGATGGCAATGCCAACACCATATTGAGTGTGCGAGTTACCAAAATAGAGAAGTTTATAACAATTTTTACCGCATTCGCGTTCACTGTCGCAGCTTTTAGCACCAGACCATCGGGTTTCTTGCAGAGAGCAGATTTCAGTGCCCCTTTTCCAAAAGGGTTTTGCGAGTTTCTCGGTCTTTCCAGTTAGGGTACCAACATTTAGCGTGCAGACACGTATTTGTTTTGTTCGTTTTGTTCGGACTAACTTGCTTACGATCCCGAGTATATAAGTAAATAAACCGTCAATGAATTAATTAAACAATGAAATTTGTTACGATCTTTACAGGTTGAGAGTTCACACACAGATTAATTGCAAAATCGAGCTTAAAATACAAAGAAGGTTGGCGCGGTGTTCAATATATCCAATTTTGCATTCTTAATTATTGAACTGATGACCTGCTGACGCATTTCCATGCATCAATTATCCCGGCACCTGTAATTGCCGACACAGGTTTGAATGATGGTATAGTTTTCTTCTGCTAATGATTTCACACGTGCACCTGCTCTGCTTCACGTTAACTTATATGGTTATCCCACTGTTTTGAGGATCGGTTCTCTTCTCAGCTTTCGTATTTTTTCTGATTACTTCTCACCGATCTTGTTTTCCTTTAGATTACTTCGACAGTAAATAAGTAAGTTCAAAATAGGGACGTTTCCGATTTGTAGTCCATCGCTAGCTGAGGCTAACGGATTATTCTTTATTTCAAACGTGGCCACCATTCAATGATATAATTTAATACATCTAAACCGCAGTGAGCATGCAGATAAGGACACTTTTATAAGAAGTATTCTAGGTGAACCTGTTTGCGTGGGGTTGTCGTTGAATTGGAGTTTGAAAGGGCTATGTTAAACAACTTCTGTAATCATAAATCATTTGGCTATTTTCTTGTGTACAAGTTCACTCCGAGATTTTTACGATAGATTAAATACCCTGAAAAGCCTGTGTTCCTAAAATGAATGGATTTTCGCTGCTTTGTGGTACTCAACTGATGGTGAGGGAGGCCTTTTTCAAAAACCACCATGTTTTCATTAGTAATGTATATATGTCTGTTTTTGGTGGGGGTGAAGCATAGCCTCTGAGCAATCAGAGCATGATAACTCATTACTAACGGAATTTCTTGGATTTGTTTATGTATCGCAAGACTTTCGTTAGGGTATGTGGTACTATACGTTGCAACTGGAACACATCAGCACCAAAGACCTAACGTCTGATGCATGCATAAGCGGGACATTCAAATAGAAAATGCTGCTTGGAATCCGCTTTCTTATGAGAGTAGAGATACGTATCATCTTGTACAATTCCTATTCTGAACATCTAGTGAATTATGACCTGTCAGAATGCTAAAAATAAACTTTGCTGTATGCAAATTAGGTTCGGACAGGAAGATTTTGGTGTATCTAGCAGCATTTAAGCTTTGCCAGCTATCATTATGGGAAGCTTGTTCCCAGTTTTTGATAGCAGCGTTAGCTAATGCTATTGATATTCCAATTGCTGGTAACAGTACGGAGGAAATTGAACCCTCATTTTCTAAGGCATTTGAGATATCATTTCCTTCTACACTTCAGTGCCAGGTGGCCAGAGTAGTTCTACCGTATTGAATTTAGAAATAGAGTTCAAACGATTTCCACATTGCTGAACGATTGTCTAGGTGATCAAAGGACTACTCAACGACCTCAGTGAAACCTGGCTATGGCTGCAGATTGCAATGCGCCTGCCCTTTAAGCCCTCGTCAGTCTCTCAGATTGCCGCTCTTATGGTCGATACACCTCAGCCTGAAGGCCGTTAAATATTGTCTCAAGGGAAAAGTCCACTTTTCCTTTTTCTTTGAGAAGTAGGCTGCTGCCCCCGAAACCTCTTCTGCTTTTAAGTCGAATTAGTTTTTGAGCTGCTCTCATTGCAATGCTTTGAGAAAAATAAATCCAAGGGCTATAAATTGAATAATGGATTTCGAGCTGGGTTGGATGTTGCGCTCATGGCGTTTGTAATATCCAGACATAGTTCTTTACAGTGTGGCAAGTTTACAGCAAAAACTCTTTTGCTTCACCTTAACCCACACTATGGATCCATACGCAGGCATCGGCCTAATCATGGCCAAATAAGATGTTATATCCACATTAGTACCTGAAGCCTAAGCCCCCACGTCGAGGGGCTACATAGCCCGTTACATCTACGTCTCTATTCGGAAAAGGTTTCTTGTCAAGATTAACTCCCAGAGATTTCACTTCTTCGGAGATTAGAAGGTTTATGTCCCTCACCAATGGAAGGTAAACAGCATTCAGTTTCCTCCTTTTTAAGGTTTGTGTTAATATCTGTCCATCTATCTTTTACACACACTTTTCTCAAAAATGGTTGCAACGTCTGACGCCGAATATGGTGGGAAGGTGAGAACTGTGAATGTATTCATATGAAGTATCAAATGAAAAGTCTCGGTTACCGCTTTCAAAATCAGATCGTAGTTTTAAGCTGATTGCGAAATGGCACTTAGAATTGTAACAAGTCGATCAACATACTCCACACAAGCCGTGATAACACACTCTTTTGAGGGCAGCCTTTCGTCACTTCTCTTTTTAGGCAGCGATCAACACTCACGTCACCACATAGCAATCTCTGTACTGGCATAGGATACTCGTAGATTCATAATTAAAATTATATTTTCTTGTGCATAGGTTCATCCCAGGGTTTCTGGAACTGAATACGCTTCGAAAATGAATGCATTTCCATTATATTCCGTTCAAGCTTACTGATCTCTCATCATATAAATGGCTACGCGATGTAGAGAAATAAGCTGCGCAGAACTCCCTGCTTTAGAGCATAATTTCGAAAATAATTCGCTGAGTTTGCCTAATAGATTCAAGTTTCCTGCGGTACTCAAACTGATGATCTTCTTTTTGTTCAGCTTTGTCCCGTTCACAAACGGGGTCGCTTCGACGTGATCGGCTAGGCTATTTTAATTTATCAAAGGCCTGGCATGGATGCAGTCGCGAAGCTTTCAAATCCCCATGCAGCGTGTCCAGCCACTTATGTTTTGGCTGGCCTTTTAGCCGTTTCTCGTCGACTTCGATGTTCAAACCAATTTTGCCAAGTGAATTCTCGTTAGCGCGAATTACGTGGTCATACCATCAAAGACGCCCCTCTTGCAATTCCGTAATCAGTTTTTACGGCCCAGGTTGCACTAATATGTAAAGCAATTTCATAACGCAGTTTACCATTGGTTGATAGCGTTAAGCCGAAATATTTAAATCGCTCAGTTCTTGGCAGTTTATTACCGATGACTGAGTCAGTGCCTGTTTCATGGGAATTGGGTGCCAAAAATTCAGTTCTATTCGGATTCAATCTGAGACCGTATTCCATGAAGCGATCACTGCAAGTTGCTCGAGATCATTTTTAATATTAGACGCTAGGCAAACAGCACCTCTAGAGAGCAGTGTAAAGAGCGCTGGATGTTGGATGTCCCATATGACAGTATTCATAACGAGAACAAAGAGGAGTGGTGAGAGGGAGCTTCCCTGATGAATACCGACAGAGACACGAAGCGGTTTTGATACACCGACCACACTTCGAACTTTACTTTTCGGGTCGGGGTAGCGGTAACACAGCGCACCAGTTCTTCTGGGACTAAGTGTTGTTGTAGAGCATACCAGTTAAGTTTGTGAGGCACTTTTTCAAACGATTTCTTCAGGCGCAGAATGTAGTGTAAAGGGGGCGATGATTCTCACGGTGTTTCTCCATGAATAACAGCGCAGCGTGTATTGCGTCAGTAGTTGGGCAGCTCCAGGCAAACCCGGCTTGATTTACGGTTTTTGAACGAAATCATGAATTGTACGGTTGTCAAGAATACATTCGAAAATCTTCATGGTATGAAACAGCCACCTGATCAGATTTGCACACCCTGTTGGACTACCTTTCTTTTTCCATATTGAAACTGTGGTACTCTCTTGCCAGTCAAATGGTGTTCTACCTTCCTGAATAGCCCAATTGAAGACTTCACCAAACCATAGTGTCGAGCCCCAACGCTTCGCATTCCAGAGCTCAGATGCGATATCGTCAGGTCCTATTGATTTCTCGACTTCAGTCACGCGAACAGGTGGAATTGCTCCAAATGTCGGCAATGATGGTGGAAGTGGAGGGTGAACAAATACTTCTGTTTATTTCTGCTTGAAATATTCTCGCCATCTACTGCTCGCTGCTCTTCCGGCGGTAAGCAGAGTACTGTTCTTGTCATTAGCGTAACAGAAATGTTCGATATTCTGTGTCCGTTGTGGTCCGCCTTTGACAAGTCGATACATATCTTTCTCGCTATCCCGAGTGTCCAATTTATTGCAAAGATGTTTGTAATGGAGCACTTGGGTAACAGTAATTCCTTTCTTACTTCCCGGTTGGCATTCTTGTAAATAAGCCAAGTGGCCCGCGTTTTATCGTCGAGAAACTTGTGGTAGAGGCTCTTCCCGGACTTTCAATTCAACATCATCACTCCAAAGTCAAGTATCTCGGTTGATGAACCGGTGACCCTTAGGGTTGCATAGGGTGCTTTGTGGATCGTGTCCTTAACTTGGCTTCATTAATCTTCCACATTCGTAATTATTTATAATCGCATAAGTGAGATCATTCCTTATGTTTTTTCACGAAATGCGCACCGGCCTAGTGCGTTTCTAGCGCTGTTTTATCGGTAGCTGGTCTCATATAGAACGGGTTTCCAGTCTGTGACGATAGCAAAATCTCGATGTCTTGTGAGAATATAATCGATTTTCGTATTACTATTCCCACTATAAAATGTAGGAAAATGAATCAATCGTTTGATGAATCATATATTCACGAGTACAAGTTCATCCACTATACGTTCGCCACCTTCATTGTGCCTTCCAAAACTTTCTCCCCCTTGGCATCTGTTGCCATCTGGCTTTTCACCTACATGACTATTAAGGTCGCCTGCAATGATGATATAGGCACTTTACAGGTCTTTGCATCGAGAACTTACCAGAAGTCATTTTTCTCGGCATCAGGTAGACTATGAAGATGTGAATAGTGCGATTAGCTGATATAACGGGCAGCTTCATCAGATGGTCATAAAATCGTTCGACTTTTATAATGGCATCACAGAAACTCTCAGAGATTGCAATGCTGGCACCAAATTGATTCAATGGGCTACTGAAATAGAGAAATTTATATACGTTCTCGCATTCTGTGTCGTAATTCCTAGCACCACGTCATCGGGTTTCCGGCAGAACACAGTTGTCAATGCGCCTTTTCTGGAGGGCTCTTGTCAGTTCCTCGGTTTTGCCGGTGAGGGTACCAATATAATTATCGTGCAGACTCGTATTTGTTTTGCCCGGACCAATTTGCTTTCGTGCTGACGCCATTTATGCGTCAAGAACCCTGAATCATTTCTCTACAGAGAGGCCCGTCCGGCTTCATCCCGAGGTTGCCTTTGGATACACATTTGTAGGGGAGGGGTCCCGTGATTAACCCCAGCACATTGGTTGGCTTTACTATGGACTTTGCTGTCCCTCTTAAGCTTTGATTCTTGCGTAGTCTCATCTCATCTCATTTCGTTTTATACGCCGTATTGGAAATTGGTCAACCTAGAGGTAATTTCTAGATGTTTCCTGCCTCGCACTTTGCTGAACAAATTGACTTCACATTTTCCTGTTTAATTTCTACCGATGGACTATTTGGTAACTGAGGCTTTCAGCTTACAACGTTTAAGGTTTATACTGATTTTCGGAGTATGATTTCTTTGTAAAAGTTTGCATGCTCTACATATTTCTGTGATTAGTTTGTTGACTTCTAAAGCACAGCAGATATGCTTTCCAAAGTGTGTCTTTTATTTTCTTTACTAGCAGATCGATTTCTTCCTGAAATTAGTAAACGGCTTTAATAGGGTCATTTCCGCAAACGTCTTCTAGATTATTCTTTGTGAATACTGTCCACTTCGTTTTTAAGGTTTTTTTCGCAAAACAAAGCTTTATTAAAATCGATTTAGTGCCTGTTTGTCAGGCTGCCACACGCACTATTCTCAGAAATAGCTATACCGATTGACACAAAATTTGGTGAGAAGGTGGGAACTGTAAACGCCCAGACACGCAGTGAGTAACATCTTTCTACGCTGAGATTAAGGCGGGGGGCGCTTCCTCATACATGCAAAAGGAGTTTGTAAAATTTTTTTTCACGAAATATAGCCATATTGGGTATCAAATGAAAGGTCTTGATTAGTACTATCCGAAGCCGTGTTTTGATATTTGTTGAAAAGACGGGGAGTGGGAGGGGTCGAAACGGATGATTTCTTTAACGAGCCCATTTCGGAAACTAACCAACCGAAAAATTTGAAAAAATAACGAAGCTGCGTTTATACGGTCTCCAGGTCTCAAAGTACTCTCCATACCTGCACAAATTAAGTTAATAATAGTATATTACTATAATTTTGGGGAACTTGTCCCCCTTAAGTAGACCCTAGCGTTATAAGTAAATTAAGTAGTAGAGTAAGTAATATAGATTATGGTATAAAGTATGTTATCTACAAGTTTGATCAAAATCGTATTATTTCTAACAAAGTTGCAGCAGCTCAAAGTGTCCTCACCTTGTAAATTTACTGCAGCCCAAAATACTAAATATCAATATCGCACTAAGGTGAGTATTCTGACATTCTAAATGCATATGCATTACGGGCTACACTCAAATATGCTTACAGAAGAAACAAATAAAACCTTTCATACCTGAAACGCAGAGCTCCCGCTTTCCCGACTTGTTTAATTATTCAGCCTGGTAGCGTAATTCATATCTCATTTTTTCACTGCCTAGCATCAATACGAAGCCGACCACTCGACATCATCTTTCCATTTTGATAACAACAGAAAGTATTCTTCTGAAATTTCCTTGGCTATGTGAAAATCAATAACGTCAGGTGTTTTTGTTACGTTAATGGCCAATGCACAGGCTTATTGCCAGTGTCAAATTTGCACTTTTGTGCTCATCTCGCTTCAAAAAGCGCTGCGCATTTGGAAATAGTTAGCCTGGATTTCCAGGACCAAGTCTTCCAAGACCCTTAAAGAAAAGAGTAAGTCCCACCTCTTAGCCTTGATAAATGTCAGAACATATAGGGGGGCCAATATAAAGTTGGATCACTATCTCCGCATGGTGCTCCGGGCTCGAATTACGACACCACCTACAATCCCCTCTGACAATGAAGTCAGAGTGAATACTGCAGCCATTCACAACACAGCCTCCGTAACACCTTTAAGAGGGAAATGGATGCCGCAATAACTGTAGCTAACCGATATCCTGAAGATGAAACATCAACAAATGATCTTCACAACCACCTAAAGAACGATATGATTGAAGCGGCTATAAACATACTTGGCCCCAGCCCCAAGAAAAGTCGGAACGGCTGATTTGATGATGAATGTAAGCTGGCAACGGAATAGAAGAATGCAGCATACCGAGTAACATTGCATTCTCAATGAAGGCGGTCACGCACAGAGACCTACGAAGAACTCCGTCGAGCGGAGAAGCGACTTCATAGATGGAAGAGGGAAGCCTGGGAGAACCAACTAGTCTGTCAACTAGAAAAGTGCAGGGGCAAACGCAACAGGCGCGGAAGTTTTACCAACTAGTCAGCAGGATGAAGCCTTATACACCTCGATGCTCATCCTGCCGAGACAAAGAGGGAAATCTGATTTCCGACAGAATGGGGCTATTAAAGCGATGGGTTGAGTACTTTGATGAGCTACTGAACAACCAGAACATCGGCGAGTTGGAGGTCCCGCCAACTGAAGACGACGGGCAAATGCTGCCACCGCCAAGTATAGAAGAAACAGTCCGTGCAATCCACTGGCTTAAAAACCAGCGAATCAATGCCTGACGACTGGTAACGAGGCACTATCTGTCTCATTCATAACAAGGGGCATATCACGCAGTGTAGCAATGATAGAGGTATCACATTGCTGAGTACCATCTATAAGATATTCTCCGCTATCGTGCTAGGCCGGATAGCCCCATACGCCCAGAACATCATTGGCCCATACCAAAGAGGCTTCACTCCAGGCAAATCAGCAACAGATCAGATTTTCTCTCTGCGGCAAGCGATGGAAAAACTGTTGGAATATAGACATCAGTTTCACCATCTTTTCATTCGCTTCCAAGCCGCCTAGCATAGCCAGAGTAAAACTGTGCACAGCCATGAGAGAATGCAGTATCCCGACGAAATTGATAAGACTGATAAAAGCAGCAGGATCGTTTTCGACACCATTCAACATCAACAACGGTCTAAGGCTAGAGGATGCCCTATCGTGCGTCCTCTTCAACCTGGCCCTGGAGAAAGTGATTCACAATGCAGATGTAAATGCGACAGGCATCCTCCTCTTCAAGTCAACTACTGGCCTACGCTGACGATATCGACATTATGGGAAGGACAATCCTAGGTGGACAGTCTACCTTTATCCAGATCAAGTAGGCGGCGGAGGATCTCGGGCTGCACATTAATGAAGGCAAGACGAAAAGTGCATGGTGGTGACGTCAGCGCCAAGGACCAAAGAACGAACAACATCGATTCCCACTGGTCAAACGACAACAATGAAGATAGGAGACTGCAACTTTGAAACCGCTGATAATTTCTCCTATCTAGGATCGAAAAACACAACCGACAACAACTATGACGATGAAATCCGCGGAGATTGTTGGCCGCCAACAGAATCTATTTCAGCTTACAAAAACTCTTGGGCTGGAAACGTCGACTATGATTTTCCTAGTCCTTATGTATTCCTCGGAGATCTTGGTTCTTGTTAAAAAAACACAAACTCTTGACGGCGTTCAAGAGAAGAATCCTCTGAAGAATTTTTGGCTCCCTACATAAGGATGGACGATTTCATAGCCTACATAACGATGAAATCTATGAGCGATACCACAACCGTCTGGTTGTGGATTCTCATTTGGATCCTCATAATTAAAGGGCTTACCCTTTCTCGCTGCAGTTAACTAAATTAACTACCATTTGAGAATAAGTAAACTTCAACTCATCCATTGCATCCGTAGCTTTAGTTTCCCTATAGGACCTCTTATCAGTAGATTTTATTTGCAGAGGGTAACGAGATCACTGGTGGTAGTCGAAAAATATGGCAGTAACTCTCTAAGGATTCGGTGAATATGTGAGTACACACTGCAATCACGTTCTTAAATGAGTCTTTCAATCAACTTTCTTTCAAAGCCCTTAAAAAGAGGGTACTTTCACTTTCTTAAACACAGGGGGTCATTTTACTGTAATAGGAGGGTCATACCTAATTTGCTGCGTGAAGTAGCCGCTGAATAGAGTTGAGTTGGCTTTGGAATTATTTTATGAACGGGACCTGCGACTCCAGCTAACCCATCGCTAATTGAGCTCTCCGTCCTTGAAGAATCCGGATTCGTTTTTTCTTCTAGGGAGCCTATTTAGTACCCAACTCTGTCTTTAAGCTTATCTGAAAATTTAGTAAGAAAATTCTAAACCATTATTTTTAATGTTTATTAATTAAAAAGTTATTAACTTAAAAAAACAATTAAATCCTCGCTTGGTAATGCAGACAGATTTTTCGATTTGTTTCCTAGTTGTTAACCGATTTTCTCCGGTCACCAAATCCAATGTAGCTCACAGAAATGATGATCTATTTATATGACTTTGAGGCATTAATGAACGCACATTCTTATGCATATTTCTCATATATTTTTAAGGGAGCTACAAATATTGGCTCATCGCTAGTAGATTACCGCTCCTACATCAGAATAAGCCATCTTGCGGATTTTTACTTCCGGTGGAACCATTGTTTTGAAAGTCGCTAAGCCTTAACTATCCATATCCTACAGTAGCACATGAATTTAAAGAACTTCTGATATCCTCTAAGAACTGATGTGATGCTTATTAACAGATTACCCTCGTGCAGTTTTGCCGTATCACAAACAGCTACAAACGGGACGTACTGGCAGTGACCTTCGATATTCATGAATGCGCCCAAGACAAATGCCCTTTTTGAATACCGCCTCGTCAAGTCATGGGGGGTTGTCCTAAGATTTGTCACTTTTTAGGCGTGTTACTCCCAACTAGTGTTATTCTAAATTGACTGATCGACTATCCTTTCCATCATTTAAGGAAAAAAGTTATGTGATTTAGGCGGGAAATTTTAGAATGTGTAAGTGATTTTCCATGATTTGGAGATGAATATCACTTTCATATCTCAAAAACAATACGAGCCTACGCCAAGTATTCATGGTGCACATTCTTAATACGCGGTAGGAATGGTATCTTTTCATCCTATAAATTTGTAGCTGTTAAACGAGCTTAATCTGACTTTTTTGCGTATCGGATGTAGGTTTCTGGGTTGAGGGCTGGAAAAGACCCTAATACTAAACTTCAAGTTTTTAGATGTGAGAAAATCGCATTATTAGCCAATTAGTGCAGACTACTGTAAATATGCATAATAAAGAAATCGAATTTCAATTTATATAAGAAAGATATTCTCAAATTTTCAATTCAAATGTGAGATACGAGCATTGAACTACATTTCGACTGCCTATGAAAAATGCAACATAATTCTCCATCAATAGAAGTGGATCCGAAATGCTTGTTCTGGAAGTATTTTTTAAAAATTTGTAGAGATCTATCTATAATCCGAAACCTAATTCGCGGTTAAGCCTCGGATTCGCACAAATTCATTGAAGTTCAACGTACGTGGTTATATCGTGAAGTCATGATCGAACGGTTGGAACAGTTTTCCCCGTTCATATGTTCTGAACCACTTTCCTACCCTCATTAAGCAATTTCCCCATTAGTTGACGCGTTGACAACACCGTCCAAATTCCTTGGCCAGGTAGAGCACTTACCTGAGCGAGCCAAGATATGCTGAGAGTTGGTCGCGGAACCTGTTTTCGTCTTATTACACGTAAGGTATTGCCGCCGCGTTGAACGTTATGTTGAATATTGTTGAATGTTGACTATTTTTTGTTATTGTTGTTGTTGTTGCCGCTGCTGTTGTTACTTCTCTTGCTATGTTGTACTATGCATGATTTGAATCCGTAGTCGAGGGGAAAACGTAAAAATCTACTGGTTGAGAGCGTGGAGCTGCTTGGATCCATTGGCCGCAGCCAGGTGAGGCCCAACTATCAATTGACACAAGTTTATACCGAAATGGGCAGCGGACGGTGCAGAACGCGGTTTTCACGCACGACATCACACTGCTGTGCACTTCAGTAATACGAATTTATCGAATTTATCGCGATTTTCTTAAACTCTGCCACAAGGTTTTCCAATTTGTTCCGGCTGGTGACGGTGGTTTCAGTGAACACGGGAAAGGTGTCTTTGGAAAAATTTTACGAAAATTTATGAATAATATTGTGGAAAAAACATCTGAAACTCGGTGTTTACCCAAGGCTCAGATTCTATGGATATAGAGCAAACACACATAATTTATTATAATTTATGCGAATTAGTGAGAGCCACGTTCGAATATTGCAATAATTCATGTCGCGTTTTGGATTAATGTGCGGCGGCAAACCCATTGAAATTTGGAATTAGAAGTGAGCAAAGTCGATACTTGCATTCTTGAGAACCGTGTGGTGTAGTACGACCCAATGTGTTCAAGATATGTGCGGATAAGAATTGTCCAAGTGTCCGGCCTAAGGTTCGCCTGGTGATAATTCATAGTTTGTGCCTACTCCAAAGTGCCAGATAGTGACGAAGAAATTCCACAAGAATATATTAATTTTCATAAATTTTAGTGAATTGCAACAAGTGCTAGTGGACTGTGAAAAAATGCTCGATTGCTGCAGTTAGGGCGTACTATCGTCTGTCAGCCGGATATGATTACGACACCACATGGTGACAATATTAATTTCGAGCTCGTATGCAATTTGGAATAATCAAAAGGTGAATGGAATGCTTATGACTTCTTCGGGTGACTTAAATTTTTCACTTTTTTGGAAATGCTTCTGGAATGATGTGATATTTCTATAAGTGGAGGTTTATGTAATAGTTTGGAACATTCACCTATAAAAGATACTTTCGAATTAGTTTTGCAACGGAGAATATTTTATTGAGTGTACATAACTCCAATTTGATTGCGCTTTTCGAGAACCGCGGTGTTTGGAAAAATGACATAGGAGAAATTAAATGTGGACGATGTAGTACAACGTGTACTGATGACACATCTGATTCGCACTTTAGTTGAAGAATTAAGCAGGGATAATCCAAAATAAACGCAAATTTTTTATATAAGAATAACTCTTTAGTTGGTGTGTTGATAAAATTCGTTACAATCAGTGGTAGGGTAAGTCCCATTCCCGTGGTGGTATGAACTCACTGCAACGAAACTAGCTTGGCTCTGTTGCACTCGTTGAACTCACGACTTGCAATACTAACTCAAAATTAAATTATTAAAGAACTATAATTTATATTCGAGAGAAGTGCCCGGTTCAGAAGCGAGTGAATAAATTTGTTGGAATATAGTTGAAATTCCAAGTATGAAACCCGAAGAGCTGATTACAGAGTAAATGTTAAAATATGGCAGTTACATTTGAATGCTCCGTAACTAAGCCAACAGGGTTTCTCTGGTATTTAGCTCATTTGATCATGTCATGTGGAAATAATAAACATACATGGTAACTAGGGACGTTCGTTGAACTGGACCAAGTTGGTGTAAAGTGTCTGAATGTGTATTTCTCGAGTGCATGCATTAATAACATGCGTTTATAAAACAAGCAATGCGGCCCCAAGTACGTGCGTACTCTCATGAGCAATGCAGCGATAATAATTCAGCTTTTGTTAACTCTTTTACAACCATTTAATTGGGGATAAGCAGTAATGTAACTCATTTGCTTTATGAAAATATCATAAATCAGCTTGTATACGCGCTGAAAGTTGAGTCTATTTGTGGTTCACAAACGGCAGCTGACGCGTTCACAAATGAACCCCTTTCGAATGCACTTGTGATTGGAATTCTTTTAGGCTGACTAACTTAGATTCCTAGTTTACAGTACGTCCATGATATTTGCCATCATTGGCATTCTCTTCCGCTGAGCTTAGTACGTGTTTGTTGCGAACTCAACCCCATGGCAGTGGATCTAATCTCCTCTCCTTACATACTCCGACATTCATAGCAGATAGAAACGTACCGAAAGTTTTTGTATTTGATAATCAAATTTCTCTTTCAAGGTTGAGTGAAGGACTTTTGTTGTCCCTTTCTTTGTTTCTTTTTGAAGCTTGAAGCTACAGGACCTCTGGTACTTTTCGAGTGATTCAGTTAAGCATATATTCCAAATGTCCAATAACATTGGTGGTCTCTGTGCTGACTCACTTACATATACGCGATGCTGACTAAGTTCGATTTGGCGTTGTTTTATTCATTATATTTATTTATAAAACAATTTTTTAGGTATTCATTTTGTTTTATTATGAACAATTTCCGTGAAACTTCGGAAGTAATAGTGGCAAACTTATAGATCTGCACGAATCAATTTGCAATAGATCTGATTCGATCTATTGACAATTTTTGGTAGCCTTCCTTGGAAAGCATTGCAGCCTCTTCTTCTTCTTGTATGAATTCACAGTCCAATATCGGCCCTTGGCCTTCTAAAGTCTTCGTTTCCAATCTAGTCGGTCCAGCGACTGTGTCTTTCAATTTCGAAAAGTAGGTGCCGCGCTTTTCCAGATAGTCATGTACCTTCCTCATTGCTTCTAAGTTGGGACCTGAGAATTTTTTTGTAGTCCATATACTCTGAATAATCTGTTCATAGGAGGAATCTTAATATCGACGGCAGCTTCTGGTTCAAATAGTGGATGCAACTGTTGTTTCTCATTCGCTATCCGGATTTTACCATCACTGGATCCCAGGTTCACCTGGCGCTTCAAATTTAAGAAGCATTGATTCTTTGCTCGGCGACCTGATTTATTGTTGTGCTTTGTGGTAGTTATGCCTAAACAGAGAAAACTGCCGACTTGCTCCAATTTGTAATCCTTCAGTGAAGTATCTTATTTAATTGGCGGCTTTCTTCTGATTTGTCTGTTAGTGTTATTCTTCTCTTCGATCATTTTTAGATCAATATCCATCGCTATTTCATTAAGGTTCACCAGGGCCTCCTTCGCGGTGTCTTTCCATCGTACCAGGATATTTTTGCCATCAGCGTAGACCACAATCTGGGATAATTTACAGAGTAGGGAACCATTTAGTTTCCCTGCCAGCTTAAGGATTAGATTCTCCAGAGCAATGTAGCTTAATTTTGGATAAGGGTATTGCCTTGCTTAATCCGGAGTCTACGGCGACGGTAAGGTAAGATAGTTGAACGCCAACCTCGCGATCTCGTTAACAGGTTCGAATTTCGATCGTCATGGATGTTTGTATTCGTCTTTGTACGGTCAAGCTGTTGTGGGCTTATCATTTGCAGAGCATAAAATGTGGTGACAATGGAGCTGAAAAACAATCTCACTGAAAAATGTTACTGTGTGAATACTCAGTTCTCTACACAGAAGTGAACAGGAAACACATTGTAGCCTAGCGTCTTGTTAGCAGGTCTTGTGGCTTCACTTAAGCGATAGACAAACTCAGTTTTTTTCTGATGATTCTAATCAGTTTCGCTGGAAATTCGAATTCAGATAATATTTTCTAGAACACAAAATTGTCGACAATTCCAAACATTTCTTCCGTATCGATTTCATCATCAATAGTTGGCTTTCCACGTTCCTTGATATTTGCCAGAAATATTTTTTCATAGGGCTTCGCGCCATCCTTTGATTAGGCAGCAAAATAACGATATTACTATTCATTTCCCACAGTAAAGTTTGCCACCGCTTTTATAAAAATGATAAATGACGCCCATAGACCGACATTTCTTTCTCAGACCAGACAATGCTTAGGGGCTCGTAAAGCGTGGTCGCCATCCCCATACTCCTTGTTGTCATTTCTTCGGCGCTTTATCATTTCTTGGGCGTTTCAAATACATCTTTGACTTTTTCGTAATTAGTTAGTGGACAGATGCTTAGAATGTTCAGAAATTCCGTTGTAGCATTGAATAGCTGCCCTAAATATTGGGCCTATCGACTTGTAATCCGCTCATTCTTCCAATAAGATTTCCTGCTGCGACGGCGCAAAATATGGCTCCGAGGTAGAATTCAACTTGCATTTTTTTCGTCAAGTTGTAAGCAGATTGTAAATTACGTCTCTTAAAATTGTCGCTCAGTTTGCAAATCTCATGATTTGGATAGTTACGATCCCTCATTCTGCAAATTTTGTCGGCAACACGACTTGATTCTACGTATTTGTTTGCAACTAAAGGTGTTTATATTTTTTTTATCTCTTTTCAAGGTTTTGTGTGAAACAAAACCTTATTAGAATCGATTATTCGGATTGTTCGGAAACGGCTGAGCCTATCGTCCCGAAATTTGATGAGACCATGTGGTCTGTGAATTCTTTTACATATAGCAAGTGGGGCTATTTTTTGTTCAATTTAAGGGGAGGGGAGCCGACAGACGACAGACAACAAACGACAGACGGTAGATGTATGCGAAAGGAGGATGTGCAATTTTTCCGCATATTATGGCCATGTGAGGTATCAAATAAAAAGACTTGATTAGTACTTTTCAAACATAGGAGAGTGAGGGCTCAAAGTTTATACCCCGAAAAGTGTAACAGGCCTCGTTCTCGGAACCTATTTAATCAAAAAATCTTAAAAAATTCACCTGTACAAAATCAAATACAGTCATCTTTATGCAGCTTTTTCTCATAAACCTGTGTTGAGGATTACATTAAATGTTTAAAATACGTCCTGGGAGTATTTCTCTATATTTTATTCCGATAGGTTCTCAGAGCAAATAGAAAATTGGAGATATTTTGATAATTCTCTGTAAATACTCAGAATTTTTAAAGAAAACCTGTCAGGTGAACATCTGCTTCTTCTCATTTGTTATGCATACAAAAATCAACCTCACAATTTGTGTGAAAAAGAGTCGTCAAAATGTGGGTTTCAGTACAAGCGATTTTCTATTCGAGTTTAAATTTTGAGAGGATGCAATCATTCATCTTCCTATAAACCAACGAAAAAGCTGGATTTCATCGCCTAGTCTTTTTCGAAATAATTTACAAATAATGTAATCCATAATAGATAATTGGCATGTGAAATATTCTGTTTTCTTGTCAACCGTGGTCAAATTCGAATTTAAGTTATTTATGTTTAGCAAAAACCTGAATAATGGAAGATAGCTTGGTTTAAAAATTGATCTCGTTGTCCAAAAATTTGGAAATTTTGATCATTGAATTTAGAAATAGTTCCTTAAATAAACTACCTAATTAATATCTAGCAAGGAAAACGAAACAAGTATGTTACTAAGAAAAATTTTTGCCGGCTCTCATCCTAACGTACGGCTCCGTTGTGTGGTGACAAGCTCTGGGTAAGAAGTACAGCACGTATGCAGATGCTACCGCGTGTACATATGCTCATCTGCAGGCCCACCTAGCAGATCCTCTGAATGTACTCCTGCACCTCCTCCCCTAGGCCTCCGGATGCTTGACAGCGAGGAAAAACGGCCATAGTAGCATCCTAGACGAAGTGCCTCGGGAACTCTAGACATTCCCCATGGACTACGTCAACCTCAAACTGAACTTCAAGAGAAACTTTACTGTGAACTTTTCGTCCAGGGCAGAGTGGAAGGCCAATGGTGTGTTGCAAGACTTTGATACAGTATTTTTCACCGACAGATCAAAGATGGCCCGTGGAGTCGGTGCGGGAGTATTCACGGATACACATAGTGTGAATGAGTCGTACGGTCTCTCAGGTTTCGCCAGTGAATTACAAAAGGAAGGCTAAGGCATGATTCATGCGCCAAGCATAATATAGCCCTTCTGACGGACAGCTAAGCAGCCATTAGAGTCTTGTATTCAGAGGCGACATCATTCAGAGTGGTGGAGTAATACAGAAACGAACTAATCAGTCTGGGCGGCACGTTCAAGGCCGCCCTCCTCTAAGTTCCTGGTCATAGGAACATAGAGGGGAATAAGCGGGCTGGCGGGACGGGTTGGCCAGACGGGGCTCTGCTCTTGGCCATGCTTCGACGGATACACCCTGTGTCCGGTAGACTATTAAGGATAGAATCTATTCTCACTATTTAACAGCCACGGACCTCAGAAGACAAAGGTCCTGCACCTATGTCAAGTCAAAGAGGGGTTTTACAACAGAACCCGATCGCAAGAGCTCTTGTGCCAGAGGCCTAGAAAAGCCTTCAGATTGCGGCAGTCTGCACGGGGCACTGACTATGCCGCCAGACTCGACATAGCCTACAATTCAGATTACCTAAGCTACCGGGGGAAATCCCTCAGGCATTCCCTGTACGATCACTCAGCTCTTGCTGGAGCTAGACTGCAGAGACTAGGTAAAGCATCCTTTGAGGATATCAGAGAGATCATTAGCTGCAAAGTAGGAAAACTGGCTTTCTTCGTGAATGGTACGGGTTGGCTTTGAAGATCTAACCCAGTTGGACCCTGCTTTCTTGCTCTTATCACAGCAGTCATGATGTTAAAAGTTTGTGGCATCAAAATTTTCCACAGAGCGGCTACTGATACCTACCTACTTACTTACGAGAGATGAGATTTTCATTTTTCCAAGTTTTCAGGTAGACATATTTAAGAAAAGTTAAAATTTAACACGTTAATTTGTAAAATTGTGCGAAGGGACACAGTAAATTGAATGTCGAATGATGGAAATTATGAAAAATGATGTGTACTCGTAAAAGAGAAATGCTGCGGACAATTAAAAGAGTCTTTGGGCAAGCTCGGCTGTAGGTAGTAAAAAAGCAATGATGATTTGTATGTCGGGAAATCTGTGAATCTGATATGGACAAACTGACCCTTTTACCGGTCGGGAGAAATGCTAAAGAAGTCAGAGCCGAAAGATTTTACTTAAATTGAGTTTCTTAAGGAAACAGTCAGCCCAAATATAGGAGCCTGCCTTTTGCGTGCAATGAAAAAGTCACGCGTAGTGATCCTCGCCATCAACGAAGACTGGTGATAGCTTACGTCAAAGATGCTCTAAGTGCTTCGACTTATGAATGTTACTTTCAATACTTTGAAAAGATACATCTCGACATATGTTAGTACGAAAGTCAAAGGAAGAGTACAGAAGTAGTTTCAAGATACAAAATTGTAATATTTGCGGGATAAAGTTTCCCATAATGGGCAACAGCAGATTGATTAAGAAGCTATTTGAAAAAGAAAGAACATATTTGAAATGTTGCTTTGAAGGGTAAACAGAAGTATTTTCTCTATTAAATGTTTATTGAAGACGGAAAATGGGTTTATTTTCATAAACATAAACAAAAGAGTCATAGCTAGCAAACAATATCACAGGGAGAAAGTTTGACTATCATTTGGCAGTATCAAAAAAGTCTGGTATATTATGAGTTTCTAGAACCAAACCAAACGCTACTGAAAATCAATCAACTGTAACCAAGCATTGAAAGCATAACAGGGTCATTGGGCTAACTGACATTGCAAATTGATTTTGCTCGAATAACAACGCTCGGCCGCATGTTGCGAAAAACCCTCAAAGGAAACATTGGGAGCAATAGCATGGAACCTTTTAACGCAACCCACGTGTTCCCCAGACACAGCATCATTTGGTTACTACTTGTTTTGTTTAATGCAACACGGATTTTCAGAGCAATTAACGCTTCAACTTTTGCGAAGAAGTGAAAACTTGAGTCAATCAATAGATGAAGAGCGGGGTATACAAGATACAACATAAAGATTGGCGAAGGTCATACATAGCTAGAAGCAGCAAATACTTTCATTGATAGATTTGATATCTTCGAGGTGGAACTAATGCATGACATTCTGAAAATAATCGATTTTTTATAAGTTACGATCGAGGAAATACTAATCCAATGAGGTATATATGGTGATATTTAGCAAGTTGAATACTTTCAACCCTTCAAAAAAATTGCAGATGAAGAACATTTGATTCTCCAATGAATCTAGTAGTACCAACCTAATATGACGAATAGTAGACTAAATTAACTAAGCGGAAAACAAAACAACACACTTTTACTTCTGACTAAAATCACTTTGCGTCTACTTCCTTTCAAAACACCTAAAGTGCTAAATCACCAACAACTAGATATTACCTAATCTAAATTCTCACTTAACCCAGATCCCATTTGAAAACAAAGCTAACATAAGCATACAAATAGAGTCGCCCTCAAATTTCACTTTCTAATATTCATTTTCACACAGTATTTTATTATAAGAGTTAAAAATAAACTATATCACGAAGGCGTCAAGAAATCATTACGTAAACTGTTACATTAACAATATGCGCTCGTTGTAGAATTAATTTATGCAACGGACCCAAATTTGGCTGCCTAAGAAATGTACATTTTACACGTGTTATCGTATGCTTTTAATTATTTACCGCAAATATGTATGTGGGCGAAAAAATGAATTAGTTTGCAGGAAATCCAAGTTGCTTATTTGTGCCAAAGATAGAGTTTTGGGCATTTCAAACTTGATTCCGGAAAATATGCTACATTTGCATTTTTTTGCTAAGCTGTGCATGAATGTATCTTTCTGTGGGAGTTTGGGAAATTGAAGCGATTTGTTGTTGATGTAACTTCAAAAAAGATTGCATCGCGTGAATTGGTTCAATGCTGCCACTTGGTCGTCTGTTTTCTTCATGTCCCTGCAACTATTACAAAGGGAAATTTAATTTGCAAAAGATTACATAAAAGGACCTGCTATTGATATATCAACTGCCCAAAGACAAGCTTACGGCTTCAATCTGCAAGACTCAAAGAGAAAATTTTAAATACCTGTATATCATAGAGTCGCCTAATACCCAGGTATGATCACAGTGCTGAATAACAAACTAGAGCTTATCAAGGATTATGCAAAAATAAGTGTATTAAAGCTTTGAAACTCAGACATGACGAAACCAACTGCAAGACACAGGGATACAAGATGTATTACAATTTTACACGAATAATTTATTGACAGATTTCAATTTAGATCTCATCAGCTTGTTCCCAATGTCAGCGTTTTATGGAGTACAAATCTGATCGGATTACGAAAAACCCATACCTTCTCGGTGTCAACTGAAAATAAATCTACGCTATTCATGTCACCATGAATCGGGGGGCCATTCCCTGTTTGTGCAGCACAATGATCGAGATGGTTTGGAATTCAGGTGTCATAAAAACCGAAAGTTATGTGGGAGTCAAAAGACTGTTGGAACGCCCAAATGAGTTTATTATACACAAACAACCTCAAAATTACATTGATATTGTGGCAAATTGCTAATTTTGCATTGTGATTTATTTATTAGCTTGAAACCATAGAAGAATAGATAGTTATAACGGAAAGCAACATTTAACCATAATATTTTTGACCTTATCTAGCTTTTGATATGAGAAAGGAAGAGTTTCTTGTTGGCAGTGTGAGTTACTATTATAGCCCCCTGTATGACACTTTCAACAAAATGGAAAAACTAATCTTTGCAGCTAACATTGCATTTAGAGTTTCTAGAATTTCAGTTGTTTAGAGTGATAACTACTTTTTTCCTTGTGACCTTGCCGTGCGCATATTAAAATTTCATTTCCTTATATGTACATATCATATTAACGTTCATTAACCTAAGCAACTTATATTATGCGACAGGAACCAATTACAGGGAGCATGTATAAAATCGACTATTAAATTTTAGAATATCATAAAAAAGAGGAAAACGTAGACCATAAAAGCCCAGTATTCCTACATGTTTAAACCCTCTGAGTCCATTTTATGCCTTCGGTGTTCCCATTTTGAATCCATATCTCCTCTTATCCTCCAAAAACTCATATTAAAAATCTCATCTAAAACATTCCTGTGTCTTATCTCTTATCTACGAACCAGTAGGAATTTGTCTTCCAGACTATGTTATCGCATTAACTCGGACTACCTTCTTTCCATATATCGACATGGGAGAAATTTACGCATCTTGATAAACTAGTGAATGAAAAAATGCTACTTCTGTTTACACAAAATTTGATAAGAATTCGATTAGTGTCATTGATGTCGGCATATTTACTCAGAGATAGGCAAATCAAAAAGGTTGAATGAACTTTTGAATTTAGACGAGACCCATGGGTTTCTGGATGACGAACGGATTAGTCGACACTAATTGCTTTTATCTTTTCGAATCTGGAGTTAAAGTTCGGTTGAAATATAGATAAATCTTAAGATATTTACATTCATGTTTTGGAAGAACGGTGTTTTCAGGAGTAAAAAAAATAAAAATATAACTTTGCTGGCGGCAATAAAAAGTAAATGTCGATTTACATAGTTTTATTCCCAGCAACATTTTAAACTTTTCTGGATAAAATAATAATTCGGAGAAACAGCGGGCTTTGCGATTTCATATTTTTGGAAAAAAGATTTCTATGAATAAATTCGTTTTGCATAGTCTAGCTGGTTTCATTGATATTAATCTGTTGGGGCTCTTGGCATTATGCGCACAAAGTGATGAAATGTAATAAAATCACCTTAGATCGTTATGAATGAAGAATGATTGCTAAGATAGATCTGAATGAATAATTATTGTTAAGTAAGAGAAATTAATTTTATGGAGTAAATTTTATAGTAGTTGCGCCTTATACTCAGCTTAAGGATGGCGCCAGGGAACGTGCAATATTTGAATGAACATTAAGTTTATGGTTTAGAATACGAAAATGATGGTTTGTTTTGTATAAACAAAACTTCATTAAAATAAGGTCAATAATGGTATGTTTCTATATTTGGTATATTAACTGGAAACCCCCCGAAGTTCGTCCTTGAAGTACAAATGTTTTACAGTAATATAGGCTACACAGTACTAGAAAGTTTGGAGAAGACCTCGCTACTTTTAACAAAGTAATGGAGGTCAAAGCTACATCTTTCTTGTTAAATTACCGGGCTCTCAGACATCATATGGGTTATACAATGTCAATACAACTGCAAACGATCGCTCATTGAAACATTCTTATGTTAAATACACAAAACCTTTCATTTCTGGGGAGTCCCGCTTTCCGGCTTGGTTTTGTCCTTGGAAATAGGATTTTTGTGAATTAACGGAAAGTACTCGGTTCAGCGTCAGGATTACTGTTCCAGATTTAAAAGAATAATGAACGGACGTCATTAATTTTACGGCATGCCCAGGAGTTTCAGGCTCGCAATTTTCGCCAGAATTTTATTTCAGGTAAAATTTCTGGCCATATTTACTCTCATAAAAGATAAAAGTGCCCAATTTGGAAGACATTCTTTAAGAACCATCATATTCTTGTAGATCCACATGTCGAAATCGTATAATTATTTAGCTTTATGGAGGCCATTGTACTGTGTACTGTACTATATAACGACTTTTAATAGGGTATGGGGGAGGACGGTCAAACCCAGAATGCTAATAGATCGGATAACAGTTACGGCGCTGTTGATGATCATGAACAGCCATTTTTAGTGCAATTATTGTATGTTTAGCTAAGTATATGGTGTTTCTCACGTGGGGACAATTTTATTTTCACAAAAATTGAATTGCTGGAAAAACGTTCTGAAATATGCTGGAAGATCAAATCGAACTACCACAAAAATTCCTAACGAAGCCCCACTTTACGCACCAAAGTCTATCGTATCTGTATCACAGAAGACTTTGCCGTACTTCGGCTGAAAGCAGACCATACAAAGCAGACCTGCTACAAAAATCTCACTCCAAAAAAGATACCGCTCAATTTCTACATAAAGATTTAAATGAGCTAAATTTAGACAAGTTACTTTTGTCACCTGACTGCATCCACGGCAGCGCATTTAGGTTACTTTATCGGATAAGAAAAAGTAAAATTCAAACTTGATGACTTAGTTCGTGAAGTTCGCGTCTTCAAAAAATGCAACTTTATCATTGGATTAGTAATGATTTAACTGGACTAGTAGTTTTTACTTTTGAATCATCTGACGATTGAGAGAACACTCAAATCCCCAAACAGCAGCCTCTCCACGGCAGCGAATTGGTTTTTCAGTTACGATCTTTGAGTTTCGGTAACGATTTCTAATAAGGTTTAAAAACGTCGACGATGGTATCGAGAGCCATCAGAAAACTTCCTAGCGGTACAGGCTGGATATTCTGGGGTTAAGGGAAGTAAGGTGGTGGGTTTCTGGACGCACTACTCTTCTTTTTACGGCCTGTGTTATTGTACTCTGGCCAGAAATAAGTGTCAATTTGGTGTCGGATCACGTTCTTATATCCTGGGAAATGATATCAAACAGAATGTTAAAGACTAGATTCCAGTTCAAAATGAGGAATGTCTGAATAGTACAGTGTTAAGCGCGAAGGAAACTTTGAGAGGACCTCGAATCCCTGAGCTTAATATGATCTTTCGTGATCCGACTATCGTCTGGCAATGGGAATACTAGCTTTCTAACATGACGGCAGACATATTGAGCAATTCCTCGGAGAATACTGATGAACATTGTACCGCCATTAAAAGTGTTTTTCTCTTTAAGTGTTGTTGTTGGTCACGTGTTAGTGTGCTCTACAAGACCTAAGTGACTGCGAATCTGAGATAAAAGATTCTTACTGCCACTGAAATTGGACGCAAACGTGATGCTCTTGAGGAGGTGTCACCTAGACTGCTCGTAATAGGGATACTAAAGCTGCAGGAAATAACACTGATTTCGGTACATTATGCCACATCACAAAATAATTTGTAGATGTCGATTGCTAATCTCTCCATGATGCAGCCAAGGACGCTGCCGATACGCTCTTTATCCACGACGAATCCTAACGAACAGCTAAAATTGAAGGAGCGGTTCGCCATGGTTTTAAATCGTATAACATACGATGAAGCTCCCCTTTCGAGGATGCTTACTCTTTCAAACGAAAACGAAATCCATGAAACTCATGACGACCATTAAATTGCTCGAGAGCAACGTCGTTGGGATTCATCGCTAGGCACTGAACTTTTCTCTGCAGCTCTGAGTTGTCGGAAGTTGCAAAGAGCAGCTGCTAGCTATATCTACTCGGAAATAATGGTTGTGTGAGATCTTTCCCAGAGAGTGTAAATAGAGGATGGGGCTAGGTTCTCAAAACGGGTACCCACTTTGTGAATGATAATTAAAGTTATAGTTCCGTACCTTCTGCCACCGCAAAGATAGTAGCCAATAGCCTGAAATATCTTGAAAATTTGATCGGTGGAGAACAAGCTGGTTTCCGCGGTAGATTTCCCTGCACTAACTACATGTGCAGACCTAAAATCTTTGCTTCATCAACTTGGCTGTGCCTTTCGACAGCGTAAGCATGGAGTCTATTTGCAACCTTCTGCACAAGAGTTAGCTGTCGTCAACTAAAATCCCCCTTGAAATTTCAGAGTTACACGAGGTATTTAACCCTTTTACCATTAAAAAATCATGTGTATGTGTAGACCATAAAACGTAAATAGGATTATTGTGATGAAAGGAAGAAAACGAACGACTGTGATGCCTCTGCACATATTCTTCCTACCTTCTCGCAGACTGCTTTTCGGATACTTTCCCAGAACTCTCCACCGTGTTTTTATATATACATTGAGATTAACTTCTAATATATCACATACCTTTTATTGTTCGACTGAATGCAATTGACATTAGCATTTTGTTTTCGTTTAAGGAGGTATAGTTCGGTGAAGCTAAGGCGAAGGGATATTGCGAGTTCATAGTCAATTACCTTGAAATTTTGTTCCGAAAGTACTTGTATAGACAACGCGTCTAGCCGGGAAACTTGTTAAGTTTGTTAATTGTATAACTTATAACATTCAACGCGGAGGACAATTGAGAGTAGATTTTTTAGCCGTAAACTAGTCCTTTGTAAACTGCAACACGTGATCTGCGTTGTTATTATTCATAAAGGGGAACAGAGGGGTTATTATCCATAGGGTAAGTTAATCAACTTGATTGATCGAAGATGAAAGATCATCCTGGGTGGCAGGAGTCTTATAGTGAGAGCTATCTCAAAACAAAAAAAATGGCAAAAATAACCGTGAAAGTCCGCCCGCAAATACTAGAATCGGACTGAAGTGTTCCGTCGACACGCGGTTGAACGCCTCTCTTCCGGAATCTAGGGAAGTCCTTTCTCATGCTTCAATCCTCCAACTGTCACTGTAGAAAACTTCACATGCCTTTCAGCCGATGCGTGGGTCCACATCGGAACCGGAAAAGCGAATATTGGGATGTCGCATAAACCTTTCGGAAGTAAACACGATGAAACTAGAAATATCCGACATTGTGCAGACATTTTACCTAACATTCATTTAGGGCAATTCTACTTCCCATTGTTCTAAAATAGCTGATTGATATGTATAATGAAAAAAACACTGAAATATTCCGACCAAAGCCAAACAAATGATAAACAGGACGGGAAACCGGCACTGGGGACCTCCCCTTAAATTGGGCATAAAAGGATGTAACTCAACTGTATGCGTGAACATTCCCAGTTCCCTCCTTTCCGCCAAATTTGGTGTCAATCGCTACAACCGTGTCTGAGAAAAATGCGTGTGACGGACAGACAGACAGACACACAAAATCTTAGAAACAACTAAAACATTTTTATGGTTTTATAATTTATGAACGGTTGAAGAAAGGACAATTTCAAGCAAATGAATGCTGTATGTAATAAGGGCGGATGTGTTACCTGTACTTTTTGGAAAAGAGTTCGTATTCATATTCATTAATATGGTAGCTTTAAGAAATGTTTTGAAAAAAGGCAATGATTGTGTTATTTATAAACCCTCAGCAGATGGTGCAAGCCGGCGATGCCTTTTCCCCGCAAAGCCGACTCATTTGCAAAGTAATTCTCTACGAATTCTCTATCCCCACAATAAAATTGACTTCAAGTTTCTTCGATATTTGATACTTTTACAGCAGTATGGAAGATAAGAATTCAACTCGAACTATATCGGGCGTACTTTGAAGGTTGGATCGATTAGGAATCAGTCTAATTTGCTTATAGCACCCTTTTCTTTTTTGGGAGTAGGGTAGGTGAATGCGTTTGCGCACAGAGTGTTGGACTCCCGCAGCAGCACGCTGGCGGACTACCAACTAAACACCTCCCTGTCATCAGAGAACTAGCCTGGAACCGTTTGACACATTACTTCGGGCTAGCCCTTCTGCTCTCCCGGCTTTGGGACCCTTCAGGTCAGGGAATATCTTTCACCCTTTCACCAACGGGAGGGGAGGGGAAGAAGGGAGTTGTTGTTAGTTCAGAGAACCCCTTATCGTCCGATCCCTCTGCCGGTGAAGTTCAATCTTTTTCGTAGTAAGAAGAGCCCGAACATAATGCGCAATACGATTCCAGCTGCGAGCGCTCTTCAGCATCTCTCTGACAATGTTGTCTAGAAAGAGCTCCCCTGCGTCTGCATAAAGCTGCCGGCGGAGGCCGTCCCACCTCTCGCAAGAGAAAAAGGTGTGTTCAGCGTCATCCGCCACTCTATTGCAGAACACACAATCAGGAGATCGCGCCTTCCCAATCCTGTGCAGGTAAGACTGACAACCTCCATGCCCACTTAGAAGTTGGGTAAGGAAGTAATCAATCTCACCGTGATTTCTGTTCAACCATGGGTCTAATTTGTCGATGAGCCGCGCAGTCCACTTGCCCCTTGGCTCATTTTGCCAAGAAAGTTGCCACTCGCTAAGGGTGCGTTGACGTTCTCCACGGGCAACCACTTCTCTTAAGTTTTCGCCCTTACGGCGATAAATAGCTTTGCGCTCCTTGGCAAGGAGAGCAACAGGGATCACTCCCGCAATCACCATCACAGCCGGTTCGGAGACGGTACGATAAGCAGACGCCACTCGCAAAGCTCCCCGCCTCTGCACTTGAGCGAGGCGTTTACGATGCACCTCCTTGTCAAGGGCATCAGCTCATATCTCCACACCATAGAGAAGAACGGACTGCGTTGCCCCCACGAAGAGACGTCTGCCAGTTGATATAGGGCCCGTGATATTCGCCATTAGCGACTCCAACTGCAGCCCTGTCCGCTGCTGCTTTGATTTGCTCGAAGAAGTTCATCTTCGAGTCGAGCATTAAACCAAGGTATTTAATCACTGATTTTGACTCTATAGTCAACTCGCCGATCGATATGGGATTCTCCTTCTGGTCAGGATGACCACCTCGGTTTTTTCCAGCGCATGGTTGAAAGTATGAGCAGTCATCCATCCGCTTACCCGTCGCATCAATATGCCAAGTCTGCTTTGCGCCTGTTCAACAGTGCGCCCGGCAACAAGTGCCGCAATGTCATCTGCATAACGGACCAGGCGCGACTCTTCGGGCATATCGAGTCTCAGCAGACTATCATAAGAAGCGTTCCAGAGGTCCGGCCCTAAGATGGATCCCTGTGCTACTCCTGACGTGATTTCCATCCTCCTCTGGCCCTCTAGCGTCTCATTTCAGATAAACCCTCAATATCCGCAAGAGATAGCTTGGCACGTGAAAGAAGTTCTCTAGTATGCCTAGCATATCTGCCCATCTTACGGAATTGAAGGCATTTCTGACATCAAGCGTTATGAGGAGCACTATCCGTCGAGATCGGCGGCTGTGTACCTCGGCTCGATTAAACGCATTTACGACCTCCATAACAGCATTCACTGTAGATTTCCCTGTTCTAAACCCGAACTGCCTTGCGGATAAGTCCCCGGCAGGACGGATCGCTTCAACGAGTCTACCCCTGATGAGCTTCTCGAGCACTTTTCCGGCCGTGTCAAGCATACACAGCGGTCGGTATGCAGACGGGAGCTCCGGGTCTCCTTTACCCTTACTGATCAACGCGAGTCTGGCCACTTTCCAGCGACAAGGAAAAATGCCCTCCTTCAAGCACGCGTTGAACACTTCAAACAGCAATTCTGGCCGTTGGCGGAACACCAGTTTGTATACTTCCGCCGGGATGCCATCAGGACCTGGCGCCTTCCTGTTTTTCATAGTGAGAACCGCTTCTTCGAGCTCTCTCATTGTGAAAAGGGGGCAATCCACGACGCTTTCCGCGCTATTTACATCAGCCCGTACAGGGTGTCTGGGGAACAATGCCCGCACAATGCGGTCCGTCTGGTCGGTGCTCAGTATGCAGCGTATGCTCAGTATGCGAGCTTTGCTTTTATTTATAGCACTGCGGAGTCTCTTTTTTGCTGATCTATATTGTGCCTTTATGGCACATGCCTCCTTGTTGGCGTACAAACGTTGTGCCAAACGGCGGAGCTTATAACACTCCTTCCGTAGGTCGGCAATTTCTGCCGTCCACGAGTACATAGAAGGCTTGTCGCGCCTGGGGCCTCTCCGGGGCATGGAAACCTCACACGCCGTCGTTATCAAATTCACCACTGTTTCGGTATTGCTCGCTAATTAGCACTAGATCAGCATTTACTTCCGCAGCGAACTGTGCTAGCAACTAGTGAGCGGTTGCACTCCGGAGTACGTTAATTTGCAAAATGCGGACCATGGCGTTCGCACCCTAGCCCTCTCCAATTCTGCCCTGAAGATCGGACACCGTCCCGAGCCTGCAGTGTGTGCGACGCTTTCATCAGACGCGCCACGATTCCTGCAGAGAACACAACTCTCGCTTTCCTTGCAAGTCTCCGCTTGATGACCTACTTGGCCGCATCTCCGGCATGCTGTCCTCCTGTCTATAGCACCCTTACTGGTATATTTGAAGTTAGCCTCAATTCTATTTGGATGCTATTGAACATTATCTAGTGAAATCCTAATCTAATTCTTTCCTTTTTAAAACAATCTATCACTATCCACCAGGATAAAGTTAATCCGTTATAAACTCTCTCTCTCTCAGACTGATTTAATGCCACAAAGTATTTATCTTGGTGAGTTGCCGATCATGCGTCATATCAAAAGCTAAACATTTCCAAGATCGAATTCTACCATTGTACCGGTTTCTCCTAATATTGGACAAGAGGAATGCGGCGACATTTTGTTGACTGAGGGTCAACAGAATAGCGTTCTAAGATTTAAAATTATTGACGTTCAATCGAATTTTATAAAAATGAAAAAAAAAAACAAACCTTAAAGATTACTCAATTTCGGGAACCAGTTGTTCCTTTCCTCGGTGTTATTTATTAAATGCTTCTCCTTCTTCTTTTCCTTTCACTTGCAAGACTGACTACGAAATTCACTCCGGAGATAGTAGTTTCTCCAAAAGTTACTCTAATCCACCCCCAAAACCCAGAAGCGGATGTAAGGCTGTTTCTGACATTAAAAAACACCTTTCTCCAAGTTTTGAATTTCCTATCACAATAAAACGCCTGGTTCAATTAAATTTGTCTCCTATTGACAAATAGCTACCAGTTAGTCAACTATTTGAAGCGGATCGAAGTCAGGCAAAATGCCATGGTCTTTGTCTAGATAAATTCAAATTTTGAAATATTATCTTGTTTCTAGCAATTCCATGTACACAGAAATTTGCCTTCATGTTTTCTTTAAGAACGAACAAATTCGGTGATTATTAATTGCAAAAAGTAGAAACTTTGAGCAGCAGCATAAATCCGAACAATTATCATATTAATTGCTTCATCTTCCTTCTATTTATGCATAATTAACTAATTTCACTTCCAAAAATATTCATGGTTATCTAATTTAATTATTATTTAATTGTTTTCCGATACAAGTTTTTTTCTCATGGCTAATCTCACTTTTCCCATATAGAGCGCTACAGTTTTCACACGTTTGCCAATTTGTTAAACGTAGTGAGTGCTATGCGATTTCTTGTGGGATTGAAGGAATGCTTGGAATATATGTATGTTGCGCATTGGCGAAGTGTCTTTTCCACTTGATTTAGCCATGTTGCCTTGTTTCCCCATATTTCAGTGTGTGCTTGCTTTGAAGTTTAAAACGGGGAAATTATATAAAAATTATACGTTAACATGCTCAGAATGCATTCATGACGCATGCATAATATCAGGAATTCACATCACGCACCATTTAATTCTCTTTTATGATGTAAATAATTGTGATTAAGTGAACCTTTTTTGAATCTTTCCTCAAAGCCGACAAGTTTATTAGCAATTGGCATTTCGCATGTCATGCAATTTGTGCTGTGAAGCTTGCCGAAATTATACAATTCGGAAAAAAACTTATTTTAATAACATCAAATGAAGGAATGGTATGTTGTAAAGAGATATTATCATTTTATTTGATCAGAATATATTTACTCTATGTTTTTGTTTCTGAATTGACAAAGCTTTCAGAAAACAAAATTCCAGATTTAAATTTGAATTAAGTTTGTACGCGCCTGCATGTGTTCAAATCCAACAAAGGAAAATTTGCTGATCGACCTTGTTAGGAAAAAGACCTCTCTCATCGTCATCAATAGAATGACCACCTGGCCTGTTATGAGTTTGCGTCCGAATGAAGCCTTGAACTTGTATCTAAGTGATACATGCATTTGGAATTGAAAATCCAAGAAAACAGTATTTGTGCCGAAAGACAGCAGTATGTGAGATATACTCGTATGTACATTCAGTTAAACCTTCACATATTTTCGTGAAAATAGCTTGGCGCATTGCATCACAGGGCATCCATGTGGCCTTTGCTGAGTGCGGGTTTCGCTCCTGAAACCGTTGCTGTGTCATTTCCTACCATTCAGTTTCCGCTTCATAGTTATATTAATAGGACCGGCGTTTTGTTATCATTCTTTTCTCGACAAAGCTTGAAAAGTAGAAAATTAATTATGTGATTCCTGATATTGATCCTTCTTGGAGGTTGTACGTATAGTACAATGCACCCAACACCTTGACTTCGAACTGTCTGCAACTACATTTTCATAAGTCGATGCTAGACTTCATCCTTGTTAGAGTGAAACTTGGCGTTCATCATGAACCTCAGATATATAATAATTGACTCCTGGACTATTGGCAATATTATTTTACCTGTTCTTCTTTGCCAGACCCGATTTAATTTTTAATAATTATGATTTGATGTCGTGTGTTCTATGGTACTCCTGCTACAAACAAAGGGTGTTTATTATTTTTACCACAACCACATGCCCTATTCGTAAAATACTGCATCTTTTTGAAAGCTTGGTATTCATCTTTTACGTACATCACTTACAAAGGATAACAATCACAGGTGGATCAGGCTGTATTCATTACCTGGTGTACTTAGAGCTGCTCTAAGTCAATTTAAAGTTCCAAGACTTTCGTGAGACCCAAAGAAACTGATTGAAATTGGCGGAAGACTACAAGAAGCAATAAAAGACTAATACTTACACCACACGACTTGCGAAACCGAATATTAACCCTTTGTCCTGCACTAACAGTCAGTTGAATTTAAGGAAATCGCCTTTATTTGTTAAAATTATTCAGTCGAGAATAGGCTAGTACTTGGTTGCTTTCAAAGGTACAATTATGGAAGAATTAAAAAAACGCTGTTCAAAGGTAGGGTGAAACCAAAAAATAGAAGCCAAACAGCTTGAAAAATAGGAATCCTGCTATGTGAACTACCCAGAATGTAAACCAAAAGCTGCAGCGAGCAAGTACAACATCTCCCAGGATGCTCTGCACCATATTCTCCTGAATACAGCTAACTGGAAAAAAATGACCGAGAATACTTAGCAACTACCAGACTAGGAAGCTCACCAAATGCTTTAAAAAATTTTCTTTTCCAGAAATATAGTAAAATCAGAATTGTATTTCGCTTTGGATTATTAAATTTTATGTGGATAAATTAACAATCTCTCTATCATCAAAACGTAATGTCCTTCAAAATCCTACCAAAACAAACGGTTTCAAAAACCTCTACCTACGGAAAGTCTTTTTTCAAAAACTCTTGCGTTATCAAAAATCATCGTCTAAATATTTTCCAAATATTTAGTCATTGCATTTTAGTTCTCCCAATTTCTAAAGAAATCCGAAAATTCGGTTCTATAAGGTTGCCCCGAAATGTGAACCGTTTATGGTGGCAAAAGGAAAAATTCGCAGAGGATGAGATAAGACATGTTTAAGGTTTTGTGTAGAGCAAAACTTGATTAAAATTGGTTTGCTGTCTATCTGCTTGTCTGCTTGTTTGTCACACGTACTCAGAAATGGTTATACTGATTGACACCAAATTTGGTGGGAAAGTAGGGACTGTGTTATGATATGAAAAGTCCATGCCAAAAGCTTGAGACACTTTTTGCAGGCAGTACCAGCAGAAATTAACAAAGAAACATAATGAGATGAGATTTACAGATCCACAGGAAAATTTGTATCCTGTCAGGGACCATCTCGGAAAAAATCTAGAGGAAAATCAAATTAATAGGCTTATTATTTTTTTACTTTCAAAAATGAAAAAATCCGAAACCGTTCTCGATTCAAATCCAAACACTGAGGAAGGCGCGAAGAAGTCACCGACAATAAAAATATTTAGCAAAGGAGGAGGATAATTTTTATAATTTTAGTTATAGAAATTTATTCTCTCGTTTTTTGAATAAATTTTTTTATTGAATTACCGCAGCACAGGAAAAGGGCAAGTGGTTTCCGAAATACTGTATTATGTGGAAAATTAATATAAATTATAATTAAATTCGAGTAAGAACCACTTCTAGTACGAATGACTTTTTAGATAGCCTTTAAAATGTCTTACTCAATATTCTTTTGAAGTAAGTAGGAGTTCTGGATCGGCATAATAATGTTTTTACGCGTTTTTCGCGGTGATGGGGAGCACCATTATGCATAAAAGTGGCAGTGGCAAGTTCAAAACACCTCAAGTTGCATGTGAAATTTTTTTCGAATTTACGCTAGTGCAGCAGTGCATTGTGTGCAGTCACTAGGTTGGGAGCACCGCTGTTTATGGGACAAGGAAACAGACATAAGAAAACTAGCTAGACATCATCGAATACCGACACACCAATCTATAAACCACAAGGACTATGGACTAGTTAGCTACCTCGTGCCTACCCTGCGAATACGCAGTGACACTCCGTGACCTCCAAAAACAGGATTTCTTCCTCCTGCGTGTAGTCTCCTTAGTTGTAACGCCCCTATAGCTATCTTAGAACGAATTGACGCCTCTCCCTTGGAGCTTTCAGCTTGCACTCGTCACTAAATATGACCCAGATAAATAGAATGAATTGCGCTTCTGCGTAAAAAACTCTGGTATTGATTGGATTGATTGGGGGTAACTACCTTTTTAAGATTTTGTGTGACACAAAACTTTATTAAATTCGATTCAATGTCTGTTTGTCTGTCTGTTTGCCCATCGATTTGTCACCCGAGATTTACTCCGAGACTGTTAGATCTGTCGTCACGAGCTCCGTCATTTTGTGTTGACTTTAAGGGAGGCTCCCCACATATACGAAAGGGGCGAGCAACATTTTGACGACGAAATGTGGCCATGTGGGGTATCAAATGAAAGGGCTCAAGTAGTACTTTCCTATTTGTGATATTGTATGAAACGCAGTGGAGTGAGGACTCAAAATATGGCCCCCAAAAAAGTTAAACGGGTCTCGTTCTCAGAACCTATCCAATCGAAAAATCTGAAAAAATCACAGTAATGCACCTGTACTGGCAGGTTTCACAGTAATCGTATTGAAATCAAGAAAGTTATAGTACATCGCATTATTAGCTTTTATGAGAGAATTACCAATCACTATACACTCATTACCAATTGGAGGCACACTAGAAGCCTACACTACAAATCACTCCATTACATTACCACTTACTGAAATGGGTTTGCTATCAGAAAATTGGCTTGGTGTGTAGGACGCGCCGTTGGGTTAAGCCCTTTCAGTGGGTTTTAATACTTTGATGGGATCAACACATAGTACTGTGGCGGTACACAGACACCAGTATGAATTCGCCTCCGCCGCTGTATTCCGCAGAAACAGTTGACGGACTGACATGGCACTGGAGTGACAAATGTCAGACTTCAGAGTCTTTCATTTAAACATTTCAACGTATAACGAATAACATGTTTACACTTTATTATACCGTAATTATTTTGTATACTTTCTTTGTGAAATTCTTTTCTTTACGCTTTTCACCGGTCGGCGGACCTGACCCTGTTTTTTCGAGAGTGTTGACAAACTGTCATTTCTGAAATTTGTCACCCCAGTCCCATGTCAGTGCTTCAGCTTTTAAAAAATCCCGTCTTCACAGCCCATTTTAGCTCGGAAAAAAAGCTAAAAGACGTTTTTTTGTTTTAACATCCATAATTTTGAGAATTTTCAACTTGTTTTAAAAAGCTCGTGTCCGCGCATAGCGAAGGATATAAAATTACAGAAATATTGTTTTTCTTTCAGTTTTCTCTGTCCCAACCTGAGAAAATTGGCCAAAAAATCGGTTGTGATTTTTTTACCTTGGCGCAATTAAGGTCACTTCAAAATTACAATTTTCAAAAAGAATTCTCAATTCATAAATTTCAAGAAGAACATACGAAAAAACGCATCTCAATATCTTGTTTATTTTTTTTGCAATCCATCCTTAAAAATACGCTCGAAATTCTGATTCTTACCGGACGACCCCCTTAACATGCTGAGGATTAACTTGGTGGATAAAGTGGACTTGACTTGACTTGAGATCTGAAAGATTAAACGTTTTTTGTGTTCTTAGAGGGGGCAAAATGAGAATTCAGAAATAAGAGATGAGGTTTTGTGTAAAGCAAAAGAAGAAGATAGCTGGAAGAAATTCAACAATTATTAACAAAGCTATAGAGGGCGAAAGTTTTGTGTTTTATAAAAATTGATTGCACTCTAAGACGTGTAAGCTATCTTGTTGTACTTTTGCACTCAATTTAGCTATTTCGAATGGACACCTGCATATAATCTTCTCCTCAAAATCATTGGTATTCCTTCTGCATCCAGATCTTAATGCACAATTTTCAAGGATGGAAAATAGTATCAGCGAGTTTTTCAATAATCCTGCGGTCTTTTCAAATTTCAGCTTTCTATTTAGGTCCACATTTTTGCCGCTCATTATCTGTACATTGTTTCATTAATTTGCATAACCGTTTGATGCGAAACGTTATGTTCTCTTACGATTATTCGAAAGGAAAATGTTCCTTATGACAATAGAGTATCAATAACAGTTTTTATTTGCTATGACTAATGTGGTAGGAAAACTGTTCGAATATTCCAAAAAAGAAAATTGGAAATATCCAAGTGTAAGTTTGTGGCATCAAAACGGCGCACCAAACTGCTAATTGGGCTCCTCAGAGCGGCCACTGATACCTACCTACCGACACCTACCATCCAGGTGTAAAATTATTTTTCGAAATTGAAGGAGTGCTCCTCTTGGTGACCAAACCAATTAAGGAGAAAGTTTCTCCCATGGTTTTTGGTCAATGGACCCCTCTGTTTTGAGTTAGTACCCAATTTTTCAAAAAATAAATTTGCTGCCCTGAACGAAACGGCAATCGCTCAGGGCAGGGACAACTCATCAGATGCTTCCTCACCTCTGACCTGGGAACCCTTGGAGAAACCTAGAGTCATCTGGCTGAGGGAACAAATCTACTTAAAAATAAGGGAAAACGAATAATAGCATACATATATGTATGTACGTGCATTTCGTCGGATCTGAAAAACCGAAAACCATGTCACAATATCATTACAACTGCTCAGCAATCCCGCAACCTGATTTTTATAATTTTATAGGTCATTATTAGTAGGTCAAGTAACCATTTCATTTTCGAGAATTTTATTTTTCGACTATTGTGAATGAGTCTGTTGATCCCACCAGATGGACGTTTATTTAGAGGCCATTTTCCACGCCCCAGCAAACTTAGTTAATTTTGAGTAAAGTACTACTTACACACTTACCCATTATTGTTACAGATATATCCAAACGAGGCAATTTATGAAAATGAAGTAATCACAGAGATTTACTCTGTTTAAAACTTTCCATTTGATAACATAAACATGCAGTTTTAATGGACTTCAACAAATAGAGCTATTAAATTTGAACAAATGATATGTGCTTTACTTTCCAGATAATTCTAATTTACTAAAAGTAACATTTTGCTTTCATTCGTACAATTTCTAACGCACAGCATGTTTTTAAAGAAAATAGGCTGCTTTTCCCTCCCATTAGATATAAACACATTTAGAAATGACCTTATAAAATCATCTGAAATTCGGCTACTTTAGAAAAGTTCATTAAAATGTTTAGATACAACTTCATCGACGGACTAACGCACACGTTTCTGTTAAATTTCTCGAATGATAATTGACTTCGACTTGAGACCTTTACTTTCCATTTCTCACCATTAAACATTGAAGGAAAAGTAGCTACTAACTAGACCTGCTGTTTGTAATAATGTAGCGTGAGCTCTTTAAATGCGAAAGCTTTCAATTACTTGCAAATATTAGAAAACACTACTTCCCTGCACAACAAAGTAATCCAACAGATAATTTACAGTTGAAATTTATAATTTCACCGCAATCACGCTGCAATTTCTCGTGCTGGGAAAACCACGATGCAGCCAGATCTCATACGTAATTTAAATAGCCAGTCCGAATATGGATAGGCTGCAATAATCATAAAACAGAAAAAAAGAAACAACTGAAGCATAAAAATGCTCTCGCAGGTTATATCTCACATTAATTAATTTCCTGCACTATTTTAAAAATCCTCACATTCCTAAGAAAATGGCTCCAGAATAACCCCCGCACAAGCGAACATAAACTTAATTAAAAGCTAATAATTTACAGTAAATATTCAATGAAATGCGATCTTAATCACTCCCGGACCTGGTGAAATTTCCATAAAAATTAATTTAAGTTTTTCCCTGGTTCGTAACAGCAGCAGTGCGAATGGTTGCACGTATTTGTGTGATGTGTATCTATGCACATATGATTGCATAATTGCAGATATCCCGGCATTTGAACGCAGAAAAAATTACATCAGTGAGAAAGTGATCGAGTGTGATCTCGATTTGATTAAATTGCTTTGGCGGTCCACTTTTATAGATCCATATAAAATATTTTTACGTTTATCTCAACAGCATTCAATAAATTTATGAAATTGTGGTGATTTTTACGGTGCACTTTCCGTGAAATGTCGGAGGTTGTAAATGATGCATTTTCTGTTTAAGGAGTAGTGGGCAGAGTCGATTTTTGAATTGCGTAATTCAGTTGACGGTTATGATGTTGTGACGTGTGAGGAATGAATATACTTTATGAGTCCATTAGAGATTTGGGCATCTTACCTTCAAAATTAGTCTCCTCGGGTATAACATATGAAATATGGCAATTGCTTGATTTGTAGCAATAGAATGATCGGTCAATAGCACTGTAGCTAATGAAAATTCCAAGATGATTCGTTCAAATGTGTAGTGAGACCAATCCAATACAGTGGATTGGCTCCTTTCCTAGTTTTCACGCTTCAAGGCTCACTATAAGATATCTTGGAATAGAAGGTCTTTCTCTTTTACCCACATTGGCTTGTCATTTCTGTTACTATCTTTGGAAGTGATATCTAATCTGGGGTTCAATATAAATGAGATATATTACGATTTAATTTCATAATGTGAGGAACAATCTAGTGTATGTTCATCGTATTGAAGGAATTTCCGCTTAAAAAGAAGCGACTTTCAACTCTATGTGTAGACACTATTCACAATATGTTAAATCAGCATGACTAGACTATAAAATATATAATAATTTTTCTATAATTAGATGAAAAGTTAACTAGATAGTAATTAAGTAAGGGTCCTTCAGGTGGTTGAAGTCTAACAAATGGTGGAAAGCCTTAAGATAAAAGAAGGTCAACCATCTAGTTTCCACAGCGTGCGTGGCTCGTCCTTGCTGGATTAACTTGGCCCCCAATTCAAAAACTGAAATGGATTACTGAATAAATAACATTTAACTGTCCTTCTTAACCGAAGATTACGTGAGCGAAGACAATAAGAACCGCACATTCCGTTGAATTGGTGAACGATAGATGTCCTTTTGAATTGATTTGACTACACTATAGGACCATCGATTTTGTGGATGAAAGGAACAATGTTACACAAGTGAGAAACCACTGGGTAGTTCCAGAAATCAATCTGAACTAGGATTGAATCATGGGCAATAATGGGCTTTCTACTGGAGTGGGTAGAACTTAGCTTTCCCGTAATGAAGTAGGAGATGTTTCTTAGCAGTATCGGTTATATTACCGACGATTTTTTTGAGGTTCTTTTGTGCCACCTGCTGAAATGAAGTGCTCCATTGTTTTCAGCATTGAATACAAACGCTATTTGACGTTCGTCGGTCCATTCTAACAGCTTGTTATTTGATGGTTAATTTAAATATATTCCATATTTTGTTTCCGTGATTTCAACAGTAACAATATATATTATGTGTATAACTTTGCTACCTATGTTTTTCGATAGATGGCTTCAGAAATACGCGGTGAATAGAATTGTCGAGTCGAAAGTTTCATTTGGTAACTAAGTGATTTTGTACTCGCTTCATATATTTTTAATCGCTTTAAAATGTCAGTTTACAAGCCAAATTCTCGTCATTTACGGAAAATTTTTCTTTACGCTTTCAATTCAAAGAAATCTGCCGCGGAAACTGACTGAGTGCTATCGGATATACATGACGAGGCAGCTATTAGTGAAAGAACGTGCCGTGAATGGTTTCAGTCATTTTCAAGTGTTTCAAAATCTTGAGAATGGTTCAGAAGCAAGGAGATTGGGTACTGTACGAGTTGAAGCCGAGGGATGTAGAACAGCGTTTTCTGCACCGTGTCGTGACTGAGGACGAAAAATGGGTTCACTACGATAATCCCAAACGCAGAAAATCATAGGGTTTGCCCAACCATGCTTCTAAATCGACAGCCAATTCATTATTATTATCCTTTGAGTTTCGTTGAATCAGTTCGGTATAGTTTACTACGAGCTGCTAAAACCGAGTGAAACAATTACAGGCGAACGATGTTGAACTAAACTGATGGGTTTGAGATGGGCACTGTTGGAAAAACTGCTTCAGTTGGACGAACGGCACGATAAAGTTATTTTGCTCGCTCCCATGTGGCGTGACCAGTGAAAACGCACTTGAAAACGCTGAAATGGGAAGTTCTACCCCAGCTGCCGTACCCTAATGACATTGTTCCACCTAATTTGTTTGCTGCCAAATAGATGGGGAAAGTAGTGGTCAAGGATGGATCGTCATTACAAATGTTCTAACAATTTTTGAAAATAACCCCTTAAATTTTGGAAAAAACAGGGGAAGCAAAGTTATATACCTAATACATTGTCTAGGTCATGTTCGAGGGTTCTGCTCCATGCAGACAGGGGGTTATAATTCGTATCAAGTGACCCTGGAAGGCATTATTGCGTGGAACGTTTGTTGACATTCTTCCTTGGGTTTGGTTTTAAAGGTATTATTATTCTAATTGCCAGGAGTTCAATTTATCATTTCCAAATATGCTCCTCACGTTAACCATGGTATTTGAAGTTGAAAACTAATCGAATCCCCGCAACAATTATAATTTAGCTGCATAAGGCAAACATTTTACATCTGCTTTGTGGCTATAGTAAATAGATTGTCGCATGCAACACGATCTCAGATTGAATCTGAATAAAACTAAATTTTTGACAACCGATCCCCATAAAATACGAACTGTCACTGTCAAAGGCGATGACCTGCCCAGAACTGAGTGATTTAAACATCTTTCTCCAGAGTAGAAATAGAATAGATTCGAAAATCTCGTAATCTCTACTCTAGACTATTAATAAAATCAATATTTACAATCATTTAGTGCATCATTATTTACGCTTACACTTTTTTCTTTTTTTAGGTAAATGGTTCTTCCTAAATTGACTCAACACGAAGTAGCGGTTTCTGTGAGTAAATAACTATTCATTCAGAGTTATTACGAAAAAATCTGTCTCATACGGTGGCTTCGACCATCTAGGCTTGTTCTGTATGGGGGCTTTGAAATCATGATCCAGTATATTAAGTCATCACTGTTTCAGTCAATCTTTTTGTCATTTCCCGATCCCAATTAGCTTCCAAAATTCCCACCCCGACCTTCAATTATATCCAATATATAACATATAACTAATTTTACTTATTTTGAAAAGCATCTAAGTTTGCATATAGACTTGCCCAGATTATCTATTATTGCATGCATGTGAAGCAGGTGGCCTTTGTTGGGGCGAATCTGCATGCCGTTAGTAATGCAATTCCGACTTTAAATTTTTAAGTTCAAGGTCGGGGTTAGAGAAGGTGAAAACGAGCGCGGTTGAGACTCGCTGATAACGTTGACAGCGGATCAGCTGGACCCAGGAGAGGAGTTCGAATTTCGATTTCATGGGGGAGATTGAAGCGGCCTGGAAACTTATTTCTACGAAATTGCTAGTTACAATAAATATAGGAGTTTTTGGGAAATAGTTTTCCGCTATATACTTGCAACAGGCAAAGAGGCGTATACTTGATCCAGTGAAGTAGATTTTTTTTATTTGATTCTGTTCTTGTATGTTCATCGAACACCTTTAGTTTCTGCGCTTTAGTATCTCATATAAATAAGTCGTAATACCGGAAGCTCGTGCTTCAGGTTTTGTGTTCATCTTATGTAGGGAATTTCAACGCACATTTTTCTATCCGTATATAACTACAAATTCAACATAATCTTTTATATTTTTCCAAACTACGAGACATACGTACATATGACAGCCATAGATATTCCGCTCACCCTAAGCAAACAAACTGTCAATTTCCGAATACTGTACACATATATGCACGTATATAAATGGATCGTACCCATATTTCCGATTTACTTCTTATATCTATTTGAATTAGGCACTACCCGCAAAGTTCATTAGCACGCATATATTATATACCTACATACACACATGTCTGGTTCACAAATAACTAAAAAACTAAAACAAAATAATTCTCTGAGACCCAATTCAAAAGAACTCATTTCGTTGTGGTATTGACGAATTGATATGTGGTGATGACGTTATGCAGGTTGTAGAGTGCACGAAATTCACAAAAAAAATGTGAAGTTTCACCTCCTGTAACTTTGTTAGTAATAGTTGGATTTTCTCTCAACTTAACCAAACTGTGCATTACGTTGTTCGTTACACGCATGCCAAATTTTGTACTTCTGGGATGATCATAAGGGGGGTGCCGGGTAAATTTCTAAAATGTGGAAATATACTATTATTAACTTTATTTGAGCAGATATCGGAACCGGATATATTTCGAGGCCTAAACTTAGTAGAGATGCACCACTGTGATTTTTTTCAGATTTTTCGGTTGGATAGGTTCTGAGAACGAAACCTGTTACACTTTTTGGAGGTCATATTTTGAGCCCTCACTCCCCTACGTTTTACCCAAAGTCAAATATTGAACCAGTTTCGTACTAATTCAGACCTTTCATTTGATATCCCATATGGCTACATTCTGTGAAAAAAAATTTGCACCCTCCATTCACATGTATGGGGAGCCCCCCCTTAAACTTAGCACAAAATGGCGCCACTTACTGCATGTAAAGAGAACATCAGATTACATACTCTCATCAATTTTGGTGACAATCGGTTCAGCCGTTTCCGAATAAATCGGGTGTGAAAGACAGACAGACAGACAGACCGACAGACAGACAGACAGACGGACAGACGGACAGACAGACACCGTCTCAATTCTAATAGGGTTTTGTTTCTCACAAAACCTTAAAAAGAAAGAGGAACATTCCTAACAAAAAAATATCAAGGAATGAAGCAACCAATTAACAAATATCAGGACGTCTGTCTTCGCATCTATTCACCGGCCGCAGATTCAGCACGTTGTTTCTCAAGTGGGATTGTCGCAGGAGGAGTAGAAGAAAATGCGTATCAAGGGATGGTGCTCTATAAATAGTACACGGTGACACTAAAACATGTTTTCGTTAATTAATAATTTTTACCTAGAATTCCTAACAAAAGAAAAGGCAACTTTACGCTTGTTTATACGATTAAGAAACAAGTTGAAAAGTGTGAGATTACCGAAAGTCGGCTTATTTTGTTCCATTTGATTTTGATTTCTTTTTTAAGGTGTGTGTAAAACAAAACCTTGTTAAAATCGATTCACTGTTTGTGTGTCACACACACTTTTCTCCAAAACGGCTAAACCGATCCGAACGAAATTTGGTGGATATATGGGAACTCTGAAATTCCATGCTGTATGTGAGGTGAGGTTTAAAAGGGGTTCCCCACACACAAAAAGAGGGGATGTAAATTTTTTTCATCGAATATAATCATGTGGAATATCAAATAAAAGGTATCGATTCGAAACTGTTATCAGTTTTGACGTGAATTGCATAGTGTGCAAGTAAGGAGTCAAAATGTACACACTTAAGGTAAGACTAATTTTCCAAAACTACCCGACCCAATCTAAAAATCTGGAAAAAATCGGGCCTATAAGAAATCTGGACCTCAAAATATATTCCAATGCGATATCTGCTCAAATAAACTTACTAATAGTATGTTACCAACTTTTTGAAATTTGCTGAAAACTTCCCTTAAGTGCATCCTAGCAGTACTGAATTTCGCGCCAGCGTACAGAAAACACATACTCAAGCGCATATTTCATGGAAACTCGCCTCTTAGTGATCAAAGTTATACCAGTTCAAACTTATCAGTTTCGCGTGAATTTATTGCACCTTAAGCCATGCAATTCAAATTGGTCGGCTACGCAGATGATGTCGCAGCGCTTGTTGCAGGACGCACTGTCGAACAGGCGCAAAGCAGACTCGGCATATCGATGCGACAGGCAAGCGGATGGATGACTACTCATGGTTTCAACCTTGCACTGGAAAAAACCGAAGTAGTCATCCTGACTAAGAAGAGAATTCCGACCCTGCGTCCCATATCGTTTGGCGAGTCGATAATCGAGTCAAAACCAGCGGTAAAGTACCTCGGGTTGACTCTTGACTCAAAGATGAGCTTTTCTGAGCAAATCCAAGCAGCAGCGAACAAGGCTGCGGCTGGAGTTTCGGCGTTAAGTAGGCTAATGGCAAACATTGGGGGTCCTACGTCTAGTAGGCGACGTCTTCTAATGAGCTCAACGCAGTCTGCCCTGCTCTACAGCGCAGAGGTATGGGCTGGCGCTCTTAACAAGGAAGTATATCGTAGACGCCTCGCGCAAGTACAGAGGCGGGGAGCTTTACGGGTGGCGTCTGCGTACCGCACAGTCTCTGAACCGGCCGTCATGGTGATCCCAGGAGTTATCCCCGTTGCCCTTCTTGCTAGGGAGCGTCAGGCCATATACAAGCGCAAGGGAGATGAGCCAAGGGAGGTGGTTGCTCGCGAAGAACGGCAACATACTCTAGACGAGTGGCAGCTCTCTTGGCAAAATGAAACTAGAGACAAATGGACTGCGCGGCTCATCGGCAACTTAGGTACGTGGCTGAATCGGAAGCATGGTGAGACTGACTATTTCCTTACCCAATTTTTATGTGGGCATGGAAATTTTCAGTCTTGCCTGCACAAGATTGGAAAGGCGCGTTCTCCGGATTGTGTGTTTTGCAATGGAATTGAGGACGATGCCCACCACACTTTCTTTTCTTGTGGAAGGTGGGATGGGGTTCGTCAGCAGCTCTATTTAAATACAGGGGATCTCTCTCCAGACAACATTGTGGAAGAGATGCTGAGGACTGCTGACAGCTGGAACCGTGTTGCCCATTACGTTCGGGCCCTTCTCATTGCTAAGAACATAGAACTCGACCGGTGGAGGAGCCGGATGGCAGGGGGTTCCTTGAACTGACAATTCCCTTCCCCCTCTCCCCTCTCGTTGGTGAAAGGAATTCCCTGATTTGAAGGCTCCGCAAGGCGGGAGAGTTCGGGGGCTGGCCCGAAATAATGTGACAAACGGTTCCAGGCTAGCTCTCTGACGATGGGGAGGTGTTTAGTTGGTAGTCCGACGACGTACCGAATCGGGAGTCCAACACTGTGTGCGTAAATGGATTCACCTACCCTACCCCACAAAAAAAAGGGCAATCAAATCGGGTGTTGACGTTATAATTAATGAAAATAATTAACATTCCTGTCAAATATTAAAATTCAATTCATGAATCATCTACTTCTCCCCAGTCCATTTTTGTATCTGTTGTAGATTAATGTCTTCACATTTCCTCATAATATTGAACTCCTAGTCTGAAGCGTATAAGGTTTTTCAGTACATAGCTTTCCAGATCAAATTATTTGTGTAAATGGCTCTTTGGAAAGTAGTGCGCAATTGAATTGTATACGCGGAACTGTCATGCACTCATCATTTCTCCAAGGCAGGCCAGGAAACCCCAATGTCGCGCCTCATAATACATGTGAAGCAGGGGAAACATCAGTAAAGGGTGTGATCCGTTGTGGATCTTCCCTCTCGATCGCGACACTCGGGTCCAGAGTTATATGACCCTACGGGCGCGGTTGAGTTGCTATTTTTTTTATTTTCCCTTCCCAATTTAGCTCGCATGTCGATTATTCACTAAGTGCACGCAAAATCCTGTGTTGGTTTTAAACGCGTAAACAATGCGTGAATTTTCGTATAATGGCACATGCGAGATCGAAATGTTCAAAGGACCCTTCTCCCACATTTCCGAGATTGGCTAACACAGTGGCAAGCAAGCACTTGTCGACGGAATACCTTAAAGGAGCTTCAATATTTGGGGCGTATCTTCACTGTCAATTTCACCATATTTTTAGGTTTCTGGAATAGTTTTCCCTTCTTAGTCGCATCCGGCCACTCAGGATGATCGTTTGACCATCGCCAAGTTAGTAGAGTACTGGACTCCCACTTGCTTGGCATATAATTGCCAGTTAATGAATTCGCGATGTATCGCCTACACAAGGCAGAATTTTCAACTTTCTAGTTAAAATTAACATAACGTGAAAGTAAAGAGTAGTTAGTGGGGTGAGATGGCTGAGCGCTATGACAGAGAAATATTTTTTACCTCTAGGCTGAAAACAATATTTGTAAGAAAGCTGAAAGAGGAATGTTAACATCATTCAATATCTGAATTCATTCGTCTATTTTAAAGAAGTCTAGACTTACTCCAGCTGAAACCATTTTCATTATAGGTCGCACCATCCCCTTTTCATTAATCGAGAAACATACATAATTGAAATAATAGCTTTTATCGATACCTTCAAGCCTTTTGATGAAACGCGAGATAAAAATTAGAGTGTCATCCATCCACATTTTTCTTTATTTCCAAGTTTTACATCTTTGCTTTGTTAGCGACCACCTTTCTGTTAGTCCATCCAGAGCCAACGAATTATGAGCAATGAAACATATTGATTGCGGACAATTACCGAGAATGGCACTAGAAAGAAAACTTTCTCCAATTTGTCAGCTTCTATATCGAATGATTCAAGACTAGAAGTGTAAAGTGAAACGTTGCTTCTGAACGGAAAGGTCAATAATATAACTACTAAACTGTTGCATATATGTTCCAAAGTGTTACAGTCTCTTGTTACTGAATCAGGATCATGAAGTCTTCCTCGGCCTTTCTCTTTATACCGGTGAGACTGTGGAATTAAATATGAACCAAATGAGAAATCTCACCCAGCTTTCGCTTTTCCAAAAAGTTTCCTTTCACCTGCCCCTTCTTATTATGCATCCCTAGCGGCACTTATACATGTACGCAAACAGTACCTAGAAAGCCCGATTCGGTCATCTTTTTAAAAATATTTCAAAATATTAATAATTTGAATGGATATTCGTAAAAGCGGTTCCTTGGTAGAACCCAGACCTGCAAAAACTCAGAAAATCAACCAGACTACTTCCGAACTGTACTTGTAAAAGCAATAGGAATGAAGTTAAACTTCTGGAGCTAACAGCGTGAACATAAAACGCTCGTTAAGTATTTGAAACGAGACTCGTTTAGAGCTTCATGTGAGGGAATGGAAGACCAAAGAGGCTAAAAGGCTGTGCAGAGCCCTTGAAAGGGATGAATCAGCCAAGCTGAACTCTCTTAGAAAACCGGACGGTAATTTCACGAAGTCCAAACTGGAATCGGTACAGAACCTCTTAGAAGTACACCATCCGGGAGAACTGGTAAGAGAAGTGGATAGGAGAGGGTTGGCGGTTCCTGCAGCCCATTCAACACGTAAGTACTCCAAGGTGAATTGGAACACTGCGAAAGCCTTTGTTACCAATGGAAAAGTGAGAGCTACCGTACTGTCCTTTGAACACTTCAAAGCACCTGCCATGTATAGCATCTATCCAGCAATGCTAAATTAAGGTAACGAGCACTTAGAGGGACTACTAGCAAATATTTTTCTATGTAGTATGCGTTGTTTTGGGGTACGTGCCTACGTCTTGGCAGAAGGTTAAAATGGTCTCCATTCGAAACCTGGGAAAAATGACTATTGAAATCCAAAGAACTTCAAATAAATCAGCTTGACATCACACTTGCTGAAAGCTTTGGAGAGACGGGGTCAGCATCATATTCGTGGGAAGACGCTTAGGTTGCACCCAAAAATTGAAAACCAGCACGCTTACCAACGGTGAAAGTCCTGTAAGTCTACTTTTTTCTGTTTGAATTCAAAGATACAGGACGCGACATTGAAAGGTAAGTACGAGATAGGAGTTTTCGAAGATATTGAAGGGGCGTTTGGCTGTCCGCCGTTAGAGTGATGCCATCAGAGCGCTTGGTATCGATGATGCTTTAACTAAGTGGATCTTCGCTTTGTTAACGCCGAGATTGCTGTGTGCTGAAGCTGAAGAACGCAAAGCTGTCCTCAAGGAGGTGTGCTATCGCTAATTCTGTGGTGTATGTTGATCGATTCACTACTATGCGAACTGAAAAATTTGCCAACACACGTCCAAGTTTACGCTGATGCCATAGCTATGCTAGCCGTTGCTCGGGATCTTGGAACGATGTATAGAAATACACAAAACGCCGTTGATTTAATTGATAGGCATAGACTTTCAGTAAATGCAAATAAAACCACGCTAGCATTATTTACAAAAAGCAGAAACCTGGATAGATTTTGCGCCCAGAAGTAAGGCGCGCAATATGTGGTAATATATGTTGCTATCATTGGGTCGATGTTCGCTTATGCATCCGAAGTGTGGTGGGTTAAAATGAGATGAAAAAGTTTTCACTGTAAACTAATACTACTGCAAAGAACTCTCTCTGCCTGCCATGTGCACACAATACGGGGCAGCTGTATATGCATTACAGAATTTGCAGCCCCTGGATACTTTGCACTGCAATGAAAATCTAATCTAAATAGTCTAAATCGTTTGAATCTATATGGAAACAACAGAGCATTGAAAGAGTTATTGGGAGAACTGAAAGCAGTTCTTATAACATTTTCCGATTCTGGGGTCCCCTTAAGAAGACATGAAGTTATCCTGAACTATACAGAAAACAGGAAAGTCCCAGAGGAATGTGGGGCGATATACCCAGAAATCTTCTACCCCGATGGCTCAAAAACAGGACAGAATGCTGGAGAAAAAATTGAAATGGGCTCCTTTGGCGCAATATGCAAATATTTTTCAGGCTGAAATATATTCAATCCTAAGGGCGGCAAAATGGGTGATTGACGAGCGGCTAAAGGGCAGGAGCATTGCCATCTGTAGCTATAGCTAAGCTGAACTGAGGGCGATGAGTAGTCCTTTGATCACCTCAAAAACCGTAAAGGAATGCAGAAACCATTTGTACTCTATCTCTAGATTCAATACGGTGAACTAGTGTGGGCAAAAATGAAATTTCGGATACCTTAGCAAAAGAGTGTTCAATCTTCTCCATGCCAGAACCAGCAACGGGAGTAACAGTAGCATTGGCTGAGGCTGCCTTCATAAACTTCAGTAGCCGACCTGGTCGCACCAGCGCAACCTTCGCAGCGTGAACATTCGGCAAAGCCAATGACATAGAAGCCTGGTCGGGCAGTTTCCACGAAATTCTTTTTCTGGGTTACCGCAATGAATATCATCCGTTACGATGCGATACAGAAAGCCGAAACGAAAACCTTTTAGAGCTTTCGATGTCCTTTGGCCGAAAATCAACTCTGCCCGCAAATGACGATGATCTGGCATAAAATCAGACATTTTGATAGAACCAAAAGTATACGACGTCAAAACAAAATCACTGATGTGTCAAAACGGGTTGCTTACCATCTAAACGTGGTTGATGATGTTTTGGATATGTCAAAGTCAAGAAGTACGGGAACTTAATTGCGTACCTAAGATATAAGAACAAAATTATTAGTTTTCCTTTTTACGGTTTTTAGTAAAAAAAACAAAATTTTAAAAAATGTTTAGCGGGCTTAGGGACATAATTTCTTAACTGATTCCCTTTTTGAAAATCACGATATTATAAAACCGGCACGTTTCTCTGAAGTTTCTCTATGCAGGAGATGGAAAATACTCTGTACATATATTTATATCAGATTATTCAAAAGATGCCCGGTTTCTGTCCCCTTAGTTATCTTGACGTTTCAACAATTTTCAAAACTGTTTCTCGGAGTAATTACACACACGGCTGTCGGCAGGAGTTTAATTACACCAATAAGTAAAAGTGCCGCTCGCGCAGGATTTATGAGATCGCAGATGAAAAATGATCTTGTAACTGATGATCAATTTTCTGGATTCTCTTTCTTTTCCCGGCTTGTAACTGGTCTCTGCCGGTGCAGAAACGTTTTGCAAATATGAGCATTAACGAAAAAAAGAAAATATGAGGGAAATAAAAATTGGTGAAGTAAAATAGACGCACAGCATATAGGGAACGACGAGAAACGACCGAAACGACGTGCTCTTTGAGGCTTGGAGAGGAACATGTTCCCACTGCAAATATCGTGTAATTACATTTTATTGGATGATCATTGCTGGAATGAATGTAATTTTCTCCGATGTTTGCGGTTTTCAGACGGACAGATTGCACTGACTGACTTGAGTTCTTAAGCTCGAAACGATAGGAGGGTTATTGCTTTCAAGTGCATAGTGCAAATGATCCTTCGCGGCGGGTGATACAACAACGTTCGTAATTCAATCCTAACTTTACAGATGATCATGCCGACTAAGATAGCTATTTCCCTTGCAATCTGCACGCTCGTCTTGTGGACGATCTTGTCAAGATGATAATGTATGGGGCATATGCTCCTGCTAAGGTGTCTACGATCTGTAGCAAAATGATGAAGGATAAATTTTGAGAAATTACTAATGGTGGTGAATGTGCTGAATGTATACATATGTGGATTAATGGAAGTGGAGCAGCAATGGTACAAATTATGCTTGCCCGACTATAATGGCTCGAAAGAAGGTAGTTTCCAACAGAAGTTCTCAATTGGTTATGGTCAACACGTCTTAGCATTGCAGTGAACAAAATCATATACTGGCATAGAATTTACATCTATTGGAGGTTTATTTTGTACGTACTTTGCGTTTCTATTGTTTTCCTTTTATCTAAAAGCTGCGGTATAGCAAAACATAATTTAAATAAAATCATACCATATTCCGAGCAATTTAATCTCTCCATCGCCACAAATTGTAAATTATGCCTATATACGTGACACATAATCGTTTAGGCCAATATTCTTTGGTTACCTTATTCTGCTTAAATAACATGACATTGGTTATTTTGCAAAATAATGATTACAATAATTCTCTTAATGTTGTCATAATTTTCACAAGGTTTTCCAATGCTCGATCCATATTTGTATAATGCTAACAATGAACAAATGGCGATCTTCGATATCTTGGCTAAATATTTAGAGTGATTTTAGCATTTTACATAGCTGGAGGCAGACATACCGACGCTTGTAGTTTCTTTGGTTTACCCAATAAAGGAAGAAGATGCGCACTAAATTTTCAAACCAGACCAGGGAGATCACTTTTGATGGTACATTTTCCCATGGCTGAGATGCTTGCGTTATTTACACGATATCGGAGAGAACGTTGCCAAACAAAGGCATTGGGTATTTGGGTCAGACATAATTTTGTTTTTCATTTATGTAAGCATTTCTGCGATATTTTCGTTTTGTCTGCAAATATTTTTGGTGTCTCATGTGGCATTACATACAATATATTCATAACGTACAAATCATTCATATAATGCTCGATTTTATTTTTGTTTATCATAGATGGGATTATATTATTTTTCTCTCTTGCAACGAACTACTCTGTTCAGTTGGTTAGTCTAACTTAGTAGAGACCCATTATAAAAAAAAACCTTCGTGGGGTTTCTTGTAGAGTTTCTTGTGGAGTTTCTTGTTAAGTTTCTTGTCCTACTCTCAAATATTCTTTTCTAATTTTATAATAAATAATATACATAAATATTTTTATTTTAAACGAAATTATCTAAGGATAAAATCCTTATATTATGTACTTTTTCAATTCCCTTAACTGGAAGATAAACAAGATTATTTTAAAGAGTGATGGGATGAATCTGACGAGTACGCATATCCTTCTTTTTTGTAAAGCGCAGAACATCGGCGCGATCCCTTTCTCCTGATTGTTGTTATTTATTTCCTATAAATTGCATTTCCAATCAGTTAAGTCTCATTATTATCACAACGCAAGTGATTAATCTACATCAGATTTAATTAATTAAATATACATTTGTATATAGATACATCATCATATCATCAGCCTTTAGTATAATTCACTTGACCATCAATTTGAAAAAAAGATCTAGGCAAACTAATTTAACTTAGTGAACACTGTTCGCCAATTGCATTTCCCACGGTTTTCATTATATAGGTATCCCCGTCCAATGTGTGTGGTAGGTATAGGTATAAGTGTCCGTTTCAAGCAGTTCAATTGACGACGTTTCAATACCACAATTTTTTAAGGCCGTGACTGCCGTAGGAAGGACAAGGGGAGGAGAATCTAGCCGACCTCTGTCGTTAGAGTCAGACCGTGCTATTTACAGCTCGCAGCTCCCCCACTCATGAGTATTCGAAAATACTCGCAGTCCGACTTTATCGATCAAATTGAATCCGTCGATAAAGAATACCGTGTCGGGGTCCAGGGGAGGAATTACAGGAGTAGACTGCTGGCCTTTGTCTTGGAAGATTACAGAGCCCCAGTAGCAGCTACACATTGACTTCTATCTAGCTTCATTCTATTATATTTTCTGATATTTCAATTGAAACGTGGTAGTCGAGAAACACAATACGACGAAAATTTGGCTGATATCGTGGGACTTCCTCCTTCATTGTTCCTTCGTCTGTTTTGATATCTGTGCGGCGGAGAATTTTCCGTGTAAGTCACCTTGTTATGCTTTTTTTATCCTTAAGCACAGGTAACTTACCTTCACCGTCAATATAAACAAATGAGAAATTAAAAGTTCATATTTTTATTCCAAATTAAAAGAAAACAAGTCGGGAAACCGGAAGCTGGACGCTTCAGGTACGAAAGGTTTTGTGTATTTCTTAGTACGTAGCACGTAATATATCCATATATTATGTGAGAGTATCCACTTTCGGGTGATATTGACATTCATAGTCTTCAATTTTCAAAGAAGCAACAAATTTGAGTTATTATAACTTTGTTAGTAGCACAAGCACAGCATTCAATGTGATGATAACGAAACCGAAGTGCAGTCTCACTAGAAATGTAGTGAAGGAAAAACAATAGGAAGAAAGAGACTGTCTGAATTTGCTATATTCCACAAAGAAGTGAACAGGAGGCGTGGAAAATATTGTATGGAGAATTTGCAGATATAGCCATTGCCAGTATTAATACAAGTGGGTACCAATCCCAATTGCCACCTCTACCACTCAACCTCATCGAAGTTTCCACGTGCATCTAACGACAGCAATCGTGAAACCAGCCCTAAGAGAATTGTCCCAGCTCACTTGGTACCAGATAACTGGCAGTTACAATTCACATCCAGTACCACTTCATACGATCCCTTTTAGATTCGAATCTGACTACTTTGCTCGAGTATGCTGGATCAAAGAAACCATATAGATTCTAAACCTCTTTGCGAAATTTAATGAAAATTAAAAAATGGGGAACATTAATTAGGGTAATATATGCAAATATAAAACTATTATTCGGCAATTAATCTAATAAGCTACTTACTCCTTATATTATTGTCTTGCAAGAGATTCTTGCCTTTGCATTGCATTTAGGTACAGCAAAAAGTGAGGCCCATATCACTGGTAACATTGTTAGAATGCTTTGAAATTTCTTGAGTTTTTAGACATATCTTTGACCATCTCTGCTAATTCGAACAAGGTCAGATGTCTTTCCTAGATTCACCGGGTGGTGTTTATGTTATGTCGCTGAGGACTCAATATGTCTAATATTGGTGCTCCCATATACGATTGGTTGCGGCTTTTTAATGTACACCAATCGGTCGCATGGAATATCCCATATTCTGTCAGTTTCCAGAATAACACGTCGAATGTCATACACTATTGTATAGGAAGTGCTTTTGTCGTCAAACGGAGGGTTTCTCTGATCACACCGCGTCCGGTTCTACAAGGAAACTTACTCTCATGTCCCTTTCTTCAAATTATTTCTCCCGATTCTTCTTTCAACGTCGAAGTGCATTTACAATATTTGATATTTCTCAGCCATACTAAACAGACCTTCCGGTCTCAGGTAATTGTGGAAAGTGGATATTGAGCATCAAGTCCTATAGATCAGTTTTTTCAGTGTACGCTGAAATCCAACACTCCATCGTACCTTTCAAGCTATAGTTAACTAAATGTACAAATTGAAGCAGGATTTAGTCGCCACAGGTCTGATGACAAGATTTCGGGAGTAATATTCACATTTTCGCCATTATTAGAAGATACTGAAATACCCTCATCTTTCTCAGCAAACAAAAACAAAAACATTAACATTCAGAATTCCCCCTTGATATGGAAAGACAAGGAACATTGTCATTTCTAGACTTATTTCTAAGGAGAAAGGAAAAAACTTTAAAACGGGAGATTTAATAAAACCGACGATATGAAACAGGCAATTTCAACCACACTGTATCACGCGTACCCGTATAAGAGTTTCTTTTTCAACCATGTGAACGGATGCTAACCCTGCTCATGCCTTCGAAGTACTTCGTGACTAAAGTCAAACATACTCTGGAAGTCGTCTGACTAAATGGATATATCGACCGGGCGATCAACAGTTTCGCCGACAAACATAAGAGTACTTCTAAGGACTTCGATGACAAGCCCTTCTTGGTTGGACTTATTCGACCAAATGATCCAATTTGCATTGTACACGATTTTTCGCACCCATAGCTATAAAATGTACATCAGACAGATTCGAAGAAATGCTGAAGCGTACCTGAACGAGAACGTACCTGAAAGAGAGATATTTTGAAACAAAGGGTTGGCAAAATTAAGATCGAAGGGTATAAATTTGGTAAAATTCATAAGGTAGCACATGTTACAAAGACCAACGAGATGCATATTCTTGACCTTTCAAAATTATCTGGAAAAATATTCATGACATGAAGCAGCACCACGTATTTCGCTATTTGCTTCCAGCGCTGAAGAAGGCGTGGTAATTGCTGCAATTCTCCAACTGGTTTAGAAAGGGGGAGGGAAGCTTTCTCTTCCTCCTGTATGCCTTCGCTATAATCTTTCTCTGAGAATTGTAGTTCTTGTAGTATATGTTCAAACTTCGCCAAAATGATATCAAAATACCTTAATTTGAGAGGGGTGGGGGAATAGTAACTATCATTAGTTTTCATAGGTGCGCTCACTTCAACTTGGGGCCGGTCTATTAAAGAATTTTTCTTCAAGATTCCAGTAAAGAAGTATGCGATGTTACCAACAAACGTACTTCATGAGAGGTTTCCTAGAGGTGATGTTGGGGTCATGACGGGTGTCTTGGTGGCAAGATGTGCTTTGACAATCTTCTATCCACCCCAATCAGGTTAAACATTGAGATGAGGATTGTTACCTAACTGTACCAACATCAGCCTCAAAAGGGACTATCGTCAACTTGCTCCATGCATAAACAGCATCTAGACAATCCGCCCGGGAACATTGATGATCACTGGGCGGGCATTAAAAGCCGTTATCGCCCAAGTGTCACAGAGAGCAGGCTTTTACTTCGCAACCTCATCTACTAACTACATTTATACCAGTGCAATCATTTACAGATAGTGTATGGAGTCTAGATCAGCATTCCATCTTCTTTTCAAAGACTTCGAAAAAGCTGTTGGAAGATTTCTGGAATGTTCTACTCATGAAGGGGGAAACTAATAGATATTATTAGTGATGCATCGAGGAAAAATCTCAGACGAATTTGTAGTCTAAAGCGGTCACAGCCTCCATTCGATCAGATTTTAAAGGAAACATTACAATAACTACCTGCCGTATATTCCTAGGAATTCAGAAGCAAGTTCCAAATGTGCAGCGTTTGAGTATGATATTATAAAGAAGTTGATTTCTTAAAGCAAATTCGTTCGAATACCAGAACAAACCACTAATTTGTAAAAAGAGTTTATATATACTCACATTTTAGTTTCGTTAATAAAATGCAAGCAATGCAGGAAAAGCCAGGCCCTGGGTGAAAATCACCCCGGCGAATTTGAATAATTGATCTAGTTTCCTATCTGGGATCCCCAGGAGAACCCCACGCTCAGAGTAATCCCCATTCCTCCCTGTCTCAAAGAGAAGTACGTATAAAGCGGGTTTGTATACATTTTTCTCTGAATATAGTCATGTGCGATACCAAACAGAAGATCATAGTACTTTCCGTAGTGGCCTTTATCTTGGAATTTATAGCAGAAGGCCTCGCTCCAGTAAAATTGATATATGAAATAATGTTAATGATGGGTGGTGATCGCGGGTAAGCGTTCTAAGGAGTGGTTAATTCTTAAATGGGGCACAGGAATGTTTTATTTTATTTTCTTATGCAATATCCTTTTTGGGGTAATTGTTTTAGGAAAATGCAACGGATTTGGGCGAAATCCTTCTAATCTTGAAAAAGTCATAATTACATATAGTCTTACCTTTTTTGATCTTTCCACATATTTCTTTCCTCCCAAGTTGCTGGGAGTACTTACTTACGGCTTAAAACAATTGCCTTTTTATCTATTTATAAGTAGAAGACCTTATGTCTGAAAAACACCAAACCTTTCATGCCTGAAGCATCTATTGTCCAGTTTCTACACTTGCTTTAATTTACTTAGGCAATTAAAACAACGTTTTCCCGAAATTTTATTGGAATAATAATATGTACTATGACGCCCCTTATAAAATCAGTTAAAGCAGCTTTCACCGCAATTATGGTTAAACAAAACACATCTCGTTTTTGGAGAGAATTTTGAACAAATAGTGTCGCTTCTTAGCAGCTGACTAAAAATTCATTGAGAAAATTCTAAAAATGGGGGTAACATCTGCTTTAATGTGATGATGCTTTTCGCTCTTATTAAGAAGAAATCTCTTCCCAAGAAATCCTTTCTGAGTTCAATGATCTATATATATACCATATATATGTCTATCTATATATGCTGAAATTTTTATTTAGCGCCGTAATTCTACTTATCTGTACCCATAACTTAAAAAACTATATCTTTTGAAAAATGAGATTGAAAAAGATTGGAGCCCAAGCGTACGCAGGATTATTTAAAGTTCTATATGATGTAGTGCAATTTTCCTTGATACTGTATTTGATGATTTGAGTATACCATATGTGGGACGTCCAGCAAGTTGATTCAGAATTGTATTTCATTTAATCACTTATTACTAGGGTTCCCCGTCTTCTTTATTCCCAAAGTGAATCGATGTGTATTATTAAATGAGGAGAAGTACGCAGACATATACACATCCTCTGATATACCAAGGTAAGACCTTGCAATTTGCAGCCTCTTGTATCACTTTTAAAAACCTCCATCAGACCGACCAGACGCTTGACTACCAAAATTGTCAATTATAACCATAAAATTGGAAAATTAACTCCTTTTCTGAATAGACGAGGCTATTCATTTTGAGAAGATTTTGCCGATCATCTTAGATTTTACGGAACATCTTACTTTGAACCTAGTTAAATAATCAGTTATATAATACTAATGTATTATTCAGTTGCAAACACAAGTCAGTCTACATAAATTTAGCGGCCAACCACTCTAATATTTAAATTGTGGACATCTAATTGTCTCTTCACATCCAAAGATTGCACAACAGTTTTTGGTGTATTATAAAAAATATAATAGGATCAAACTGCAGTTTGTTTTGCATTGACAGCCTGCATCGATAGTTGCTATTCACTGAAGAGGCGCAACCTGAATTTATATTTGGCGCTCATACTTGAGACTGAATATTTGAGTAGGTAGTGCAGTCAGGCGATTTGAAGCAATTGTTAATGACAAATGATGTTTACGCTAAAAGTATTTTGCATTTATGAAGCAACAACTGATCAAGTTCTTCAACTAGCTTTCACCACTAGATGATCATACTTTGATGACCATTGATGCTACCACTGTCACTACGAAATGGTCATACAGAAGTGACTACAAACTAAGAGTCATAAACATCTTTATTACAAAGAAGCAGTCAGGGACAAAGAGTACTTGGTAAGCTACTGACAGACATTAAGGTAGGGAAATTTTCTCTAACCAAATAAAGGGATCCGACTTGTTTTTGAAAAAGCGTATACGGGGCTCTATTTTTCCGTCTCCAAGGGACATATAATTAAACATAAATCTTTGAAATATTCGAAAGTTCTACAAATTCCAAAAACAATAGAAGCATTTTGGGATCATGAATGAAGGAAATCTATTAAACAGAGAGGACTACGTTATGAATTGAATTATTTATGTAAATCGTCCTCAACCTAAGCCCATAACTACCTAATTTTCCGATTGAATTTAGTTAGTTAACAGATTGTTCGAGCAAGTATAATAAAAATCGAATACTGAACTCTGAATTGGGAGGACGGAGTAGAATGAACAGAAAAAAATCCGAACAGCTGGATAATAACTTCTCTTTATTATCATGACGATGAAAAATTGATAGATTTATTGATCTGCGTTATTGAAAGGCGAGAGCTCCGGTCCAAGAGCAGAACAAATAGTGTGGGATGCTGACCAGTTAACAAGATCATTTTGTTGAATTGTTGAGAGGTCCAATGTGGGATCATCGTTCGGCCAAGAAAGAATCTTACATATATTCAATAAATTTCCAACAAGGCTAACAGGCGGAAGAAAGAGAAATTCTACACCCTGTGGAGAGAGACATTAATATTTTTTTCGGAGTTTAATATAGGATTTATTGGGGTATAAGAGATGCTCAACGGCTTTTCTATTTAGGAATTCTTGGCGGTTGTTATTCCCGATTAGTTACACTTCCTACTGATTTTATATTGTGATAATTTGAAGAGATAAATTATGACGGAGAAAGAAAGCAGATAATTACCTGCTGCTTTTTAAGAAAACCATGGGTGAAATCAAAGTGAGCTGATTTTACAATCTAATTTTAGTTTTTTGGAAATTATAGGGAAGGCAATTAACATTTATGAAGACACATTATTAGGGCTATATGGTATGTGCTCACTCAATATCTGGAGTTATATTTTACGTATTTTCTTGCTATGAATATTGTCTTAACTAATACTCTTAGTTCCGGTTCTACTAAGAGGGGCACCTTTAAGAAGTTAGGATGAGGTCTTTATAGCGTTTGGTAAAAAGTTATTCATAAGAATGTTATACCCTTCATTAGAAGAGAAAATTGTCCACTTTTTGATTTATCAATTCTTGAAGTTTAAAAGATAATTACAGTCGATATTAGAGGAAAAAGAGTTACTTTTGTACAAAACGACCAAGTCCAACCAAACACTTTTAAGGATTTTCGAATGAAGGGTGTAGACTAAAACCGAAAGTTAGATACTTTTTTACTCAAGATCCTGGTGTAATAACCGTTTTTGTCCTGTTTTAATCACATAAATTGCTGACAATACTAGAAAATGATCAAATTACTCCACAAATACTCGAATAAAAATACGATGCCTGCCCCTAGCTAAACTCAAAAAGGAGTACGAATTTTTGAATTTCGCCAATAGAGAGACAAAATTGCATCTCCGGCATTTAAATTAATCTTATCATTCTCCTATTTTTATATGTTACGATTGTAGATCGTGCTAGACCACTTTTCCACACTCAATTCATCAGTACTTTTCGCGTGCACTGTGGCAACAGAAGTTCATTTTCTACATCAAACTATCCTATGAAAACCAAAAGAAGAAGTTAGTGTGCCCGCTACACCAAAACTATTTGATAGTTGACTAGTCTAAATTGTCGCTTTGTATGTTTTAAGTAGCTCAGGTCGCTACTTAAGCCAATGTTGAACTGAGCCATGAACCAACGAGCCATCAACTTATTAGCGAATCTTGAATTAAAAATCGATCACAGTAGTATACGCCCTATAGTTTGCTACTGCCCTATTGTAGGACCCGAAGAACTGCGTGTGCAGGTGCTATTAGACAACTGCAGTCTAGCCTAGCAAATTCACAAAATGTACACTTACGCTTGCTTCTCTGGCCCTTCATATTCAATACGCATTAGGTTGTATGACTTCAAGCTCCGTGAGTCTGGATGCAGGACTATCATACGGCAAAAGCCATATTCTAGATGTAGTATTGGGTATTTCCAATAGACTGGGACCGGAGCGGGCGCGATATTCTTTAATGACGAATTAAAAATGATGTGTAAAATCGGAAGGGAAGTATTTACTGGTACGTACAGTATAGTCGTACGATCCTTCTAAGGTATACCATAGTATCACAGGTGGAGGTAAAGCTGTCATACTGCAATCCTTGTACTCAGTGCTGCAGTTAGGAAGTGGTGGGTATGTGCTGAGCAGTCTGTATGTCATGCTCAAAGTTACCATTCATTGGTATTCCAAAAGTCCAAAAGGAAATGAGCAGACCAACAGATTAGCTAAGCGGGCCCCTGTTCTTGACAATCCCTCAATAAGTGCAGGCTATGTCCCTCTGGCAAATGTGGAATCTATTTGCAGTACTTGACAGCCGGTGACAGATGGCGGTAAAGAGCATCTGGTCTCCTTACAGTAAAACTCATTCACGAGAGCTTTTAGGTTAGAGTTACCCAATCGCGTGCAGAATTATGGCAGTTCGTACGGTACACTGTCTTATAGGGGATGATGCCGCCAGGCTATCGGGCATACACTACTAATGTAGTCGCGTTGTCGAAATTTATGATACGCACTTTCTTTGCGATTGCCCAGCTTTAACGACGGACAGGCTGCGGACACTAGGTAAACAATTCTTCGACGATCTCAGAAAGATATCTGGTTTTAGGATGAGCGAGCTGCAATCTTTTGTAAACGCTACGGGCTACCTCTGAAAGTCGAAGTCAGCTAGATTCTGCGCCCTTTGTCCTTCCCAGAGCAGTCACGATCCTGGAAGTTTGTGGAGTCAAAATAGTCCTCAAAAGGCAACGTGGAGCTATCAACTTGATTATTATAAATGCTAGGTGGCTACCAAATATATCGAGTACCGATTTTGAAATTATGGGTCAAAGATATTGTGACGAAAATCACTTTAGGAGGAATATGTGTGACGTCAATTTAAATCGTAGTAATGACAATCAGCCATGACCCCAAAATTCTATAATATAACAGTAGGGCGAATGTTTAATTAGCGTCATTGTTGATCTTGTCAAAGGTGCAAAGTAGTTTTTTAGCAAAGTCTTTGCATGCCTTTCTGAGGTATAAACGGGCGTAAACTCTGCCCTCAAAGTCTGTCTAGTCCTAGAGTTAGAACAGATCCCATCGGTTGTAAATACACCTCAAATTGTACGAGTTGAAGGGATTGTTATATAATTAGTAATGCAGTATGGTTCTATAATTTACGGTACGCTAACACTAAAGTTATAGAATGCATTTTTGTCTAGTGCTGCGCAAACCAGTGATACGAGTCTACGTAAAGCAAGTAACGTAACAAGTGACGAATACGTAAAGCAAGAATGTATCAAATTAGACAGTAATGAAAAGATAAATATGGCCTAAGAAGGTGGCGCATTTATAACAGCGAAAATAGCAGCGAAACATATCATCAGAAAATATCTTGCGTTGAAAAAATTTTCTTCATTCTTGGATATATGAAAAAGGGTAGAGTACCATTTATTCCTCTATCTTATGACAGCAGTCCAGAATATAAGTCTATTTTGATAACATGCTTAGTGTATCATTACATTTCCAATGGTCTTACATAAAACCTGTAAGGGAAGAAGAGATTCTCCTACGAATAAGAATTCATTCTTGCTTGCAATGACTCAGTTTCCCAATCTCATCTGACTAAAAATGTATTTTGAGAGTTTACATGCACTTCAAAAGAAATTATGCATTCCAATTTTGCAGAAAAATATTATACATCTTAGAATGCCGCAATACAGGAAATCTCAATTTGAGTCCTCGTGCTGAACTGACCCTGACGCTCCTGGTCAATAGCTGAACTATATGGCAACAGATTGAGCATGAGTCCTTGAGATGCAAACCGCCGTGATCTTTTAAATTCACTTATTCAGGCTTCGTTATAGGACAGCCATATCATTCACTATTCAGTACGGGTAATACAGTAGTTCACATGAAATCAGCAGTATGATGAGTGGATGAGTGGATTCCTCTGTTCAAAGTAACCAAGAATTGAAGCCAAGGCTTGATATATGTTTTTAAAAAAAAGGCTGTATGGACCAGCTATAGCAGATTTTATGGTTAATAATCACATTCTAATTTTTAAATGGGTTTTTCTCGGAACTTCATGTTGAAAATCGTGTGGCACCATAAACCAAAATCTATGCAACGAAATTAATTAATGTCCAGATAGCTGAGTGTTTAGAGCACAGGGCTGTCATACGGAAGGCCACGGTTCAAATTTCATTGGCGGCAGTAGGATTTGTATCGTGATTTAACGTCGGATACCCATCGACTCAGTTGTGGATGAGTTCCTGATCTCGGGTTAGCGCAATGCTGACCACATTGCCTCCTACAGGGGACTGTAATCCTGTAGTGTACCATTATGGTCTTGAATGAAGTGCTCTAACCCACTTCAAGGCCTTCCGGTTTGCAAACGGGGATAAGTGGGATTCATTCGGCCGGGTCTTTCATATACATCAAAGAAAAAGAAAAAATGTACCTTCCAATATTTTTTAATATTCCTACTTAGCGAACCATCGCATTGTCTACACGCTAGAAGGCCGTCTATTTTTCCTCTCAGCTGAACAGAGCGATCTCTAACAAGGCACCTGAAAACACAGCTGTTTTTGGAGATGGGTGTATAAGATATTAATAAAAATGCGCATTTGTATCGTTATCCAGTTCTTCTCAAAGAATCCTAAAAAGACGAAAAACACGGCCTTCACACGAGATTATCCCCTTATATATTAGCTATCAGTTCCCGACAAGCATTCTATTTCATAAGTACTTTCGGCCGGAATGCAGCGACATGTCCTGCAAGATGGTGTATTTCGAATATGTTGTGTGTTTTTGAGTAAATTTGCGCTCCACGCTTCCATATTTCATGTTGAATCCATAAGAGAAAATCTGAAATGTCAAGAAATTTGTCTTTGTTTTTGACATCAGGATGTTTCGTATAGTTGGAATCAGATTAAAGAAAACGCTGTGGAGGCGCTGCATTGTCGAACCGCTTAGAGGAGATTCACTCAAGCTCCACACCAAAGTAGTGCAGCACAACTCACCACGACTCAAAACTATTCCGCCTGAGTAACTCGCCTACCTGTTGGTAGCAGGATGATAGCCACGAGGCTGGCGTAGGAAACGGGCTAGTCATTCTGCAATCAGCCGTCGGAAAAATAAGAAGAATCAAATTTATTAATTACTTAGTATTGAGTCAAAAGGGGTGCCAGATCAGCAGCAGTGTCCGAACTTGTAGTACTTTGTACCCTATGTCCTATGTTCACTCGCCAATTTAGCTTCATATTTAAAATGACCTGGAAATATGCTCAGACAGAAGAGGCGGATCCATATATTTTTGCCTCAGTAGTTAGCAGCATCAGATCAGGTTTGCTTACAATTGTGCTGAGTCGGTATCAAGCCACCCACGAAGATGACTTGAAAATTTCACTAATAACCGAAAAAACTTCCCTAATACCAATATCACTGTGCTTTTGTATATAGTACCACCTCCACTTCCGCCCCATCTGGCTTTCTTAAGATTTAAATCAGGCTATTAGCTAAGATACCGACGAGATAGTGGGATCTTGGGTGTCCCTCTATTTGCGACTCTAACTGAGTATAGATTACTCTGGTTCTCAGCAGAAACATAATCTATAGCGTTGGATACCAGTCCAATCCTATTATGGTTACAGCCTCTTGAAAGGCATTAGCATAACATTGTTAGCTTTTATGTCCCAAAAGGCAGATAAGTTGTACTTTCAATCGTGCTCATCTTCTCATAAACGGCAATCTCTGCAGGTCTACTATACAGTTAAAAAGGATATTGCAGTGCAAAGGTTGAATTTATCGAATGTTCGCCTGTTTCGAGTCTCAGTCGTCATGGGTGTTTGCATTCGTCCTTGTGTTTGCCTTACTACTGGTGGATTATTACAAACAGTATTAAACGTGAGCACAGTCTCATTATAAATAGAATTGGGGAAAGGACACGGTATGAATGAAGAGACTGGGGGATACTCTGTATTCAATAAAAAAGTGAACAGTAATATCTAGGGGTTTCAATACAAAAAGATAAAACTGATTGGCTCAAACATTTTCGCGAACTCAAGACCATCATCTACTATCTTCAGTGTGAAAATTATAAGCACACGTTTCATTTTGTGTGGTGCAAAATATAGAAGCGAAGAAAATTTAATGAAAGGATCTAGAAAACATTCACACGTGATTTCCCTCGATTTCAAAATTACCAATTTACCGCTTCTAGCATCCTAGTCGAAGAAACGCGGTGTCTCACTCTGCAGCTAATTCTATCGGAACCGTAGGTAGTTTTGTTGAAATATTTGAAATTCAATAAATAAGTCAACGTTACCTCACTGCGTACGGAGGGTTCCTGCACTTTTTAAGGTTTTGTGTTAACACAAAAACCTTATTAAAATCGGTTTACTGTCTGTCTGTCTGTCCGTCTGTCTGTCTGTCTGTCCGTCACACGCATTTTTCTCGGAGACAGTTATAGCGATTGACACCAAATTTGGTAGAAAGGTGGGAACTGTGAACGCTCACACATACAGTGAATTACATCCTTTTACGTCGAATTTAAGGGGGGGGGTCTCCATACATGCAAAAGGGGGGTGTAACATTTTTTTTCATCAAATATAGTCATATTGGGTATCAAATTAAAGGTCTCGATTAGTACTTTTCAAAGCCGATCTTAGTTTTGGCATCGTTGGAAAGATGGGGAGCGCGGGGGGTTGAAAGTGATCACTTCTTTAAGGGGGCCATTCTCAGAAACTACCAAACCGAAAAATCTGAAAAAATCAGGAGGCTGCCACTATATGGTGCCTGGACTCCGAAATACCTTCCATGCCGATATCTGTTTAAATAAAGTTAATAATAGTATATTACTACAATCTTTTGTAATTGGTTGGAAACCCCCCTTAAGTTCATCCTAGTCCATGAAATTTTGCAGTGATATAGGCTAGAATATAGAGCATGATCTTACCAAGTTTGGTGGAAATCGCACTATTACTAACAAAGTTATAATACCTCAAATTTGTTGCTTCTTTGAAAAGTGACGAGTACGAGCGCAATGCTGATCATATAGCCTCCTAGTGTACGGTTACGGTCTTGAATGAAGTGCTCTAACACACTTCAAGGCCTTGATCCAACATGGATTGTTGCGCCAATGATTATTATTATTATGATTTGAAAAGTGATGACTATAAATGTCAATATCACCCGAAAGTGGATACTCTCACATAATATATGAATATATTACTTGCTACGTACTAAGAAATACACAAAACCCTTCGTACCTGAAACGTCCAGCTTCCGGTTTCCCGACTTGTTTTCTTCTGCTTCTAAGTCACCAAGAATGTACACCTAGTTGTTTTAATTTCCATTCTTCCCTACATAACAAAGTTTATGATAATGATTTCATTTGCCCAAGATCCTGGTTTCGTTATTGTTTCCTTCAGCCCATAATTATCGAAATTTACTTTTGCTGTCAATATTCAGTTAAAAATGAATTCGAAAAAACATTGTCAGTTCACTACTAATCTAAATTCATTAATCCCCACCAACCTATAAAAAATATTTCGTCTACATTTGCTTTTAAGTTTTACTATTATGCTACTGCTGGCATTATTGTTAGTTGGATGTGCGGTTTCAATATTGGTTAGCTAGTGGCAATATAGCATCAGATAACCACTTAAAAGTAATTTCGGTAGACAAGCAGCAACGGGCAACCGGGATAAAATCATCCAAAATTGGCTGAGTGCCAAAGCACACTACTGGTGGACAAAAAATCTTGAGGACTGTTAAGAGAAGCAACTTGGAGGTTTCAATTGCACCATGCTTAAGACCCAGGATTTTCTCCATGATGTGCGATGAAACAAAATATTAAGGACCCAAACCAACCTCCTCAATTTGTTGGTAAAGATGCATGTCGGCGATTTAAATCGTCCAATCGCTACTTTAAATGCTCGCATCGTGCTCCACAACACTCAACTTGGATGTTTATTACTAAAATGGTTCACCCTCATGTTTATTATAAGTGATTAAATTTCATGGAAAATATTTGCCATTTCCCTCAACGAAGCTGAACTTCAATTATATATTGTAGTCTGTACTGCAGTAGTTTTAAAGGGTAGGCAAAAAAATATCAGCAAATTCAAGATGAAATTCTAAGATAGCAGATTAGTGAGATACAAGTGTTCTAGGTGCCTGGCAAGTAGAAAGGCTAGACGCGGGCGTTATTACTGCGCTTCATCACTGGAACTGATTTTTTCAGGAAGAAAGCTTTAACAGGACGTCCTGAAGAAGTCTAAAGAAGAGTCTTATGTTTGTAAAAGGTCAAAATACATTGTGGAGGAGGTTAGCGAGCTAATATATTTTCCGGAAGAGATGAAACAAGAAATGTCAGATTAAGCAACAGATGATAGATAAATTCGAATAAGAACACTCTCCTGGTGGTAGCATCAATTCTAGAGTACTATTGAAGGAGTTAAATCTGGAGATGATCTGGAAGTCAACTGTATGAAACGTTCTTATTTTTAGCAAATAGAAATCACACAGGCACATTCTCACCAGACACACATTGGTGTCAATTATATTTTTACAGCGATTTGCATGATTAACCAACCATCCAATTTTAGATAACATAAAAAAGGTAGTTATTTATTCCCAGAAGTTACTACTACTTTTACCACCTCACTAACATCTCACCAAAAAATGCTAAGAAAATGGTTAACGTGACTAATTTCTAGACCCTGTACTAATTGGGTCAATACACCACTTAAAGATTTTCCCATGGAAAAATTTTAAACCCACATAAACCGAACTATACAGAAAGCCATTCACTGAATCCGATACAACTTTGATACTAAATCCACACACGAATTGTATCAAAAGAATTGGTATTATCACCTCCATTCACATATAATTAAAGTTAACGGCACCTTTTTAAAACCAAAGGTATTGCCAGCTCATTAAACCAATTATCTTTTGTCAAATCTCATCAAATTGTTCATTAGTCGAAGAAATGATTTGTTGCTAACAAACCTCTTCCTCTAAGTATTGAGGAATCCGAATTAGTGATGGACCCTATGAAGATTTACAGCATTTCATGCCTGGATTTGAAGCTTTGTCATGTAAATTCGGAAATCAGATACTCATAATGTACAATAATCACAATAAAAATTTACATTTATATGAGAAATTATCGGAAATAAATAGCGGAAGGCTCTCATTTTTGATTGAGTGCCGAAGCAACAAAAATGGGAGCAAATAATGCAAAGGATGATGAAAAACAACAATTTACTTAATTGCTTAAAAGAAATGAAAGGTTAGAAGAAATTAAACATGAATACCGCTAATTACAGACTATCGTGCTGTGTAAGACATTCAGGAATCCATTCAAAAACTGATACTTTCATCCGGTTTATTCGAATGCGTTTTTTTTGAGTGAAATGGAGGACAAGCAAAAAACACTTTCAAGTAACTGTACTAGACAGTTTTTCGCGTTTCATATTGATTTAACGCAATGTAAATGCAGCACGCGTGCAAAGATGCCCAAACAGAGCATTGAAATTAATTTTTGATTTAAAATTTTTTAGTTCAGTTACAACCTTTTTCTGTTCCAAATTTGTTTTAACAGAAAAGATTCTTCCCGATTCACGTGTACATACCCCATAAATAGTATTATGTCTTTATTGGAAACAATGATGAGATATTAAGGGAACAAAAGTATCAAGATATTTGCAAATGTTCATTTTTATTGAGATTGAATCCACTTTAATTGTTGAAGATACTTCCAGGCAAAATGTGTACATATGTATATATGTGCCTAGCTAGGTTGCACATGTCGATTTCGGCTTCTATTTTTTTTGGATGTGGGAAAATTTGGGAAATTTGGAAACTGCAAGTACTGATATATTCTTCATGGGCCTATCTCAGATCGGACAGAATCCTGAGCTCTCCAAGGTAACTGAAATATTAGGACCTTTTCAATCCCTACTATTCCTCTCATTTTAGCGGGAAGTACTTGCAATATATCGTATTGATAAAAATTTACCAAGTCAAAATCGAGGTTGTCATCGTAATTTTTATTGAATTTTCTTTATTTGTTCATTTCTTTCTGAAATATATTGCCTAGTATCTTCCTTGTAATAATCTTTGCGAATATCATTTGCCTTGGAATTATAAACCAGTTTGGGAGGGGCATATAACGGAAAGACAAACACAAATGCGAAAGCATTTGACGATGACCTAACAGAGATTGAAACCGACGACACCGAGCCGAGAAAATCACGCTTAGTTACGCGAAACGACCCGTTTCAAATATAATTTACAAATTGGACTGTCTTCCTTTCTTCAATTGAAAAACTTTAGAAATTGCAATACTTGCCTGGTGATTCTTCATCTTGATCCGATGTCAAAGTCCTAGTATACCATCTTCTTCTTCCCTTCTTCCACCATTTTGTATATCCTTCCTTTCAAAAGGGCCTTGCTGCTCTGCTTCCTGTCCGAAATCATAATTGAAAAAGTTATAAGATACACATTCCTACATTTATTTCGAAAATTAATAACTTTCCTGTTTGAAAGTTTCCATAAGCTCCTTAGTACAAGAATTTTATTGGAGTTCTTTAGATTTAATTTATGTTGTTTTTGATGTTGTATTATTGCTGTCATTGTAATTAACTGAATGGACACTTCAAACATTGGCGAACTTAAAATATGATTGCCACCTGATTTTGAATTACAAGTAAAAGCTTTTAAAAAAGCACTGCACGGATGAAAGGATTGAGATGACAATGGGAAATAACTTCGCTTGTAAGCTGCAAATATTGATGATCCACCCGTCAATTTCTTCTTGCCAACAAGTGTAAGAAGGGCGAAAGGCTAATTTTTTGAGACACAGTGCTTTTGTTGCTAAGAAACTAAAAACGGGGGTGAAAAGATCTGCTCTAGACTATAATTTTGGCCTTTCTCTAGTTTTACCACCGTTTAGACGTGCCCCGAAACTTTTCCGATTGTAACTTATTCCGAACTGACAGACATCATCCTAGCCAATCATTCACACAACCTACCGGAGGCACAGGAATTCTAGTCTCCGACAAATTCCTAGCTACCCAACTCTTCCTACTCCAGAACACCCTTAAATCCTTCGAGGTAACTATCAACCACGCTCAGCTTCGTAGTTATCGCATCCCTATACTATCCCAACCAGCTCTTTGAACCGAACCATCTCTTCACCATCATATCCTTCTGTGAGAACCAACCTCGTCCAACTGGAAAATCGAGGTACCTAGACTTGGGGGACGACTGAAACTCCAGACATACTTCCTGGTTTGACTCCCATATAAATAACAATGGTCGTCAGTTTCACCGGTGGCTGACATCAAATCCTGCGGCACTACCTACTTACAACGTAAGAAACAGCTGCCCATACCTTGACCACTTCCTGATTAGCAGCAGCATCAGTATAAACCCCAAGCCGAGTACGTTTCTATTTCAGGAAACCGTACCTGGCATCAATGATCACGATGCCATTATCCTTGGTATTCAACTTTCCGATAGAGTCATGCGCCTTTAACAGTAACTGATTTCAGGAACGCTAATTGGCGGCTCATCAACCAATCTCTTAGACACAAGCTGTTCCAAATGCAACTTCCTCAAAATGATATCATTAATCTGTCTGTACACTGAGGCTATTAAGTATCCGACGAATTTTTGCCAGCCTTTACACTCAACTACCGATACCTTATATCTCTTATCTCTCTTTTAAATCTACATCATCATACTCCCAGACAAGCAACCAAACCCGGCCTATTCCATTGTCCACTTTGCGCGCCCAGACTGACTGGCTCTATTTCACCAGTTAACGTCATTAAACCCAAAACGGTCGCAATGTCCATTCAACAGAGTAAAAATAAAAAGTCGACTAAGCTTGATAAAATTCCAACCATTATCTTCAAAAAAATGCTCTGCAACCGTCAGCCCCTTCATGGCTGCTCTGATTAACCACTGTTTGCTGAACGCCCACTTTCTCGTGAGCTGGAAGTGTAGTCAAATCACTCCTATCCAAAGAAAAATGAAAATTCTCTCCCTCCTGATGGCTACCATCCTTTCAACCTCCGCCTTCGGGCGGACCATCAAATTAATCATGAGAAGAACAATACTATTCCAGATTTCCAGTTTGCCAACCGAATTGGTCATTCGGTTAAACACGCCTCCTGGATATAAAGAAAGCTTTCGACTCCGTATGGCAATACAAACTAGTCTATAAGCTTTCCACCCGCACCTCTCCAGCTAATCTTTAGCTTTCTAGATGGTCGGCAATTCAAAATCAGAGTTCAGTAACAATTTTTCTTCGTCCCACAAGGTTCCGTTTTTTCCACAACCATCTTCTCGCTCTTCACAGCCGACATTCCCGTGTCCGTTCCATAACACAGTCCTATCAAGATCCTACAATATGCCGGTGAGCTCATAACTTACATATCTACGAAGGACATAGTCTGCTCAATCCTCAAAAGCGTCAAACGATTGTCTTCCGCGGAAATATAATGAGGACTACTCTGAAAATGTATTCTGCATCCAATATCGATTCAATTACAATTAAGTCGTCTATCCAGGCGTCACCATCACCTCCAACTTACCTAATATCCCCCACGTTAACAAGGTACTAAACGGCGCCTTCAAATCACTATACCCTATCCTTCGATTTAATAAACCCACTAAACAAAAGGTCAAAATTTTCTGCTATAAACAGTTAATTAGACCTTTGATCACTTTCGGATTCATCTTCTGGACTTATATCTCCCCTAGAGATATGGAGAGGCTACGCCTCAAGGTAAGACAAATTCGTCGACACTGTACCGGCATATTTAAAAAGGATATATCAAACCAAATCGTCTATGATTCCGTGACGGCGTGACGGGATGGCAACGCGGTCGGCCGAACCAAAACCAAGTGCCCGAGGAGAACCTCCATAGTGGTGGCACCGAAAGATGCTGTATCACATTGGTTTGCCGACCGTGATGCAGTAGGCGGATGCTCCAAAGGAGTCTGTAATGGCAATAGGTCACGAAACCTTACCAGGGGTATACTGATTCCATGAGAACCGGGATAGCCCCTGAACTCCAATACTGTTGTATATGCATTCAGTTGCGGTTGGCCCTCTAGTGGGAGCTTCATGGGGTTGCGGTTACGTTCAAGCGAACAGAGACCTTCGGGCCTCGACGTGGTGTTGCTTTTCAACACAGGAGCCGTATTCCTTAATTCAGTAGAGAATTAGGTAGGTCTTGCATCCACCAGTATAAATGCTGAGCCATGCACTCGGTATAGATGATTGTGAAATTAAGTCCACGAAACAGGTACCCATTTAAAATCATAAAGACGAGTACTTCTATCCTTTACAGATACTTCGAAAATCGGCTGCTGACTAAAATTATTGTTACGCACATCTAGATCCATAAAACTCATATCATTCCTAAATCGTGAAAGTTACTTTAACAGCCGCAGTTAGGCCGTTTTTGTGAATACAGTAGTTTGTGTTTATGTTCTGTGGGCTTATAAACTCTAGATTGCATAATGCCGAACCCACAAATCTGATTGTTTTGACATTTTCACTTTTTGCAATTATTAATTCATTATTGGTCCCATCTAGTCATTGTCATTTCAAAGAGCCTAAGCAATATGTGCCACTTCTCTGACTTTCATTAATTTTCAGATAATCCAGCAAGGACAGTGTATTTTCTCGATTTCGAATTTTTTTATGAACACGTAGTTTCGGTGTTGTATCGATCTTATTTAATGCAATAGTCTGATATAGCAAATATGCATAGCAAAGATTCGAAATTCATGACTTGATGACGGATCATTCCTTCAATTAATATAGTTTTTGCATAAATTTGTTTTAAATTCGGGTCTCCTGTGGAGTTCATGGAGTTACAAGCTACCCTGTCTATCTTTGAAAAAAAAATATTTTTTTTCAATTTCTGCATCGCACATGTTCTAGCAATAGTTTAAATACCTACGCTATTTTGAGCTTGATGAGCACCGGTCGCCTGAGGCATTAATTTGCAATAAAGTTGCCGGTTAAAGTGCTCTTTGGAGTAGCGTGGTTCGTGCTTAAATTCAGTTGGATTACAAATAATGTCTGAAACCAGAAATATTACTTTGCATCTAACTTAAATGGAAATTGTAGTTTTATTCCAAAAGCGCCAGTGTTTTTCTGATTAATCTTTAATAACAAGCGGCCGAATAGTAGCGACAGAATCTGCAAGCTGTGCCTAAGGTGGCATATGCATACGCAGTGGACCACAGTAGCAACGACGGAAACACAAAATCCCCTTGAATAAGTCAATTTGGCGAATCGAATTTATAGTTGGAAATTAATCTTAGAAAAACTTTTGATTGAAATTTGATATCCAACTTGATCACTTTTTACCTGGGACGAAAGAAATTGTTTTGTGCTTAGTATAACGGCCAAGTTTGTAAAAACACTATAATTCGCCGCATGTTGCCTTCTTTTTACCTTATGACTCTTAAGAGTGTAACAGAACATTGATACACGTGGGCTTGGCAATGGATTCCATGGCAAACGACAACAGCCTTTAAAGCAGCCATGAAAAAACAACAAAAACTGCTCGACAAGTGGCTTAAAAGTTTGTTCAACTTTGCCCAATTGATTACGGTCGCGCGAAATCCAATCAAGTGGTCCAGTTAGCATTTAGGGAAGCAATCTGACACTTGTATGTGTCCAAAAGCGTTCTGATCACTTAATTTTCTGTTTTGATTACATTCTATTTACTGCTTTTGTTGTCCACTCCTCGGTCCTCTGAATCCTTCATTCGCGTTTTTTCTTCCGCTCTTGTTGCCATTAATCTTATTCCTGTCCAAGCTATTATAAATTTTAAATTCAAATTCAAGTCAGTTGTAATTTTTAATGGAACGTGAAAGACGCATAGTCATTGTCGCGCCACATTTCGCAGTCGTGCTGCCTTATTATGTGGCTCAGATCGAAGAAGCCGATCGAATCGAAAAAAGCAGACCAGATCTCACGATCATGCAAATGGTCCAGGCGCCCAACGATTCCCACGCACGACGCGAAAAAATAGTTTGCTGTCAGCACCTAATACCAGAACCCAGAACTAGAACATTGGTACTCGGTGAAATGAAGGCTGTTGTATTTTTCATTATGAAAATCCGCTGGCTTGCATAAATTTTCTATTCAAAATATAAATCTGAAGATAAACGTCCCAACCTGCGTGGGTGACATCGAAGGTAAAAGTGTCGAGAATGAATAAATTAGGGCTATTGAGTTCGCCGCTAATCTGATCATTAACAGAAATCTAATGACAAGGCCTGTTATTACCTGGATTTCTATCTGATTTCTGAAATATTTTAATATTTTATGAGGAAACTGAATATTCAATAAATGTCGTGCTCAGATACTTAAATATATTTAAAATCATTTGAATAATAAATGCTGAAAGAATTAGGTATTTCATTGGGTGTTTTATTATTCCTGATGAAATTAGATTTCTCCATTTCAGGAATGTGATGCATCCGCACCATAATCCAAACTACAAAATTTGTATATACATACATATATAATATGGAAATATTTGACGAAAAATTCATTCATATTAGACTTCCCTATTTCGGCAAGGTATCACTCTTTCTAGGATAGATTCTTTAAATGTTTACAGTCATGATTGCTTATGCATATGTATATAGTTAAAACTCGTTACCATTTTGAACACTACAAATAGAAACTAAATATGAAAATAAAAGATATGGAACCAAATATTTTCAGTAAAATTGGTTGATGTGTACATGTATATAAAGATTCCGAATAAGGAAGAATTTGAAGTGACTATCAAAACACTTTCATTTGATTTCTAGTCGTTATAACAACTTTTGTATCATTCGTGTAATTAAAAGGTTACCCATTTTTTCCAACCGAATCTATGTGAATTAGCAAGTGAAGATGTGATCTTCCTATATAAAATCTAGGCGTTAAATAGCCGCAATTGTGGATCATAATACTCTGTTTAGTTTCCTAGAAAATCCCCATTAGGTGCAGCCTAAAAATAAACAAATCGGAAGTCGGAAGCTCTGCGCTTCAGGTATGAACGGTTTTATTTTGTTTGACCTATGTAAGAATATCTAAATGTATGTATTATATTATATTATATATATTTATATATGTGTATGTGTTAAATTTATCTGCCCAATGTGGTACTATTTACAATTTACTCTACAATCCTTTTCTGCTGTTGTACACCAAGTACCCTTGGGGCGATTTACTCATAGGGACCCTCCGAGAGAGTTTTACTTCGTGGTGTAGCCAGCAGCACTGTCGGCCCTCCTTAATTTGTGACCAATGTATCCATTGCCCCTTCTGATTAACTCGTCCACTGGTAACTGCCCTCTGCGCAGACCAAGTTTTTTGTTCGAAATAGCATCAGGCCAGTGTATCCCGATGGCATGTCGCAGACAGGTGTTTACGAAAGCTTCGATATTTCGAGTGACAGTGGTGATCAATTTCCATGGGCTATACAGAACTCAGTCTCAACTAGATATTGGCGTCTAAATAACTCCATTTGCAGATTTTAGACAAAGCAGTGAAGCGCCGTTAATGCGTCGAGCAATATCAAGTTCGATACTAACGTCGGCAGAAACTCCACATCGATGGTTCCAAAATGCTTGCTATGTGCGACTGGTTCTGCTTTCCTAGCCAGCGCAATTACAAATTCCCTTTCGCCATGGTCCATACTACGCTACACTTCCCGGGATTTCGCCCGGTATTGAAGTTCAAGTTCGCACCATCAACGGCGGCGGTCAATGCACTGTTCAATCCTTTCTGTTCATCGATCCTCTGCGTGTAATTTTCCATAGAATGCGTCCTACCCCACTATGTCGGAAATCTCCGTTGGTGCACAGCAATCCTGGCGGTCAGAAGTCTGTCAGAAGCTAGTTCCCGGGACAAGAGAGCGCAGCGTGTTTTGTGGTAGCTATCAGCCGAATTTACAGAATACAAAAGTGTAATGCAAAAGGGAAAGGAGCGCTCTCCAGAGTCTAGATTGTTTAAACTCCTCAATCAAGTTGAAGAAATAGAGTATTCTAGGGACTCTCGCTACCGTTTTCCGAGCATAAATTCGAGAAACTAATTATTTTCATTTTCGATTATCGAGGGTGGGTTTGCTATCCCACATATTTCTACCTCTTTCAGTCGCCGAGCAGGTAATGCTATGAGCGTCATCTTAAACTTCAGCCGCCCAGGGAGTAGTGAAACCGTTGACTACAGAAAATTCATCCTAAATAGGCAAATTACTTTATTTGCAGTAGTAGGATTTTCTTCAAACTTTCTAGTACCATGCCAAATAAAATGCTTTACTTTTTAGTGATCCTAGGATGCCGTTAGCGAGCGTATACTTTAGGCCGAGATTTTATATAAAGGCATCTTCCTAATTTTTTATGATTTTTTAGTTTGATAATTTTTGAGAATGCATCCTGTCTTACCACAACTTCGTACTTTTTAACCCCTTGCTATTTGAGGCCAATACAATACCAATAAGTGTAGCCTTTTCCGCGAGAAGGGCATATGATAGCCAGATGGACAATAAAACGTTTTTAATGACAGTAGGGGATGTACATTTTTTCCTTATGACCCCTGTGGGTATCAAATATAGGTCCCCAAGTAGAACAGATTTTAGGGTAGAAATGGGTCAAAATGTGTAAACGTAAAGTTAGACAGGACTCATTTTCGGAAACCATCTAATCCAAAAATCTTGAAAATTGTCGGGTAATGCGTTTAAATGAAATACAGACCTTAGAAAGCCCTCAAAAGTACTGATCAAATAAACTTAAATATTGTCAACTTCTTGAAATTGATTAAGTTCATATGGGGAGTACCAAATTGCAGTAGCATAGAGGATAGAATTGCGCTAAAAACTGAAAAGTTTCACGCGAAGTTCGCTATTAATTAGGGTGGTAGCCACTTAGTGTGATGTACACGAAGGCAGGACTAAAGGTGTCTTTTACCTTTAAGATTGATATTAAAGTTAAATAAAGTTGATTTAAAGTTGATATCGCATTCTTCATCTCAAAAATGATGACGAGATAAAACTCATCTCTTCTTTATCGCATTTGAGGAAACTGGAAACAAGAAACCTATGAATGTGAAGACTAATCAAAAAGTTCCGGGGCTTAATTTAGATACATTTTTCTTTTCAATAATTAAAAGTTATAAAATTCTATTTCTTAAAAAGTATTCTTCTTGGGGTAATACATTTTTCCCAGCGCCTCTCCCGAGCAGGAATTTTTTCATGCTTTCCGTGTTTGTCTGCTGACGGCAGATCTGGTGAGGAGGAATGCTGGAGAAAGACTGGCGTCGCATATACTTTTCGTGTAAAACTCGCGAATGACGAGCAAAGAATTTATAGTGGTACTCTCCTGATGCTTCATAAAGTTCCAAAGTTCTGATGCAACATCAATGATTAATTGCCTCATGATAGACAATGCCCTTCCAGGCAAGAAAAACCGTAATGATCCTGACATGGGATTTCACTTGGATGGCATTTCTGCGGTCGCGGGAAAGATGGAATATATCATTATGATGATTGGGCGTTTCTCCATCTCTTATTCACCCTACCTTCTTTCTCCACCAATAACAAGGGTTTCTAAGAATTGCCATCATCATTGTCATTTCGCACTTGAAGAAGTTGTTTACAAGCAAGAACTCTGCATTGCTTCCGATTCCCTGGCTTATTTCCAGCCTTTTTTCAGCAGTAAATTTATCAACGATACTGTGACCGTTTAGTTGTGGATAAAATACGAGTCAATAGATTATCGTGGTGAGTCACTTAATCCTTATATATAGATGAGGATGGTCCGATCAGCAAAGTCTGTAAGAATGATATCTGTGACTGAAAGAGAATACATGGTAGACCTTGTCTCAGATGAAGCAATGGTCCAGGCCAGGATAGCAGACACCTTTTAAGGATATCGAATTTCTTAGACCTCGGCATAAAACCGGGATGTCTCGAGTTTCTTACTAAGGTAGGCCTAGAGCGGATACTGACATCATGTGTATGCAGCACCGGGTTTAGCTTCTTGTTTTGTGGTACGTCTGAGGCGAAATGAATTTCATAGGATATATAGCTGAAGAATAATAATAATAGTGTGAAGGATAGTTGCACTGCATCTTAAAAGAACTAGTATGGTAATAAAGTAATCTAAATAAAATAGTGTCCGGATTGCTGAGTGGTTAGGACACAAGGCTCTCGTACGGAAGGTCGCGGTTCAAATCTGACTGGAGGCAGTGGAATTTGTATCGTGATTTGACGTAGGATACCAGTCGACTCAGCTGTGAATGAGTACCTGACTTAAATCAGGATAATAATCTCGGGCGAGAGCAATACTGACCACATTGCCTCCTACAGGGTACTGTAATCGTGCAGTGTACCGTTACAGCCTTAAATGAAGTGTTCTAACATACTTCAAGACCCTTATCCAATGTGGATTGTTGCGCCAACGATTATTATTATTATTGAATAAAATACAATTTGATTTTTTCCTGAAACGGGATCTATTATTAATTTGTATAAACGTAATTCAAGCACCTTTTTCAGTACTTGATTTACTCACAACAAGTTGATTACGTACTGGAGAAGGGCACAACTGCCCTAAATAAGTATATACAAATAAATAATACATTCCGTTTCAGGTACAAATCAATTGCATTTTATTTTATATAGATTAGCGTAGCGTGGATAGAAGCAGGAAAATTTAAAATTGATGGTAATAATGTACCAATTAACTAACTATGTCGATCAAACCTACAACCGACAGATGTTAACTACTTCTGGGTCTTTTAACTTACAGAGGGTGTCCAAATTATTAGAACCACTTACATTTTTCATCTAATTTTAAGAACATGGATTTTTTTTTTCATATTGAATATGCATTATTTAGTTGCTATTGTTATTGTTTTTGAAAGATATGTGTTTCTACTATACTCTGTAGTATATTTTTTCAATGTTCTTTTGTCAATGCATTTCTGCACGTAGTTTATAGTGAACATTGCAATTTGGTGACATAATAGTTGTATGTTTATTCTACATTGATCTTGAGGTTATTTAGATTGATTTTAATTAAGTTTTATGATTATCATACTGTGATAAGTACCTATTTATTCATTAATAGGTTTTTTTAAATTATATATATCTACTTTACTCCATATGTTTTTAATATGAGGAAAATTAAGTTCTCGCCCGCGAAAAATTTCTGAAATAAAAACGATTTTTGTGGTTAAAAAAGTTGATAACCAATAAAAACAACTCAATTGTTTATCAAACGTTTCGCAGCCGCGATACAGACAGAATCAGACAGAAAATTGGTGCAAAATTACAATTGACACCAAAGTGGATGGCAAATGTGGTCGTAAAAGGTTAACCTCGCCTAGAGATGGGCGAAAAATAGGAGATATTTGTATCCAAAATAGAATGGTTGCTTCAATGACTGTAAAGGGACACATCCACGATGCCATAATTTCAATATCAGTAAGGTCAGCTAGATATTGCGTAAAGAAATTGGGTTTTTCATGTCCACGTCGATTAAAGAAACCCCCTCTTACCCCTGCGATGAGTGCAAAGTATCTCAACAGATGCAAATAACATTTGAATTTGATTGTTGATGTTTGGAAAAAGGTGTCTAGACTTCTTTTTAATAAAAATATTCAGCCATTCATGTAGTCTCTGTTTTGCAAAGTTCAAATTCAACAATCTTTTCTTAGTTTGTTTTTCTGGCTATCGACTAATAAATGAAGTTTTGTGAGAAGAAGACCTGGTGAAAAATTTAAAAAAGATTGCATTGTAAAAGGATGAATTCTTGAATATTGTAGCCTAGTCAATGATTGGCAACAACATTACAGAGTCAAGTCCAAAAACAATGAGGCAGGACCAAAGGTTTTGGAAATCAGAATGATACTCAAAGTATACAAATGCTTATCAAATGGCAAATTTATATTTGTGTGCGACTCTGCTCCGTGCCAAAAGGCCAAAAAAGAAAAACAAAATAGGAAAAGAGAACACAACAAAGGCCTTTGATCGGCCTAGTAATTAAACTTAAAGTTAACCCCACTAAAAGCCTTTGGGGATAAAGGAAAAATGAATAAGATACAGTTGACAGAAGCTCTTATGGTAGACAAGCATAGATGCGATGAGATAAAAATAAACTGCATTAAATGTATGCCATGAAGAGTAAGATTCATGATTCCAACAAAAGATGACTTGACTAAATATCAAATTTTCATTTCATTTTTAACGTTATAAGATTATTTTAAATATATTTCAAATAGATACTGTTCGACAACATAAATAATTTATGAAAATCGGCAAGATGAACTGAATGAATAAACTGAAATTATATATTTTTTCAAAGATGGCTCTAATAATTTGGCCAGCCACTGTAGCATTGATCTACTTTACCCAAGTACTGGATACTGTCCCAGAATTTGTTTGGACGTTTCGTCACACTCCTCACGGAATCTGCAGACAGTGTCCACAGATATACCCAGCTTCACTAGGTGAGTAGCCTGTGACCATTTAGGCTCATATCCTCTCGTGAACACCATAGACTGTTCTACATATTCCTGGTAAGTTTGACTAGTATTATTCCCTCAACCGTTCATCTCCATTCCTTCGTCATAACCATGAATTCCTTTCCGATTCCGCTACAGAATTCTGATCCGTATATGGCCTGATTGAATGTGGGAGTCGGGCGTATTTAGTCTATCAAGGTATTCCCATGCCTACTGAATAGAACACCAACAAATTCGATGAGGATGCCTTAAATCAGAATTTCAAAAGATCAATCCTTTGTCTATGAATGCTGGAAAGAAAGATTTCTCTCTCGCGCTAATGAAAGTCCTTAAATTAGCGTTACTTTGCCAATAATATCGACATATTATTTCTGTTAGTAGCGCATACTAAGAAGAAAACTGCGGATAAGGAAGGCTTGTACCGCATAGTTGTTATCATGACGCTAATGGTAAAGATGATAACGATGATAACCGCCCTATCGGATGTCCTACTTGAACTGAATTACTTATAAAATTTCATAGTATAGAGTGTATGATGTAATATTTTTCAATCTAAATATTTTTCTTCAATTGGGAAATAGGAACACAAACTTTGGACCAGTTTTAAATTCCACCAACTATTCCACCCATTTAACGATCCGCAAAACTAGCCCGCATTATCCAGGAATGATCTCATTATAAAAATAGTCTAAAACTAACTTTGCGGCGTCTAACCATTATTATTTTGCGACGCAAACACATTATTATTGTCGCCGAGAAAATTAATTGAAGAATTTGCATATGAAGTGAAGCGATAGGAAGCCTTTCAACAAGAAAAATTGAATCGGACTTGAGTTCTTATTATATAAGATATTGAATAATTCAAAAATAGCATATCTATCACGTTCCCATGAGATCAAAGCCAGTTTGTGAGTCAATTAGCCCACGTCTGCGGCTGTGATTAATTGTCAAATTGCCAGCATTTAATTGTTAATTGTCCATTTTAATAATATGCCTGTCTGGGCCCGATTATTTACATACATATAAGCACTACGCGTGTTACCGTTCAATTTGGAGCGCGTGTATATGATATGCTGTTAGTCATACTCGTACTTGTTGCTTGATTGGATGATAAACGGTGCAGAAAAGTACTTCAATAATAGTGGACGAGTTGATTAAGGTATGAAGCATTTCTACTTAAGTACGACGCCCAATAATTTTCTTGCTTGTGAGTTTTTGGGGAACATTATTCTTCAAAAACCAGCTAGGTTGCTTCAAAAAAGTTAGTTGTATTCGTCGATCTTAAATGAACGCTTTTGGAAAGTTTCAGTAACGTTTCCTCATTTTCCTATCTCCATACGCATACGAGACAATACTGACGCCAGGTAATTGGAGAGTAATGATTTCATTGTTGAAAGGGCAACATTAAAGTGAATTTGCTTATGTAAGGCATTCTCAAGCTTTACGAAAATTAAATCATTACTCATTTGTGATGCGTGAATGGAAAGTATCTGGCAAATCATTTAAAAATTAAATTTTGATTGTTCACGCCTTTAAAAAGAAAAGTTTCTTTCAATACTATCCAAAAGAAATTGAATTCTGAAAATAGCGATCAGATTTAATAAGAAAAATATAAAAAACACTTTTTTTTTTATCTTTACAGGTAAAAGCTGGAGGAAGTAACTTTTAAGCATCATCCAATGATGACTGTAAGTAGTAGTTATACAGAGGTAGATTGTCTACCAATTATTATGCATCATTTAAGGTATGCAAGTCGGTGCCATATATATCGAAAAGGTGGAAGTTCAGTAAGAAGCTAAAATGTCTATTTGTATGTATTTTTTACTTCTTATTTTCTCGGTTTTAGAAATAAAATAGTTATCTTAGCTTTAATAAAGGCAGACACAAACAGTGATTTTAAATTTGTTAAACACGCTAAAACAGTGAACATCTGGGTCTAGAAAGATGGGCATATGTAGAGTAAAAATGACTGTGCTCGTTCTTTACTTAAAAAAAATCATGACGACCGGGATTCGTACTCCGAGCAACAGGGTTGACGAGTAATTTCTTATACAGGGTGTCTTGTTTATGATGATACAAATTTTAATGGTAGATGGAACTAGTACCAGTGGTAGTTTGAGAAGAATTGGTCAATGGGAGGGGCACTCTAATTTTTTATCGTTACAGAATAGTGTCAAAAAACTTGACCTTCCCAAAAAATCACAATTTTGGACTCTCTCAATCATTTAATCCCAGGTGGTATCAACCATTTTCCGAAGCAACACAAAATTTCTTTTAAATCAATATTTTTCCAATTGCAAAGGTCATCCTTTCGACGATGTAACTGTTCAAATTTAAAAAAAAATCAAAATCGATTTTTTTCTAAATGTCAATATGCGTTATTATAACAGTACTTTAATCTTACAACCCTGCAAAGTTGATAAAAATCGCCTTATTACGTTGGCTTTCAAATGACATGTAAAAATTATGTGCCCAATTATGGAAAATTTAGGAATATTACGCATTAAATGGAAAAAAAAGTGTTAATAAAAAAATCATAAGTCGCCTGGAGCCGATGGAATTACAGCCGAATTGGTTAAATATGGAGGCGACCAGTTACACCAAGTGGTTCATCAACTTGTGCTCAAGGTATGGGACAGCGAATCAATGCCTGACGATTGGCAGCGAGGCATAATCTGTCTCATACATAAAAAGGGAGATATCACACAGTGCAGCAATTATAGAGGTATCACGTTGCTGAGTACCATCTATAAGATATTCTCCACTATCTTGCTAGGCCGGATAGCCCCATACGCCCAGAACATCATTGGCCCATACCAAAGAGGCTTCACTCCAGGCAAATCAGCAACAGATCAGATTTTCTCTCTGCGGCAGGCGATGGAAAAACTGTTGGAATATGGACAACAGTTGCACCATCTGTTCATCGACTTTAAAGCCGCCTATGATAGCATAGCCAGGGTAAAACTGTACACGGCCATGAGGGAATTCGGTATCCCGACGAAATTAATAAGACTGACTAGGCTGACCCTGACCAATGTGCGAGGCCAGATAAAAGCAGCAGGATCACTCTCAAGACCATTCGACATCAACAACGGTCTACGACAAGGGGATGCGCTATCATGCGTCCTCTTTAACCTGGCCCTCGAGAAGGTGATCCGTGATGCTGAGGTGAATGCAAGAGGTACGATCCTCTTCAAGTCCACCCAACTACTGGCCTATGCTGACGATATCGACATCATGGGAAGAACCACTCGAGACGTTCAAACTGCCTTCATCCAGATCGAGCAGGCGGCGCGAGATCTTGGGCTGCACATCAATGAAGGCAAGACAAAATACATGGTGGCAACGTCAGCACCGAAGACGAATCAACCAACAACATCAAACCGCACTGGTCAAACACAAACACGAACAAGAATAAGGATAGGGGAATACAACTTTGAGACCGTTGACAATTTCTCCTATCTAGGGTCGAAAATCACAACCGATAACAACTACGATGATGAAATCCGCGCACGGTTGTTGTCAGCCAACAGAGCCTACTTCAGCTTACAAAGACTGTTCCGCTCGAAACGTCTCACCATAGGGTCAAAGCTCTTACTGTACAAGACTATGATCTTGCCAGTCCTCATGTATTCCTCGGAAACTTGGGTTCTTAGCAAGAAAAATTGCGAACTCTTGGCCGCGTTCGAGAGAAGAATCCTCCGAAGAATTTTTGGCCCCCTACATGAGGATGGACGATTCCGTAGCCTACACAATGACGAAATCTATGAGCGATACCATGACCGTCCGGTTGTGGATAAAATCCGGCACAATAGGTTACGGTGGGCGGGTCACTTAATCCGTATGGATGAAGATGATCCCACCCGGAAAGTCTATAAGGGCAATATCTATGGTAGGAAAAGAAGACGAGGCAGACCCTGCCTAAGATGGAGCGATGGCGTGGGCCAGGACGCCAAACAGCTTTTAGGGATATCGAATTGGTGGACCTCGGCGCAAAACCGGGATGTCTGGAGTTCCTTATTAAGGCAGGCCTAGACCGGATAACCGGTTGTTGCGCCGTTGATGATGATGATATGGAGGGAAGGTCAAGCTTTTTGACACTATTCAGGAAAAACGCTTTTGTGGAGGCCCTATAGTGTGCAGTCGCTTAGCGGAGATTCGGCCGAATTCCACGCCAAAGTAGCGCAACTCACCACGCCTAGAAACTAACCTGCCAGAATGTCTCGCCTACCTGTTGACAGCAGGTTGACAACCACGAGGCTGGCGGAGCAACCTGTCAGGAAACACAGTCTGCCGGCAACGATAAATACTGAGAGTCGTCAATAGGAATAATTGTTTCATTCTTTGGAACTTCTCTTGTTAAGCTGTTTAATTTCGTTAAGCAGAATATGCACATTTGTTTACTCTTTAATCAAAATATCTGAACGAAATATAATTTAAGGAACATTAAACGAATCAAAATAACAACATTATAACGCTGTAATGGTAAAAGAGAGAGTGTCCATTCCATGGACCGATTTTTCTGAAACAAGTTGTCCCATACACCATTGAAGTTTGTACCATCGCAAACGGGACACCCTATATACTTATATCCTATGTTACATAAAGTAACTAGTAGGTTTTATGCCGCCTTGAAACAAAAGTATGTATGATTAAAGGTGTTTCTAACATAAAGCTGTTCCATCCATGAAGTGTGTGACAACAACTTGTTCGTAAAGGTATCATTGGAAGTGTTTCAGAAATATAGTCAGCACCCTTCTTAAGTATAAGGCATATATACAGCCTCTTAATAATAATAATCATTGGCGCAACCACCCATGTTGGATCGGGGCTTGAAATGTGTTAGAGCACTTCATTCAATACCGTAACGGTACACTATAGTAGACTGTAGGAGGCAATGTGGTCAGCACTGCGCTAGCCTGAGATTATTACCCTGATTTGACTCAGGTACGCATTCACAGCTGGGTCGACTGGTGTCCGACGTCAAATCACGATAGAAATTCCACTGCCACCAGTGAGATTTGAACCGCGACCTTCCGTACGACAGCCTTGTGCTCTAACCACTCAGCTATGCGGACACAGCCTCTTGCTTTCCTTATTATTTTTCCTGATTAAATGAAAGAAAAGACAATTTTTGTTTAAAGGTCTTGTGTAAAACCAATCCGTTTACTTACTCTCTGTCTGTCTGTCTGTCGATTACACGCATTTTTCTTTAGCGCACCCAGTCTCAGAAATTACCTAACCCAAAATCTGAAAAAATCAAGAGGCTGCCACTATATCGTGCCTAGGCTCTGAAATATTCTCCATATCTCTTCAAATAAAGTTAATAATAATATTATACATGACTATAATTTTTACTAATTGGCTACAAAACTCCCTTAGGTTTATTCTAGCAATGTAGGCTATCAAATAGGGAATGATCCTACCAAGTTTGGTGGAAATCGTACTATTACTGACAATGTTATACTGTTGGTTTTTGTCTGAAAGATTCAGAATTGTGTTGTGTCAAAGAAAATAATTCGAATATGTTCACCTGATTCACAGCGTGTCTGTCTAGATTCGATCCACTTGATTTGGGCATATAATTAATCCGTCTCACTGCACCATGTTGCGTCATGTCCCATAATAATAATTCACCTTTAATATTCGATCACAGAAAGAACTGGGTCCATCATAAATGCGGCACAATAGTTCTTTAAGGACGCGGTGCGACTTTCTCTTAACAGAATCATAAATGCGCGCCATTTCATCCGCCAAAATGTTTATCGGCATTATTCCGCCTACCGCCCAGGCCGCTTTGTCTGAGATGATTCTAAAACCACAGCACACTTTTAATGTGGCTGTTCTACAAAACACGTTCACCTTTTGACCACTGCATGTTATATCCAATGTAGTTGCCAAAATCCCCACTGCGTAGAGTAGTATAGAACTCATCAGCCCAGCCGTGAGTAGCCTACGAGTACATCGCGGGTTTCCAACATTTGACAATTTAATTTTGAAGTGATGATTCCCTTCAATATTTTATTACGAGCAGTGGTTTCCCCACGTCGTTTCGTGTTAAAAACCGTGTCTGTTTTTACTACGCTAGTGCAAGAACGTCAACTTTCAATCACTTCTTTATATTTCCATATCCGGCAGATGTTTTGCAAAAACCGTCATCGCTATGTCATCGGCGTAATCCGCTAGTGAAGCCTCGCTAGGCGCTGGAATGCTGAGTATGTCATTATATCATATATGATGTTCCACAATAGTGGTCTCAGAACAGAGACCTGCAGAACATCCGATGGGGCAATGTATTCTGCGGGTCCATTGTCTGTGTTGTACCTGGGCTTTCTATCATATCTGTCAAATAGCCGTGGAGCTCGACCGACCCATGGCGAATCATATCTTTATCAGATGTTTCTTTTCCTTCTTTGCGATAACTATAGAGGTGCCCTAGTTTCGTTTTACACAACAACTTATTAAAATCGGAGCTGTGTCTCTGTCTGCCTGTTTATCTATCCATCCGTCTATCTTTCTGTCTATCCATTTGCCTTAAAAACGGGTATTCCTACCGACATTAAATTTGATGGGAAGGTGAGAACTTTAAACTCCTACGCATTCAGTGAGTAACATCGTTCTACGTTGAAAAATGATGACTGACGGTTTCATCTAGGGCAGAGGCACCTCATCAGAGGCTGCTTTACCTTTGCATTAAGAGTAGCGCAATCGAAAGTGGCTACAGATGGCCTTCGCTCCATTTATATAATCAAAAACACGACATGACAGCGAACTATATTCGAGTTAAAACCACCTTATATTCAAACTTCAATTAGGCTGAAGGAAGTTTTTCGTTTGATAATTGAAGGAGTCCTGAGTTCGCACCGACTTGCTGATGGACTGTTGTTTAACTCTCTTTTCGGGTTAAACATACAAGTTTAGAAAAGGACGACCGATGGTTTCTTCCAAGGCAGGGGTAAGGACCATAAGAGTGAAAGAAAAGTTACTTACCAGTTATCTGGTACCCTCAAATATTCTTATATGCAATAAAAGATACAAAAAGTCTTTCATTCCTCACGTGCCGAGTTTTCGGTTTTCTACTTGTTGTTTGCAGTTTGCGAAGAGTTAGAGGTAGTAGGGCGATAGGATTCTCCAAATGAAAGTAAATTTTTTATTCCATCCCATTACATATATTCAAAGGAGGAAACACAATAGTAACTCTTGGACTAAAAGAAAAGAAAATAATTATTGAAGGTCACGCATTTTTACCGAACCGTACAAAAGCAACTACAAGGCCAAACAATGAACTCTATCTAAAAGGCCCTGATTATTTAGATTGATGCATCAATTTAGGCCATAAAGAACAGCATAAAATAAATTATATCTGCGGATCTTTATCTTTCTCTAATTGCCTCTCTTTCCGAAACATAATCTGTCGGAAAAATAAGACCGTCGGCATAAGTGACCTTCCAATATTCACAAAGGATAACACACGGGCCATTAAGTCCCGAGACTAACACACACATCATGCCACGATTACCATACTACCATATTTTTTGGTAGAACTAGGTTAAGCGAAACTGAAGTTTGGCTGCTAATTGTACACTATTTTTTAATGGGAAAAAACATCGTTTAAGCTTAAAAATGGTTGAAAAAGTGCCAGAAAAGTGCCTATCGAAAGCAACCATTTGCCGATGGTATGCGAACTGTAAACGTGGTCAAACATCAAGCGAAAACGCGAAGACAGGTGGTTGTGCCCGAAAACATCCAGAAAGTCCTAAAAGTGGTTATGTCCGATCGTAGAACGAAGTTGGAGGACGTATGAAAAGAGTTTGCTCTATGTGGGTGTCGCTAACAGTGGAGCAAAGACAACAGCCAATTGATGATTCAGAGCGCTCTTTGCAGCTGTTTACGCGGGATAGAAAGGATTTTTTTGTATGGGTACATAACAATAGATGAAACGTTGTTTCATCATTATACTACGAAGTCAAAAAGAGAATTAGCCGAATGGAGATGAAAGAGGGAAAGCCGGCCAAAGGCTCCGAAGACGCAACAGTCAGCAGACAAGCTCATGTATTTTGAGACGTTCACGGGATTTTGGACTTTCTCCCGAAGGGACGGATGATCAACACCGTCTACTTTAAATTATTGGATCGATTAGTTGACGCAGTTAAGCCTCATGCGGCAAAAAACCGTTGTTTCACCAGGATAATGCGCCGATTCACAAATCGATGAAAATGTTGGAGAAATTTCACGATTCGAATTGCTGCCACAACTCCATCTTCATCAGATCTTTCCCCATCTGACTTATACTTGTTCTCAGATCTCAAAAGGAACGAAAAATAGAGTCGGCTCCCTCTGATGGTGAACTTATAGCCACAACTGAGGTTTATTTTCAAGCTGAAGGCAGAGTGTTTTAAAAGAAAGGCATCGAAAGTTTAGAAAAACGCTGGAATGATGATATCGCTAAGATGAATAAAGTTAAATTTTGCAGAAAAAAACATGTGTTTTTATTGGTTAGTCTAGGGACTTAATGACCCATGTGTAACATCGGAAAGTAGATGATCCTCGGACTCTTTAATCAAATTGATCGCTGAGATCTTTATTAGTGAAATATCCAAAACTTGAAATGAGACTACTACAACAAAGCACAACACATAAATTCCCGTCCACGCTGGCAATTCTTTCTCAGTTTAAGATCTCGGTAAAAGCTATTCTTTCCCCTTCACAATTTTTCGGACTAATTGTTAATTAAATCAGAATTCGACTCTATCTGATAACGAAAAAGAGCGAAGTACAAGTTTGGACCGCATTTTTCTACGCAAACGCCACAGTTTTGATGAAGTTTTTCCCCGCCAGCTACCCAAAGAGGTTACTCTAACGTCCACACTCAGCGAAATTCCCAGCACATGATGCTCTTTCAAATCATCTTGTTGTAACACCGCTTCCTATCACCACTCTCTCCGAGAAACGAATGCGGCATAGAATGTCCCTCGCTTTGCTTTACCAATTCAAATCCTTGTCACTTATGGTCATAAGAACTTTTCACAATCCCGTTTTTTCACATCCGCGAAAAACCGGTTTTTCCAATTTTTGGCGCATCTGAACAAAAAAATGTAACCTCCCCGCTACTTCATTTACATCACCTCACAAATCGCGAGCATGGACCAGTTGGCGTTCTGTTTGCATCAGAAGTTCATTCCCATTTGCCCCTTCATTTCGAGAAATAATCCAAAGAAAAAATTGTCATTTCACATAAAAGGATGCAAAGACACTCTTCAGAAGCTTGGATAATACCACTTCAAAAAAACTTTTTGAAGGATGACATCTTCCCAGACGATGAAGAAAACGTCAAGCTTTTGTTATATGCTGTGAGAAAAAGGGATGAGATATTGTGTAAGGTGGGATGAAAAGGAAACATTGGAACAAACGCAAAAGGCAAACCGAGGGCGAAGTCTGGGACCGAAACGTAAGGAATGTTTGGCCCCACGTTGGACGTCGTTTATAACAAGCGCAAGTGTCGCGGATTGCCACGGAAACCATCTGGATTGGCTATGGTCAATCACAGGGACAAATTTATACCAAAAACAAATAGAGTCACGGAAGTTAACTATGCCTGTTTTCTTATTCCGTACATTTGTCCCTATCCCTACTACTCAATAAAATGGTGAAATTGGAGAGAAAACTTTTTAAAAGTTGCATTTTTTCGTCATTGAAAATTCAGAGAAAATACTGATGTGTAGAATAAAGGTTAAAAATTTCAGCACGATCGGTTAATTTGAGCTATGCTTCCCAATGTGATTTCGAAAAAAATGCGTTTAAAGCTTTTATTTTTAGTCAAATCGACAATTTAGATCCAAACTTTGTATAGTAAACTTCAATCACAATCTGCTTTCAAAGTACATATAAAAGAAAAAAATCAATTTCTGGAAACTGTAACATAGGAAAATCCGACTGAATTTTATTCTCACCTAAAAGATTCGTAGTTAGTCTACGCAATCAATTAATCATATTTAAATAAATTATTATATTTTTTCCTTTTGTTTTCAAAAAATCTTAGTTACATCAAAGGAATTTTATTTTTTAATAAGGAATTATTAGCTAAAAACTTCACAACATAACTCTTTTTCTAACTTCCTTAAACTTATTGCACTTTGATTAAAAAGATAAAGTAATCTTGTTGGTGAAACAATTTATTAGAAGTCGGAACTAATTAACATCAATGTAAACTGTAAACTTTTGAAACAAATTACAACATGATTAAAAATTTGCATAAACATGATGCAATGTTTGTTTTCAGAAATTTTCATAAAAAGCTAATAACTTTTTTTAAAAAAAAATAAGTGCTAATATCTATTAATTAAATTCAAAACAACTTAAAAAACTAATTAATTACGATATGTTTACATATATCTCCTCTAATTCAGCTAGACGTTTTAAACCCCTGCTGACTATTGCCGGGTATTTCGCCAGAAAGTCCATCCAATTGAATAAATCGTGATAAATTATTAGTTTAACGTCACAAGTTGCTATTCAAACATTCTTTCCCATACATTGTACGTGCGAATACTTTGTGTATAACACGCTTGCCGATGTGTGTATCTGAACTGCGAATCTACATACTGCTTCTACTCAGCTAGCCATATGAATAATTTTATCACATGTTTGAAACGATGTGTTTTGATGAAATTATCTCTATTTATTTCAAATTAATTAATTTATGCCGAAAATAACATGCAAAATATTAAAGGCTTATGTTTTAAATAATTATGCAGTTATATAAATTATTTAAAATCTACAATATTATGATCGGAATTAACATATTAGGTATTTTCTTTTCCATAAATACATTTCTATATTTGCGAAAATTGCAGATAATATTATAAGAGCGTAAAAGGAAACTGAGGATATTCAATATAAAAGTAGGAAAAATAAATTTGATATAAATGAGAGACATGTGCTTTCGCATTAAACAATGTTGGTATGGTATAAGACCTGCGAAAGATCCGTACAAATTTTATGGCGCCCAACGTGGAACCCGACCAAAGCTATTTAAAAAATTATAAAAGTGACAAAAGTTGGCCTTTGAAATCAACACCTAAGTGCAACTCCATTGAATTGTCCGGTCGACATGCGGTTGCATGCCATACTGTTTGCCATCCTTCCTCGGGAATACTGAAGTGTCCTTGCCTCGTGGTTGACAATTTAGAAACTCAGTTTGAGCAGCTTCAACATCCATGTTTATAACAAATGGCAAGGCCATAACAGAATCTATATAATAATAATAATAATCGTTGGCGCAACAATCCATATTGGATCAGGGCCTTGAAGTGCGTTAGAGCACTTCATTCAAGACCGAAACGGTACACTACAGTATACTGTAGGAGGCAGTATGGTCAACATTGAACTCGCCCGAGATTATTACCCTGATTTGACTTAGGTACTCATTCATAGCTGATTCGACTGGTATCCGACGTCAAATCACGATACAAATCCCACTGCCACCAGTGAAATTTGAACCGCGACCTTCCGTACAATAGCCTTGTGCTCTAACCACTCAGCTATCCGGACATAATGTGATCAGCGAGGCTCCCATAGTCACAAGTATTTCTTTTCTATACCAAAATATAACAAAATCCATAACCAAGGAAAAAGTATCAGCTGCCTTCAAGCTGTGTTTTTAGAAAGAAACATTCTGGAAGAATCTAGTATTATCTGCATGTTAGTGATATTAATCATTGCATCCATAAGAGGGGTCAAACCGGGATGCCTGGAGTTCCTTATTAAGGCAGGCCTAGACCGGATACCGGTTGTTGCGCCATTGATGATGATGACGATCCATAAGAGGAGGAGTTTCGAAAGAAGGTGGTTAAGAATCGAAGAAAGTGGTGAATTTTACATCGCCATTCGCGATGAAAAGCCTACCGTAAAAGTCTATACCAGAATACCAGAATAGCAAAGGTTTCATAACTATCTCCAAGCTCCTTTCGATGCGGTGAGAAGTCGAAAACTAACGTCTTTCGAGATTGATGCCGGCCCTTTCTTGTTGCTCACAACCAAAAATAAACTCGCTCTCTACATCTGATCTCGATGTTGTCGATCTGATTAGAATCTAGAAGTCAATATTCTGTCTTATAACGATTCCCTAAACAAAGAGCAAACAGTCTCGGAAGTCTGGTGACCATTTTTGTAGAATAAATGAAATTCGAGATTTGCAGATTGCTAACTCACAAATCTCTATAGCTTACAGTTACCTTTTACGACAGCAATTGTTCAATCCCTAACACCCAGAGGAGTCACTATCTCAGACCACCAGCAACTCCCCGGGTTGCCAATGCAAGCATTACTTACCCACCTATCTCCTGACACGTTTCGGTGTTACGCACCCACTCAGAGTACAGTGAATCTTCCTTTACTCAAACGAACTTGCCTCCTTGAAAGTCTAACGCGAAATCTAACGAATTACTCCCCCGAAGAGAGCCAAGGAAACTCAGTAGGTGTAATGTTATTAGTCGATTACAAATTTTAGTTTCTCAAGGGGTTCCGCAAACGATTAATTTCAAATTTGCCAAATTGTGAAGATACTCCCCCAGGAGTGGTCCTTATAACGAACACAATAATTAGAAAACTCCCAAGATTTACCATCATTCAACTGTCCCAAAAGCTTATAGTAAAAATCTAAGGTTTATCACATACGAAACTGTCAAACGAGTTCATTTGCCTTATTTGGAAAGTGAAATGAAAATAACAATTAGCTTTCCTTTCCAATTTATTTTTTCCTGACCCTAATACAATTTGCACCGACTGAGTTTTTTAACGCTTTTGGAATAAAATATTTTCTATTTACTTTTAGAAGGCCACGCTTCACGACATCTTTTTCTGCTTCACAACATTTTTCAACTTATTTAGTAGCCGAGTGTGGTATTCTGCCATAATAGAGACACTTTTCCCCTCCAGTCAATTAATATGATTTCTTGTAAATGCCAAACAAATGTACCCATAAATTTTCCAGCTGCCATTGCATGAAGACCCAGGTTCATAATGATACGACCAAGTTCCATCTCCAGTAAAAAATATGTCCAAAGTATCTAGTATACTGTTCCTGCAGATGTTCAAAAACTTTCGGGAGCATGGAAATCGCCACTGTTTCTAATGCAGGGTAAGCATTGTTAGTGCCCATTTTTCACAGACATTAGACATGCCAAGATGGTCATGCGGCAAATGAAAATCCAATAATTTCTGAATCTGTTTCTTGCGCTTCTTTTTCTTCTAACAATAAGTTTTTCTCTTATCCATATTTTTCCACGAATCTCTGCTTTGGTTGGAAAGATTGTGCCACTTGTAAACCATAATATTTCTTCCGCAAGAGTGCCCGTGAACAGATGATATCTCTTCCAAAACGGTTTCTAGGGTTTTTTCTCCTTAACATACGGCGCCAAACTTGATTTTTTGTGTCCTTACGTTTTTCAATCAGACTGACTTATATGATCAACGATCAAACACTGAATAGATACACGATTAGCATACAATTTGGTATTCATCTTCGTACTCAGTAGCCTTCTTAGTACAGGTCCAAAAAGGCGACCTCTTTTGCCCAACATTTCATCCCACCCCTTTCCCCGTGTACGATGATTAACATATCACCGTCACATGCAACATCTAAACAGTTCTGCGCCAAGTGATTCTCCAGTGACGTACTCGCCGACCAGTTTGGCAGAGTAGATTCCACTGCATGGCGTAACCTACAATGGAAATGTCGCCCCTCCTTAATGTGTGATCCATCCGTTAGCAAGCAGTCTGAACTTGAACTTGGTGTAGAGGCAACTGTAGGATAAGGTAGTGATACCGAATCTAACGCCAATAATTCATCGAGGGCATTAACTTCGGCGCAACCGTCGGCAAAGCCACGCTTCCTAGATGTACACACTGATCAACGCCTTCGACCCTCTGCCCGTAGGAAGATAGCAAGAGTAGCATGACCTATCAGTCTGTAAACCTTGGTTTTATTCGTGTTTATCTCCAGTCCAGCTCTACTTGCCTCTACTGCAAATCCAAAGCCATTTGGCCAAGGTCCGTAACCCAGTAAGAGATCAAGATAACTAGAAGAAATACTATCAGTTATGAGACGCAACTATGAGGGGCATTGTTCCAAAATGTGTGAGGTGTTGATGTGGTCAATGTAGAAGAATTCGCAGCGACAAGCGGCCTGCTCTCTGTCAATGAAGCTTCGAGACGTTCTTTGATGCACTCCATCATTACTTTAGTGACTATCTTTGTAGCGGCAATCAACCCGCAGATATGCTTCTATCCGTCGCACTCAAGAGGGGTACACTTCTTTGAAATATCAATGATCATGCCGTTCTTTCAATCTCTGGGAAAAGTCTCTGATTTCCGTATAAGCGGTAGGCAGACTTGTAGAAACCGTAACTGCGGCGATGAACAGTCTACAGGGAGATCCCAGCGGTTTGACTCCCTGTAAGTATGTAGATGTTCGTAATGATTTCTCTTCGATTTTGAGGAATAGTCCGCATTTAGAAGATACGGTGACTAGACATTTCATTCACACCACCCACGAATGTGGAGCGGATAAAAGCGGTAGTGAACCGTTCCGTCCACCTCTTCAGTTGCTCGTCATTGTGAACGAGGAGTCGACGTATCTCGAAAGATGCGCGAGCACAATGTTTATATACTAGAATTATAAAAGTAATCTGAACTCTCCCTTTTTTATCTAGATGCAACAAACTATTGGAATCCCTAACTCCCCACTCCATTTTTAAAGTTCTGTGTCAAAGAAAATCTTGTTAGAATCGATTCGATGTCTATCTGAACCAATTGTAACGAAATGAAGTGGAAAGAACATGTGGTCTGTGAGTCCCTTTACATACAGCAAGTGACGCCATTTTCTATTGGGTCCCCATAAATGCGTAAGAAGGGTGTAGATTCTTTTTCACAGAATATGTTCTTATGGGGTTTCAAATGAAAGCGCTCAGTTAGTACTTTGCGAAACTGATAATATTTTGGACATCGAGTGAAACATAGACGAGTGAAGGTTGAAAATGTGTGCCCCAAAAACTGATACAGGTCTCGTTCTCAGAACCTATCCAACGAGAAGATATGAAAAAATCACAACGGCGCATTCAAATGAAATCTGGGTCTCAAAATATTCCAAAATATCCCATCGCGATATCTGCTTAAATATAGTTAATAATAGTTTATTACCATATTTTAGAACTTTACCTAAAAACCCCCCTTATGTCCACGCTAGACGTACAAAATTTGGTGCGGTTATAAGTACGTTTTTCACATGAATTTACCGCTCTCTAGGACGTGTATGACGTCATCATCATATAAGGTGAACTCGTATGAACGGCGGAATTGGAATTTGGGAATACATATGTATATCAGGGAATATTTTCAATTCGAGATATACGCGAATGGGGAAACGTGAATATTTCTCATACAAGATGAATACAAAACCTTTATACCTGAAGCGTCCAGCTTAAATTAAACAAGTTTGTCCTCCATCTCATTGTATTTCATATTTTTTAAAGTGATTTCTCAACCATGGGCACAAACATATATATGTATTTTTTTTTTCATACTTCATAATGCTACATATTGAAAACATATCCTCGAGTAGCAACGAGCAAAATAATCCCCCAGCCGCTGGGTTCCTTCACGCAAACCACCATGTGCATTGGTCTGATGGTTGATACAGCAGTCATATCTTCCCAACGTGGCATAACTATTAATAAGTTCCGCATCGTATCATAGCCTCACCAAGCAGATGGCATTGCTGAATTGTTCGTGTTTTCACGTCCTTATCTCAAGTTGTTGGCCATTGTTAAACTTCTTGTATCTCCAAAGGTGCTGAAGACGCGCCACTATTGACAACGATGACCACGTTCGCAGCTTGTTGGTATCTTCCACTATTGTCCGACTCATATAGCTCGCCGTGGCGGTCATTGGGGCCATTACTCGTATTATACAATACGCCCATTAGCGAAAAGTATTTGTCTCGATGTAAGACAATGGTCACAATACCGCCGCCGTGGAGGTCAATTGCTAGACTGTAAAGATTTCGTTAAGAAATTGATGATGTTGATGCCATGGTTCATGGCTAAAGCTACGCTACAAGAGGGATAGTACATACAAAGTATGGGGAATCCGATCTGATGCTGTTTTCTTGGACTTGTGCTAGCAAAATTACGATGGTGGTACATTCTCTACGTAACATGCCTTTGCAATCACTAACACGACATGTCAATAATTAGGAGGAAAAGATATTGTTATCGATATTTTATTGTATAATGACAATCAGGAGAGGAAATGAGGCCTTTCCACTTAGTTGGGTGATAAAAATCTAGCACACAATAGTATGGTTCATGGTAGGATTTGAAATTGATTGCCGACTTCATGTGTAGATCGATTTATCATACTCCAAAGTAGGACAGGAAAACGGTGATATAAGTAACTATGAACCCATAATATTGTGCATATAACACTCATCAAAAAGTAGAAAGAATGAGGACGATAGGTATTTAGGAATAGAATAAATCGCTAATAGAAATCCATTATGAAGACAGTTTGTAGTACTTGAAACTCGGAACAAGCCCAAGCATTTAGAATCAAAAATTTCCGTCCAAAAGCTTTGTGTGACTTCCCATGACTTCCCGCTTTTCCAACCTCCTAATTAGAGATATAATTTCAAAACCGGAGATAGACGCAAAAGTTAGTATACACCCCTTGCATTATTAGCTTCAATTTTATAGTTTACTACACCTTTGACCATGGAAGGGTATTCTATCCGGCATCCTCAAATAATTGCCAAAAAATCCTCTTTGTGTAAAGCCATGAGGGGTCAGATTGGAGCATGATCAACCCAAACCCAGTTGTGGCGAAACGGAAGAGAAAATCAATTATCCAGCATGTTACAAAAATTGCACCGAAAAGAACCCTCAAAACTGATTATCAGATACACAACAAACCATGTCAAAATATTCAATTCCTGTCACGAATCTATTGCGCACCTTCAAATCTATATTCAATCGATTGGATATGCTTCTTTCGACCAACATTCTTTCGAGCAAGAACACCTCCTAAATTTCACACTAACCATTTGTACTGAAAAATGATGGTAGGTATTGTGAGAATCAATCTTGATGATTGATTTTTTACCTAGATACCGTTGCATTACCGTACTGAAAGCCACAAGCATTCCACTCTCATCCCATTGGCTTTATTCACCCGAAAACATATTTCTATTATTATGGGTTAGATTTTGCGAACTTTCCACCAAATCTCATAATCCCATGAGATGAAGTAAAGCCTGAAGTAAATCAATTGCGTCATAGCAGTTAACCCATCACCAGCAGTAGTGAGTTTTCCCTTATGGCATAACTAAAACGGACATAACATCGAATAATTGAGAATCACGACAGACACATTGCTGACTTGTTAGACTCCAGAAATAGACAGTCTATCTCTAATCTTGATTGATCTTATCGATCAGGCGCGATTCAATTTCGGGTCAATCGTTTACAAGACAAACGAGTGGTTGTTTCCCTTTATCTTTGCACTTTTTTCCTACCTGAAAATGTATTCAGTCTCGATTTGGGCCTTACCTTTCCCGGTCAAGAAAAGGACCGTATTGAGACTTGAACCGTGCGGAACTCCAGAATTCTATCACGACAATGATGTTAGTTGCCGCGTCGACACGGTTTTCCTCAGCCAAGGAGGCAGGCCCAAGTGTATCTAACTTCAATCATAGTTGTATGCACGAAATGTCCCGGTTATAGGAAGTATGAACGCCAGTGCCTCACTACTTGAAAATTATCAGAATTTTGACCGGTGAAACCTACTAATTCCAGGTCAAATATTCTGGAAAAAATTGGTGCTTTTGATTCTGGAAAATCATTGTGGTGTCCGCAAAACAAATTGCTTGTGGCAATTTTAAGTGTATCAAAAAATAACAAGACTGTGTAAAGGCTATGATTAGAGCAGGCATACCGGTTAATATCTGATGGGCCATTGTTGTAAAATATGCCAAATCTAAAAACGGGACAGGTATGTGCTTCCCGTAAATCAATTTTTGAATCATATTAACATGAACGCCCGAGTCAGGAAATAAGGTTGAACCCAACTGCCTTTTACACTTAGTCACTTCACCACTTCTCGTGCACCATCTGATTTGATAATTCGTGGAATGATAAGCATCGATTTGATGACTTTTAATTTCACTTTAAAACCCCAACCGTACGGCCATTCCGGGCTACTTAAATTGCTCAGAAAGTCAGTGACCTGAATGACGCCAACCACAACAAGATCGAATTAATACAATTATAAAAATCGAGCTTGATTCAAGATAGAATGGATTCGACTGAAATGACTTTGTAATTTGTATTTTAGGGCCTATTTTAATTAAAAGATAGAAAGAAGTGTAAAAAAATAAAGAGCAAAATACAGACGTGGAGGTTGTTCGTCTCTGGCCGTGAGGCATGGATACAAGGAAAATCGATGTTAGATCAATCAAATTTGACTGCAATGACTACTGGTATTGTACCCAGCGCAGTTGAGAACAGTTAGTCGATTATTCGGTTCGATTGACTTTGATTCCTATTAAAGAGGACGTGTTCGTTCGGTAATTGACGGAGATTATTTGTAATGAACAATTCACGAGTTAGATAAAGCAGATTTTAGCAAAATGGTTCTAGTCAAATTGCATCTTGTAGTTAATACTCCAAGCAAGTGTAGTTGTTCAGGACTTTGACCTATCGCTATAAGAAGGTTCACATATTATGCTTTCCGCCTTTAAAATGTTTTAGCACATTCAGGCTTAATTTCGTTGCAATTGTTGGTGAAGATTGAATTTTCATATCCTCACCATTTTCACCCCTTCACGGGGTGGAGTTGAAAATTATAAATTGACCATGATGATATAAATAACTAGTCGGAAACCGGAAGCTTTATTAATTTTTAATGTAAGAATATTTGGTTACACGATGATCCCAGGCTTATCATCATCATCAACGGCGCAACAACCGGTATCCGGTCTAGGACTGCCTTAATAAGGAACTCCAGACATCCCGGTTTTGCGCCGAGGTCCACCAATTCGATATCACTAAAAGCTGTCTGGCGTCCTGACCTACGCCATTGCTCCATCTTAGGCAGAGTCTGCCTCGTCTTCTTTCTCTACCATAGATATTGCCCTTATAGACTTTCCGGGTGGGATCATCGTCATCCATACGGATTAAGTGACCCGCCCACCGTAACCTATTGAACAGTATTTTATCCACAACCGGACGGTCATGGTATCGCTCATAGATTTCGTCATTGTGTAGGCTACGGAATCGTCCATCCTCATGTAGGGGGCCAAAAATTCTTCGGAGGATTCTTCTCTCGAACGCGGCCAAGAGTTCGCAATTTTTCTTGCTAAGAACCCAAGTTTCCGAGGAATACATGAGGACTGACAAGATCATAGTCTTGTTCAGTAAGAGCTTTGACCCTATGGTGAGACGTTTCGAGCGGAACAGTCTTTGTAAGCTGAAATAGGCTCTGTTGGCTGACAACAACCGTGAGCGGATTTCATCATCGTAGTTTTTATCGGTTGTGATTTTTGACCCTAAATAGGAGAAATTGTCAACGGTCTCAAAGTTATATTCTCCTATCCTTATTCTCCCTGTTTGACCAGTGCGGTTTGATGTTGTTGGTTGGTTCGTCTTTGGTGCTGACATTACCGCCATATATTTTGTCTTGCCTTCATTGATGTGCAGCCCAAGATCTCGCGCCGCTTGCTCGATCTGGATGAAGGGAGTCTGTACGTCTCGGGTGGTTCTTCCCATGATGTCGATATCGTCAGCATAGGCCAGTAGTTGGGTGGACTTGAAGAGGATCGTACCTCTTGCATTTACATCAGCATCACGGATCACTTTCTTGAGGGCCAGGTTAAAGAACGCATGATAGGGCATCCCCTTGTCTTAGACCGTTGTTGATGTCGAATGGTCTTGAGAGAGTCAGCCTAGTCAGTCTTATTAATTTCGTCGGGATACCGAATTCTCTCACGGCCGTGTACAGTTTTACCCTGGCTATGCTATCATAGGCGGCTTTAAAGTCGATGAACAGATGGTGCAACTGTTGTCCATATTCCAACAGTTTTTCCATCCCTTGCCGCAGAGAGAAAATCTGATCTGTTGCTGATTTGCCTGGAGTGAAGCCTCTTTGGTATGGGCCAATGATGTTCTGGGCGTATGGGGCTATCCGGTCTAGCAAGATAGCGGAGAATATCTTATAGATGGTACTCAGCAACGTGATACCTTTATAATTGCTGCACTGTGTGATATCTCCCTTTTTATGTATAAGACAGATAATGCCTCGTTGTCAATCGTCAGGCATTGATTCGCTGTCCCATACCTTGAGCACAAGTTGATGAACCACTTGGTGTAACTGGTCGCCTCCATATTTAACTAATTCGGCTGTAATTCCATCGGCTCCTGGCGACTTATGATTTTTTAGCCGATGAATTGCACGGACTGTTTCTCCTAAACTTCGTGGTGGCAGTATTTGTCCGTCGTCTTCAGTTGGCGAGACCTCCAACTCGCCGATGTTCTGGTTGTTCAGTAGCTCATCGAAATACTCAACCCATCGCTCTAATATGCCCATTCTGTCGGAAATCAGATTTCCCTCTTTGTCTCGGCAGGATGAGCATCGAGGTGTATAAGGTTTCATCCTGCTGACTTGTTGGTAAAACTTCCACGCCTGGTGCGGTTGCTCCCTGTACTTTTCTAGTTCACAGACCTGTTGGTTCTCCCAGGGTTCCTTTTTCCGTCTGTTAAGTCGCTTCTCCGCTCGACGGAGTTCGTGATAAGTCTCTGCGCGTGCCCGCGTTCTTTGAGAATGCAACATTACTCGGTATGCGGCATTCTTCCGTTCCGTTGCTAGCTTACATTCATCGTCAAACCAGCCGTTCCCACTCCTTTTGCGGCTGGGGCCAAGTATGTTTGTGGCCGTATCTTCTTCAGGTGATTATGAAGATAATTTGTTGATGCTTCATCTCCAGGTCCTCTGTTGACTGCGGTTATTGCATTATTGATCCCAGGCTTGTGGTAAGCCTTAATTGATTCAGTCTCACAAAATTCTTTCTGCGAAATTGTACCGCCCAAGGAACCGACAGTGGCTAGGGAAACTAGCAATGCCTGGAGCCCTGGACACCATATAGAGGCAGCTTTAAGATTTTTTTCCGATCTTTTTGTGCGATAGTTTCTGGGAATGGGTCGGATAAAGAAATCATCACTTTCCACCCCTCCCACTCCCTGCCTTTCTAACAAATGCCAAAACTAAGACCGACTTCGGAAAGTACTAATTGAGACCCTTGTTTTGCAAACAAAACCTTAAAAATGTTAGTGGTCGTGAAATGATTATTTTTTTGTTCCATAGTGAAAGAAATGGAACCTTTGCTCTGCATATTTTTTTGTTTGATTTTGAATCATCTGCGGCTGTACGAACCTAAAACCCTTTTGATTATGCCTGGATATTAACGTTTCACATGTGCCTAATCGGAGTCGGAAATTCTCGACAATAGGAGTTAAGTGCCTTCTTCTCCAAAAACGGGTTCAACTCCAAATTTTCGTTCAAGTTCAGCCTTTAGTTGGATATTTTTACCTTTGATGTAAAACGTTTAAGACCCCCCACCACCCCAAAAAGAAAACTCATCCACGCTCCATAGTTCAAACTTTTCTGCGAATTTTATATCAACGGGTGTCCTTGTTTTTGAGAAAAGTGGTGTGATAGACAGACAGACTGTCAACCGACTTAAATAAGGCTCTATTTACAACAAAACCTCGAACAGTTAGAATGCTGCGGCAAATACTGAACTGAGTAACGCATGTACACGTTGACTATGGCTGTTGCGGATTTTTTGGCTAGGTGGAAGGACTTTTTGGTAAGCTGAGAGGACTCTGAATGATGTCTCTCCTTTCCTATTGTGGCCCCTTTAATATGCGATAAGGTTACATTTATTTGTCAAGTTATAACCAAAATTGAATTTCTTGTTTCCTGCAGACATTTTTTTTGACAGCTAGGGCCTCTAAATATTATATGTTTGCTCTCAGCATAAATCAGGATTACTAGATGGAGTTCTAGAGTTTCTTGATATGGTGGCGATTCCTAGCTTTTTAATCTGTTATAGGTAGACCGCCAATGGAAAGCCTGTTGAACATCTGGTGCCCAGCATTGCGCCAGTTGTTGCCCCGATCAAATTCCAGTATGATTTTTGGCATTGGATATATATTTTAAAGCAGATAAAGATAATTGTAGACAATTCGTGAATCGGCGAGGCACAGCTCCATCCGTCAGATCATCTCTTTTCCAATTGGCAGAACTGATATTTTTGCGTTTTGGAATAACTGCATTTTTGAATTTCTGATTTCTTCAATTACTCCTTCTTTTTATTTCTTCCTGTATAGCGCATCCAAATAGGAAGGTAACTCCTGGTCAAAGTGATTTATTCAAATTAAGCGGTTAGCACTCCGTTTTCTATAAAGTCCAAGGCGATAAAAGAAAAGGGTGATCAACAGTTAAGGTTTGTCTAATTTCCCTGTTAATTCTTTGACTAGTTTCGACATGGATATAACTCAAGGGGTCCATGCGAGTATTTGCCGTGCTAGCATGCCACTATAGATTCTACCTTCGGAATCGTATTAAATTTATTTAGTAAGTAATAATAGTGGGCAAATAGACTCTTCGTTCAGTAGGTGTCGTTAAACCCTTATTTTTTTAAATGTAGGCCCGATCCTTATTCTTTGTAAACCTATTCACGATTGAGAAGTGCATATATGATAAATCCAAAGCGTTGCGAGGAGTGAATTGCTTCAAAAAGGACCGAATTACGGTTCCATAGGAACTAAATTTCTACGATAGATATAGAAATTTGTATCTGTCCGATACTCAATTCGATATGGTCTTGACATTTAATCTCCTAGGGAGGCACGAAAAAGGCAAATTTGACATATTATCACTTTGTTAATAACAGCAGGATTTCCACCAAATTGTTCACTAGGTTGCTTCATATTAAAGCCTATGTTGCTATAATTTTACGAACCTTTAATGAACTTAAGGGTGGTTCGCCGTAAATTTTTGGAATATACTAATATAGTAGTATTATTGACTTTATTTGAGCAGAGTATTTCGGAGTCTGCATAGTATGTGGATAGACGACTGGAATTCAATTTCAAATTTTTCGGTGGGTAGTTTTTGAGAATGGATCTACGCAGTAATTGAACTTTTTCGGATCTCACACTTCTCCCTTTTGTCAAAACAAACTGCTTCGGGAAGTACTACTCCAGACCTTTCATTTGACATCCTACATAACTATTTTTGGTAGAAAAGGTGATATGAAATTGCCTGAATGTATGGAACTTCACAGGTCCACCGTTTCTGAGAAAAGTGTTGTGACAGACAGGCAGACGGAAAACCGATTTTAATAAGGCGTTGTTTTACTTCAAAAGCCACATTGAGAGGTTATAACTTTCAAAAAGAGGAACACCCTCGAGTTTTCATTGGTGTTGGATGAAGGGATCTCCTGCCTTCCCCTTCATAAAACTTTCCACCCCCGGGGGAATTCAACCTTTACCCAAATAGCTTTTTAAGGTTTTGTTTTAAAATACCGACTATCTTTTTTCGTCTTCTTCTTCAATAGCACAACAGCTCAAATTGGCTCTTGTCCTCTAGGATAGACTTTCTCCAGCTATCTTAGTTCTTTGATCGTGTCTTCGAAATGGAAAATTTCAGCAAGTTCCTACTGGCCTCTGAGTCCTCTCATCGTTGCCTTGGAATACCCTATTGGATCGTTTACCGTTCATCCGTTCTGCGTGACCGGCCCGCTGCACTTTTCGCAGTTTTATCACCACCGAAGTCGCTGGGTCATCATAGAGTTGCTACAACTCATGTTTGTTGCTGGGCCGGAATAGAGCTGGTAAAATTCATGGTCACTCTTTGCCATTTAATGTTTTTCGACTTACAAAAAATTACTACCATCTGCTACTACTACGAGACAGGCGCAAAATCCCCTAAAATGTTGAACTGCAGAAAAATGACAGTTTCTCCTTAAAAACCTAAAAGTACACTCCATAGCATATCAAATTAATGTTCTCTTTTGGCAATTCTTCAATTAATGCTCATAATTCTGCAAACACATTTTCTTTTGTAAAGAATCTTCAGTCCACAAATTCACAACTTTTTCAACTTTTCAAGACATAAACCATGAGGCTGAGCAGCATTTTCTGCCACATTTGAAATTCTAGCTCAGAGGACGCTTTCGTTTACTTTGAAAGTCCGCCCCGCACGATCATGAACTTCTCAAAAATGACTGACAGCAAGATGAGAAGGATACAATTAGATAGACATTTTTGTAATATAAAGGGGCCTTATTCAGTTTGAGCTCAAATTTTTCTCTTCGATGCTGATGTGTTAAACCATGCAAAAGGAGATCGATCCATTCAATACAGAAATTGTGGCCATAAAAGGGTATATTGCCAAGGAGTGCGACAGGACGTCAAATCCGTGTTGTGCAAAGGAAAGGAGGGCTTACATAATAACCATAATGCTGCTAGCGCTAAACATTCAGAACTAAGATAGATGTTAGCTGGATCGGAAAAATGAACTTAATTCGACGACCAACTAAAACTCAATAAAGCGTAGTTTATTGTCAGGTTTGGCAGAGTTGAAAATAGTACAGGCGAACAAAAAGAGAGAGCTTTTCTACAGAATAAATTGTGATTCGATGTTGAAATGCTAAACAGCAGAAAACCTAACTTCTGATGCAACCCCATAGCCTGAATCGAGTTACAACGGATACGAGCAATTACCCAGAGGTGGTATGCAGCTGAATGCGAAAGAAGAACTAGCCTAAAAAACATTAAGTTAGTTGGTTACATAGGAAATGGAAACTCTTGAAAGGGCTCTGGTCACGCATAATTACAAGTTTCTGGTGAACTCTAAAGAATTGGGATTGGATCACTCAAGGTTATTCTACGGGCCGTGGCCGCTCATTGCATCACCAATTAGGGACTGTTGCCTCAGGAAAAGAGGGGATACAGGCAAAAAAACTTCGGACCCCGAAAGAATACCTAATAAAGTCTTTAAGTTAGGGCTGGTTTCGTTTGACAAGTTGTGTAGAGCAGGCATTACAGAAGGGATCCCAACATTATGAGAGTAGCAGATGCTTGCATTAACACCTAAAGCTGGCAAGCTTTTCGGCGAGCTCTTTTCTTATTGTAGTCTTATGGGGAAGTGCTGGATAGTATAATAACTAGTCTAGGCAATCTCACTATTGTAACCATAAAACTGGTTACTACCTTAGATGAACCCACTTAAATCCATGAAATTCTCTTAACTGAAGTCAATCTGAGCAGTCCTTAACGACAATAGATATTCCCAGTTATTTTATTACTTTTATCGACAGGTATCCCGATAAAATGCGGGTATGACCTCAGTGGACCCAAGGAGTATATTGCATCCATGGCATCTCGCAAGGCTCTAGGCCTACTATTGTAGTACATCAAATACAACCTTATATCCAATCTTCAACAAGTCATGACAATGAATGATGACAAAAATATCATTGCTTCCAAAACGTCTTGGTGGTTGTACTCATGGGCTTGCGAAAAGAAATCATGAGTCACATCGTCCTCTTTTATGTCGGCACAGTGATAGGCACAACGTTCGTTTTCAGATGGTTCCTGCAACATACTCACTACAACACGTCCAATGACAGTATAGTCAAGGCAAGGATAACGCCGGGCTGGGAAATTGTTTAGTATACCTTTGAGTTGGTTTGGTCTGACGAACGGAGGGGATTCTCCTCAGGTGTTGAATTGCCAGGACGTCCGAAGTTAAAGGGATAATAAACTATATAATTACAAACCCAACACTAAAGAACGACACATGTTGTGTCCGAAACACGTGCCTGCTATCCTTAAATAAAATCTATAGTTAAACTGGAAACTCTTCCTTTTAATAGTATTACTGACGGGGCTCGCCTACAATGTCTGCAACGCTGACAGACAGACGGCGTGTGATTAGCTGTTCCTAAAGTCTGGCCAAAATCTTTACTTTTTTCCAAGGGACAAACAAATCCGGATATATTTTATCTCCCTTCAAGCCTTCCAAAAAAATTATAATCCTCCTCTGCCAGCGACCATGAGATTGTGGATTCCATTGAAGAACGTAGCTATCAGACCCTTCCTTAAAGTGTGACCTATTCACTGTTATTTCTACCTTATCATCGACCCTTGGCTTGGCGCAGAACAATAGAGAAGGAGTGTAGGCGTCTTGGGAAATCGTGGGGGGAGCTTAAGCGCACTTCAGATAACCGCCAACGATGGCACTTAGGTGTGATTGATGCGCTATACCGCCCCCTTGGTGTGATTGACAAATAACGACCATACATATATGTATATGTTTATATGTATGGTATACAAACTGAAGAACATCTTGCATGCTCTACCCATTAATTTAGATAAGAAGATAGGAAGAGTGTGATGGCCGTTACCCTAGCTTTCTTCTCCAAATCTAGATGTTGAAATTGGCCCCCAAAAAATTCGGTGTTGGCGATAGCAACCATATGCGTTGCTCGTAGTTTTCTCGGATACATGCAGCGTAGCCGAGTTGTGGAGTCTCCCGAGATTCGCCAGTGTATTTTAAGCGGAAGAATTACCGATACTGGGAGCTTGCCGAAGCTGCAGGGAAGAGGGAAAAACCGCCAAGCACCTTCTCCACGGTTGCGCAGCTCTAGATTGCGCCAGGCTACGCAGACTAGGAACAAGAAGATAAAACACTGAAGAAGGGGACAGATGGTCCCCGAAATACGTATTTATTTAAATTAGATACTTTTAGCCAATAAAACGGAAAAACATCTTCGAAGGCAATCTTTCATTTAAAAACTTCGGCTAACAAACAACCTCCTAATTCACACCAGTTTTGGTGTTAGAAGTTGGGCACACCACAGCACTAATTGCGCTTTTAATTTATTTAATTTATTAATTTAATTTATTTAATTTATTTTCAGATATGGCTTTACCTTATTAAAACAATGTAATATTAATCTGGGCAAATGTTATACTGGTTGTGCGTTGGCCAGCAAACAGACGTTTTCGGTACCAATCAAAATGCCGACCTACAGACCTACAGGTTTTTTTTACAGAATCGAAGCGCTAGCTGCCCACTCATACGTAAAGATACTACCGTCGATATCATGGAGCATATTTCTATGATTGAAACTCGCAAGGATTCTCACGCATATTTGATGTTAGTTTTAAATTCCCCGATTGGGTGGTGTCATAAATACAAATATAATGCAGAAATTATATTCGGTTATAGTTTATCTTGCTTGCCTTGTTTTTACTTCAAAGGCCCCAAGTTATTTTTCCAGTTCCTGGTGGTTAGGCTTGACCTAGGCAAGATAAATACATAGTTTAGTTTTCTGCAGGGCCCAGAAAAGTTTTGTCGACCAAACAAAATTCCTGAGTGCCTTAGATTGTAGCTTCCAGTCTTTTCAACAAGGAGAAGGATGACCTGACCTAACAGTGACGTGAGTGGAATGCACATTCACCCGGTAGACCATACCAATGCCAGATCTATGATCGGGCCTAGCCCTTTACCTTAGAAAGTGGGTTCACATTCACTAGTACGATATCCAGCTCTGCAAAGGTTTCAAATAATTTTGGTATCATGGTTTCTCCACTTCAAGGACCACGCAACGCAATTATCTTATCCTTGTGATTTCTAACGTTTAACGCTAAACTGTCTCATATTGTAATGCTTTGGTACTGGTCTTTCTCCTCCACCTTATTGCACCACCAAAAAAGCGATGTAATTCTATAATTCCCACACCGCGGCTTGTCTTTTTTGTGTGGATAGTACAAATATCAGTTATTAACTACTCGGCATTTGTCCTTGATCGCAGATGTTACGGATTAGATTGCAGAAGGGTTTCTAGTCCTTTGATTCGTGATAGCTGATTCTACTTCTTCAAGCTTTGGAGGATCAATGTATTGTTTATCAAATTATCTCTTTGTTTCGAATGGTTGAGTTGACGATGGAAGATTAAGCAACTCTTTAAAATATAACGTCCATCGTTCTGGTGTTTCTTTATTGTTTTTTTGTCAAAAATAATCGTCTCATCTTTCTTTTACGGGGTATCATTTTTAAGCCTCGTCTCAAATTTATTACTACTTTCTGGGCGCGCCTGATGTTCCCATTTTCTAAATTCTTATCAATCTTCCTCTACCTTTCGCCAAAGTATCTTCTCTTTTCTCGTTTTATTACTCTATTTGCTACTCGTTTGGGGTTCCTCCTTGTATTTCCTTCGGTGAACTAACGATATGCCTCATTTTTCTTCACGAGCACTTCCTAGCACTGTTTGTTTCCTGTTATAGTTTTGATTGGGTTCTTCGATCCTTTTCAAGTGTCGTCTATAGGCTATTTTGAGATATTTTGTAATATTAGATTTAATCTTTCTTCCGCCGGACTCTGTAGTCGTCAGCATTTGTGTCATTTACATCTGCATATTAAAAAAAAAATCGGAAGACAACAAAGATGGCTTACGGTTTCATACCAGGGCCAAGGCAACTCATTAGACGCTGCTTTTGCTCTGCACTGGGAGCAGCGTGACTCAAGCAGTTTGCAGGGTGTTGAGCGCCCCTTTATATAATTCGAGAAATACGAGGTGTGCGCGAGTTATATTGGACGTAAATCCGCCCATACTTATGACGCAGTTGTTGAGCCCGAAATCCGCGCAAGGTTTTTGTCAGCCAACAGAGCCTATTTCAGCTTACAAAACAGTTCCGCTCGAAACGTCTCCCCATAGGGTCAAAGCTCTTACTGTACAAGACAATGATATTGCCAGTCCTCATGTATTCCTCGGAGACTTGGCTTCTTAGCAAGAAACATTGCGAACTCCTGCCCGCGTTCGAGAGAAGCATCCTCCGAAGAATTTTTGGCCAAAACGACGAAATCTATGAGCGACACCATGACCGTCAGGTTGTGGATAAAATCCAGCTCAATAGGTTACGTGGGCGGGCCACTTAATCCGTATGGATGAGGATGATCCAGCCCGGAAAGTCTATAAGGGCAATATCTATGGTAGAAAAAGAAGACGAGGCAGATGGCGTAGATCAGGACGCCAGACAGTTTTTAAGGATATCGAATTGGTGGACCTCGGTGCAAAACCGGGATGTCTGGAGTTTCTTATTAAGGCAGGTCTAGTCCGGATACCGTTTGTTGCGCCGTTGATGATGATCTCCAATGCAAATAAAGGGGAAAATACTATTATATAAGGATGCCATATGCTTCACCATGTAGTGCACGAGGGGCGAAGCGACAAGTCCCTGATGTTGTAATTACAATATTTCGCGTCAAACTTGGTGGTTGCTCAAACGAAATGACAATCGGAGACGATTCAGAATAAGCTTGCTCCCCTTTTCAAAATCCTGAGATTGTGTGAATTTATATTTATGTTATCTGTCCTTCCTGTTTAATAAATGTGGGCATTTCCTTGTATTGTCCATTCTAATTTATCAAATTTTCCTAACTTGCTAACTTTGAGTCAGGGCTATCATTTCGGTTTAATTTAGATTTTATTTACTCCTCTTGATTTGAGTTGCCACGCGGATCTCCAGGGAAACCGGAAAAAAATGTTTTTGTATAATGAGGAAGAATGGAAGGAAAAATTGTTTTAACGGTCAGTGCATGACTGAAATTTTTCCTAAATTCTGCCATATTAGACCCGTTTCCAGAAAAAGCGTAAACATCGCACTATCTACGCATGTATAACCAAAGCTAGATCAACCATACAGCATCCAAGCTCGCCACTTTCTCATTTGGATATTGTGAAAGAGTGCTCATATGCCTGCAAACCCCTACATCCAGTAATAGATTGGTTATATGCATGTTCCGATAGCAGCATATTCGACCAAGATAACCAGAACGTGAACTATGTTACCAATTGCGTGATAGTTCAACATAAACTTCGTTTTATGCCTTCCGTATCTGGCTCAAATGTCCCATTCTTAATTCCCGCCTGATGCTAATAGACCTTCGAGCGTAATGGAAGAAAATTGTTCTGCTGGATAAACAAGAGCTCTCTTCAGGATTCATTCCCTTTACACTAATCTTGACAGGCTCACTTCGACCAGGAACTGAATTCACAAAAAAACACCTGAAAGCGCTTATCAGATACAGCAAAAACGTCTTGCGTTGAACTATACGCGAGCATGGCACGAAAGTGCACGCGTATTTTACAGTCTAAGCAGATTCAAGTGTAGATTCTCAAAACGATCGACATTTTCCAGGTTCAACCTCAGATACGGAGACCAACGCGGCGAGTGAGAATCAGCGTATTCAGATCAACATGAGGTTATCAACATTAGAACTAATATCTGTCAATTCGATGGCATTCAAATGGCTGTTTCAAGTACGTTTGAAGTAATCTTCGAGAGCTCCGCATTGGTAAACTACGTGCCCGATATTCATTCTTACCTGGCGTTCAGATAGGCCTAACATCATTAAAGCTACCAGTGGATGCAGTTCATGACTTTGCCTTTTAGGTGTTATACCCAGGGCTCATTGGTAAGACTGGGAGAAGAAGCATCGATCTTCAGTCTACGAGCATAGTATTATGAACTGAAAGATTGATTGTTAGGTAAAAGGTTCGTAAAAATGCCTTTAGTTTTGGAAACGCAACGGGTAATGAATCTTCCGACCTGTGAGTGCTGCACAATATAGCCGATCACCGTAGAATTGGAAACTCGAGATGGAAATCCGACAGAAAGGTCAACAAACTAATTTAACTCGATACTCGAAAGATCTTGCCGCATTGACTCTATTCTAACCCCATCCTGAAATTCTTTGAATTTATCTATTCAAATGCATAAAGCCCCCATCCCAGGGAATCGTCGTGAAGCCAGCTTACACGCACCTTGTCCACTTCTTGTAGATTACAGCCTGGCTAAATGTCAGGTGAATGGACTGCGAACACAAATCGACTGCAATTAAACCTGCGCTTGTCGTTATTGTTAAATAGCTAGATCATGACTTGGTTGCTTTGACGTTTTTAGCCCCGAGGATTCATCTTTGATATGCACTTCATCGGTGCATATGCATGCAGTTGCAATTCGTTACCGATTAGAAGTGGAATAATCGTGCACTTGTGGCTCCTAGTACGTATGTGAGCTGACTGTCTCAAATATTCAGAACAGCATTTGGTTTCCATAATTAAAGCTGCGTGATATATTCGAAAGGTGACAATGGCGCAATTATATCAATTGCAATCTGTATCTAATAAATATTTGTGATGGTTGCCAGCAGCTTCGTTGCAATTTATGGTAGTTGTTTTAATTGGGTCAGAAGTCAGCAGTGAAAATTTATTCACGCTCATATTAGAGGAAAATTGGATACCTACATAATGCTGATGCAAATTCGCCGGGGGTGACGTCTTCTGGATAACTCTCAAGGTGAGAAATGTTTTCGCTGTATCTGACATTGCTTTTGCAGCTCGGACCAGACGGGGACATTGATTTGTTGAAATCACGCATATATTATTAAGAAGACGCCTTCTATCTGGAATGTGTACATTCTTGCATATCGTACGGTTCCCAACAAAGGTAACGAAGTAACGTATTACTACATATTTCGCTAATCGTTTCCGTTTACCTCAACTAATAACGCTTCATCACGAACGCTTCAGTTTAGAAATTTAATAACACCAATAGATTTTCGAAATCGCTGAAAGCAACTGGAATTCATTCAAATATTGCAGGCTGCCACCCTGAAGCAATTTGTAGGATCATTGAAATGATCACCTGGGGATGTGTAGAGTCGGAAATGAGGAGAAATAACGAGGTGGTCATATCACGAAATTTTCAGATCATGCACCGAATATCCGAAGCGTGAAGTTAGATTTACGATTAAAATGAGGCAATCACGAAGAGACCAGATACCGAGATCCTCTAAATGATGAGGAGACGTGCTTTGCCTGTCATAATGGAATGTATTGATCTAGTTTCTTGAGCTAGTGTGTATGGTGAAATCCAGAGTTTCATTTGATGTAGTGACGGTCTGCTGTGTTCTCATTGTTTCTTGTCTTCGAAAAGTAATTCTAATCGGAACGGTTTTCAGCAAAATTCTTTGGAGTTGATCTAAATTGCGGTGCATGAGACAGTTTCGCCATATGGAATCTGACGAATAATGAAACATTTTCTTAAAGAAGCTGACCTCTAATGACAGTTTCTTCCGCTAAAAAAACGACAAGCGGCTAAAAATAGGAAAAGTTTCCATCACATCGAAAACTACTTTCCATCAAAATATCTATCGAATTTTAAAACTCTCCCGCTAAGAATGGGCTGTCCTGGCTTTATTATGTTTGGGGTAAAAAGGTTAATGTCGAATTATGTGCGATATCTGCTGACTGCAACTCGAACGCAAAGTACGTATATTTGAGAAGTTTATGTAAACAGAAAGCTTATTCTTAAGCTGAATTAGTACTTTTCAACCAACCAACCAACCAAACCAACAGGTTTTAATCTGAGTTTCAAGTTAGTAACCAACGATCAGCTCGTCGTCGAGGCTACACAACCCACTCCTTTGAACTTCAGGATATCTTTCCTACAACCATCTCGATCGATCGATCACGCCCTCCATTTTCGAAATCTGAGCAGTAATTCGTCAACAAAATCTGCCTAGTGCTTTCGAGGTTTTCCTACCGATTTTCGACCTTCTGTTCTCCTTTCGAATACCCTTCTAGGTATCCGAGTGTCATCTATACGTCGAACGCGCATAACAATCTACTATTTTGGAGACTTCGCAGTCGTCAAATGTTCAATATTAATCATGGTTCCATCTGATTCGTATTGGTCGTCCTCTCGTTTAGCTCTTATTATGCCCTCTCAGAACCCTCCTCTCAAAAGTATTATCCGGTTTTCAGAAGTTTGTGTTAGGGTCCATGTCTCACATCCGTAGGGTAGCACTGGTCTTATTATCATCTTGTATATTTGGAGCTTTGCTTTCCTGTATTTGCAGCTAGCTTCTGAAATCGATGGGACCAAGTAGAAGGCTCTGTTTGAGATTGAATTTGACGTTTTATTTCGTCCACTTCATTTCCATCTTTCGTCACTGTTACACATAACATATGTATACAAAGTTGTCTATATTTTTCATTTTTTTGTTTATGTCGTTATTTTTCGTCTATTCTTTTTAATTCGTAGACCAACTTCGTTTGCTGTTCTGTCGAAGTTTATAAAAACCTTTTTAGTTGTTTTTTTTTTTATTCTGACCTGCCCTATTGAGTGGGAAATTATCATTGTGGTAAGGCGAACCAGTTTCGGCCAATACTTTCATATGCCTGGGGGAAATCCACAAATATTTTATGGACGTCAATGCTGAATTCCCAGCGGCAGCACCTGTTTAATCGTGATTAGCTAGTCAATTATCTGTTTTCCAGTCCAATAATCTCCTTGATTTCTCCGAATATCTTGCCAGCGTAGAATCTTATTCTTTTCTCTAGAATGTACAAAGTAGTGAGATGCCTCTATAATTTTGGCATGTCAACTTGTCACCTTTTTTGTGAATAGGGCAACACACACTTTTTGACCACTGTTGATTCCAAATGGAGAGAATCAAATTGTGTAAATGTCCACCTATGCCCTGTATGCGCCGAATTTTGGACAGCTAAAAAAAACATGCTCCGCATCCCCCTCATCTTGCATGTCGGGCAATACAGGAAATTGTCACGCCTGAAGCAATTAAGGTATGCATAGGCCCCTCCGTGTCTGCTTAGAAATCGAAGTTGGTTCGTTGCTAACTGCACCGTGCTTTCATTGGATCAATTTCGAGACATCCTAACCTTGTGATGCCTTTAGGTGAATTATCTCATAATTTTTGCCACTCCAAAATAGCTTCACTTCGTGCTAATTGCAGACGATAGGTCCATGATTCGCTAATTGCATATGTTCGGTAATAGAGGCCTCCACCGTTGTTCGTTAAGGTTTCGATGGGAACCATGCCTGCTATCACACATGCTGCTTTGTCTGATGTTCTTCCGTAAGCGCACGACGTTTGCAATGCATTCAATCGGGATTGTGCTGCGATTTTTATCCGATTTTCATTTAGTTTTAATGATGCTCGAGATAAGGAGGAGACCTAGAGCCACCTACAATCAGTAATATTTTTGACAGCAATTTGGCAACTCCGGAAGTTCTTGTTGCTTAATTTTCAAGATGCGGCTTGAATTTCAATTTTTGATCAATCATGAATCCTAGGTATTTAAGCGTTAGTTACGAATGTATGACGTTTTCGCCAATCCTAACCTTTATCGACTTTTACTTCTTTCGTTTGGTGATCAAAATTACCTTGGTTTTACGCTTTGCGAACGCCAGACCAACAGCATCTAGCCAGGAATTGATTTCAAAAATTACCTCACTTGTGAGGATCTCTATCTTCTTAATATCTGGTGCCACGATTGTCATTCCAATGTCCTTAGTGGAACCAATTACTGTCATTCCTTTGGGCTGCTGCAGCTTCAAAATTCTGTCATACATTATTATCCACAGGAGATGACTAAGGACCGATCCTTGTGGAACCCCGTAGGCTTTTCTGTCTTGTCTTAGGTTCATCGTCTGAATCGTAGCAATAACCTCTCCGAAGAAATTCTATGACTATGCGCAATAAGTATTAGGGAGCACCTAATTTGGCTAGAATGGCAATTATTTTGCTCCTTTTTGCAATATTAAAGGCATTCTTTACATCCAGACTAACTACTGGTGAAAATTGATTGGCCTCCATTGCTTTCTCTCCAATTTTCGCCACCGTACTGATTTCATTGACAGCCGATTTTGCCTTTCGAAATCTAAACTGCCTATCTCAGAAAAACTCTATTGTAGGTGACTCGTTCGAAAAGCCTTCTGATGCTGTTTAATGGGCATATATGCCTACAAGATTTTTTTGTCTGTCTACTACACAAAATTTTTGTCAAAAACGGTTACGTAAAATTTACCTCAAATAAAGTTAATAAAAGTATATTTTTCTATTTGGAAATTGACTGCGACCTGCCCTTAAGTTCATCCTAGATCCGCTAAATAGGTTTTAATATGAACCAGAATACTGGAAAGTTTGGTGGAAATGCTACCATTATTAACAAAGTTATGGAAAGTCAATGCTGCGTTAAATTGCTACTACCTAAAAGGTAAAATTCGAGTGCCACATCGAATCGAATATGGAATATATCTCACGTATATACACTACGAACTATGCCTATATAAATGGAAGCATCGTGTACTCTAATATTCTTACATAAATAACCAAAAAAACCTTTCATACTTGCAGCACCGAGCTTCCGGTGTCCGACTTTCTTGATCTCGATCTCATCCAATGTTGGCGATTCAATGTTCCCATTATGCGTATTTCTTGTGGGTTCTAGTGATTAAGGTGAATTATATGAGAGGGTTTTAGTAGTTTTTTGAAATAGGATACCCATCTCCCACATGCTTCACCTTCACCCCCAGTTATTGCCAAGGCTTTGTTTTTACAAAAAGTGTTTTTAGGTTGATGCCCACATCAATTTTCTTTAATTTTTCGTCAAAAGGTTTTCGTATCTTTTACCTTAATATTTTATTTATTTATTTATTTATTCGAAAATTTTCCTAATTTACTCCCTTCGTCTTTGTGTTTCGCTCCATATGTTGTCTGTATTCCTCGATTTTCTTGTCAAATGTTTCTTGCCATTCATCAGCAAACCGACCATTTCTTTGCCGCCATGATCCATAAACATCCACTTCTACCGCTTCCGTTTTGATAGCGCGGCGTCATCTATGGGCTGCCTCGCGTTTTTTACCATATAGTAGTCGAAGTAGCAGTTTGCTCGTCGATGTGATCCTACATCGAGAATGCTGGATGACCATCTTTTAGTGATGAAAAGGCAGTCTATCTTGTCGGAGTTAATGACATCGACGGATACCGATGTCCATTTGGGAATGCGTCATTCTAGATGATATAGAGGAGACATATGTTAACAAAGGCTTTGAGCTTTCGATCACTGGCCACTTCTTAATGCTACTCCCATATGAAAGTGAATATGTTGACAGTGTAATCAAGTTGTATGAGGAAAGATGTAACAGTTTGCTCTCTAGACTTCACTTATGGCAAGGAAGTATGGTGGTGCTAACTTTTCGAACTCCGCCTTAGATTTCATTGAAATTGTAGTTCGATAATGCCTGTCCTCCAAAGCGTACTGGAGATACACTTCCTGTAAGCACTGTCAAAAACCTTGTCGAAGTCATTTAGGAAATTGAAGCATGGTAATCTGAACTCGGCACATTGCTTCAGAAAGATTCCAAAGGTGTTGATGCGGTCAGTGTAGAAGGATCCGGAGCGGAAACCAGCCTACTCTCTCTCAATCAAATTTTCCAGGTGTTCGTGTTGGTATTCGTTGTTGTCTTTGCAACGGTATAACATTTAAGTCCCCTCCCATTATCGTACTCAAGTCGGATGCCCATTTTCGAGGTTTCAACGTCGGCCCCTTCATATTGTTTAGTTGAGAAACATAGTAAAATTATTTCTGGAGCCTAGCCGAAGCGTGCTTAGTGACAGCTTCTGCCTCTCTGAAAACTCGTTAATGCTGTCCTTTCTACCACCGCGAGCGCTGCACTCCACTTCTCGAAATGGTTTAAGGTACCGCAGATCAACCTCATCACGTTCGTTGCTATTCCAGCGGCAACGAGAGCCTTTAGATACTTATGCTCATCTATCCATTAGCCAAATATTATGACGCCGTTTTGGGACGTGGCCTATAGCTTTACTAACGTCAGAGAAAAAACACTTTTGAGGACGGCACAAAGTTCATTAATATTTTCTGTCGACCTCTGGAAGATGTCAGCCGGAAAACCTTTTTTTCTTCGCCGGGCAAAAGCCAAGTCATGGAAAGAAATCATATTGAACTTAGCGGATCGAAGCTAAAATATGGACGCAACACACAAGCGAAAGCAAATAACCATCGAATGATTATTTCGCTCGACTCCGATGTAAACGCAAGAAGATAACTGCTAAATCTACTGCTGATCATGGCGTGAACCCAATTGACCTTTCTTGAACAGTGTCCCATCAATGACGCGATAGGAGTTATAAAAAACCACAAACGACCACACTGTTAATGTTGTAGTCCCTAATATCGTATTTCTCCATTACATAGTAAAGTACCGTCTTTTGGCATTTAGGTCACCTATCACAATCGACATTTCTTCTTTAAGTAACCTCTCCTAGACTGTATTGAATTGTTCATAGAAAGAATCCCATATTGGAAATCCATTCATCACTGCTTCATCACCAGACTCGCTCGATTCAACTAAGCTACTTCCACAACGTATTTCATGCCGCTGCATGAAAGCGCAGGCAGCCACCTAAATCAGTAGGAAAACTATTGGCATCGTTGCCTTGTCAGGCGGAAATCAACGCCATCTACAAATCATCCAACGTATCAGCCGGCTTTTTGGTCTTTTCCCATCAACTTCGATGTTTAGATCAATCTTGGCAAGTGAATTCTCGTTAACACGAATTCCGTGCTACCACGCAATAGAAAATGCCTCTCCAACCCCATATTGATCGCGAATGTCCTTTTTCGGACGTGATCGTGGCGTTTTACGTCATTAGTCCAAAGCAACATCTTCATCTCCATTACCGCGAAACGCCGTTCATTGTCTTTTGATCTCAGACTTTTTGTTATTTGCAAATTTGTCATTGCCGTCGTTTCCCAAGTGATTTCCTGGGCGAGTCCTCTATACCTAGCAAAAAGTTTGGAACGTGGAGTGGTGAGTTACCCTCCGCAAAAAGTTCAGGATATCTTCACTGGACCGACTTGCAGACGCGTCTTTTAAAAAATTGACCTTCTTCGTGCGTTTCACAATGTTCCCATTGTAGATACTGACGTTCCAAAAAAGCCGTCATCACACATTGGAATTATTCGAGTTTTCAGTTATGACGTTCGGACCCAGGAAGGCAGTGCGACCATTACAACGATTTATGGTTGTCGTGTCGAGGGGTCTTGTTTTCTTCGCGTATTATATCCTGACTGCTTCTAACTTGTTTGCGTAACACACATTTCGTAGCCTTAGCAACTATGATATGAACTATGATACCAAATCAATGAACAAGGTATTTTTACCTTTTCATTCTGAGCCGAAGACATCAGAAACTTCAAAGGACCAGCGACTGTAAAAAAACTTCGTCGATTTCTTAGGAGCCTTAATACTACCGGCGGTTTGTTCCAAATGCTACTATTTTGCAGGATTCTCTGCGTGATTTCTTTTGCCACTGCAAAAAACCCAAACACCCAAAACCCAGACCCCGAATGATTTCATGTTCAAAATTACAGAAGTTGAAAGTGATAATATTACTGATAACCCAAGTGCTGCACCATATTAAGAGTTATTGATAATATTACAAGACTTCTTTCGGTAAAGCACGTTCATTCAAACTTTTGAAGCTGGATGGTCTGCATTGCATATTTGCCTAACTATTCATACCCCATCGGTTTGTCTTTGTTTCCGTTCGATAACTATCTTCTATTTGCATTTTTCTATGATTTACTCCTGCTGCATTTAGATTTTATTACGCACATATCTGCTCGATAATCACAATAACGCGTAAAATTTATTAGACATAATAGTTTATGGCCTTTGTATCAAGGTGTATACATTAAAATCTAATTTATCCTTGTGATTTTAGCCGATAAATTCCACATAAATTAAAGAATCTAACGTTAACGATTCATCTTTTTCTCTTTTAAGGTAAATATCATCAAAACTGGAAAATAATCGAATGGACACGAGGAAAAAATAAAATCTAAAATTCATAGCGAGTCATCAAAAGGTAATATTGTTACATCTATGTCAAAGAATAATAGATCAAAGCCAATAGTGAGGCTATTAGAAACAGTTTGAAAGCGAAAGTGACAGATTTTTCCATAATACAAATAGATTTATCGGTTATCTTGGAACAATATGAACTTGGAAGCTACATCTTTTCTGAAATTCTTTGTGTAACCGTTTCGGGTAAAACTAGTTTGAATAGAAAGAATAGATGTTTTCCATTCAGCTTGTTGATAAGTGAATTAGATAAAATATGCAAATTTCAATAAAATATTACCTGGTGTAAAATTGTTTCTAAGTTAGTTAGTTGACCAAATCTATTCTCAGAATAATTTAAGGATCATTCCGTGTGAAGGGCTTTTTTCTCTTTTTTGGAAACTTTTTTTGGAGAACTGGATATAGATACAGATGCGTATTTTGCACCATTTATTTATTAGTATCTTGAGCATACGAAAAATTTGTTCAGCCCGATTTCATTGCACTTTATAGAAGTACGCGGCAATTTATCCACCCAGTTACAAAAAAAATTGTTTTTCGAGGAGCACGCTGGAGAGCGCTCTGCCCATCTTACTAAAAAGTGGCAAAATGAAAATTGTTGGTAGCCTGTTAACATTTTTTCTGTAAATTTGTGTTTTTCATGCCCTCTTTAATGTAAAGAAAATAAAAATAAAGAAAAACGGCACGATGAATCGCAGTCATCCCAGTTTGCGAACCATGCAAATATGTTCGAAATAAGTCGTGATAATTTGAAAGGATTTGGTTGAATAGAGTTGGAGCTATAGTGGCACCCGAATTTCATCATACAGTTTCGAGAAAAAGGCACTGAAAAAAAAAATTGATTACTAACATCAATAAAATAAAATGTTAACTGGCCATTAATCTGCTATACCTGGTCCATAAGCCTTCAGTTCCTTCAAAAAAGAAATGTAAACTCCTTTGCTTCAATTCTCGCTATTTTAGCGAAGTTATTCCAGCGTTCGTCCGGGTTAATTCTCGCTTTATTTCGGCTTAAATGGCTTAAATCTGACATATGCCACCTTACCTGTTTAAAACATTAATTTCCGAATGACTCGGAATGTCGAAAAATCACTTTCCGCATATATTCTATACCGAATATGGATATAATTGATGGCCAGCAAATCGATTTCCTGGACACACGGGAACACCCCCTTAAAGACTTTCCTGATGAATTTTTTAAACAAAAAAATTGTGAATATTAATTTAAGTTTTATTCGAAGTGCTCAATGGTATCAATTTCAGTCTTCAAAAACTTGTTACAAATCATGTGTGAAATAAAACGGCATCTGATGTATGATTAAATTGTCTATCTATCTCCTAGTAGTATAGGAGGCCTATCTTAAAAATCGGTGAATGCTATGATAAAGGCACAAAACAAAATCTACATTAGAAATACTTCTATTGACTTTCAACATAGCTTTCGAAATTTTTGTCCTTAGTGAGCTAACAGGGAGAGAGGGGGAAAGAGGGGGGTGTGGAAGTTCCGTGTGTTTAACAAGAGTACCTGCGGCAGGTGTAACCTCATTGTTCTCTTCGGACATGGATGGAAGACTATAATCATAGCCCCACCACGACTACATAGCACTGATAGCAGTCATACTGGTTTATACTGAGAGCAGGATCAGCAGCATCAGTAGATACAAGGCCTATCTAACACCTCTGTTGCATTCAGAACAAGGAGCTCCGCCCAATGATGTGGGCGTAATTACAATCACCATTAAACTCCCACAATGGGACCAACCGCAAATAGCCGGAAAGCCTTCACCTTTAGCAAATACTCTCAGCAGGCATCCCAGTTCCTATGATACCAAATCACCTCCGGTTGCAAAAGGAGTGAAAAAATGACAAGAGCCGTTTCAGGTGAGTCCCTTACAGGCTCAGATGTGATCGCCTTCCTAAGTATATGGGGAGAGAACTGTAATCAAACCTTTCCAACACTCAGATGTTGCTCTGCGTTTAGGAGGGACAAACAAATGCTGAGGAAAGAAGTAAATTATTCTTGAGTTCTCCTGGCCCATAGTTAACATCTAACTTATTTTGTACAGAAAAGTGATCGTATGCTGCTTCCTGGTCAATTCATAAGGCAATAGAATTGCAAAAATCTACAAGATATTCTACGTTTAAGAAACTAGTTCACTTATAATCCTTAATACTGCCTTCTAGTATGCCTCCTGTTTTGCAACCGTAGATTGCTGGCTACGCTCAAACATTTGGTTGAACCTAGAGGTTACCCCAAGTAATCCGTCTCCTTTCAAATTATTTTTACCGTGAATTTTTCCAGTGTTCAAAAGACTTAAGGCTCAGCTGATGACTACTCTCGTTTTCCTTTCCTGCTTTGCCAATTTCAAATTTCACCTTCTTTGATGTTATGGAAACTATCGTCAGGTTGTGGGTAGAAATTCTAGACGCCGGATGATGAGTTTTCTCGAGATTTTGGAATGGAGTAAGTACAAATATCCTATGAGTCTGATATTGTTTGGTACCTTCAACTTTCCGATCCTAGCTTTACCAGGAGATGTTAATCTCATCGATGAAAGTGAGTAGCTTAATTGAGTTGATAGTTCCGCGGTGAACATATCTGTAGTTTATCAGTCACGGTGTCATTAACCTTAAGGCGGGGGGTCGGTGTTCTGCGAAAATAAATCCCAATAGACAAAACGCTATCAAGTTTTGTCGCTATTAGAAGAAAAACAGCTTTCCTGTTACGTAAATTTAGATTAGGTAAATTGCAGCAAATTCCGCGGAACAGATACTAGTTTTAGGGATTTAGTTCATTTGTTGAATCGACGCTGCCCAATTGGGGGCCCCAGCTAACATGCCTGCATTTATAACCTTGCCCCAATATCAGGCCTGGCCCCAATGTTAATTAGCGCCCTATCTTACCCCTTTTCTTTTATTACATCTGCGAGAGATGCGTCCAAGACGGATTCATCTCCACTTCGGCCACTACAGAACGGAAGAGCAATATGGCTTAGTGAAAAATTTGTCTACAGCTTCCAACTGGCTTTAGCAATTTTGTCGACGAATGTCTTTATACAGTCGTTCTTTTTCTTTCCCTCTGTAGTTCCCCGAGACTCAACATTAGACCCTCTATTATTCCTAATTTTTATTAATAATATCCCGTCCTTGCTCACCTGTTCGCACTTACTCCACGCAGATGAATTTAAGCTGTTTGTTCCTGTTCTGCCCCCATAGGACTGATCGCCCTTAGCTTCCCATTTAGCTATTGGTTGGTTTGTTTATGTGATTTAGTCGTTTTCCTACCCCCTGGCGGATCTGGGGGTAAACTTCAATGGTAAGTTTTGTTTCATTTATCCTTCTTAATATTTTTCCGCTGATCGTCAGAACCATCCCTGAATGCTGCTCCATGATTTGTTCTACCTTCCGCAATTGCGACTGCTTCGCTCATGGAGCTCTACAATGCAAATTCGCTTTATCTCTCTTCTTTAGAATCGACTTTCCATAGTTAACCTTCCCGTTCAACACTCTCAATCTCTGTTATTTGCTGCAACGCCAAACCTTCCTCGATATATATAGTATATAGGTAGTATAGCCCCATCACCCCATTACTTCCCGGTTTGCTCCTCATAACATAAACTCATAATGAGTGGTACGGTGATTGAGATAATAGCACTTAAGATTGGAAGAAGATAATATATGGTTCCCATAAACCCCAATGTGGAGTATTGCCCGTTAATCGCACTGACACCCATCGTTGTCAGCCCTAGAAAATGTTGTTTAGCTCTGCCAGGACTTTCTGAGAAATTTGTACTCTATTCCTAACATTGTTCGTCATGTAGCTCTTTTGTAATAATTGGTTCCACTGCATGCCATAACCGGCGATGAAGTTGTTACCATTTCTTAATATGTGACCTATCCACTGTCATTTCTGTATTCACGAGAATCTCAACCGTATGTCGACCAAGTTCATTGTTTGATATTATCTCAGGGGTAAATAACCCAATGGTACGAGGCAAACATGAGTTGCTGGAAACTTGCTGCTTTCGAGTAAGAATAGCGGTGATTTATCCTGCTCCCGTGCAACACCACGGAGAGAATAATAACAGCCTCAACTTGATGTAGCGGGGCTCGAGCGGAATCATAAAGGATCACGCCATCATTTTTAAGTGTACCTTCTAATTAATACGATCAAGATATCGGCTTAAGGACAAGAGAGACGCGTACAGTCGACTAACCTGGTGGTGGGCAAACTTAACGTCTGTGGGAGAATTGTTTCTACCCTAGCGTCATCAACGGTTAATTTGATGTTCTGACCGAAGATTTTGCCGGGATTCGAGAGGATGGAGATACATCTATAACCATCAGAAATGAGATGATTTTCTTTTTTTAGGGGTGGGTATGATTTGTACATACTTCGCAATCACAGGGAGTTAAACGTTTAGCAAATAATATCTAATGAGAGCGGATAAGAAAGAGCTAATGGTTGCGAAGTATTTCAACAAAATGATGTAATTTCGTCAAGCCGGGTCGAATTCCTAATTTTGCCCTGTTTAATGGAATTAGCGAATATTTAAGATTTGACGAATTTTATTGGCAAAATGGAGTCATGGAGTTGGGTTGAGAGAGGCAGGTGGAGGAATACTCCAGCTTGGCTGATTGTTTGGGATTATGATATTATGGATTTGAGGAAGGCAATTGATACATTGATTTTGGCTTGAAAGTTTTGGTCATGCATTTGGATTGATGGTGTTTGAGAAAATGATTCGGAAGGACGTTTGCTTTTTTGGGAGGGAAGATAGTTTGGGGTTGGACTGACATCTTCACCAAGCCAAGGCATAAATTTTTAAATTTCCTTATGTGTGTTTGACAGGTGGTTGCGGGGGGTGAGTGGTATACAGGAGAAGAAACCTAGCGCCGATTGAAGTATATTGTAGTCTTTGTCTTTCAGAAAGGAACACTGCGGAGTTCACCTACTTCTAAAAAATCTGTGCAATAGGATATTAGACATCTCGAAAGAAGTCGTCCAAGAGGGAAATAAGGTTGATTTAATTAAGAATGCATGTCGGCACAAGCTTTTCTCATAGTCCATGAATTGTTTCAATATTCTGATGAGCTCCTCTCTCCATGGCATTCCTGAACTGAAGTACTGTCAGCAATGGGGGGGATGCCTCGATCAGAGAATCGTATATGGAGAATAATATCACTGTAATCATTGAGATAAGAGGGACAGTTCCTTACGTTGTAGCTAAGGAGTATTGGGCTAAAATGGGAAGTGTTTTATGCAGCAGGTTGTTGCCGCAACTAGCAATATAGCTGGCCACTGTAGTTACCTAAGGAGTTAAACCAGAAAGTGTGCCTGACGTCGAGCTGCCTCCTAACATTAGGGATCACAATTTGCCTACTAAGCGGACTTAGTCCGCACAGAAGGATCTGAGGAAACTAAGCCGTTCGGAGTGAATATCTCAGGAGAGTAGGCGCAGCTAATGCAAACGAAGCTGGACGCGATTTTAAAAAGGGTGATGGTCACCGCGAGGGATTTGAATGCCTTAGCGGATGTAATGACGAACTTAGAAACCCCTTATAAATTCCTCACTACACAACTTTTGTTACTTGTTGCTTCCTGCAAGGAATTGGGGCATTTGGTTTTAATAGTGCCTGATGGTTCGGAAGACATTGAAATTGGGAAATTAGGAACTATGACAGTGGTGTTTTCAACACGAGTAGTACTCGTTTATGTTCATAGAGCATTAGCTCAAACTTTTCTTTCCGAGCCCAGCAGCCTAAGGAGTTTATGTTCAATTTAGTAATTATAACATCTGTGTTTAGACGCTACGAGGTTTATTATCTCAATGAACATCATCTTTAATTGCCTTCATTACTCGGTAAGCTAGCCAAAATTTAGTATGGTTTTATTAGTCCGCGTTTGAGAAACCGATGTGCTTGGATTGCGGCTGCGAAGTGCCTCTGTGAATAATGGATGAGTGAAGAAATCAAGCGTGGCTTGTTGGTTTGGATTACGCTCTTTTTCAGCGTTCCTCCTCACTACAACTACGGTAAAGTTCGGGTAGTTTCGGTGGTTGGCGGGATGATCGCTTGCCCCGCATAAAGAAATATTGGCACTTATCTCCCTCCTCTCAGGCATTTGCTGGTGTAGCTACCCTTTGAACATTAATCTTACCTGCTGTACTGGCTTGTCCGGGGTGGCTGGCGTGATGCCCACACTCTACACTTGCATCCGCTGTTGCGGTTATCGAGACTGTTTGAGGGATTTGGGGCTACTGGTGCTGTTTTGACTGTTAATGGGCTGTACAGACGGTGAGCCAGCGGTTGATTTCGGACTCGATTTCCTGAAAGTAGTTTGGATCGTAAACTGCAAGGATGCAACCGTTGCTTGTAATCTGGTGATCAGTTCTTTCGGGTACTTAGTTTCACCTAGAACTTCCTCCAGTTTGTAGAGGAGGCTAGCATTCAGTTTCGTTACGAAAACGATTTCTTAGGTTTTAGCGACACTGCTTCCCACAGGTTGATTTGGTAAGTGGTCATCGGAATAGTGGTTTACATTGGAAACCTTGGTTTAGACTCCACCTTCTCCTATGGAGCCAAACTATTGCTGCAGATACATTTTTCACTCCAGAGCTAGTCCTTTTGCATTATTATGGCTTTGGCTACTGAAAACTATAGCGCTGCCCTCGTGGTTGAGTAAAGTTTCTCACCCGCTCTTCTTTTTAACATTTTTGACCCATTGAAACGGTATTTTAACTCCTTCGAAATTGAAGATAGCTAGGTTTGTATAGTTTTTTTCGAAATATTTCTTTTCACTTTAAGGCTACATATCCAGATTTTGTCCTTTATTTTCAGTGTCAATTAAGGGCAAAGCAACTGACAATAATCCAGCAAATAGTGTAAAAATGAATTGGATATTCTCCGATTTCGGATTTAAGAGTACCTTTATCATTTGATACAGAGTAAATTTGCACAGTTCCAAGTACTGAGTTGTTTCCAATTAACCATGTAAATATAAACAAAGGAATATGTATATCCCATTCTAATGCTACCACATATGTATAAAGTGAAAAATTTTAAAAAGTAACCACTTTAATGGATTGATGGAAGTGCAAAGGACAAATGGACAAATAGTATCAAAATTCCGGTAATTCCAAGAGAACCACAAAAGACAATAAATTCCATCTTGTTAACATTCACCCTATTTATTGTTGTGATTGTGCTAACAGGATGGAACCATTCAACAATGTGCACTATATATATTTTTAGCTTACTAAGAAGCCACAGAAATAAGCCAATCTACGACACAAGGAGAAAGAAGGTCGCCATACATGCTAAAAATATTCATTCATTCATCATATCTCTGGGGGCGATTCACGGTCATGGAAGTGCCTTTTCACTAATAACCGTGATTGAAGGATATTTATCTCACAAAAAAATAATGTCCCAAGACCAAAAGTCTTTCTTCCGTTTATTGGCAATTTAATCAGATTTTTTGTTACATCTCAATCTTTCTTATTTGTTCAGCATTTAACTTTTCTTTACGTTTCCACAAACCATGCTGGATCATCTGCTCCACCACAGTGTGTGCATTCAACACAATAAACAATATAGACAACACGGAACAGTATAACAACAAAGGAAAGACAAGCAAGAACGTCTTAAGGTCTTATTACTGTAATTCCGTATGGGAATAATTGAGACACGATCGCATATAATCAGAATGAAAAAGATTATCCAGACAAACAGACAGACAGACAGCTCTCCATAGATCGTCGTTGCTGCCGTTGTTGTAGCCAATTTGAATATTTACATATCTTTAATGAAACCAATGTTGGGAGGCTTACAGACGTAGAATGCCATGAGAATGCTTGAAGAAGACACTAGTGGATCTTGTACGGGACGTTGTACATACATATATTCAGTTTCAGTACTGCGCTCAACAAATTGAATACTTATGGTACTCCGAAGTGGATTTGAAGTTAGGCTACTTAAGTTCGGTACTCTTGGTTCGTTGCTGTTGCTGGATTTACATGGGCATAGGAAGATGGCCAGTTACCAAGAGGGTGAAGTCAAATTTGAACTCTCGAGCAAAAATGATGCTCATTAACGAGTTCAAGAGATGATACCTGGAAGCACTTTTTGATGGAGGAGAATCGTCCAAAACTATTCGCTATGGTCGGTTTGTAGGAGAATCTGGTTTGTCTCCACATTCAATTGAGTGTGCAGTTGAATGAAAGCCGGACTTAAGGATGATATAACTAAACTCTAAGTGACGAACATAGCCGTGAAGGCATTAAATTGGGTGTCATTATAGTAACTACTCGACTGATTTCAGATTTACTCCGGTCGGTAGTAGGACAAATATATCCAAAATGAGGATGGATTAATTCAATCTATAATAGCAATAAATTCCAGCCTATGTTAGTATCCTTCTAACCTTTATTACTATTTTTATCTGTTTATCACAATTATACACTGTAGAGGTGAAATGTGCTCTTTTGCATTAATTACCTATTTTTGGTCGTGATCATCATCTGTCATATGAATGGTGTGGTCTATTTCAGTGTAATCCATAAATCTACAAAAAACACAAGTTATTCAAAATGAATATTAGTAATCGCATTGGTAAATACTTATAAAATGGCCAATCTGCCTTTCTATATCAAATACTCGACGCCACTCGCATAATGCTGCCTCCTTTTTACAGAAAATGATTTATGCAATATCCTCGAATAAAATACCTTTTGTCTCACTTCATATGAAAATTCCTGTGGTATTAAATTAAAATCAAACACAAACGGACAAAACTGAACACCAGAGAATTCAATGGAAATGGCAATTATTATTGCCACAATTACCATCATCCAATGACTGGAAAAGACCTAACAGAAGAGGTCAACGTGAGCTGACCACTAAATATCATAGGAAAGACCAAGCGTGATAATATACCGAAACCACACTTTTTTCCCTTAACATCTTTTTTCGTCCCTTTATCGAGTTCCAAACTTGATAATAAAACGATTACACAGCGTCCATAATGAAATTCTAATGGTATTTTAATTCACGGTATCGGATAATAACTTAATAACAAATGAAAGGCTTGTTAACTCGTCATCATGAAATTTGAGAAGATGGACGCGCCGCATCCGGGAGTAAGTCCTCTAGTATACAAAAATGTAATTTTAAACTAGTCGGAACGCTGCCCGCGCATTGCAGATGATTCTAAAGTTTGTATTTCAGTTCGTTGGCTTTTTTCGTGATAATTTGAATATTTTTGGTCAACAGAAGCGTTAAAAGTAGTGTTGAAGTCCAACATAGTATTAACATATAAAAGAAAAAGACTGAATTTCAATCTTTTTTGTGTATCTTTAAGTTATCTATTTATTTATTACCTTGTATGTCGCTTTATGATGACCTTTGATGATTCTAAAACATTTGAACACGTTGGGGCTGGAGGAATGTAAACGTGGAGCAGTAGTAATGAGGAATGTTAATAAAATGTTAATAAAAATGATATATATCTATTGCTCTGATAAATGCTTTTTTCATAACGTACTATATTTCTCATATATACGGCCACTTTCAACGGAAGCATCAATTATTTAAATTGGAATCTCATCCCGAAGCTTTCACAAAAGGAGTAGATTTACGAGCTTACGCACCCCTTCTAATTAGAAGGCCTTTTGCTGAAAGCCAACTCTCTAATTTGCTAGAATTGTCCCAAATAAGTCGTACTTTCTCTGGAATAATAGAAAATATTTTTATTAAGTTTACATAAATCTTCGGTATATAATTATTATATAAGATAGAAGAAACATGTTGACATATTACCACGCTACGGTATGTCATATATTAGAAATGGTACCTTAATTGAAAAAAAAACTTGAAGTTGGTTCAAGAAATACATATGATTTATTTAAAAAAATCTGGGGCCTTGATTTAAAAATCTTTGAAATAGAAATGCCATTAAATATGTACAATATCGAAGAAGAAAGTAACAAGCAATTCCAAGGTCCTATATGCTGCAGCTTGCCGGCAACTAAAAACAGCACCAAAATAGCTAAAATATTCAACTTATGATTAATTAAATATTATCCGCTCTCATAACGAAAGTTGATAATACCGTTTTCATTTTTTTATGTCGTTGGACATGTAAAAATCATGTTTGTTTCCTAGGGTCAATTAACGGCTGGTCTTTCACACAAAATGAATCTCGAGATACTGCTATTTAACACTCCAGCGATTTATAAAGACGCAGAAATATATGAAACTGAAATAATGATTTTTGAATGATTGAAATTGTTGAAGGTGACACAGTCTCAATAATTTGACGTTTGATAATTTGAATCTCTGAATAATTAGAAATATTTACTTGGCCCCTTGAATTTCCTGGATAATTTAAAAAATATCAGTGTATGTTGGTCCTCTCGGTGATTTGAAATGGAAACGAGAACTTGTTATCACACTATAATTTAAAGTTCCAGTTAATCCATTTTAATTTGAATTCTCTCTCTGCTCTAATCGGTGTTTTTTTTTCATTCTGACTGTCGTTTTTTAACGTTTTGTGTAAAACAATACCTTATTAACGCCGTTTTGCTGTCTGTCTGTTTCTTTGTCTGTCTGGATTTTTACCCACAAAAACCACCCCCTAACTCCTGTCCTCTTCCCCGCGGAACCACAACGAAGTATTTCGTCCCGGGGTGGACATGGCTCTAGCCTCCTTTTTCGTCCATCGATTCCATTTGCAACCGCGCCTCTCCCGCCTCCCCTGCCTCTCTTAATCTGCACTGAATCCGCCCTACCACGTCGTTCACTGTATTCCAACTCTCCTTGCATGCAAGCGTTTTTCCAATTATTTTTTCCGATGCTAGCATTCCTCCCAATGTCTCCTCTAGACTCTTCCTTTTCTCAGCGAATCTAGCACAATGGAAGAAAATATGTTCCGGGTCCTCCGGAATACCGTCGCAGCTGGTACAGTTGGGTAAGCTGTCCAGTTTAAACCTATAGAGGTATTTACGGTAACCGCCATGTCCCGTGAGAAACTGCGTGAGATCACAGTTTATCTCACCATGTATTCTCTGCAATATGTGGATCCATCGACCCTTTTTCGCCTGTTCTCACTGCTGCTGCCACCTGCATGAGAATTCCTCCCTTTCAGCGTTTTTCATTTGCCGATCAGCGGAAGAATTGGGTCCATCATAGGTACGTACCATCTCACCGGAAAAAATGTCACAACACCCTCTTAAGGCGGTGTTTCTATACACCGCGCTCATCTTTTGAGAATTGCATGCGGTATGTAATGCAGTTGATCAAACTGGAGATGTGTAAATCAGTATAGAGCTCACCACTCTAGTTATAAGCAGTGTACGAGTGCATCACATGCTAACACTGGACGCCTTGGTGAAAACATTTTGTAAGTGTTGATTGAAATTCACCCTCGTATCTATCATCACTCCAAGGTATTTATTTGCTGACTTTGAAGTGATGATATGCTTCCCCATTCCTTACGCCGCTTCGTAATAAGCACCGCCTTTTTTTGCCATCCTCGAGTGCAAGACTGGCATCTTTTAGCCACTTCTTAATCGCAGTAATTGCTTCGAATGAATATAATTCCACATCCGTCAGATCTTTTGCAACAAAAATCACCGCTTTGTCATTGGCGTAACCCACTATTGTGGCCTCGCTAGCAACTAGGACATTGAGGACATCATTATACATTTTGTTCCACAATATCGGTCCTAGCACAGAGATACAATTCGATAGAAGTGAATCTGTTTGTCTTTCTCTGAATAGCACATGTAGTTTCATATTTACACAATATATGAAAATTTTCTTTCGCTGGAGCAATTCCGAAAATATCTTCAATCTTGTTTCACCTCCCATCTCCTTCAGCGGGACTCCTTCGTAACAGATCATGAATCGCACCGTTGTCAATGATGCGCCAGCTCTCGCCGATTATTCTTACAAAATGTTAGGGGTTTAAGAACCACACTGATATTCTTTAATTTGTCCACGAAGGATACACCATTGTCCACTGTGAGAGGCACTGGGTTGCATCGAAGTCGAACCCATTTTTAAGGTTTTGTGTGAAACAAAACCTTATTAGAATCGAGACGGTGTCTGTCTGTCCGTCTGTCTGTCTGTCTGTCTGTCTGTCTGTCTGTCACACCCGATTTATTCGGAAACGGCTGGACCGTTTGTCACGAAAATTGGTAGAAGTATGTAATCTGGTGATCCCTTTACATGCAGTAAGTGGCGCCATCTTGTGTTAAGTTTAAAGGGGGGCTCCCGATACATGTGAATGGAGGCTGCAAATTTTTTTTTCACGGAATATAGCCATGTGGGATATCAAATGAAAGGTCTCAATTAGTACTTTTCGAAACTGGTTCAATATTTGATATTAGGTGAAACATAGGGGAGTGAGGGCTCAAAATATGACCCCTAAAAAGTGTAACAGGTCTCGTTCTCAGAACCTATCCAACCGAAAAATCTGACAAAAATCACAGTGGTGCATCTCTACGAAATCTAGGCCTCAAAATATATCCGGTTCCGATATCTGCACAAATAAAGTTAATAATAGTATATTTCCACATTTGAGAAATTCAATCGGCACCCCCCTTATATTCATCCCAGAATTACAAAATTTGGCATGCGTATAAAGAAGAACATAATGTCAAGTTGGTCAAGTTTGAAGAAAATCCAACTATTATTACCAAAGTTATAGGGGGTGAAACTTCACATTTTTTTGTGAATTTTGTGCACTCTACAACCTGCATGACGTCATCATCACATATCAATTCGTCAATATCACAACGAAATGAGTTCTTATGAATACGGCCGGAAAGAATTATTTTGTTTTAGTTTTTTAGTCATTTGTATATGAATATCAAGTACTCCAACCAGACATGTATGTATATAGGTATATAGTATATGCGTGCTAATGAACTTTGCGGGTAGTGCTTAATTCAGATAGATATAAGAAGTAAACCGGAAATATGGGTACGATCAATTTATATACGTGCATATATGTGTACAGTATTCGGAAATAGGCAGTTTGTTTGTTTAGGGTGAGCGTAATATCTATAGCTGTAATATGTACGTATGTCTCGTAGTTTGGAAAAATATGAAAGATTATGTTGGATTTGTAGTTATATACGGATAGAAAAATGTGCGTTGAAATTTCTTACATAAGATGAACACAAAACCTTTATACCCGAAGTGCGAGCTTCCGGTATTCCGACTTGTTTCTTTCTATGGCTCCCCTCAAGAAGCGGTTGCCCTAAATATCTCCCCACTCAACTTTGTTCCGTCATTGTTTCTTGTGTATATTTCTCCCCCCAACATGAAGAATTGTTTAACAATTTGACTGAACTTCATGCTATCACGTTTTCTTATTATTATTTTTTTCTCTACGACAATTTTAACCTACCCATGCTCAATTGGCCTATACATTGGTATTGTATATTTACCATTTAGTCCTTAAATTCGAAACGGACCTCTGCCGGTTCATTTAATTTTTTCCCACTTCCATCCATTTCGCTAGCTCCACTACCGATTCACAACAATAATTCTGTCCCTTACTTTGCTCTTAGTATCATTCCACCGCAAGCCCATCAGCTATTTTCGAGGTAAATATAAACTACACATCTATGCATAATTTTGTATAAACTTCTCCAGTAATACTACTTTCCTCACCATTAGAGTCTATGAACTACCGACCTATCTGATTCCTCTTTTCTAGTTTCTGTTCTAGAGATACTCCTTTTGCTATGAGCTGACCGCTCACATCATACTCAAAGAGCGTCATGTCTTTGGGAAACATCGATCAACTGCTTTTAATCTTCCCGTATTTGCCACCTTCATTGCCAAAAGCTGGAAGTAACCATCGACAACCAACTTCGTTTGAATTCTAATTCATCGGCATCGTCAATCGCGTGATTTGATTCTGCGTTCTTCTTCTAGCCTTATCCTAATCCAATTCTCTCCTCTCTCTCCTTAATACTTTTCAACCCTCTCGTTACAAACATTGCTCTCTTCTGCAATTTGACTGCCTTCTAGATGTTCTGCCCAAGAAACAGAAGGGCTGCCGAGGGGGGGCAAGGGATTGCCACGAGCATCACATTATCGACTTGGTAGTGGTAGGACAGGCAACAAGAGGGCATAGGAATCTGTTTTATTCCTACATCAATTACGCTAAGGCTTTTGGCAGCGTACGGTACACTTGGCTAATCAATGTTGTATACCTGTGTTACATTGAGCTGAAACTAATAAAGTTTTTGGCGAGAGTTAGAGACGGATGGCATGAGGGTTCCAACACTTCAGAGCCGAATCTTCCAGGGAGTCCCCTGTTGAGTTCCCTTTCGTTTTTTGTGGCGTTGAATGAAGCTAAAAGGCATGATCTTGCAATTAATTAAGTGCGAGCTGACATACTTGATGTAATTAAATAACACCAAGTTATATGCTGGTACTAAAAACCATGTTAGAAGTCTGTGGCGAATAGTTGATATGTTGCAACGTTTGGGTCTAGACAAGCTTCAGGTCCAAGCCATCTACAAGAGTTATCACGAGGCGCATGCCGAGTACAGCATGGTGACGTCCGCATCCAAGCTATGTTTTTTACGATGGATTTTTGTCAAGGGCATCCCAGATTACCTCCTAACGGCACTTTTCAAATATTATTTCTGAAAGTGACCCACACAATTTTTGTAGATGTAGGTGTTGCATGGTGGGGCTATCATAATGATGATCATTAGTGTTTTCAACCTTCTTCCAGTCACAGAGTTTCATCCTCTTCGCAGATTTGCCAGTGATCTGCGACTTGCTGTCCGTGTTAGACCTCAGCATCACTATCGAGTTGATTCAGCCTAACCTCCCCGAAAGCCAATATGTCTACTTTCCTCTCCTTATTGCTCCTGATATATGCATGACTGTTGTATTTCTATGAACACTGGTTTTTCTCTGCTCGCCTACTTGCTGCCATTTTGTGTTTTTTCACCCGATCTTCCTCATTCACAGAATAAAGCGGCTACCTTATACTTCAGCATCCATTTTGATTTCAGCCGGTTTCATAGTTGAGATATTGTGTCAACCAGCGAAAAAAATATTTTTTTTTGTAGTAGCTATATCACCGGAATATTAAAGCCACCGAATGCATTTTTTTCTTTTTGTGCAATTCAACATCTATACTTTCTGCTTTGAAAAGGGTACTGCCTTGAGAGACTCCAGCCCGGGTTTCGTCCTGAATTAGTGCCCCAAAGGAAAAGATTCTAAAATTCTATGGAACTGTACTGGAAGCAGCTTCTTTTTTTTAAAAAAAATCAGACCTTCGTACCAAACTTTATCAAAGGTTTGCGCCACACCCAAAAAATCGGTTAGCAATACTTTGTATCCTCCAATCAATTTCTTATCTCGAAAACAATACTATGCATTTGTTCGATAGTACCATGCTTCTCTCGAAAGCAGAACTGGAATTACCTTCGTTTCCACAATATATGGAGAGACTTTTGAAAGCACATGATAGTTTTCCGAACACCTTTGCGAGGATGAGTAGCAAACTTGTAGGTCCGTATGGTGCAACCTGCGTTGGTCCTTTCCACATTTAAGAATCATAATAACTTCTGGAAGCTTCCAAGCCTTGGGGAAATAGGGCTAACGTAGAATTGCGTTGAATATGTAAATCATATGAGTGATTGCGGTACCTGGAAGTTCCTGCAACATTTTCCCCGTGATTAAGAAATTTCCTGGATCTCTCTTTAGGTTCACTTTTTCTGTAAAGAGTCGAACATCTTGTCTGGCTCTAAGTGAGAAGCTTCCCTTCGGTGTAGCCATGGTTATTTTTGAAAGTTTTGGCTCCAGCTCCGGTAAGTGGGGGAAGAATACCTTTTTCAGGTGTTTCGCATATGCCGCAACTTCTTCGTGATCACTTCTTGCCCAGCTGCCGTCTGCTGATCCTAATGGCGATTCGCACTGAGCAAGTCTTATCAACTTTCTTGAAGCTTTCATCAAGGCAAAATCAATTGATGCATTAGTCGATAAACCTCGTGTTGCCGCTGGAACATGCAAATTCATATGGGATATCCGGTTTCGGTTAGTACCTTCTGAAAGTTGGGGAGGGCGTGGGTCGATGATTTGATCATTTTTTAACGGACCTATTCTCAATTAAAAGGCTACCACTATATGGTGCCTAGGCTTCCAAATACCCTCCATACCAGTACCTGTTAAAGAAAAATTAATAATTTTTATTTTAATGTTACTATAATTTTTAGTAATTGGTTGCAAAGCCCCCTGAAGTTAATCTCAACACCACGAATTGCAGCACTGCAGGCAAGATCCAACCAAGTTCTTTGGAAGTCTCACTATTACTAAAAAAGCTGTAATAGGCCAGAATAGTCGCTTCTTTGCAAATTCAAGACTTTGATTGTCAATATAACCCGAAAGTGGATATTCTCACAAATATGTGCATATATTATGCGCTATGTACTAATGAGGTAAATGCGTACTCAAATGCTTTATAAAAGAAATACACGAAACCTTCCATACTTGAAGCGTCCAGCTTCGTGTTCCCAGCTTGTTTAAGTCTGCAAATATATGAGTCTGCCATTGTCTTCTCAACTTTCACTTCACCTGGACCAGCTATAGTATGTTATACGGTCTACTATTTTTTGGAAGATTCACAATATATGGGTATGGGGCAGAGATGCATGGTTGTGCTCATTATTTAGTTGAATTTCAACCGGGCTTTGCCTATTTCAGCTCTGGTTTTCAAGGGAGTGTTAATTTGCAGACGAGTACTTATATACTTACGGAAATTTAACCAGTTCGTTGATTTGGTCGATAGTTTCCTACTTGTATCGCTTATTAACGGACTGTTACAAAGACAGGCGAGTGGTCTGAAAACAGCTCAAAGCACGGCTAGCTCATTATCAACTCCCGCCACACATTTTTGGTATCACCAAAGTCAGTCATCATCGTTCATCGATTTGCTATGAACAGTCTAGATGAGACGATGTGGAGTCTACTGTGTCGGACTAGCACGTCCCACAACTGTCTTCACTTGGAAGTGATCAATCTGGGTGTGCGTAGCGGTAAAACCCCAGCCGCAAGAAAGATCGCGATGAAGGCTATCTCGTCGACTCACTCCAATAATCGGATTTCTTGGAGATTGTCTTTGCAGTAATCTTCTAAAAGACAATGCTTAACTAACTAGTGAAAGAGAAAATAAACCAGCCCGAACCTGCGATTAAATCCGGCTCAATAGGTTACGGTGGGCGGGTCACTTAATCCGTATGGATGGGGATGATCCAGCCCGGAAAGTCTATAAGGGCAATAGCTATGGCAGAGAAAGAAGGCGAGGCAGACCCTACCTGAGATGGAGCGATGGCGTAGGTCAGGATGCCAGACAGCCTTTAGGGATATCGGATTGGTGAATCTCTGCTCAAAACCGGGATGTCTGGAGTTCCTTATTAAGGCAGGCCTAGACCGGATATCGGTTGTTACGCCGTTGATGATGATGATGATGTACAGTTTTACCGATGAAATGCTGATTTGCCTGGCGTGAAGCCTCTTTGGTATGAATCAATGATGTTCTAGGCGTATGGGGGTATCCGGCCTGGCAAGATAGCGGAGATTATCTTATAAATGGTACTCAGCAATGTGATACCTCTATAATTGCTGCACTGTGTGATATCCCCCTTTTTATGTATGGGACAGATAATGCCTCGTTGCCAGTCGTCAGTCATTAATTCGCTGTCTGACACTTTGAGTATAAGTTGATGAAGCGCTTGATGTAATTGGTCGCTCCCATATTTAACCAATTCGGCTGTAATTCCATCGACTGCTGGCGACTTATGATTTTTTACCCGATGAATTGCATGGACTGTTTCTCCTAAACTTGGTGGTGGCAGTATTTGTCCGTCGTCTTCAGTTGGCGGGACCTCCGACTCGCCGGTGTTCTGTTTGTTGAGCAGTTCATCAAAGTTCTCAACCTATCGCACCAATATGCCCACTCTGTCGGTCTCGCAGAATGAGCGTCGAGGTGTATAAGGCTTCATCCTGCTGATTTGTTGGCAAAACTTGCGCCTCTGGTGCAGTTGCTCCCTGTACTATTCTAGTTCACAGACTTATTGATTCTCCCAGGCTTCCTTCATCCGTCTGTGAAGTCACTTCTCCACTCGACGGAGTTCATGATAAGTCTCTGCCCGTGTCCGTATTCTTCGAGAATGCAACATTGCTCGGTATGCAGCATTCTTCCGTTCCGTTGCTAGCTTACATTCATGCTGAAACCAACCGTTGAAATAGTGGTTCGGGTCTTTATTGGCGCCCCTATATGTTCTGACATTCATCAAGGCTGAGAGGTGACGGCGTTCGATCAGCACGTGGTCAATTTGGTTGAAAGTGGTCCTGTCTGGAGAGGCCCACGTTTATTTGGGGACCGCTTTTCGCACAATCCAGGTACTTCCAACAACCATTTCGTATGACACTGCTAATTGAATAATCCGCAGTGCATTAACATTTTTATTTTGATGTAAGCGGTGGGAGCCGACGTATCGCCTGAATACGGGCTCCTTCTCTACTTGGGTGTTAAAATCCCCAAGTATGATTTTAATATAATAGCTGGGACATGCTTCGACGGTTCGGTCTACTACCTCGTAGAAGGTATCCTTCTCTGACTCTGCAGTATCCTCTGTAGGGGAGTCAACGTTAATGAGGCTTATATTTTTAAATTTGCTTCGTAAGCACAGAGTGCGTAGCCCTTCGCTTATATTTTCAGAGCCGTTAACAGCAGGTTTCATTTTTTGGCTGACTAAAAAATCTACTCCGAGCACCTGGTTTACTGGATGGCCACTGGAATAGGCGGTGTAGTGACTCTTTCCCAGGAAACTGGTCCCTGTCCAACGCCCCTTCTGTAACGTTTGCATCAGCCGTATATTGGGACAGTGTATCGGTTAGCTGCTTGGCAACTCCATCTCTGCACAGGGAGCGTACGTTCCATGAGAAAATGCGCAAATCGTTATTCCGTTTTTGTTGTCGGATTCGTTTTTGTTACATCCATTCATTCCGAGGCTCCTGTTGTGGCTTCATAACAATTTTCTTTCCGTGTAGGGTTGTCAGTCCTACCCAATCCCCAACCTGGAGGACGAGTTGATACAATTTGTCCTGTTTTTAGGTGCGGAAGACTCGCCGTCATCCTTCTCCATCTGCAGTTTTTCGTTAAGAAAGAGCTCCCAGCGGTCACCACGTGGAGGTGGATAGCGTTTGATGGTAGAGCTGTTGGTATTGGTTTAGCAGGCGTTTCCCAGGTTTTATGCTGCATCGTGGGTACCAATCCACGTTTCGCCCTGGCACCTATACTACCCTTTGACAACCAGTTGTTACCTTCTCCTTTTCGAGTTAGCGGTAATAAGCAACTGTCGTCTGTTAACGCACTTATAAGCTGTGAAGTTTTCTAAGCCAGTTCATAGATTCATCAACCTCTGGGTCATTAAGCAATGTTCTCTTCCATAATCGCCTTGCTGTCATTGATGACCTTCATTTGATAACAACAACCATTTTGATTCATACTCAACATGGTCATACTTTTATTAGATAACAGCTAGTATTGTGATCCACTGTCAATATGCAAGCACATCGTAAATGCAAACAACGTACATTTGCTAAGATTGGGTCTGTACGAAATCTATTATGTACCGTCAGAGTTTTGAAAGTGAAATCACAGCAAACATTGCGCTTCATTAGCATCGAAATGTAAACTTTACTTTTCTCTCATCCGCCAACCGAGCAATTAAAAACAATCCTTAAGCCAGTTTTATTTCTACCAAGCTACGTAATAAAAGTTCCTCAATTCATCACCCGAGCACATACTATATGCGCGTCTACAATCTTCATGATTACCAACCATGTTGCACTTGAAACCGCTCGACAGCAACGAGCCGCTAAAAGTTCCAAAATTTTGAGCAAACTCAAGTGTAATTAAATTTACACCACACTTTAACCGTAAAGATCGTAACGTACAGTTTTTTTTTGAAATATCTATAAAAAGCCAGACAGATAAAAAGGTTGGGCAATTGAAGTACGGCAGCAAGTGACTTACCCAGATATTTACCAGAATATAAAATTTAGCAAGGTGCAAACATTACTCAGGTGAATGTCTTACATGATTGGGCTTTTAAGTTTTCCAAGCAAACGGTTCGTTGCTTATTGGATTAAAACGTTTGATGCTGTATTCGTAATATGTAGATTCTGGTAAATTTTGCTAGTTAGATAATGCAATGGTTAGTTCGCAAGATGGAAGATGAAAGATTTGAATTCGTATAGGAGCTGGTGACGGCTGTTAGTTGCAGATTCATTCAGAAGGGCCAGTAGTGGTTCTTGTCTCTAAACCAAGCACGAGGAAAAGTCGAAGTCATGTCCTATTGCCTCATGCTACAACAATGTTTCCTTATGATTTATAATGTGATTTCAGGCGTATGGCTCGACAGTAACCTCGGCCAAGTTGGCTCAATTGACTAGATGTTACGTGTTGGAGGTTTTCAAAAAATCCTGTAAGTAACTGTCCGCTCGTAACACGTAAAACGAGTAGCATTCAAAAATGTTCATATATTAAAGTAGCTTGTAATTACTCATCGGCACCGTATGTGTTAAATTGCGCACTAAATCTCGGACCCGGCCTCACCGGCAGGTGAGATAAATTACGACGAGTAACATAATAAGTACATAAACGTCCACTCGGGCCGGCTAGAAGCCGTTTCACCTGTTTTCAGTTTTCTCGGCGTTTTTCATTTTTATTCTGTTTTTCCCGTCTCTCTTAAAATTCAGCTTTGGACACGATTGCTTATTGCTTACAGCATTTTAAAACATTACAATTTTACTGCATCAGCCACTTCTATCCGTAGCGCGGCTACTTTACTGGTCGGGTAGCGATCTTTTGAGAAACGGGGCCTTAATTGATGTATCTGTGAAGTATCTGAAATATCTCTATCGATACAAGAGCTCTTTAGATCGTTTGCAAGGTTGTTGACAAGGACGTTGAATGATGTTTGGACTTCTAATTTGGTTGAATGTTGAGACCGTGTCGCATTACATCAACATAAATAATGTCAACTGTACATTCAAACATTGAAATTGAAATGAAGTGAGTGCTTTTAGGCTTTCCATCTTTTCGAGACAGGTCATGCATCTGAGTTCATGTGGTTGGGTCATAAAGTTTTCGAGGCGAAAATGACTTTTGTTTTATGTGTTGATTTGTTTACTTAAAGTGGACGGCGCTCTCAATGTACTTGTTTTCAGTGTAATATTATGAATTCAAATAGGTCTGCATGGGCCCATACCGAAGGCCTTGGGTTTTGTGACAGCAGAAGATATTTATTCGCTTTCATGAAGCTACTATTTATGAAAGTTTGACTAGTAATTTGATGCAACTGTGTTTCGACTCCATATTCAATATGTACCTAGCGGTAGTGTCTCATTGTCGACAGCTTTTGGTGGCTTGAATATATTAATATTTAAGGTCACGTCATAGTCGTAATAAAGCTAGAGAAACTAAATATGTATGTATTGCTCTGTTGGCCGTATAGTTACTTTTCATTTTTAACGTACATGAACGAGGGCGAAAGTATTTCGGAAAGAAGCGCAAGGTCTTATCAAAACTAACTACACTGGCAAGTAAGTCAGGATACTTGAACTCTATACTTAATTGTCGACTTCTATTGGTGATCTTTTCATGTGTTAGATGAGTCAAGATTGGATATCTTGCAATTTTGAATGTACTGTTTAAAATTGAATCGTTTATTAATTTAATTGTTACGAATCTATGAAAAGTCTTGCCGGTTTTTTTTTTCGCTAATAAGGTCCATAAGGTAACCAATCGTTACCAATAGTTATCGCATTGAGTAGATTTTACCCAAATTTGTTCACATTCTAATTGCATATACGATCAGGAGCTATGACTCTGAAGAATTTTTAAAAATAACATACTAATTTTCGCCCAAGGCCATTAAAAAACCGCAGCTAGATTCCTTCCTGATTTGTTGCTAAATTATTTTGCTACTTATCTTACTTCTTATTTGCTAATGCTGTTTAATAGTAATTTTTGTGTTTTTTTCTGTCTATGAGCTTAACTAAATAATTATCTTCTTCCGAAAGGTAGTTCAGATTGCTGATAAATATATATTTGCATGGAAATAATATCATATTTACTGGGCCCATTCCCTCCCTTTAATAAACTCCCCGCATTAGAAAATGACTATGTACTGACTATCATCATCATCATCATCAACGGCGCAACAACCGGTATCCGGTCTAGGCCTGCCTTAATAAGGAACTCCAGACATCCCGGTTTTGCGCCGAGGTCCACCAATTCGATATCCCTAAAAGCTGTCTGGCGTCCTGGCCCACGCCATCGCTCCATCTTAGGCAGGGTCTGCCTCGTCTTCTTTTCCTACCATAGATATTGCCCTTATAGACTTTCCGGGTGGGGTCATCTTCATCCATACGGATTAAGTGACCCGCCCACCGTAACCTATTGAGCCGGATTTTATCCACAACCGTACGGTCATGGTATCGCTCATAGATTTCGTCATTGTGTAGGCTACGGAATCGTCCATCCTCATGTAGGGGGCCAAAAATTCTTCGGAGGATTCTTCTCTCGAACGCGGCCAAGAGTTCGCAATTTTTCTTGCTAAGAACCCAAGTTTCCGAGGAATACATGAGGACTGGCAAGATCATAGTCTTGTACAGTAAGAGCTTTGACCCTATGGTGAGGCGTTTCGAGCGGAACAGTCTTTGTAAGCTGAAGTAGGCTCTGTTGGCTGACAACAACCGTGCGCGGATTTCCTCATCGTAGTTCTTATCGGTTGTGATTTTCGATCCTAGATAGGAGAAATTGTCAACGGTCTCAAAGTTGTATTCCCCTATCCTTATTCTTGTTCGTGCTTGTGTTTGACCAGTGCGGTTTGATGTTGTTGGTTGATTCGTCTTCGGTGCTGACGTTGCCACCATGTATTTTGCCTTGCCTTCATTGATGTGCAGCCCAAGATCTCGCGCCGCCTGCTCGATCTGGATGAAGGCAGTTTGAACGTCTCGGGTGGTTCTTCCCATGATGTCGATATCGTCAGCATAGGCCAGTAGTTGGGTGGACTTGAAGAGGATCGTACCTCTTGCATTCACCTCAGCATCACGGATCACCTTCTCGAGGGCCAGGTTAAAGAGGACGCATGATAGCGCATCCCCTTGTCGTAGACCGTTGTTGATGTCGAATGGTCTTGAGAGTGATCCTGCTGCTTTTATCTGGCCTCGCACATTGGTCAGGGTCAGCCTAGTCAGTCTTATTAATTTCGTCGGGATACCGAATTCTCTCATGGCCGTGTACAGTTTTACCCTGGCTATGCTATCATAGGCGGCTTTAAAGTCGATGAACAGATGGTGCAACTGTTGTCCATATTCCAACAGTTTTTCCATCGCCTGCCGCAGAGAGAAAATCTGATCTGTTGCTGATTTGCCTGGAGTGAAGCCTCTTTGGTATGGGCCAATGATGTTCTGGGCGTATGGGGCTATCCGGCCTAGCAAGATAGTGGAGAATATCTTATAGATGGTACTCAGCAACGTGATACCTCTATAATTGCTGCACTGTGTGATATCTCCCTTTTTATGTATGAGACAGATTATGCCTCGCTGCCAATCGTCAGGCATTGATTCGCTGTCCCATACCTTGAGCACAAGTTGATGAACCACTTGGTGTAACTGGTCGCCTCCATATTTAACCAATTCGGCTGTAATTCCATCGGCTCCTGGCGACTTATGATTTTTTAGCCGATGAATTGCACGGACTGTTTCTCCTAAACTTCGTGGTGGCAGTATTTGTCCGTCGTCTTCAGTTGGCGGGACCTCCAACTCGCCGATGTTCTGGTTGTTCAGTAGCTCATCAAAGTACTCAACCCATCGCTCTAATATGCCCATTCTGTCGGAAATCAGATTTCCCTCTTTGTCTCGGCAGGATGAGCATCGAGGTGTATAAGGCTTCATCCTGCTGACTTGTTGGTAAAACTTCCGCGCCTGGTGCGGTTGCTCCCTGTACTTTTCTAGTTCACAGACTTGTTGGTTCTCCCAGGCTTCCTTTTTCCGTCTGTGAAGTCGCTTCTCCGCTCGACGGAGTTCGTGATAAGTCTCTGCGCGTGCCCGCGTTCTTTGAGAATGCAACATTACTCGGTATGCGGCATTCTTCCGTTCCGTTGCTAGCTTACATTCATCGTCAAACCAGCCGTTCCGACTCCTTTTGCGGCTGGGGCCAAGTATATTTGTGGCCGTATCCATGATAACGTTCTTCAGGTGGTTGTGAAGATCATTAGTTGATGCTTCATCTCCAGGTCCTCTATTGACTGCGGTTATTGCGGCATCCATTTCCCTCTTATAGGTGTCGCGGAGGGTTGTGTTGTGGATGGCTTCAGTGTTCACTCTCACCTGATTGTCAGAGGGGATTCTAGGTGGTATTGTTATTCGAGCTCGGAGCACCATGCCAACGAGATAGTGATCCGAGTCTATATTGGCCCCCCTATATGTTCTGACATTCATCAAGGCTGAGAGGTGGCGGCGTTCGATCAACACGTGGTCAATTTGGTTGAAAGTGGTCCCGTCTGGAGAGGCCCACGTATGTTTGTGGACCGCTTTCCGCGCAAACCAGGTACTTCCAACAACCATTTCGTGTGACCCTGCTAATTGAATAGTCCGCAGTCCGTTATCATTTGTTTTTTCGTGTAAGCTATGGGAGCCAACGTATCGCCTGAATACGGGCTCCTTCCCTACTTGGCTGTTGAAATCCCCAAGTATGATTTTGATATCATATCTGGGACAGGCTTCGAGGGCTCTTTCTACTGCCTCGTAGAAGGTATCCTTCTCCGACTCTGCAGTCTCCTCTGTAGGGGCGTGAACGTTTATGAGGCTTATATTTCTAAACTTGCCTCACAAGCGCAGAGTGCATAGCCGTTCGCTTATACTTTCAAAGCCGATAACAGCAGGTTTCATTTTTTGGCTGACTAAGAAACCTACTCCGAGCACATGGTTTACTGGATGGCCGCTATAATATATGGTGTAGTGGCTCTTCTCCAGGAAACCGGTCCCTGTCCATCGCATCTCTTGCAACGCTGTTACATCAGCCCTATATTGGGACAGGGTATCGGCTAGCTGCTTATCAGCTTCATCTCTGTACAGGGAGCGCACGTTCCATGAGAAAATGCGCAAATCGTTGTTCCTTTGTCGTTGCCGGGTCCGTCGTTTTAATATCCGTCCTATCCGAGGCTCCTGTTGTGGCTTCGTAACGGTTGTTTTCCGTGTAGGGTTGTCAGCCCTACCCAACCCCCAACCTGGAGGACCAGTTGGTACAATTTGTCCCGTTTTTAGGCGCGGGAGACTCGCCTTCATCCTTCTCCGTCTGCAGCTTTTCGTTAAGAAAGAGCTCCCAGCAGTCACCACGTGGAGGTGGAGATAGGGTTTGGTAGTAGAGCTGTTGGTGTTGGTTCAGCAGGCATTTCCCAGGTTTTATGCTCCATCGTGGGTACCAATCCACGTTTCGCCCCGGGACCTATACTACCCTTTGTACTGACTATACCCAATTTTAATATCCGTCAAAAGAAACCAATTCGAAACGCTCATTTATTAAAAATAAAATTCTCACCAGGCGAAAAAGAAAACGCTGTGATTGTCTGACACTTCATATGACGTCACGGAGCGACCAATTTGAATCTTATCTACGTGAAAACATAAACCACATGTTTCTTTGTTATTTATTACTTTTTAAGTAATCAATCAGTTTTTAACACGAAAGTGGGTAATTGTTGCGTGAAAGGACCACCTTTCATCTTACGTTTCGACAGTAATGGCAACAAGCTATATAGCAAATTGTGGCAAGTACAACGTCAACGAAAAGAAATGTGTCAAAACGGAAAGTTCAATACGTTGTTAACCGCATGTTGCCTCCCGCGCCTAAAAACGGGACAAATTGTACCAACTGGTCCTCCAGGTTGGGCGTTGGGTAGGGCTGACAACCCTACACGGAAAATAACTTGTTACGAGGCCACAACAGGAGCCTCGGACTGGAGGGATTACACAACCACGAACCCGGCAACGACAACGGAATAACGATTTGCGCATTTTCTCATGGAACGTGCGCTCCCTGTACAGATATGAAGCTGACGAGCAGCTAGCCGATACCCTGTCCCAATTCAGGGCTGATGTAACAGCGTTACAGGAGATACGTTGCACAGGGACCGGTTTCCTGGGAAAGAGTCGCTACATCGTATATTACAGTGGCTATGCAGTAAACCATGTGGAGTAGGAGTTGGTTTCTTAGTCAGGCAAAAAATGAGAGCTGCTGTTATCGGCTTTGAAAACACAAGCGAACGGCTATGCACTCTGCGCTTACGAGGCAAGTTTAGAAATATGTATAAGCCTCACTAACGTTCACGCCCTTACAGAGGAGACTGCAGAGTCGGAGAAGGATACCTTCTACGAGGCAGTAGAACGAACCCTCGAAGCCTGTCCCAGATATGATATCAAAATCATACTTGGGGATTTTAGCAGCCAAGTAGGGAAGGAGGCCGTATTCAGGCGATACGTTGGCTCCCGTAGCTTACACGAAAAAACAAATAATAACGGACTGCGGACTATTCAATTAGCAGGGTCACACGAAATGGTTGTTAGAAGTACCTGGTTTGCGCGGAAAGCGGTCCACAAACATACGTGGGCCTCTCCAGACGGGACCACTTTCAACCAAATTGACCACGTGTGGATCGAACGCCATCACCTCTAGGGCGGGCCAATATAGATTCGGATCACTATCTCGTTGGCATGGTGCTCCGAGCTCGAATAACCACCTAGAATCCCTTCTGACTACCAGGTGAGAGTTAACACTGAAGCCACTCATAACACATCCCTCTGCGACACATATAAGAGGGAAATGGATGCCGCAATAACCGCAGTCAACAGAGGACCTGGAGATGAAGTATCAACAAATGATCTTCACAATCACCTGAAGAACATTATCATGGATACGGCCAAAAGCATACTTGGCCCTAGCCGCAAAAGGAGGCGGAACGGCTGGTTTGACGATGAATGTAAGCTAGCAACGGAACGGAAGAATGCCGCATACCGAGTAATGTTGCATCCTCAAAGAACGCGGGCACGCGCAGAGACTTATCACGAACTCCGTCGGGCAGAGAAGTGACTTCACAGACGGAAAAAGGAAGGGAGAACCAACAAGTCTGTGAACTAGAAAAGTACAGGGAGCAACCGCAACAGGCGCGGAAGTTTTACCAACAAGTCAGCAGGATGAAGCCTTATACACCTCCATGCCCATACTGCCGAGACAAAGAAGAAAATCTGATTTGCGACAGAATGGGCATATTAAGGCGATGGGTTGAGTAATTTGATGAGCTACTGAACAATCAGAACATCGGCGAGTTGGATGTCCCGCCAACTGAAGACGACGAACAAATACTACCACCACCAAGCTTAGGAGAAACAGTCCGTGCAATTCATTGGCTAAAATATCATAAGTCACAGGAGGCGATGGAATTACAGGCGAATTGGTTAAATATGGAGGCAACCAGTTATCCCAAGTGGTCCATCAACTTATGCTCAAGGTGTGGGACAGCGAATCAATGCCTGACCATTGGCAACGAGGCATTATCTGTCTCATACATAAAAAGGGAGATATCACACAATGCAACAATTATAGAGATATTACGTTGCTGAGTACCATCCATAAGATATTCTCCGCTATCTTGCTAGGTCGGATAGCCCCATACGCCCAGAACATCATTGGCCCATTCCAAAGAGGCTTCACTCCAGGCAAATCAGCAACAGATCAGATTTTCTCTCTGCGGTAAGCGATGGAAAAACTATTGGAATATGGACACTAGTTGCACCATCTTTAAAGCCGCCTATGATAGCATAGCCAGGGTAAAACTATACACGACCCTGAGAGAATTCGGTATCCCGACGAAATTAATAAGACTGACTAGGATGACCCTGACCAATGTGCGAGGCCAGATAAAAGCAGCGGGATCACTCTCAAGACCATTCGACATCACCAACGGTCGAAGACAAGGGGATGCCCTATCATGCGTCTTCTTTAACCTGGCCCTCGAGAAAGTGATCTGCGATGCTGAGGTAAATGCAGGAGGCATGATCCTCTTTAAGTCCACCCAACTACTGGCCTATGCTGACGATATCGACATCATGGGAAGAACCACCCGAGACGTACAGACTCCCTTCATCCAGATCAAGCAGGCGGCGCGAGATTTTGGGCTGCACATCAATGAAGGCAAGACAAAATATATGGCGAGAACGTGAGCACCGGAAACCAACCAACCAACAACATCAAATCGCACTGGTCAAACAGGGAGAATAAAAATAGGAGACTACAACTTTGAGATCGTTGAAAATTTCTCTTATCTAGGGTCGAAAATCACAACCGATAACAGCTACGATGATGAGATAAGCGCACAGAGCCTATTTCAGCTTATAAAAACGTCTCACCATAGGGTCAAAGCTCTTACTGTACAAGACAAAATTCTTGCCAGTCCTCATGTATTCCTCGGAAACTTGGGTTCTTAGCAAGAAAAATTGCTAACTCTTGGCCGCCTTCGAGTTCGCCCTACATGAGGATGGATAATTCCGTAGCCTACACAATGACGAAATCTATCAGCGATACCATGACCGTCCGGTTGTGGATAAAATTCGGCTCAATAGGTTACGGTGGGCGGTTCACTTAATCCGTATGGATGAGGATGATCCAGCCCGGAAAGTCTTTAAGGGCAATATCTATGGTAGAAAAAGAAGACGAGGCAGATCCTGCCTAAGATGGAGCGATGGCGTAGGCGAGGACGCCAGACAGCTTTTGCGGATATCAAATTGGTGGACCTCTCGGTTGTTGAGAGTCAAGGAGGCCTTTCAGATCAGCAGTATAGGTTCCGTAAAGTCAGATTAACCATAGATGCCACCAAATTGGTTACTGGCTTGGCCGGGGATACAATTTACGGAAAGATTAGTACCAGTAAATATAGCGTGAAAGTAACCCTGGGCGTGAAAAATGCATTTAATTTGGCCAATTGGAATCTAATACGGAAATCATTAGCGAAGATTGGTATTCCCGTTTATCTCGCTGCTATCGTCGATAGTTATTCAGCTGAAAAGAGGGTCTGACATGGCACCGATGACGGACGCCAGGAGTACGTTTTTTTCGCAGTGGTCCGTATGGGGCACACTACTGTGGAACATCATGTACAACGATGCACTTAATTTTCCACGGTGGTGATGCTGGTTATTGTCGCAAAGCATCACGAAGATGTTGAGTCATACTCAGGCGAAGCAATGAGTGCTGCTAAGGGTTAACTATAGAGCTCTGGTCTGATACTTGAAGAGGAATAAATGAAAACAGGGCTCATCACTGGGTGCCGGAAGAGAAATTTCGAAAATTCGCCTGTATCAGAATCAGAATCACTTCCAGGTCGACCATCAAATTGGGAGTGGTGATAGACAAGAAGCTCATTTATAGGCAACACGAGCAATATGTTTGCCTCCACTGCAAGTATGGCCATAGCAAGTATGATGCTCAACTTGGGAGGGCCAGGGTATACCTATAGGTTGCTCACAGCCAGGGTAGTGAGCTCAATCATGCTCTTTGGGACCCCAGTTTGGAGAAATATTTCGCGGATATCTGTTAACGCTCATAAACTGAGTACAGTCTACAAGACGATAGCCCTGAGGTTATGCTCTGCCTTCAGGACTGTTTCAGATGATGCAGCGTTCGCCATCTCTGGAATGATGCCTATTGACATCTTGGCGGGAGAAAAGCGCGGTTACGTACGGCCGTTGAGAATAAAGGTGAAGAAGCGATAGTGAGCTCACTTCAACCCGTGATGTAATACCTTATGGTTCGGCGGGGCAGGGAGAGTGGTTTTACTGGGTAAAAATCCTACAGTAGCTTTTGCAGACTTTCACTTCCTTAAAAGAAAAGACAGCCAGACAGACAGACGAACAGGCGGACATCGAGATGTAGACCACATTCCACGAAATTTGCAAAGGACAAGTACTTATAGAAGTTTAAAGAATGAGACCTTAAGTCATCCTCTAGAATTTGATGCGTTTTATAACGTTATATAAAGCAGGGTTTAGTCTCAGTTTTATTTGAAAAGGATTCTGAAATAAACTTATTTTGAATGAACGAAAATTAATTGCATATATTTAGATATTCTGTCGTTCAAAAGAAAGCTTCATCACTATTTGCTTTATGGAAACATGATGAAGATGCAATGAGGACGTTTACCAAACATGATGCACCTGTAACGAACCACACCCAGAATCTAACAAGGTCACTGCAGCAATCAATGCTAGTATTTCAAATTTGTGAATTAAGAAGCATGCGAGGCCATTTTTTCATAGAAATCAAAAGTAAATGAGCGGTTAATATTTATGAAGAGTCAAATCAAAATATAACCGACAATTTTGGTGCGGGAGCTATATGCATCGTGCCTTCACACATCGAAAAACCTCCGACATTATTAATCTGATTTATTACTCAAACCGATTCATCACACGCTGACTAATCTTCTCATATGCAAATTACCCTCTGAAAAAACCAAAGGCATAATATCATATAAACAATCCGCCATTCACATTCTCCTGGATCGATTTGGTGGTCATCATAGGAAACGAAATTTCAATGGACCTTATGAATAATATTATGCAAATTTCGAGTGAATCGAAGTCAAAAATCAAGACATTGCCACATTATATGAATAACAATAAATCACTTAACCGCCTCAGCAGAAATACAAAAGGAAATCAAAATGAATCGGAACCAGAAAACACGTTTGAATTCTTTATTCGGGGGAGGACAAAAGAAATTCCTCCGGAGATAATCTAATGCGCTATTATTGGCCTGGGGAATTTCTTGAATTATCTTTGAATTTATTTTAGAAAATTTTCGGTGGTTGTTGGAATGTCATGAGTAGATAATGCAATTATTGGTTTTAGGCGACAATAAATAGTTGATTGTTGTCCATTGTTTGGGTTAAAGGCTTTTCCGTTGGAGACGTTAGTGGCTTTGTTTGAAATAATTTGCAAATAAAGTGGACAATACCACAATGAATCCTTATTAAGATGAATAGAAGGTAATTGCTGACAAATTTTTAATTGAAAATTATTTGCTTCATTAAATTCTTATATTTATCAAAAATTTAAGCTGATTATCACCTTTGTATGAGGTTTGTGCCCATCTGTATCTCAATGAAACGATCGCCGTAATATTTGGAAACCATAGTAGCAAAAAATAAAATTAAAACATGCTTTACGCTGCACAAGAGTCTTTATTTTTACAACTATATACTATTACTTCATGCAGCACTACATGTTATTCCATTTTCGAGATACACATCAGGTCAGTTAATATGGCGAAGATCTACATTCATAACAATATTCATAAATATGCATTCTAAAAAATAGGACCCAAAAATAGGACTCTCTTTCGAGTATGTTATCTTATTTATTTAAATAAAAAGAGCCCATCAAATATATAATATTATATTAAATATATTTGGAAAATGACAAAATAATGACCAAAATACTTATTTCTCTTTCCAGAATGACTTCCATACGGCAAATACTTTGGATAGGCCTTCTTCTGATAGTTACCATTCTATCAGAAGTTGATGCCATGGATCCAAAATTCGATCCGTCGACACGAATGCGTCTAGTCCTGATTCCAGCTGATGCCACAGTTGGGTCTGTTATTTACAGGCTTCGTGCAACTGATGAGGAATTCGACTATCCATTAACATTCGAATTAACCGGGAACGTGTCGTCACCTACGGTACAAATTGAATCACTTCCATGTACAAAATATAATTCAGTCTGCCAAGCAAATGTAATACTTCTAAGGAGATTGGAGCCAGGACGATATTATGATTTTCAGGTGAGTAATTCCCTTGTTTTTTAAGATTTTGTGTGAAACAAAACCTTATTAGAATCGAGACGGTGTCTGTCTGTCCGTCTGCCTGTCCGTCTGTCCGTCTGTCTGTCTGTCTGTCTGTCTGTCTGTCTGTCTGTCTGCCTGTCACACCCGATTTATTCGGAAACGGCTGGACCGATTGTTACGAAAATTGGTGAGAGTATGTAATCTGGTGATCCCTTTACATGCAGTAAGTGGCGCCATCTTGTGTTAAGTTTAAGGGGGGCTCCCCATACATGTGAATGGAGGGTGCACATTTTTTTTTCACAGAATGTAGCCATGTGGGGTATCAAATGAAAGGTCTCAATTAGTACTTTTCGAAACTGGTTCAATATTTGATGTTGGGTGAAACACAGGGGAGTGAGGGCTCAAAATATGACCCCCAAAAAGTGTAACAGGTCTCGTTCTCAGAACCTATCCAACCGAAAAATCTGAAAAAAATCACAGTGGTGCATCTCTACGAAATCTAGGCCTCAAAATATATCCGGTTCCGACATCTGCATAAATAAAGTTAATAATAGTATATTTCCACATTTTAGAAATTTACCCGGCACCCCCCTTATGTTCATCCCAGAAGTACAAAATTTGGCATGCGTGTAATGAAGAATATAATACACAATTTGGTCAAGTTTGAAGAAAATCCAATTATTATTAACAAAGTTATAGGAGGTGAAACTTTACAGTTTTTTGTGAATTTCGTGCACTCTACAACCTGCATGACGTCATCATCACATATCAATTCATCAATACCACAACGAAATGAGTTCTTATGAATTGGGTCCAAGAGAATTATTTTCTTTTAGTTTTTTTTAGTTATTTTCCAACCAGACATGTGTGTATGTAGGTATATAATATATGCGTGCTAATGAACTTTGCGGGTAGTGCCTAATTCAAATAGATATAAGAAGTAAATCGGAAATATGGGTACGATCCATTTACATACGTGCATATATGTGTACAGTATTCGGAAATAGACAGTTTGTTTGTTTAGGGTGAGCGCAATATCTATAGCTGTAATATGTACGTATGTCTCGTAGTTTGGAAAAATATGAAGGATTATGTTGGATTTGTAGCATTTGTAGCTATATACGGATAAAAAAATGTGCGTTGAAATTTCTTACATAAGATGAACACAAAACCTTTATATCCGAAGCGCGAGCTTCCGGTATTCCGACTTGTTTTAAAGTAACTCTCTTGTTGTTGGAGGTACAGTAGTAATAAAAAATTCGGGAGAGTGACATGCGTACTCATATGAAGATTCCAGACAGTGACATATTCCAAAAATAAATAAAATATTCATAAGGAAATGGTACAAAAACAGCACAAGTATTCAGAAATATTCAACATAAATACATATATTCGCAAAGTAAAAAATGTGGTATCGAGCAATTTTTTTTGCCGCACTCCGCTCTGCTCTTGGAGCATCCAGGACTCTGATTCGGAACCATTTGACACATTATCTCAGGCCAAGCCAATTGAGTATAAGAACAAAATCCCACGGATTCAGGGAGCCTCATCTACCCTGGCATGTCCCCTATCCATATCTCTCTTCTTCGCCCTAAGAATGCCTTGAGTGCAACTTTCCACTCGGCTCCGCGTGTCCTCGCTCTGCAGCATGGCCTCAATTAAGGTGATGGCGTGGTGCTTCCACCTTCTGCAGAAGAACAACGTGTGGCAGGCACCATCTATCATATTTTTGCAATAAATACAGTTGCGTGACCGTGATTCCCCGATCGTATGCAGGTAACATCGAAAACACCCATGTCCGTTGAGTAGCTGAGTTGTCAACATCACCGTCCTTTCGATTGAATTACTGCCGCACGGCTTTTATAAGGTGCGTGGTTCATCTGCCTCTCGATTCTCTTTGCCACGTTTGCTGCCATGCGCAGAGAGTACGGGCTGTTTTTTCACGACGGACAGCTTCCCTATTTCCCCCGCCTTTTCCGGTGCATTTAAGCCTCAACTCGGCAGCATTGAGAGCGATCGGAATAACTAATCGCTAATATTCTAGCCACAGCCTTGTCTGGGGTATTGCGGATCTGTTCGAGAAAGCTCATCTTCGTGTTTATCATGATGCCGAGGTATTTCACCGGTGGTTTCGACAAGACCATAGTTTCACCGACTTGAATTGGGAGGACTGTGAGAACCTTTTCCTTGGTCAGCACAACGACTTCGGTTTTCTCCAGAGCTGAGGAGAACCTTTGCTTAGCTGTCCATCTGCTTACCCTCCACATCACCATTCCCAGTGTGCGCTGAGCTTGCTCAATCGTGCGTGCGGTAACCTGTGCCGCAACATTATCCGCGTACCCGATCATTCATTCATTCATTCATGGGGCATCTCGAGTCGCAGAAGACTGTTGTATAAGGCGTTCCAAAAGTCAGGAGCCTGGATGGATTACTGAGCCACCCTCGATGTTGTCCTTTTTGTGTCTCGTAGAGTGGGAAACGGGCGGTAACCAGTGCCGCAACATTATCCGCGCACCCGACCAGATGCGATTTATGAGGCATCTCGAGGCACAGGAGACTACTGTATAAGGCGTTCCAAAAGTCAGGACCAAGGATAGATTACCTTCATTCGTAGAGGGGGACATGGGCCTTTAAATAGTTTTAGAGCATAGAGTATAGTAACCATTTTTCAGTGTCTCAAGAGTTTGACACCTCCTCGCGTAACTGAAGACGTCTTTTACGTCAAGGGTCACAAGGAGCACCACTCACCGAAAGTGGCGACTATGTGCCTCAGCCATTTTACCGCGTAGACCAACCCCTCAGGGGCATCAATCGTGGATCGTCCTAGTTTAAAACCATACTATGTTGATGTGCTGTGACTTGATGAGCTTTTCAAGCAGTTTTCCCGCTGTGTGCGACATACTGAGCGGATGATACACTGACCGCGCCTCGGAGTCGCCTTTGACATTGCTTATCAGTGCAAATATCGCAAGCTTCCAGCAGGGAGCAGGGTCGGAAAACATCCGACATCGCCTTGTGTATATGTTTCAATACTTTGCTGGGAATACTTCTTAGTATTTTTTTATACCGCCTCCTCTAGTTCCATTGCAGTTAAAAGTGGGCACTCCTCAGCACTCACTCCTTCATCGACGGCGTCTGCTCGGGTGGGGTGGACACGAAATAGAGACCTCACGATTTCGCTGCTTCTGCCCAACACGGTGACCGAGTTTTTTGGAAACCAGCTTATACTCGAGTCCCCATAGCTGTCTGTTTACGACGTTGATTAGCTGCTGCCAGCGTTGCTCCTGCCTGTGGATTTCGTAGCGGAGTTCCTTTTTCCAACTCTTATACTCTGTGGATTTGAGCATCACCTCGCCTTAGTCGCTTGCGCACTTAGATATCAGCCAAAGTCTAAGGCAGTTCCATCGTAGGTTTACAATTGCAGCTATCCACCACTACGTGGGTAATTTCCCGGAACACAATTTCCTCTGGGGGGGCCGATACATTACAAGCTGCGATGATAAGGTCCACTGTCGAAAGAAGTAGCAATTCAGTTGCAGCTCATTTGTCTGCGCTTGGGTCTTGTCGTTGATTTATCCTTCTTGAGAGAGCATCGCCAAATTTCGCATCGTCGGTTTTTCCGACGTTACATCCGGAAAATGTTTGCCGGAGGTAGAACATTGGGAAGAGCGTTTGTCACTGCCGAAGGAAATCGATCGCTGACACTAAAGACTCCGTAGCAAAAGTTACGTTAAAGATAGTCTCCTGGAAATCAGGGCGGACTGCTCCAGTATTTAGGACAATAAGCCCTGCCTGACGGCCATTTCCAAAATTTGTGTGCCTTGGGAATCCGACTAAGGCATATCCCATTCATTCAAAGTTCTGGCTGTCAAATCTCCTCCGACTAGAATTTTCCCTTTCGTGTTTCTAATCTGGGCCCCCAAGACGGCGAGTCTATTCCTAAAAGCTTACATAGATTCGTTCGGTGTGAAATAAATGCTTAAAAACGTAACTTGCATACAACGAACCCAAGCGAAGCGTCTTCTCAACCATGGGCCCGCACACGCAAGTTAACCGTATCTCTCACTCACATGGCAGCAGTGCCATATATATCGGCACACCACGACGGTGAGCTCCTATCTCGGTACTGTTCGCTGAGAAACAACAAATCAGCATTTCCTTCTTGCACCATCTGCTTCACCAGATCATGAGCAGTCGTACTCCTATGCATGTTTGCTTGCAGGATGTGGATTAATTTTTCGCTCTCTGTAACACTTCTTTGAAGTCCTGGCAACGCCCAGAATTAGGAACATGATTCACATCTTCTTTCTACAGACCACGGTCCTTGCAAAGGACATAGCACTTTGCCGACTTACAAGTCTTTTCATTGTGGCCGTGTTCGCCATAGAACAACTAGGGGCTGCATTAACGATGTACTTTTACCTCAACTCCTTTTCAGCTGTCTTCCGGAAGTTTCGTTGATGTGCAATAAGGTCCAGCAGTACTTCCATTTCCATTATGCCATTGTTGACATCCATGGAGATGTTTTGCTGGACGATAGTAGCAATTTTCATTTTGCGTAGGACTCCTCCGCGCTTCTTGAATAGCCTTTCTCCCTCTACCCTTGTTTTTCCGATAAGACCACCCTCTTCGGTGAGATGACTTGCATTTCCGCCTCCGTTGGAGAGTTTATCACCCATTTGTCTTGAAAAAGGGGGGTTACGCAGCTCGGAGTTTGCGATCTTTTCTCGTGGTCCCTTTTCTGAACGATGGCGTCCCTCCTTTCTGGCCACCAGGAGCCTTAGCCTATACGGTATCATACACTTTTTCACTTCCAGTCGCCTTCACCGTTGGAACAGTGGGCCTTTTACTGTTTCACTAGCTGACGGTCGCATCGTAACTTGGTGCTTCTTGCAAAGGGATTTATAGTTGAATCTCCCATTTTAGCTGCCAGGAGCGGTGAGCGCGGTATATTATTGCTCCTTCCAAAATCTTTGGCTTTTGCCGGTTATGCCGTCGTGTTTGTTGTTGGTGTTATTTTAATTTGGTCCCAGCTGCAAGCTGCTATCTCCGCTAGAAAGGGGCTCCAACATTAGATTGAACTAGTCATTAACATTTTTGCCAGGTTACCTACTTTCTAAGTGTTTTATTCATCATCTTTATCTTTATCTCTTTATCTTCTACTCTTCTATTCAAAGTATAATACTTAGCTAATAACATTTTTATATCTTCTTTATTTTTTCAGGTCTCCGTCAAGGACACAAAAGGTGGAATGGCCACACAGCTGTGTTCAATAACTGCAACCAATTTCACAACGCCTCACGACACTATTTTCCCACACAAGCCAGGAATTATACTGATCCCAGAGGTATGTAGCTTACATGCAAATGTTCTAAATCAAAAGAACAATCTGCAAGCCATTTTAGATATATTTATTACATAATCTCTTAAAAACAAAAGTACATCAATTAACCATACATATGAAAGTGGTAAGGAACGTACTGACGTGTTCGATATTTTCTGGGGGTGATAATCGACTTTCGGTTCTTCTTTGTGGACCTGGACACCGGTGATGGGATATTGATGCTTCCGGTCTCACTTCGCCTCGTGGACAATGAACTCGCTCTGGGTCTTATCTGGGATACACTCTCGCTGAATGTCACACGTGATTTAGTTGCCTTCGCTTTCAGACGATTCTTCACATCTCTACAGTATTCGGCAAGGCCAGTCACTTCAGCCATAAAGTAGAATACAGACATTGAAATCATATACCGAACATAGTAGAATGCTCGACTGCGAAGCCAGGCTGCCACTGCCATCGTTTGATTCGCCAAGAGGCTGGTGTTCACTACAACCATGTAGTCACTCAAAAAGTTGCACATGAAGTTCACAAATTTCAACATAGGTATCCAAACCTGACGCAGAATCCGATCGGTAACGTATAGCGTCAAGAACAATTCAACAAAAAAGCGCAGGATGCGTGGGGGTGGTCGCAAACATCTTGGCCAATACGGACGACTTTTTGCTAGGACACAGAGAACGGAAAATACAAAAATTGCGGAAGCGGGGTTGGGCTGGATTCCAGGCAACTTGGAATGCTTCAAATCTATTATGCTCAGCTGCTTCAAGTGCAGGTACATCCCGGAAGCTACTATTGCGAAAAATTCCAAATCAAGTTTGGGCTCTGGTGGATCTGCAGGAATTTGGTTATCGGTCATAGATGGTTTCTCCATAATTTCGATGAATCTGAAAATGCACGGCTCAAGAATTGGGGATTTAGTGCGGAAATTTATATTTCAATTGGGGGAGGAGGGTTTAGAATTGGTAGTCAGGAAAAACTGTAATTCAAAACTATATTTTAGCGAACATTTGAAATTTGAGGTGTTTCATTTGACTGACATTTTTGATATTGGAAGAATTTTCGCCGCTTGGTCTACTTGGATCAGGTTTATAGTCAGAACTGGCGGCTGTGAATAAAATGCACAGCAGTTCAGCCCCATCCTGCAAAACAATGAAGTAATAAATAAAATTCCAGCGTGACTGAAGCCCGGCCATACCTCTTTGGTATGCATGCGAATCAGAAGTTTCCAAGTGAAACGTGTCCAATTAAAAATGCATCAATGAAGGGCAGCTGTAAGCGCGAACTGATACTCACACTTTGATTGAGTGCAATCAAGCTGACAAAAATGAAATATAAAATTTATTGCCATATCTAATGTCTGGCGGCATACCACGAGGCACCTTTAAAATGCATCATTCATTATAAGCAGAGATTACCGATTGGCCGCCGGCTCCATTATCAGGATCGTCATCGTATGATCATCATCACCGCCACTATCATCATAATTATCACCAGCGAATATTATACTCGTAGCAATCATAATGGGAGTATTAAATGCAACGTCGTGCGGTTTCACCGTGTTCGCAAAGATACTTTTTGCGGGGTGCATAGTTTGCAAACTGCTCATGGAATGGCATTGCGTGACGGAATTTAGTGTTGACGAATTTGCAATTTTATAACTCAATCAATTAAGATTTATGATCTGTCCGGCATGCATTCTGTGGTGCAATTTGATTGGAGACTTCTTTGAGGTTACTTATTTTGAAAAGGGCCATTGGATCCAATGGAGAATTAGGTCTGTTCGTTGTTAATGCATCGAAAGTATTCTATACCTGATTGACTTCCATTTATGAGATGAAATCGCCATTCTTTCGGAACCTCGGAGGCAGCAGTAAGAGGCGAAAGTTGGAAAACTCGGGGAAGCGTCTGTACTTTTCTCAATTCCTTTTCCCATAAATTTACTAGCAAGACGATTCCATGAAGTCACAGACTCACTTTGAACTATTTTAAACCACATATTACATAATTATTTGTCAAGCTCTCCGCTAATAAAAAGTGGTAACACCATTCGAACTCTTACCGCTCTCCATATCTGCGGTTCGTTGGAATGCCATGTGCACGATTTAACGACCTTGCAAGGTTCCCACGATTGATTTATAATTCTGAAACGGTATCAACGCTGATATACGATATAATGCGATTCCACTTCATACACTCTTGCACGCTTTTCATGTTGTATCTTTTTCTCATTCTCTTATTTCAGGATGCAAAACGTGGAACCGAATTGGATTACGTGATAGCCCGTAAAAACCCACTTTTTTCTAAGCCTGTCTATTTGGAGCTATGGGTAAGTAGCTGATTTGCATGAAATTCAGTAGCTATCGATCCGCTCACTGACTAATCGGGCGACTCTAAGAATTTGTGAACAATCACTTATCAAATTGTTTTTACAGGGTTCGCCGCTGTTTGCGATCCGCCAAAAAATTGTTTCGCCGGATACGACGGAGGGTACTATTTTTCTTCTAGGACCACTTGACTTTGAGAAGCAAGCAATGTACCACTTGACTGTTCTGGCGAATGTGAGTATAACATTTTTCTGAAAATTTATTTGAGTTTTTACAGGAATTGATTCTATTTTTAGCTGTCACTATATTATAAGGGGCTACCAGGAGCAATAAGCTTTGTTAGATACGTATTTAAATAAAATGACAAAGTTACCGAACTTTTAACCTCAAGGACATGACTATACCTTATATTAGGAAAGATGCAAACAATTGATCATGTTAGTCGGGTAGTAATAGACTGCGCCGCGCAATTCGTAGATTGGCCTGTTCGGCAAAGGATGCGGAATCCTTTGCCATTTCGACTTCTATTGTAGTTGGACGGAGTATTATTTGCTTTCATAGATTAAATTGAAAAACCATTGTTGAAAGAAAATATTGATATGAAAATTTAACAGTTCTCAAGCCCTTTCCGTCAGTATGTCTTAGATATTCACAATACAGTTAACTCAACTGAAACTGAACAAACTGAGGAATAGGAAATCCTTTCTCGATTTAGCACCACAACCGAACCATTTAAAAAAAATCCCCGTAAGTTGGGCCTTAAAAATACAATCAAAGACAAAGCGGTAGAAATTTGGGGTCAGCAACCAGCAAATTTTGAAACTTTACTACTTTACCGAAACGCATACAAGCCTTGGATAGGGACGAACCTCACGGCTACGACCTTTAGCTATGGGACTATGATTGGATTCTGGAATCAACACACAATCGTCCACAGTGAGGGTTTTCAAAATGCTCCCATTGTAGTGGCCGGGGCTTTGCGGCATTGACAACATTTTATTTTCCTTGTCCAGGGACAAACTGAGGGGCGAGTCTTAACACTCCGCGGCTTTCCCGATTTACTATTTTTAATTTGGCCGTTCCCATCCCTACATTCCAACTTCCACTTTCAACTTCACCATGATACTTTTAAATTGGGTAATTTTATTTATTTTATAAAAGAAAACTAACTACTGGTCCCTTTCCCCTAACCTCAACAATTTCTTTACATTTGCACAGTTCCGCTTAAAGTTTCCCAGCATAAGATCAAACTGTTTACTTTATAAGACAATGATTTGATTCTTATCAAGAAAAATTAAACATTGGGCGATTCCGAAAATATAACGATAAAATTTTTGCAATGATATCACGACCGTTTCCTTTTGGATAAAACTCGGCTGAATAGACTACATTGAGTAAGTCACCTATTCTATATGGGTGCAGATATCCCCGCCTTCATTATTTGGTAGAAAAACAAGCATGAGAAACTCAGTCACCATGTGGAGCGAACTCGGCACAAACCCTGTCATGTTTGGAGTCCGTTATTAAATCGGACCTGGGGCAAACACTAAGCCTTAGCCTCCCGGATTCGTCGCTCCAATTACTTCAATCCAAAGACCGTATCATCCAGTTAGAAAATCTTAGAATTGATTTTCAATCTGTGTCCACTGAATTTCTCCAACATTTCCTTCGCTTCCCTATCGGCACCTCCTTCCTTTACGGCTCCGAAAATCTTTCGGGGGACTCTTTTTCTGCCGAAGATATCGACCTACTTCTCCTACATTTGCGTCTAAGTACACGTCTTGCATACATACAAATTAATATCTTGTATGGTAGGTGCGTAGTTTATTGTACCGATCTTATTATGGGGAGGACTGAATCCACGCTCCCGAGCCAGCATAGAGAGCGAATGAATTTCCCATGCTGCTTCACTCCGAGTACTCAGACGCCCGCCTAAACCACTCGCACCAGTTCTCACCATGTGCTTCAAGTAATTCCTGTCTTTGGATCTATACATTTCTATGCACTTCATCCATATTGATGCATCGCATTTTCTTTTATTGCTACGGAAGATTGATGTCTGAACTTTTCATACTTTTTCAATTGCAGAATCGGAAATTATAGATTTTTGCGAATTCTTCCAAACACAAAATTAAAATAAGTCGTGTTAAGGATTGAGAAAGTGTCTGTCTTTTCTATACTAAGCAGGTTGGTCATCAGATAGCTTCAAGCCGTTCTTGACCCTCTTTAGGATAGAGTTCTGCTAGATTCCTTCCAGAGGCTCTATATTAGGAAAGGTGCTCCATTTGGTCCTGAGTCGGGGGTAGTTGTTATGCTTTCGGTCGATGAATCTCTTGAGCTCATCAACCGGGGTTTCTAGGATATTTCATAGTTAGATTTCGGCCTGAAACTGCTCACTGTACAAATCTATATGCAACTGCAGATTTGGTTTGTACACAATAAAACAAATTAATAATGACCTATCTTCTAGATAATGTTCTTCTTTTAAGTTGGTCTAGGAGCTGTGAAAACGGACGGAGTAAAACCCAGATGATACTGTAGGCTACCTGGACGAGTATATAAGCTAGAGAAGCTAGCAAAATCTTAAATATACTCCTGCACTTTAAGAAAGAGGTCCCAAGGTGCATGGTGGCGGTACATAACGTTAACAAATGCTTAGTAGTAGTAATTCGCGAGTAGGGCTCTTAGGTAGACGAATTCGATATTATGCTCGCCCATTGAAATTATCTGCATACCAGTATCTGCCTTTAGAGTTTGGGTCATAAATTTGGTTTTAGATTTATTAACCCTGAGCCCCACTTCACTCGCTATTGACTTGAACTGCTGCGTACGCCACGGTTTGGTGGAATTTTTAGTTCGATCGTTATACTGTAGAGAGAGCATTACGATTTACATTATCATCCGCCTGACAGTCCTCAACGAACCAACGGTTGATGTCATATTTCCAGCATTTTTCAACTACCGGCTTAATTGCGAATATCTGACCCGTTGTCTATCGTCTGGATCTAAAGGCACCTTGGTATTCCACGATAATGTTGTCTATATAACTTCTCAGTCGTCGTTCGATTATATTCGCAAGCAGCTCTCAGCACGTGCACAGCAATAAGATCCTCCTATAATTTTCGCAACCCAGGCGATTACCCTTTTGTACACTGAACAAATTACACTTTTCCTCTAGTCGTCAGATATTTGTTTGGTTGTCTAGATGCTTTGTTTGATAGTTTGTAGATTCGATTGGTGAGTTCTATTTTGTTTCAGAGTTCAGCCGGGATGCCATCTATTCCGGAGGCTTTATGTGATTTTAATGTAACCAAAGCTGCACCTACTTTGTACAAAGTCGGGGTGTGGACACTTGCTCTCTGTTTCGATCATCCGGAGCGACAAAGGGGTAAGAATGTGTCATCGTTGAGTTCAACAGGTCTTGAAAATACTGAACCCATCTTACCTTTATTTCAGACGCGTCGCTGAGGGAGAGGGTGATTCGCCTTCTAAAACCTATCCTCGCCTCTTTCATTGTGCTAAATGCTACTCGTATGTAGTTCAAGCTGCCGCCAAGTATTAAAATGTTGTTGTTATTGAACTTTCATTGTTCTCGTCTGCAGATCTGCTTGTCGTATCGCCTTAGTTCGTGATACTTGTTTTCTCTGGCTCAAGTTCGTCTTTCCATTAGTAGTCGGTAGGCTTCATTTTTCTTGTTAATCGCTTCCACGCAGGCATCATTGAACCATTCGTTACCGTTCCTCCGATCTAAATGCCTAAGGGTGCTTTTAGCTGCACTACCACCCATCCCCAATTTTTCACCACTTTGCGTCACTACTTTCCTCAGGGTCAGCATGAGGTAGTGCGTCGAAATGTGCCTTGGTTGTTAACATGTAACCGTCCGCACTTTGAGCATGTCGTCTTTCAACTTTTTCACCTTGATTTTGGGAGTCCAGCTCCTGTGGCTGTGGCTGTTTTTGGCCATTCAACACTGCTTGACGATTATTGTTTGTTTAAGGAGGCGCTACCTTCGGTCTATGCCTCTATGGAATAATTTGTTGTCAATTTTAGCGTTGAAGTCTGTCAATAATTCTTTGATGGAGGGCAACCCGTCAAAAATTCTGTCCAGTTGGGTGTAGAAATCGTCTTTAATGACTACACATTAAGGAAGTTCATCTTGAAGCGGATTAAGCAGATTCGTTCATTAATCGGTTTGAAATCAGTTACCGGTTCTCCAAATGTGTTGTTTATGATAAAGGGGATACCGAGTTCTTTTTTTCCTTGCTCCTTGCCACTAGTAAATAGTGTTTAGGGTCCACAATGTGCTCCTTCGCTGCTGAGCCATTTCGTCTCTTGGAGCGCGAGGATGCTAATGCTGCTACGAGATACTTTCTGAGAAGCTCCCGCAAAGCACCTTTTCGAAAAAGGGATCACACGTTACAAGATCCAAGATCCGTCCAATCCGAAGCTGTATCCTGAGTTGCTGGACACGTTGATATTTTCCGAGAAAGCATTGTCAGTGCTTCGCTCAACCCCCTGGCAGGAGGGGCGAAGGGGATATTTTTTTTCCTTTTTAAACCGCGGAACGCTCGCACCCTAAATTAAAGAGAATTTTCATTCCATAAGCTTAGAAGCCGACCTTTAAAAAGTGCTTACAAATAAAACAAAAAAAAACAAATATTTATGTAATATTTGTGCATCTACCATAACAGAGGCCGAGGATGCCATCGAGGATGGCTCCCCTCTTATAGGAAGGAGGCAAATTCAAGATATCGCTCTATAAAGTGTGGTCTCATATAATATTTACCTGCAACCTCATAAGCTGCAATATTTAAATGCGGTGCATTTACTGCTCAAACCAACTGACGACTCATCTCAGAAATCCGCGACTAGATGGGAACATCTTGCAAACTTTAAATTGCATCAGTTACACTTTGAAAACAGGAAAATTGTAAAAAGCTCTGGGACGGCAGCAGTCCGTCCGGTTCTTCGTAAAACCGCATGTTAACAACTTACAACGTCATTGAACATCGCTAACAGGCGCCCAGAATGCAGTGCAAGTCGAAGCTCCCCCAGGCGAATCTCAGTTCAGGTACGCTTCGGTGCACACTCTCCACGTATGAACATGTGCATTTCGCCTGCATAAGTATATTAGCATCAGAACGCTTGTCGGTGCATCGGCGGCGGCGGCGGCGACGGTATCGAATAGCAGCCGGAACTTGAAAGTAACATTCTCCACACCATTCCGCAGACGAGTCAGAAACTCGCTATGCTCCCCCTTGCCCCGCTGAAGGCCACCACCAGGATCCACGGTGTCACCACACTTGCATGCCATGCTAATATGAGACGCTAGTCTGACTGCATCCGCCTGAGATTTGTAGCGTTCGAGAGAATTCATCTAGGAGAAGTCGATGTAATACAATTTAGAGATGCATCGCTGATAGGAAAGCTTCCGTTACATCGTGTGCAGATACTTGCCTTGCACTTTCGACAAGCTTTCGAATAGCTGCATCTAATTCAAAGTGCATTGCTAGACGCGCAAATTATTGCACAATTTACTGCGTAGGTCGCGTCGTAAATGCATCGTTTGAAACCTTCTCTAAATTTTTTTGAAGAGCGCTTTTTTATTAAAAAAAATGTTTTTCCAGTACTACCGGGTAACATCCAGATAACATACAGACCCGATGTAACCATTTCAGTTGCAATAAGTAAAAACAATTAATTTGATTGAAAAATATCTTTCCCTCAGGTAAATCACATTCGATTGTAAGTCATGGGATGACCCATAAAAAGTGCTTGACCCATGAGAAGTACTTGCTTTCTAAGTTGGTTGATGTAGGTGCACGCCGGCGGAATATTTCCTTAATGATAGAAAAACTAATGAACATTAAAGGATGCATGCACCTTTATGTGCTAAGGACCGTGATTTGAGGCTTTTAGGTGGCAGTTTGCATATTTATTATGTTATCATAAATATACTTGCGTTTGCCTGCATGGAAATGTAAAAAAATGCAAGGTCTTCCTTGTGCCATTTGATATTCTACGTCCATTTGTCATCAATCCGTGCAAGTAGATTGATCGAAAACGTATCTGCATTCACAAACAACTGGTTTCAACTCGATAGATTTCTACTATGTCGTTTCTTATTTGCATTGAGCCAAGGTTAAAGGCAATTTTTAACTGCGAACTTCAAGTCTACGGTCAAAAAGACGCGTCAGAAAAGTTGGAAGTCAACTTGCACTACCCTAAATTAACATGAAAAGTTTCCGTGTCGTACCCCTAAAATGTAATTAAAGTGCTAGACAGATATCGCATCCACCATGATATAAACTAGTAACGCGATTTACGAAGGTGCTCTGATTGCGACCCCTAATCAATAGGTGTCCAAAAAGGACCGTCAGATTATGCCTACACAGCGGGTACTCAACTTAAACTTCCAGGACCCTCAATAAAGCATATAATTTGATGAAATACATAATGATCCCCCAAAATGATTTCTCTGTTCTCTGCAGCACGCAATATACCGTTTGCGATTCCTCCATGCCGGTTGGAACCAAATCAAGCTGCCTAATTCCCTTAAAAGCGCTAGCGAGGGTCCATAACTGACCTCAATTTACAACAATTAAACATACATACGTGTACCTTCTGTCTTCGCAAAGGGATTTCGTATCGATTACAATTTGAATAACTTAACTGAATCTCAAGTTTAAGAAGTTTGATCAATAAGGTGCAGATGTCTTGTGTCACTGATATTCTCACAACGAGCGGGTGCACATGTCAAATATACAGTGCATAAAGTTTGAGAGATCTGACAACTATCTCAACCAATATTGAGAGGTGCGCTAATTATCATCTCCATCCTGCATTGTCACTGCCTACGCCCAATCTACACCCTTCATTACATAAGAAGTCGGGAAACCGGAAACACGATGCTTCAGGTATGAAAGGTTTTGTGTACTTCTTATATAAAGACATTCGAGTCTGCATTTGCCAGTGCGTAGCACGTAATATATACATATATTATGTGAGAGTACCCATTTCCGGGTGATATTGACTTTTACAGTCTTGAATTTGCAGGGAAATGACAATTTTGACCTATTATCACTTTGTTAGTAATAGTGTGATTTCCACCAAACTTGGTAGAACCAAGCTCTATATTATAACCTACATTACTGCGTGGAACTTAAGGCGGGTTTTGCAGCCAATTATTATTATTTGAAATTATTTGAATTATTTGAAAGGATATCGGTATGAAAGGTATTTCGGAGCCTAGATACTATATATTTTGATTTGATACCCTACATGACTATATTTGGTAAAAAAAAAATGTCCACACCCCTTTTGCATGTATGATGACCTCCCCCCCCTAAATTCAACCTAAAAGGATGTAACTCACTGTATGCACGAGCGCACATAGTTCCCACCTTTTCACCAAATTTGGTGTCAATCGCTATAACCGTTTCCGAGAAAAATGCGCGTGGCAGACAGACAGAAAGACAGGAAGACAGTAAACCGATTTTAATAAGGTTTTGTTTTACAGAAAACCTTAAAAATAACAGCTTAACTCAATCAATTTGCCGGAGACACTATTTGAATATCATCTTCTTGAAAAACACCGGTTTTTGTGAAGCACCCGACTAGAAGGAAAGTTCCAGTTTGAAGTTGGTTTTGAGGAAGAAATAGCCAGTGGTTGAATTCAGAATATACTAACAACAGTTTAACACCAAGGCCACCATTAGGTCCTGGTTATGTATCTGGTAAAATTCCACCAATAGATGCAAAGAATATCACTTACTAATTAAACAATTATCATTATCAATGGTGCAACAACTGATGCTTGGTGTAGGCCGAACATAGTAAGGAACTGCAACTGAGTTTTGCGCTAAAGGCCACTAATTCAGTATCCAGAGTAGCTGCCTGGCAAGATCTACCACTTTTTCTTTTTAAACCATACCAGAGATGCGTGTATCGTCCTTATGGACTTCTCGAAAGTTGATCATATTTGTATTCGTAAATACGAATATATTCGTATGATGATTTTCGAATACATTCGTACTCATATAAGTCAATATTTTCGAATATTTCCGTATTCGCACAAGTAAATATGAATACGGTTGAATTCTTATCTCCAAAAGTGAATAAAGATGTATTCATATTTTCGAGTGGGAAAACGAATTTTCTTGTTTTCATGTTTTCAAATGTGAATACGAATTCTTCTGTATTTAAATGTTAGTATTTGCTGGATAGGGAATATTAGCGCCTTAATGATCTGATCACGTTGCACATATGTACCATATGGAGAAGTGACTATTTTTGGGATACTTCCCCAAAACTACTTTTGGGGTAGTATCCCAAAATTAGAAGAAATTAGAAAATTCAAGGACAAGTGGAGATGAAAAGTATGCACATATAAACTGGAAAGATATTTGCAAGTCTGAATAATTGTTATGTGAAGAGAAAGCACTTGAAAGCAAAGACATCTTCTGTGCTTGGGTCAGGCAAATGTCTGTGTCTGCCTCAGACGTCAGACAAACAAATATCTCCATCTGTGTCAGATAAATGCCTGATATGCTGAATGTCTTTTCCAGTCAAACTCTGTTTCTGTATCAGACAAATGCCTGAATCTGCCTCAGACGGTCTGTAGACAGATTTATATATTTGAATATAAATGTGAAACTCTTCTGCAGGCAACTGATCCATGGCCAAAGTATTTCTTTTACTGTAGTTATATCAGTTAGGAAAGAACATCGATTAGCTTTTGAGCAAAATAGTTTGTCCTATTTCAATGTCAATTTCTCTTATGTCGCTGTATTTTCATTCCATGCGAAGCGCTTCGCGGCGGGTAGTTTTCCCAGATAAGATCAGCAGCCTAAATAAATCTCTAACACGGGCGACCAGCTGAAATTATTTCTTCCGTTTAGGTACGGGAGATTTGCCTTCAGCTTTCATCTACAGTTTTTTGTTAAGGGAGAATCAGGTTGAGGTGCAAATAGGGTTTAGCCCCAAGAGGGTTTGGTGCTGGTTCAACAGATATCACAAATTAAAGGCTTCGCGATGTTGTCTGCTCTCTCAACAAGTCAAGTTATTTCTCCCCAGTATTAAGACTTTCAGTGTCTTCTTGATGGCAAGCTTTATTATTAAGGGCTATCCCGAAACAAGTAGAAAAACAGGAAGTGATTAAAATTTTCTTTTATTTACAAATAATAACAATAAAAAGCTAGGCAAGAGGCCAAAGAAACCTCCTTACTTGTTATATCGGTTATGCCAAGGCTTTCGACACCGTCCGGCACACCTGGCTAATCGATGTCCTACGTCTGTACCGCCTTATCAGCGCATTCATCAATCAATACCTCATAGTCTATTCGTATACAGAGAGGCATCGTCCCGGGGGATTCGTTGGTTCTCCTTTGGTTTTTCATCGCACTGAACCCCCTTTCATGGCTACTGAATGATGCTAGACGGCTTGATTTTGCAATAAAATATGGCCTATGTGCTAAATGCAAGTAGGCATACTTGATGTACTTAAGTGACATCAACCTGTATGCTGGTACTGGTGACCTCCATAGTAGTCTGTTGCGAATAGTAGATATATTAAATCATGCTTTTCGGATGGATTAGACAAATGTCGAATCCAAGCCATCCATAAAGATCATCATGAGCCACATGCCGGACAGCATTGGTGACCTCCACATCCAAGCTATGACCGGGACAGACTTCTACAAGTACCTAGGAATTCTGCACGCTCGAGTTGGTGATCTGAATGATGCTCTGCTGTCTGAATTCCTGCGACGTGTAAAGCTTGTACTGAAATCGCATCCCTCGGGGAAAAATAAAATAAATGCATTGAATGTATTCGCCATCCCGTCACTGGTGTATGCATTCGGAATATTGCCGTGAACGAAAACCGATTTGGAAAACGTCCAGCGCGGATACGGACAACTATGTCCAAATTCCGAACGAATCATACAAACTTTGCCTTGGAGCGGATAAACCTGCCTCGTAACATTGGTGGTAGGGGCTTCGTTGACGTGGCGACAAAACATCACCGCCAAGTCGACACACTAAGCGCTTACTTTTACAGCAAAGCGCAGACGAGTCCCTTGCATGTGGTTGTCTGTAAGGCAGACTATGGGCTGACTTCACTTAACTTGAAGAATCAATGTTTCAATCGTCTGAGTGGGGTGAAGTCAGACCACGAGCAGATCGTTGAATGGAAGTCGAAGGCAATGCAGACGTGATATTGTTGGTGTTGTTAACCCCCATAATAGCAGCATCGAACGGAAATGTATGGAGAACAAGATGAACTCTCAACCACTGACTCGGCAAATCAAAGAAATTTGGCGTCCCGAGAAAGTGGTTGTAGTTCCCATAATACTTTCAGCTACAGATATTGTACCTAAATCTTTCCCATCTCTCTCTGGTTCAAACCATGCAGAAATATACCATTCTGCATACGTGCTCGATGTTGCGGCGAGTTCTCGGCGGATTCTGCAGCGCCTCTTTATATTTTAAGTGTGTAGGATCGTCCGAGCCTAAATGCTTGGCACCTAGTGTTAGTATTAGGTAAAATCCGATATCTGCCGAGATTGTGATAACTTGAAAATAAGATAGGATAATAATAATAAGGAAACAAAGGGGGATAAAAGGGGGATAATCTATGCAGATTCAATACCGGCCGTTGAGAATGTCTAGAAAATGGTCCTTCTTATGAGTTCGTAAGAAGATAAAACCTGTATATGTTTACTAATTTTACGTCAATATTTATTAACGAAAATCAATAAATAAACATGTGTACATTTCAAATACGCATCGTAATCTACCAACGAAATTAAGTGTTAAATAAGGCTCTTCCATTCAGTGCAACAGTTTATTCATTTAGATGAACAAATGGGAGAGCCACACGTAATCTCAGACGGCATTTTGTTGCCTTTCACGAGACAGCAGCACAGCAGACAAACTAAATGTCAATATGTTAATACCACGTTTCCCGTTACAAGTTCCCTTCAGATTGATATCCTTAGGTGTCAAATCACGAATAATAAACACTAAATTTATAAATATTAACTTACTTATTTAGGGTTTAGTTTTTTCCTAGTTGCCGGGAAGGTAGTCGATTACCACCCATATAGAACCATTATATCTAGGTTTCGAATTATGCTTAAGTCGATTATCAGTTTCAAATAACTAGGAATACCGGAAGCTGGACCTTTCGGGAATAAGGCTTTTTTTCCATTGGTATATAGCTAAAAATTCAAAATATTTTCTAGTCTGCCATTCAATTGATGGATTTTATTTGAGCAGGCATGGGAATGGGATGTATGTTGATGCCTAGATTTTGTATGTTTTTTTTTAGACTTTAGGTTTTATAGGTTCTGAGAACGAGGCCTAACCAGAAAGTGTAACTCAGCCATATATTTTGAGCCTTAACTTTCCTATGTTGTTCAATATCAGAAATGAAATTAGTTGTGAAAAGCAGTAATCGAGCCCTTTCATCTGGAACCTCACGTGACCATATTCTGTGTGCTTTATACCCTCCCCCCTTCCCTCTTACGCTTGTATGGGGAGCCCCTCTTAAGGAGGCCATCCGTGTGTCGGATCCGAAGAATCGATTTTTTTTGGCATCAATTGTATCTAAATATAATGTAAAGTATTTGGGCAAAGAAATTTTTCGATATTCGGAGTCATTCGGAAATTACAGTGTTAAACAGGTAAACTGTCGTATGTTAGGTTTCGTTCGGCCGGCGTAATGAAGTGCGAATTTACCGGTCCGAACGACGTCCGAATGGCTTCGCTGAAACAAAAAACATTGGAGCAGAGGCTTTACATATGTTTTTTAAGAAATCGAAAGTTTATTGACTAGGCAAAACTACATTTTATGGTTAATAATCGCATTCTAATTTTTAAATGTGTTTTTCTTGAAATTGCAAGTTGAAAATTTGCTGCTGTCACATCCCAAAATATATCCAGAACATATATCTGCGGCTCCCAAAACTAGAATAATTGCGATTAAAGGAACCGTGAAAAAACCGCAAAATTTACAAAAAAAAATGTTTAACAAGGCACCAACAATTTACCTTTCAATATTTTTTACTAATCCTAGTTTGCAAAACGTGGTTAAGTCAGCACGTTCAAATGCTGTTTATTTTTTTGGAGATGAGCACAGTGCTCTCTAGCGTGGCCGTCGAGAAACATATTTTGGAGATGGGTGTATGAGTTGCTCTGCACTTCAATCATGAACTATTTTATCGAGCTGGAAAAATTGTTACGATGATATTCCTCACACAAAATTTCAAAAAAAGGCGAAAAAACAACCTTCACACAGGATGACCCCCCTTAAACCTAGTGCAACATGTTACAGATTTACAGATCACATATTCCCACCAAATTTCGTGGCAATTGGTTCAGCCGTTTCCGAGAAAATCGGGTGTGACCGACAGATTCTTATAAGGATGTGTTTCGCATAAAACCTTAAACTGCAGAAAAATCACACCGGTATGATCGCGATTTTATCAAATTTCTACAAATTTTCCAACCACTTATTCGTGGTTTTCAAATTTCTAAGTTTCCTTCAAAAGTGTTGCGAAATGATCGCGAAAACAACACCCAATAGCACCTGTACACATGACCACCACTCTCCTTCGCGACCTCGAAACAATCAAACTATCTTGAATTCGATAATATTCAATTCAAGTTTAATTAGTCTTTTTCCGCTGTCAACAAAATTTTTTTTTCTTTCCCTTTACTTCACTGCAAACTGTATTCTCGTATACGCCGCCCTCTTTTTCTCCTAAGTGAGGTGATCGCGTGGTCGCCCGAGACAAAAAGCCAAAACCCTACTCTGCGGGAGTAGGGGGATTGCGGGAGATTTTAAGGTTAAGTTGGTTATCATTTCAAGATATATGAATCCCGGTTTAAACGAAACTGGATGGCCACTGACCTCCTTTCGGCCAATACTTGTTTTCTGCGATTAGTCAGGGCTGCAAATATTGCATCGTTTAAACCGACACATCGGCTGGTGTTGCAGAGCCTGTTATGTCAAAGAAATTATCCTTAAAATCAACGCTCGTTGCACTTTATTTTACATAAGCATAGGCACCTTTATAGGCATCACATTTCATATTCCTGCCTGTCGAGTTCCGAGTTTCCATTTGACAAAAATTCTTAGATCCCAGGGTCAGTCCTAGCCGAAATTACCACTTAATTAGCCTTGCGAAGGAACCAGGAAGATTTATTTGAATACTGCTAGTTTGATCTATCTCTTACTGTTGCAAGGTATCACGTATAAACTGAACAGTCCATATGGGGAAATCTTGCCAAGACATTGCTCTGAACAACCTGGAGCTTTTCATGAACCTCGTTGATTCGTCCTAAGAAAAAGAATGATGAAAATGCTTAACAAACTAAATGAACAAACTAAGTTCTTTCCTCAGATATTGCAGTGCATACGAATATGAGTAATTAATGGAAGAGAAGAAGCTTTTCAAAAGACACGGCTACCGACATTTTTCCTGCTTAAAATGTCTGAAAGACGAAGTAATCCTTTCCGGTTCTCATTTCTTGAACTCATCTTCCTGCAATATTCCTCACGCAACTATTTCAACCACGACATGTAAAAATTAAGTAGTCAATTTGCATATGGCCATTAATCATATGCGTCTTGCAACTCGCCAAGAAGTGCAATAAATTTTGAAAATGTTGGGAGTTGATGCTTGATTTATTTGCAAATTGGAAGGACTGCATGGGTGAATATGAAAAATGAAGATGTTCGATGAAATATGTGGAATGGTCATTTTAACAGCGTACAAGCGGTATTACTGCGGATAATTGTGAACACCAGACACGAATTGCAAGAGCAGATAAATGTTGACCATTAGTCTTTCGAGTGTATTCGCTGGAGTCAAGGATCAGAATTGCAATGAAAAGATGCTTTCGTTTTGGTTTCGTTTTGTTTGTTTTGCAATGTAAGTTTTTGTTCCTTGGGGGTAGATTTTCAGTGGAAAATGTGAGCCGCATGTGAAAGCGAATTATGATGTGTAATCCGAATTTTAAATTTTGTGAGTCCGTATCTTAATCATAAATATTTAGCAATATTTAAAAACGTGTTCCAATATATTCATTTAAAAAAATGAATTTAATATAAGATGTTATCTCCTAGACCTAAACTACTAACTTAATCTAATTTTTTTCTAAAGTTTAAAGCTCATAGTTGGTTATGGTGATGTTTTGATTTCGTAAGTAGAAAAAAAAGCTAACGAAATCCTGAATTCAAGGGGGTGGATAAGCAATATGGTGAATAAGCGATATGATTGGGTAGGGGAATTGGCATCAAAGGGCCACCAAAAGTCAAGAAGAAGTAAGTGGGTCTTATTAGACATGAAAATTCCCAGTGGTAGAAAAGACTACATTTTCTGTCGAACAGACGGTTATTACTGTTGAACGTAATGATGCTTCTATTAATTTAAGTGAGAAAAGAGTCATCGCAGATCGCAACCTTCAGTTCACGCAACTAAGGAGATAGGGTATGACTGACAACTTTCTTGAATTATCGCGCTTCCGTCAGATCTTGCCTGCGTCGTACCCCCTGGACCTCCTTGAGCCATTCGTTCTAACAAATTACACCTAACCTCACCCTCCACTTACCCTCCTCAATAAGATATCCTCAGGTCCATGTGCAACCAACGTAAATGGGGTGCGTTATCTCCATGCATCTTTAAGTTTTGGACGCAGGGCACTTTTGACTCCACCTCATTGGGATTATTTAGAGGTGACGCTCTACCGAAGTAGCCATTCACGTGACGAAATCGATAAATGGGCTATAAATTTCAATCTGATATTTGTTTTGTCGGACAGACTTCGGACACATTGGGGTTGGCGGCTGGCTGTCTGCACCCTTGGACGGCTTTCAGGAATGGGTAATCTTGAAGTTGGTGATTCATCATAGTGGCCGCTTTAGGTTTGCGCAACGTTGTGCCTCTTCTGTGCTGATTTTACAGCCGCTGTAGTGGGAGAGGAGGCATTCGGTCGCAAACTCTGAGATAGCCTGGCAAAATAAGAATAAAAGAGCGTGACGCCTGCAAGATGGTAGTGAAAGTGGCGTGGATTTCAATGGTATGCGTAAGAAATGCGAAAATATAGAGACAAAAAGACAGATCGATAACAGCTACGATGATGAAATCTGCGCACGATTGTTGGCAGCCAACAGAACCCATTTCAACTTACAAAAACTGTTCCGCTCGAAACGTCTCACTATAAGACCAAAGCTTTTACTGTACAAGACAATGATCTTGCCAGTCCTCATGTATTCCTCGGAGACTCGGGTCTGTAGCGTGAAAAATTGCGAACTCTCGGTCGCGTTCGAGAGAAGAATCCATCGAAGAATTTTTAGCCGCCTACATGAGGATGGACGATTCCGTACCCTACATAACGACGAAATCTATGAGCGATGTCATGACCGTCAGGTTGTGGACAAAATCCGGCTCAATAAGTTACGGTGGGCGGGTCACTTAATCCGTATGGATGATGATGATCCCACCCGGAAAGTCTATATGGGCAATATCTATGGTAGAAAAAGAAGAGGAGGCAGACTTTGTCTGAGATGGAGCGATGGCGTAGGTCAGGACGCCAGACAGCTTTTAGGGATATCGAATTGGTGAACCTCGGCGCAAAATCGGTTTATCTGGAGTTCCTTATTAAGGCATGCCTAGACCGGATACCGGTTGTTGCGCCGTTGATGATGACGATGAGGTGTGGGTCCTCATACATGCAAAACGGGGGTGTAAACTTTTTTTCATCGATTAGAATGGTGTGGGATTGCAAATTAATTACTAAAGGTCCTTTGTCCTTGTGGGTAATGTGATATCATATCACAGTCATATTACAAATCAATATCACAAACATCACCTTTAATTACCTTAACCGTACATATGATGCTATATCACCAACATTAAATATTAACACTCGACAGTCGATGGTACCAAATATTATTCTCGGAAACTACTAAACTAAATAATCTGAAAAAAATCACGAAGCTGCTCCTGTAGGGCGTCTAGGCTCAAAAATATTCTTCATACCGATATCTGCTTAAATAATAATAATGTATTATTCTATTTATTATTGGTATATTTTTAGAAATTGGCCGGAAATCCCCTCTAAGTTTATTCTAGAATAGCCAAGTTTTGTAGTAATATAGGTTCTATTGTTGAACATTCAAACAACACAACGAATAATTTTAGGGAGGTTTTGGCTACGATTCAAGTTTCGGCTTGAAAGCAACACGGATCCGAAGATTTACGTTTTACAACGGGGTGTCATCTTCTATTACAGTTTAGCAAATAGAAGCGGGTGGCATGTAACATCAATATACATATGTTAGCATTCACAAGCTCTTTTCTCTGTGCCTATAATGTACATCCCAACCGTACTTTGTTTACTACTCATTCAAAGTTTGAGTGGTACTCATTAAATTTCAGAATGCAAAAGTGCCTTGCCTTAAGTTGCCTTAAGTGTTACAATTCCTTACAAGTGTCCGTCCTTTAAGCATCTTTCAACTTTACTCAGATTATTTTTCCTTCATGAAAAGAGCATGATAAAATGCTCTTACTATTCTGTACTTTTGCTATTGATAGAACTGTTATGTATTGTCCTCTTACTATTCATGAGCCAGGCTGAACAGTATACGAGGTCAATCTTGGAAGTAATACGTGTTAGGAAGTCAACTTATTCAACTTATTTTTAATTCATGCAAAGAATGTTGAATTATTCGTGGCTAATTTTGTGACATTAATTAGGTTGGTAATTTTACAGCCAAGATATGTACCTAAGCAATGTGTAGTCTTATATGTTTTCTACCCCATTTACCCATGGGAAATTTAATAATTCCGTGGGAACGAAACTAAGTTTAAAGATATGAGATATGTAAAAGAGAAATTCTGGTTTAATATTAATTTATGGTGAATATGTTGGACAGATTTACACCAGAATTTATGTCATTTCTTACCTTCACTTAGCACCTAATGTAAAATCTCCAGGAGAGTAGATAAATATACACCCACAAATTTTCTCTATTAACATAACTATCTATGATACATATATATCTATGTACATCAGCATTTGAGTAACATTGACTTGTTAAAAATTCAAAACAGTAGTCAGCGACTGGGCTCATTGCTCCCAAAGTCAAAAAAATGTTTGATCAGCTAATATTTGAGTTCGTCTGATAGGTCTAATTTATAACTGAATTTTCAAGAGAAGCAAGTAAATTTTTCGGAGGTTTAGTCACGAAATAAGTTGGGAAAAAAATGTCTACATATTTTAGCCACTTATGAGAGCATACATACGTGTGAACGAACATAACGTATATATGGTTATATAGAATAATTGTGGCTTTTCTTGTTGAGCATTACCACCATTGTATTGTATGGAGGATGCAAATATTGACTGACCTTATTAGAACAACCCCTTTTGAAGCAAAAAATCCCTATTGGGAATTAATTGAAGGAAAATACGTTCTCGCACAGATTAGCGAATACTGTTTAGCTTGCATAACACCAAAGGAAAATATTAACACTTCATGGTGTTACAACTTTGCTGATGGTATTTAAACATTTTTTCATTTGAAGTATTTGCCCAGTTGTTTGCAAGGATATTTGCAGAAATCAAAATGTTTCTTTGAAGATAATTGGCAAAGAAAACAACCATGACTTTATCATCATTTTGCTAGTTAGTAAAATAACGCCTCATGGAGATCATAGAGCAACAACGAAGGAATTGTTTTAATTTCTTGAGGGAGAACACTTCTCTGGTTTCAAAGGCCAAATGAAAGGTCCAGATGATGATTATTATTTACTCTCCTCAATTGATGAAACAACGTCCTTAATCGTAGCTAAAGCCTGCTCCGCTTTCCAGACGATTTTGTGTATTCCGGATTGCTGTGAAAACGTTGCGTCAATGACTTGTGCTAGAGCAGTACTTCCGGGTTTATTCGTGGCTAGAATAGCAATTTGCGTTGTATAAAGAATTACTTAACATATGAAGAGTTCTTAAAATAAAAATATATTAAATGCATATATTCAACACAACAGATTCCATTTTTGGAACGTGTTGACCTTGTGTCCGTCATATATTACGCTTATACGATTTCTTTCGTGTTCCGATACGAATTTAGGTCCATTCTATAAACTTCTTTCATGGCAGTGTTAAGTTCTTTAAATTATTTGGCAAAGTTCTTAGCATCTGCCTACCTTAATGATGTCTCTTGTTAACCTTGGGCATTCTAGCAAATGCAATATTCCCTTAAGGTATTTTTTAACGTGCACTGGACTTAGCAATATTTTTGGCTTTCCATGTGCCAGTTTTCCCTTGTCGACTAATCGACTAGTCGACTAAAGTAATCACGAAAAGATATTTTTATAATAGTATATATTGCATCTTGTTGAAGTCCATTTTTGTAGTGAATCTAATTTATATGTATAATTTACGTTCGAAATAGTGCAGGAGAATTCTCATAATTTATGAAGAATAGTGGCTAAAACTATTAGATTTACAATGCATTTAGAGAAACAGTGCTCATATCGATATTATAACTAGTGCGTGATTAGTTCCATCGAAAACTATATGTATACATTTACATGTTAGTTAATTCATGATTCAATAGGAGTTTATAAAAATTACTTTAGCACACATAGTATTAGGATGAAACATATATATAAAACTGCTGAATTCTATGATCAAGGTTCGTATCAACAATTTCATTGATGAATACAAAGTCCTATCTGCTACCTGTTACGCCTATTCGGTAAGCAAATCTACGTCTGCTTGCATCAATGATATCCTTTTGCATATTTCGATATCAAAAGATAAAAGTTGGCAGGTGTAGGCTGTGTTGCTGGATGCAAAGAACGCCTATGAGAAGGTTGTCCTGGGTACCCTTAGCGGCGCATTTTCCAATTTCCTGCTGAAACCGTTTTATGGATGTCAAGGATAATGTCCAATCAGCGCCTACAGCTAGGGCTGGACAGCGTAGAAGATGGAAATCGCATTCCCCAATTATGCGTTTTAAGTCCAATGTTATTTAATGTCTATATGATATCCCTGCATAATAAATGCTCTGGTAACATTGCAATCTTCCAATATGTGGACGATTTCCTAATGTTGGCCACTTGAGGCGATTGGTTGTCGACTTCCCAATATTTGGAAAGGCAGGTAAATGCGATTGTTGGTGAATTGGGCCTACCAATTATCATAACTAATTGCCAATCTATACCTCTCAACAGCAACTAATTGCCAATCCATACCTCTCAACATCAGCAGGGTAACATTTCTGCTCATTAAAATTAATCATCTTACTGTTGCTCATGCTGAATTCATCACCATTTTAGATAGGGAGATAACGAGGATGTGTTCGGCCAGAGACCACTTGGACTCCATGATTCCAAAAACTGTGAAGGCAGGCAGGTTGATTCCTTGGAGTCTCACACCCGGAAGGCCATCAATATCTATAGATCTGTGATAAGGCCCCTTATAGAGTATGGCGCCACGTCCACTATGAATCTGTAAAAATACTTTGAAAACAAGCTCAACAATATCTGCTTATATCCGGAGAAGATACTTGGGGCTGACCAGAACCACTCCATTGCATCAGATTTTAGCTTTGGTCAACGACCCGCCTCTCCGTTTCAGAAGGCGCCTCCTGGCAGCCAGGAAAGAAATCCCAAATCCTATCATTTGGTGGTCCAGAACCCGGATGCGGATAATGGCCTCTCCTCGATCTATAAGTCTTTCCGTACCTTGTTTGACACTGTGATTCCCAATATTATTCCCGCAACCTCTAATAGTATTCAGGTTATTCTGCCGCATGATTGGGGGGCACCTGTAGCAGGGCGGTGCAGAGCTTCAAGGGCGCCTCACGCTGCGTTCATGCGTGGTGGGTATGCCGCAGTTGTGGTGGTTGGTCCGTGGCAAGTCTCACGTGTTTCCATGGAGGTCAGTTTAGTATTGGAGGTTGAACTTTTTGCCGTGCTTCAGACCATCAAGATGGCTTTCAGAATGGGTGAGGAGAAGATTACTATTATTACAGACTCTCTTTATACTTGAAAATTAGTGAAACAGACTACGCATCGCTAGTAAGCAAAATACATTTCCTTGCTTCTGCCCCCTTTTTAAGTCTTTAATAGTTGTGCCCAGCATATGTGGAGCATTCATTAAATGAACTCGTCTATGTGGAGGCTCGTAAGGCTCTGGGCTTTATTCCCAAAAGTTTGCTCGAACCCTCCGCTCCAGATGTTCTGAAAGCAACTCAGGAATATCCCATAGAGAGTGGGAGAATGATTTTTGATTTTTTGGCGATATCACTTGTCAAAGAAACATTCTTCTCTAATATTCACACTGCTCACCCCCCTCCCCCCATTGAAAGTCTGCCTTTCTGTCTGGCGCTTTCACTAGTTGTGCTTGAATCCTTTTGATTGCGGGGTTCACCCGACACCAACTTGTCTCCGACTTCATCATTTCTCTGACGATATTTTGCAAGATTATACTGATTTTCAAAGAATCTTCCAGGCTCCGCTTCTCTGAGTAAAATGGTTGACAGTAGAATATGACATGTTCTGAGTCCTAAAGTACCACATTCAGGGCAAAAGGGACATGAATTGGTTGAGGTGGTAAATAATCTCTTGGTGTCGTCGAATTAATTTGTCGACACAGAGAATCAGAGTGTGGATCCAGTGACCATTCTGCGAGTCATCACACAGTTACTGCCTTGTTTTTAACGACTTCCACTTTGGCGTCCTTTGGTATTCTGTATTCTTTTTGGGAAGATTCATTCAACTTTTCTCATTCAAATAACGATAAGTCATGTTTACCATCCCCCAATTGCTCTTACGCGCTTTTGCTTAATGCCGCCGTAAGTTATCTGCGACTGTATTTTGGATCTCGAATGTTAGAACGCTAACAATATGCTAGTATTTCCCGCTTTCTCACAGATATAATCCATGTGTGATGATGTAGCCAACAACACGAATACTAATCGTATTCCTTTTTCTGCGGTTGGTAATGAAACCCGCCTCCGTCTTTTGCTTTTCAAAGTCAAACTGATCCATCTCCAGCTAGGCTTTTATGGCGGAAACGGTTTCGTTGGCGTGCACTTCAACGTTTTTAATTTGCTTTAGGACGACAACCACTGCTACATAATCGGCCTCGGGAAGGACAGGGACGCCATTGTTTATCACGCACATGAGAGGACTCACCACTGAGCCCTGTCGTACCCCTGCTATGACGGTGAAGCGTAATTTGAAAGTAACCGTCCACATTTTCTGATAGACCCTCGTCAGTGATTTGAATTTATTTAAAAATATTTCAAGTGATCCCTAAACTGATTGCGCACAGCCTTACAAAGTCTAGCATATACGATAGACGGAGGGCTGGCTGGTATGCCCAATACCGACCTGCATCCAGCAGCTTCAAGTCGCATTGTAGTGTCGAAATTTTCTTCTATACGAATTTCTATACGAAGTAGAAACTTGTTGATATGCAAAAGTATCAATGTGCGTTTACTTTGCTTTTTGTTTTTTTTTTATTTTCTTTGTTTTTAAAATCATTTTTATTTTTAAGAAATAGGTCAGTAATATATATATTGGAAAAAGACACAAATGACAGAACTGCGCACAGCCTCCGCTAACCGGCATCTCACAGCCACCAGTACTAGGTTTTTTCCTTTTCATTCCGCTTAATACCACTTGCCTCCGCTCTGCAGTATCTCCAGTCAAATCCTGGAGTCCCTACAATCAAGTTCGGGGGATATTCTATCTTTTTGATAGGATAATAACTGGATTGCGGGCAGAATCAAGGATTAGATCATTTCTGTCAAGGAACACGAACACTTCGGGGGAATGAAGCGTGTCGTGATTTTTTTTTATCGAAATACCTCTCATTTGGGTAGAATGGCTGCGAAACCCCATGGTTCTCACCATGCGAAAGCAGATCGCACTATATGATTCTGAATCAATTTGAGATAACTGTGTCCATTCTCGGCACAGCATCAGCTGCGTACATCACCTCATTAGTTACATAATGCTCATAGTTTGACGAAGCAGTCCTATTTAACACCGTGGAAGCACGCAGACATTTCCTTTCAAAGATCCTTATTTTCTCCATTTGGCTAGCACTCAAATTAAACCAGATAGGACAACTGTAGGTGAGCACCGATCTAACCAAAGTAAGATAGCAAATAATCTCTACCTTCTGACTAAGATGTGGGGCATAAAAGAGTCTTCAAAGAGACATGAATGCCTTACGAGCGCTTTCTAACGCGACTTTAACGTGTTCGTTTAATTGGAGGCGCTCGTCAAGACGTACACCCAGGTATCTAACGCATTTCGCATCAAGAATGATTTCAGAACTATCCTCGTCCCCCTCTCCAATTCCTTTTCAAGTTCCTACTGGCGTACGGCAAGGAATTTCAAAACCGAATCGTTTCACACTTTTGTGAATTGATTTTCATCCGCCAGCTGTTCGTGAAGAGCTCATTTAACATCTTCTGAAGTTCGACTTGCACGACATTTTAAGAGATTTATTAAACTCGAACGAGTTGGGTAATTCGCCGGCAAATACTGCGAAAAGTGTAGGCGCAGTCACTGTTCCTTGCTGTAATCCATTCAGAACATGTAATTCTCTACTAGTAGTGAGACTTCCGTCCATGATGATAAACTACTTACCATACAGCATATACAGCATACTACACATTATCGCTACAAGGTGGTTGGGAAACTCGTTCTTCGCCTGAAAATCAGCCCATCCAACCAGACGGTATCAGAGGCCATCTTCATGTCTACAAGGCAAGCACCTACGCATTCACCATTGTTAACCCACCTGTAAATATTAGACGTTAGACCGAATTGCGCATTCGACAATAATTCCATACTTTTGATATGCATGTTCAAGGCTTTCAACACCAAAACGTCAAACACCTTGCTGATGTTCGGCACGGATTGGGCGGTAGCTCTTAGGACTGGATGAATCCTTCCCTCTCTTTAAGATTGGGAACACCCGAGCTTTCTTCCATTGTCCTGGAAAGAAGGAATTGTTCATTAATGAAGTTTACTTTCGAAATGTTGAATTGGTTAAACGTCACTAAAATAAATGCCTCAATACATGAAGCGATGATGGCATCCTTTGCCAATGCCACACGTACATAAACATCATAGGAACCAACAGGCCATTGTCTCATAGTTTGAAGTGGCAGTCAATTGGGCTTAACTGCATAGACGTCTCTTTATGTTGATTTTAAATAAATTCGCTAGTAAAAAATCAAAATAGATTTTACGGTGCACTTAGTAGTCAGTCTCTACAAAAGTGGGGTTTGCAGCCCTACGTCACTTCTGTTGCCAGATAGCGGGCAGTACCTTATTCAACACATAACAGTCCTTGCGTTAGCATATCATTTGTTCAATCATCGACATTATGCCTATTGGGTGAATCACAAAGTTTTTGGGAAAGCGGTCAAGGTTCCTCCAATAGCACAAACATTCCTATCACGCCTTTTCAAAGCCGCGTTTTCGACAACTGAGACCAAGAAATGCAAATCAGAGTCGACTCACAGGATTTCCCATGCTGATACGTAAATTGGTTTTTACTCAACAAGTACCACTTAAGCGTATTCTCGCGAATGTGATGTTCTACAGTCCTTTTAGGCACATCATGGAGAATCATACTAAGCTAATTTGTATAATTTTCTCTTGTGTTCCTTCCTAGGCTTTAGTATGGAGATAACCTTAACTTTCTTCCAAGGGGTAGGCGTGTAGCTCAACGCAGAGGATACCAGAAAATTCCTAGAAGTCGCTGAATTGTTCTGTATCCGTCTTCCGAATCACTGGATAAATGGCATTCATGGTTGTTCATGTTTGGGACTTAGAAACATCTGGACAAACCGCGGAAACCAATTTGTTTTTTTTAGCTACCCACTATGCCTACCTAATTTTTAATGATCCCACTATGCTGCAGCAATATCTTTGGGTAATCCTCAGGAAAAGCTTGGTCGAAGTTGTAGTTTTTGTTGAGATTGGAGTTGTAATTGTTCATGGAAAGATTTTCACTTGGAAATCTACCAACTCGCTGGCGTTAGAGATTTCCTTTTAGTCCTCTCCGGAGTTTAGAAATATAAAGTCAAGCTGGTTCTGTTGTGTGCAGATGGATCTGGTTAACAATAAAATCGAAGTAAGACCAAAGAATTTGCTTTCTCTGAGGACCACATGCTAAAGGCTGCTCGATTATTTATATTTTGTTTTTTTTTGGTTCCGCTGCTGCAATAAGGTTCAATTCATCTCTACATTTCATTTAACTTCGTTGAATTTCCCAAACTGCATCATTTAAATCCTAGTTAGTTATACAAATGACTTACCTTCCAGAAAATGTGAGACACACATTGATTTTAATTGGTTTAATCTCACACAAAAATACTATCTTTCTCGCGATATAATTATTATCATCAACGGCCCAACGACCGGTATCCAGTTGAGACCTGCCTTAGTAAGGAACTCCGGTCGTCCCAGTTTTATCCATAGGTCCACCAAAGCAATATCCCTAAAAGCTATCAAGCGGCCTTGCGTATGCCATAGCTCATTTCCGACAGAGTCGGCCACGTCTTCTTTTCTACCATAGATATTGCCCTTCAAGATTTCCGGGCCGGATCATCCTCCCCCATATGGATTAGGGTACTCGCTCACCATAGTTTATTGTCTCGTATTTTATCCACAACAAAATGGTCCTAGTATCGCACATAAGTCTCCTCATAATCTAGGTTATGGAATATAAAATAGATAAATAGAAATAATTTTAAAGTTAATTTAAAATAATTTCTTGGCTAACTTATTATCCTATTTTTGTTTCAGGATGCTTACGCGGAGCCCGGTCAAGACACGCGAAATATTGCGGGGCTGGAAGTCGTTGTCATCGTACAAGATGTCCAGGACGTGGCTCCCGTGTTTCGGGTGGCACCGCCAGTTACGAAACTTCCACCGGGACTGATACCCGGCGATAAGGTAAGAATATCAATCAAGTAGACTTGGCACTGTTTTTCCATACAAGTCATAGAAGAAAACAAAATATCCTTTCGAATGCTATTTTACGCCTTACATAATTTTTAGAGGTTCATTCGTATCGGATATTGAACGGCATTAAATTTTAAAAGAAAAAACATTTTACTGGCTTTTACTGCAATAGAATTTCAACTCTTTAACTAGAATGGATACACAAGTGAATGGCTAAATTGGAAAATTGCAATAAGTGTACTTTCCCTAAGCACATATAGGCGACCACTTTATGATATTTACCTGAATGCTGCACGGTTAAATCGGATTAACCCTGGAACTATTACATCTTTAGATCTTTATTGTTTGCGGTGCACGGAACATATGCGCCTCCAATACTTACTCCCACAATAGCTCACTTAATATAACTTCATCTCCATTACTAATTTCTACATCAACCCGATCAGAGTACTTTTCCATTTTAAGTTACTGAATAGACCATAAAGAGATCATTTCACCGCGCATACTCGAAAGACAGCCAGGAACAGTTTAACTAAAGGGATTAAACCTCTCTCATCTAATAGGTACTTCAAGTTCATGCTGAAGACGGCGATAAAGGTAATCCGCGAGAGATTAGATACGGCCTCGTCTCCGAAGGAAATCCATTTACTTCGTTCTTCAACATCAACGATACTACCGGTAAGTTCTTTAGTTATGCATTATTTTAATGTTATGTTACTCACCTTCCTCGTCTTTCCTCATGCACCATGCAATCTGATGGGGATGTGAGTGCATGTGAAGTATCTTCCAAGATCCATATTAAGATCATCATCTAGTTTGAAGACTAGATTTTCGTTTTGTTCACTCCGATCAGGTACGAGTGAATGGAGAAGGCGCTTGAGGAAATGAATGCTCAGGAATTTATGCCCTTCGATTTTGGTTCTATCTGGTGGCTAATACACTCCATGTTGCCTTATCGGAATCCGTCACGCAAACCTTATCACGTTTAATCATTTCGCTTAATTAAGCATACGGTAGATTTCTTCAGATTAATTTGTTCCATCTAGAGGCCTAGGGATCGCTGTAATGGATTCTTTTACCTTTTTGGGGGAGCTCATGAAGAGTACCAGCACTGCTGAGACGACGCGAAGGATATATGTAGTTGAAGGTGTTGTCATCTGGGAGAAAAAATTAGGGTTGCAGAGCTCCTCGGCATTTTTGATTATACTCTGGCCTGGTCTGTAAGGAAGCCCAGTTTAGATCTGGATTGCGCAATGACGTGATCACCTCTATTAGGCCCCTCAGATATTACAATATCGCGTTGATCATGGCAATAAATAACATCTTCTCTTATCCACCCCTGCCCTCGTATTCATTTCGAGTCGACTCCGAAGCTGGCAACCAATACTTTGTCGTGGTAATAATCAAATTTTTACGCCATTTCACTTCGATATGAGAAGATGAAGGGCCAATCCCGAAAAGGTCAAGACTCTACCAATTGCCAAGCAAACTGGGTGGAGAATCATTACTTATGAGGTTGTTCATTATAATTATTGCATTACTGGCAATGGATCTCAACAATGGAAAAGCATAGAAAGGAGGCACTACGGAGTCTGAAATTGATACAAACTCAGCGGTAAGCTTTCTGGGAGATATGCGATATTTATCTTTATTGCTAATGGAGTTAGTTTTATGTGTGAGGTATGATTATTATTGGCTCTATGGTGGCCATTTCGTGATCACGATAAGTCAAATTATATATGGAATTTTTCGTAGTAATTTATGGTAGAGTTACATGAAAATTGCATGTTCTCCGAAACTTTGCGTAACTCTGCTGTAACATGCAGAGAATACCTTGTAACTTATTAATATTCCTTGTCTCAGAAAAACTTTGATGTTGCTGAAGAAAAGGTCTATTCCGTATTGTGGAAGCACTGGTACCGTATAAAGGATCAGGGAGAACATTTAGTGCGGTTGCTGAAACTAATAGATGTGCTCACATCACGTGATTACGATAGCTACTGTAAGGAATATCAGTTTTGCGCAATATAGTTTCAAGCTGCATCCGCCAGTCGCAATCATGTCGTACCAAACTTATAATAATAATTGACAGGACCAAGTCTTTGGAGTATTATCCCTTCTAAAGGGTGAATCGAATCTTCTGATGATATTTTTCTGTGTTATTAACTCGGTAAGATTTGAAAATGTAGTAATTTTTACAGTCTTGCGTTATCTGCAACTAACGTCCATTGTTTTTCGTCGCCTCTTCCACGATTATAAGGTACTAACTTGATTTTGACGTTACCTACTATATACTATATATATCGATTAAAGGAACTTGTTTTCTACTTCTTAATCTAATCTAACTATGATTTAGATGTCATAACACAGAAGCAGCCCAACGAATTTCCTAGCGCATGAGTTGGTTGATTTGGCATGGTCAGGGTGGTAGTTGTGTACATTATATATGGTACCATGGAGAGGCAAAACCTCAACTATCAAAGTGTGTTTTTGTTTGCAGTCCATTTGTATAAAATTTTCTGGCTTAAATTTATGATCCGATCTGGTCCATCAAAATGCGAGAATTTTAAAGCAAACATACATACAAAATCTCTATTATTATTAACGGTAGCTGGAGTAAAAAGAGAGAACTATTGCGTCAAATTATTTTGATGCATTCTAGATTTAAGAGTGGGGAAAAGGGGGATCATTCTCACCGGACCCGAAATTTTTCCATTGGTCCTTTTGTCTCTATTACGGATCCGCTTTAGACTGGTAGAGCCCCATAATTGCGGATGACCAGGAAAACTAAAGAAATCGCAGTTTATTATTAGGTTGTGCACAGTGATATGAATTCGTATCGAAAAGAAGGATTTAGCTCATTTGCGGGTCATTCTTTAGCACCGTACAAATTCATAACATTCCTTACACTTTAATAAGGATTATCCCCACAATGTTTAACAACAAATTTTGCTCCAGCCAAGAATATAGGCTACAAGTCTAAAATGTGGTGAGGTTCCCATGCTGCGTAATGAAAGCAATAACCCTGCAAACTTTTGTATGTTGTAGGTGCGGTTTAATCAAGTACTCATCCGAAGGAAGCTATCTACAGAGCAAACTGTAACTGAATGTTACATATGTTAGATATTTCACCATTCGTCAGGAGTATATACAGTGACGAAGATAAAAGATGGTGAAAGTCAGATTTATAAGTGCTCGGTAATTTAAAACGCTACTTTTTTAAGTGATTTTCTTCTATCCTAGGAAATTCCTATTATTTTCGCCGAGACTATGTATTTAAGGGAGTTAAAAAGCTGCTGGACATCCTGGTTTTTACCGCATTCTTCTTTGAATTCCATTAAAGATCAATTGGTTATTCTATATATCTTTTAGCAAAGTTTAAATCTGGTCCCATTTTAGCAAAGGCCAAACTTGCTACCCATTTTGGGACCGCATTTCCACTAAGTTGAATTGGATGTATTATACCCAAAAATATTATAAAAAATCCAGAAGATTGCTCTAGGACTGTAGAAAAGCTGCAGGTAAGACATGGAGACTTACACTATAATGGGTTCACTGGATATACATATTCATAATAAATTCGATGATGTATGAATATATCCTTTGGTAGGCGAGACTGAACTTTGTTTACAGCAAAAAAACTGGTTGCCTAAGTATTATTGGTGCAATGGGAACTTTGTCGTCCGTGACAACCTAAGTTATTCTGAACCAGGCCCATTCATTTCTAGGTTTCTAGAAAAACAAATATCGCTGGTGCGTCGAAAGGCAACGAATTGTATGCTCAGGTATCCATTTAGAAACACTGGGCAAGCATTAGGTGGCTCTGGTGACTGTGGATGATAATCTGATTCCCAAAGTTTTCTTTTAGAATACATGTTCTGTGGTAATCACCAAACGAGAAAAAGTTGTTTTGGGATTATAGAGATAATAATCTTCATTAACAAATCGTCATGGAAGGCGGATTGGGTTTAGAAGGGTTTTTATCAAAAACGAGAGAGTAGAACTGGCCAACTTCTCCGATAAATGGCAACTAGATTCAAGGCGGAGATATATATCTTTTTAATTGGTATCAGGAAAGTGTATGTGACTCCAAAGCTACTCTGACACCCAAACACCGTTATTGGCTCTAAATATCAACACTACATCAAACCAGTTGGCTGAAACTGCAGGGGCCGAGGAGTTTGACAGACTGGCTCATTAAGGGTTTGGTTGGACAATAGTGGAACCATTCACTATCGAGTCTACTCGAGAGGGAGAACTTCCAATCGGCCGGAGAAATTTGAATTCTTGCCAACAGGTGAAGATCTTTGTGAAAGAACCCAACCTATCTAGAGAAGCTGTTTATTATCGTTTAAAAAGTTAAGTCCTGGTGGCTTTACGTGAGCTCCCACTGTCTAGGCCACACCCACGATCTTTTAAAGACGACAAGCAACAACGGTATTATTTACACTGGCTTAGCATTCGTACAGGCGAATGCAAGACCTACCAAAATCTGTAACCGTACGTGCGTAACAATCGGGCTTCAGGATTTCTCCTCAGTCATATGTATGAAGGGGCTATCGCGATTCCCAAGGTACCAGATAACCTTTAATGAGGCTTCGTGACTGAAGCCATTTCAGATGAGTCTCCATGTAGACTCAGGTCTGATCGCCCTAACTAGGCCTTGGAGCATTCGCCTGCGGCATCATGACCAGCAAGTAAAAGTAAATACAGCGTCTTCCGATGTCACTGCGTGCAGGTTCTCCAAGGCCACTTAGTGTTGATTCCGTCTTCACTAGTTCTGAGCACCTCTCCCTTAGGAAGTAGGACATGAAAACTCTCGGTTGTTTCTGCTATATGTAGCCAATTTATCGAAGAGGTACGACATTGCCTTGCATTTCATATGCAGTTGCTCGACTTATTAAGACCTTAGACGAAAATTCATCGAAAAGGTAACGAAGAGTCTATTCTCTGCCTCTAGTGCTCCCCAACCGCAACCCAACCTACCAGTCCTAAAGCTGCATTAGTGACCGCGTGAGAATCTGGGATATAATAACTATCATATTTCTGTTAATTTAATAACCTATAACCTTTGTATAGAAAAAAATGTTCTCGTTTACAATGTAGTCAATAATTTACATTTTATCTGGAGTAGTTAGGTGAGAATAATGGGTTGAAGCATTATTCCAACTCCACAATTCACCCCTTCTGCCTCTACCCAGTGTTATAACGGAGCGGCTCACCGCCTTTTAAACGGCGGATGCCGTAACATCGAAAGCTGCCATTATTGTTGGTCAGAATCTTGTCGAGCGAATATATCAATTATTTATTGTCTCAGATACTTTGATCAGACGGGTCGATCAGTCAATCAAGTTTAGATAACACTTCGGTGCGATTCCATACCATACCATACCACCTGGTGATGTCCACACACTGGGATGACATACATTATATCTTAGTTTTCTTTTCCACAGATTGGGCTAATTCCGTTTTAAAATATACCAAAAATAGACCAACAGCCAATATAAGTAATATCAAAATGTATCTGATGGTATGGAAACTATATTCTCTTTTCAATGATTATGACGTGGCTGCAAATTAGAAACTTCACACTTATTAAAGCCTAATGATGTTTATAAATATTTCCATGGTATGGTTGTCCAATTGACTTCCTCTTCAAACTATAATGGTACCTAGCTTAGGTGCATTTTTAGTTGTTTTCCGTTTTACTAACAAAGAAAAAGGAACAGAAATTGAATTGCTTCAAGTGTTTCGGATGTCGTAGTTTTCATTGCTCTAGAATTACATAAGCAGCCGTGTCCTTGCATTGCTACAAACAGGTCCCTGCAGTTACCATAGCTTTCTCTCGACTAACAGATGATGTATGTCAATGTTTTGTGGATATATACATCCAGCGAACTTGTTATTCTGAAGGCACCACATTTTTTTCAGTACCTACAAATCTTTCCTTATTGTTTCCGGAGGCAGTTTCATGATACTGAGGGTTTAAAATATGCCCCTGAATAGATATTTTACTGTTTGCGTTAGTTAAATTTCCATCCCCGATAAAGTAAGTACCGTAGGTTGAGTCGGTGTAGTCTGGTTCATCGTGAATCTAATTTGGATGCTACAACCGTCTCATATTTTGCGGTTAAATACAAAGGCCGAATTATATGTAAATACAATATTTTTCTGAAGACTTCGACCCCTAAAACCCAACATAAGGCATCAATGATGTGTGTATGGAGCTTCCAAAGGCACTGCTTTCTCAAGTCCACCAATGAGCTCATGGGCTACTGGCTTCATACATATGCTTCCCTTCGAAGTAGATGTGATGTGTTTCAGTCTTTAACAAGAAAACTCTCATTTAAGAAAAGGAAGATGTGGGTGAAGAATTACCTGAGAGTTACAATCTACCTCCGTCCAGATTGAGCAAGAGGAAGGAGATCATATTACATATTAATGAAGGCAAGATGAAGTTCATGTGGCAACGGCAGCACCGAAAATCAAAGAACGAAGAGCATCAAATAGCACTGGTCTAATGAGAACAAAAAAGATAAGAGGCCACAACTTTGAGATCGTTGATTCTCCTATCTATAGTCAAAAATCACAACCGAGAACAGCTACTACTATGAAATCTGCAAACGATTGTTGGCAGCCAACAGAACATATTTCAGTTCACAAAAACTGTTTCACTCGAAATGTCTCCCCAAATAATCAAAGCTTTTACTGCACAAAACAATGATCTTGCCTATTCTTATGAAGAATCTTTCGATGAATTTTTGGCCCCATAAAGGGGATAATCTGGGTGGATGATATAACATCAACATCACATATTACACCCAGCAGCCCGAAGTACTAAATATTACTTATCACGAGAGTGATATTTTCCATGCATTTATCACATTCTTAGCGTAAAATGTACGGCAGCGCCAAATAGCCATGAGTAAGCAACTATCACCTGCAAGAGAAGAAGAAAAAAGCATATAGGTTCCCATATATTGGAACGAAAAATAACTCAAGATTTTCGCGAATGAGCATTATTTTTCGTGTTAAAGTACAAATTTTCTACTGCTTGGCTCGGCAATGCAATGAATTTCTACAGTTAGAAGTTATCACTCACAAACTCGAAAGCATTTTTCCTTGCCAGAGTCAACCAAGTGAAGAGAAAATCATAACACTAATAGATTCACATGCGATAGTCGATACGGACTCGACAATCGACAATCGCCACCGTACTAGGAAGAAGAGTGATGTTTAGTTATCTTTTGTGATATTATATCACGTCCGCACGGACATTACAGAAGAATATAAAAGAATAGAAGAAGGTTGCTTATATTACCACCACTTCTTCACTGAGAGATGATGCGACGATGCTGTGATGTTGCAAAAATTTGGTGATATTGGAATCGCGCTTCGTGATATCACACTTTAAGATATTATCACTTTGCCCATATTACATTTTTAACGGCTAGTGAAATTTCATGCAAAAACACCCTGCATGAATGGTTGACAATTTTTGGCAGGTAGAAAAACAAAGGAATCATTCCTACAGCTGGGAAGTCAACGAACAGTTGAAATAACGATATCAGATTTAATTTGAAGTATAGTGAAAAATTGGTTAATTTTGAAGTCGGGAAAGTACAAACTACAGTTAATAATAATAATAATCGTTGGGGCAACAATCCATATTGGATCAGGGCCTTGAAGTGTGTTAGAGCACTCCATTCAAGACCGTAACAGTACACTACAGAACACTGTTGGAGGCAATATGGTCAGCATTGCGCTCGCCCGAGATTATTACCCTGATTTGACTCAGATACTCATTCACAGCTGAGTCGACTGGTATCCGACGTGAAGTCATGATGCAAATCTCACTGCCACCAGTGAGATCTGAACCGCGACCTTCCGTACGACAGCGAAACTACAGTTATTCTGCATAATTTTCTTCATTATTCTTTAGAAAATCACCTCCAATAAGAGCTACGATGATGAAATCTGCGCACGGTTGTTGTCAGCCAACATAGCCTATTTCAGCTTACAAAAACTGTTCCGCTCGAAACGTCTCCCCATAGGGTCAAAGCTCTTACTGTACAAGACTATGATCTTGCCAGTCCTCATGTATTCCTCGGAAACTTGGGTTCTTAGCAAGAAAAATTGCGAACTCTTGGCCGCGTTCGAGAGAAGAATCCTCCGAAAAATTTTTGGCCCCCTACATGAGGATGGACGATTCCGTAGCCCACACAATGACGAAATCTATGAGCGATACCACGACGTCCGGTTGTGGATAAAATCCGGCTCAACAGGTTACGGTGGGCGGGTCACTTAATCCGTATGGAGGAGGATGATCCCACCCGGAAAGTCTATAAGGGCAATATCTATGGTAAAAAAAGAAGACGAGGCAGACCCTGCCTAAGATGGAGCGATGGCGTAAATCAGGATGCCAGACAGCTTTTAGGGATATCGAATTGGTGGACCTCGACGTCAAACCGGGATGTCTGGAGTTCCTTATTAAGGCAGGCCTAGACCGGATACCGGTTGTTGCGCCGTTGATGATGATGATGATTCTTTAGAAATAAGTAGACTATAGCGAATATAAGTTTTTCAACAGTCGTTTTAGTTTTTAAATTAATAAAACGGAAAGAATATTCAAATGAAAAACAGATTTATGTGATGACTTTATTGAAATTAGGGAGAAATTGTCAGAATGGGGTCCAAGTTGCAGCCAAGCTTTGATTTCATGACCGACGCGAGCCGGTTTGTTTCATGATTCCTATTCTACGTTCCTACCTTCCTATGATTCAGAGAAGCCTATTTAACCAAGAAAAGAGGGCAAATCCTCAATTTTGATTGCCTCTGCCTGGGGTCATTTTAGTATGCTAACATTTTTTTATTTCTCCTAGAAGAGGCACCTTTCCCTTTATTGTAACAAAGGGAAAATGCAAATATTCAAATTGTTTACATCCTTTTGCTCCGATTACATTTCTCTTAACTTTACTTCATCAACTTTGTGATTATGAAATGCCGACTGTCAGTGTTGATTTGCAAGGAATGTTATTTCTCCCACTACTACCTTCTGTATAGGTCAAGCAGACCTCGATGAGTAACCGATATTATATATATATATATATATTTATTATTTGAGGGCTCCCTTAAGACGGCACTTTTTTCAAGTAACACTTCTACTCAATATAGAAATATGCCTCAAATTAGAAATATCCTGACAAGATAATGAAACGTAAAAATAATTCGCTTCAAGCATCATTTGTATTGCAAGATTCGCATGGTCCAACTGCCCCAGCAAAACATTCCTTCAACCTTATTAGCACCATTCGGAAATGCATTTCTGGCGGGTTCTTCTCTAAAATGATCTGCCAAAACATCATATTCCTCCGAGAGCCAAGTTATGATACTATGATTATCAGCGACCTTGGATGCCCTAACACGTTTGAAAGGAACATGCTCTTTCATTTTACTCTAAGTACGTCTTAAAAAGCCTTCGGTATCGCTTAGAGCCAACCTCATATTAAAATAGCGGACCTTATTTTGTGGAAAAGAACGCCACTAAATCATAATTTCAAAATTCCGTAACACCAAGATGGATCTCTTAATTCATGTGTACATGAAAGAAATAGACGAGCACGTTAACCTGCGGCTGATTGCAGGCTTTCCAAATACTCGATAGCGAATAGTTCACATGACCATGAAGGCATTTCCTCTTCTTCTAGAATTCTTTGCGTGCTTCGAAGTTCGAGGTCTTGGTAACGTCCTCATCACCAACGTCGTACTCTTTGTCGTCGTCAACATCATCAGCATCATCAAATTCATCCTCGACGTTGTCTTCGTCATGATAAAATTGGTAGACCTTGTTCGTTCCTCACCAAAGATTTATTCAAATTCACAACATAGGACAAGTCACGGCTAAGTAGCTAACTGGTCACGTGGAGGCTTTCATAAGGCCTTGTAGACTGGGCATATCGTACAAAGTGATTAGTATGGTCTTTGCAAGAAAGCAGAGGAACGTGTAAAAGGACAAGGCATCCCACAGTCGGTTTTGCCTTGCTTTGACCCTTTCTTTGTTCAGTGATGCAACGGAATTTGCGAACAAGCTTTGATTATATCTTAAAACAGTTGAGTTTCTTAAGATATTTGTTAGACTTGACTCGATAAAAACCCATTACAAATTCGAGGTTGATAATCATATTTTGCTATGCAACATTAATATTGGAACTAGGCTGGTTCAGTATTTATCGCTCATAGGAAATGTATTTGGGATATGTGGGGATAGATGGAAAAGAGTTCAGTTCGTACGATAATGAGAAATCAGCGTCATTTCACTTAAAGAAAGTCACCGCCAGTCGCACTTTCCCCACACAGGATCGAAGGCTTCAGTGACAAAAAAATTTTCCTCGTCACTATATCAGAGCTTAACATTAACCTTTAGATTCCTCCTCCAAACAAGCATTGCATTTGCTGTCACAAAAATGCAAGGAATAGTTACGAACAGTCTTTTTGGTTCTCTTTTCATTTCTTCCGTAAAGATATTCAGCATTCTATCTTCTACGTTCTAACAACGACGAGATATGCTCCGCCATATCCGCGGACAGGTGAAGCTGTACAAAATCTTTTGCATGTGAAAAACATTGGCCGTAACTTACACATGAAGTCTGTTATTATTATTACAAACGTGATGTTGACAATGCTAAGAGATATCCTGCCATCATCGTTTCGGCAGGTAGCGTACAGACTGTGTTGGAAGAACGTAAGGTTTCCACGTACACAATATATCTAAAAATTTATTTTATAGGACCAAAAACAACTTAAAGTTTCAAAGGATTCTAATGTTATTAAAAGGTCGAAATGATTATTCCCGGAGGTCTGGAGAATTATCGATTTCTCTAAGAATTCTAATATAGAATGGAATTTCCATGGAAATCTGTTCGACACGCAAATTGCCTACCTCTCCCACAGTCTTAGTTCGGAGGAAAATTGCGCAAAGTTTATTTGTGACCTTAGTCAAATTTAAGTAAAATTTCGTGACAGACCGTTCTTAAGGCCATTACTCTCTAGCAAAGGCCAAGCAATAAAGTCTCCTTGGAAATTAACCTGGTCGAAAAGAACGATACTAACTTAATCGAAAGAACGCTTTCCCATAAGATTCCTCTTGGAGTTTGCGAGACGATGCAAATGAGACGACGAACGGACAGGCAGGGAAACCTCCATGCAGAGTTCCTCTGAGTTTTCTGGCTAACTATCCAGTCAACTAGGCAACCGAACGTTGATAGAACGAAACGGACCTGCGAGCGGTCCAACCTGCGCTTCAGCCGAGAATATGCTAATGATCTTGTTTCCCTTCTTATGCCAGAACATGACAATATGGGAAAAAAGCCAGTGAAATAGGAAAAGGCCCATGAAATTCGAATTGCAATAACGACAACCAACTCGACAATGTTTTATGGTCATTATTTGCGAACGGATCGTAATAAGACATTCGTGACATTTTTTCGCTATTATTTCTAAATGATTTTGCTTGTGAAGAAACGAAAGATGTCGTTGACTCCTCTGACATTGGAGCAAAAAAAGAATGAATGAATTGTGCATCTTTGTTTCAGTGAAATGTAAGATACTGCAGGCATAAGCCAGAGGAAATTGTTATTAAGTTTTAAGTATGAACAAAAAAGATGACATTAATTCATATGCATGCAATATGTGTCCAATAACTAAATCAGCACTTGGACACAAATACCACAAATTAGAGCACAAGCCGGAACACTGCATTTCTTAACAAGCTTTTTATAAGTAACTAATAAGCTCTTATGTCTTCCTGTTTTCCTCTTATTTTTAATTAATGGATAATAACTGGTTTTGCTGAATCATCTCGGCATAATTAGCAACGCGTGGGTTAAAATTTCTCTTGGTTTGAGAAGTCCCAAATTTTCAAGACGGTTAACCGAAATGTAAATGGTTTAAAAATGCGAAAAAATAATGCAAGGAAACGCAAAGAGAGAAAATGAGAAACGTGTACATATTGTGTAATCGTTAATATCTGCTGCCCAGAACAGACAAATACAGAAACCATATAATCTTATATCTGAAAAACAAAACTAACATAACATAACTAACCAATGAAAAAATCCTTTCAAAAATCCTGGCAAAGAAATTGTAAGAAAATCAGATCCCACATGAAACTTGCAACAGAGGAGCTATATAGTCTGTGAGGTTTTGTTTTCTACATCTGGTGATTATCTTTCTGATGACAAGGACCATCTACAGAGAAAAACTACTGTGGTAATACTCTATGAAGGACGGTGAGACAAATTTAACATACCATTGGATAATTATTTACTAGGAGCTTTTTCACAATCGAAAAAAATGTCGATTTTTTACCTTTTAGGTCCGCCAGCAATTACCCGCCGTTTAAACGAGGTATTTGCCGTCATGCGATGAGTTATCTCTTTGTTAACAAACTTAAAAATGTGACTCAGACCCTTTGATACCTCTAACCTCACACTTGATTGCCAAAATCGAAGGGGAATATAATGAGTTATCTACTCCCACCATCGTATAAGAGCACGCAAACTAAAGAAAATTCTGGCCCAATCTCCTCTTACCTACAAATAGGGAAGAATCGACTTTTGTGAGTTTCGTTTGCTTAAGCTTCCTCGTGGGAATGATTGCTCATGTATTAAATCAGTGGCATAATACACTATGGTCATAATCGATATGAGGGTGTGACCGCCGTGAAAATGTTGCGGGAGAGGCACATCCTATGGTATGGTTATGTAATCCGCACTGACGAGAACTCATTAGTGAAACTTAGGATGACCCTCCCAGCTGATTTAGAAATTATCCAATAACCGACCAAAGCAACGAAGCCTCGACATACTAGAGATTTGATTGCCTCTCCTCGGTAAAGACTAGCCGACTTCGTTATTGAATGGAATGAAACATAAAAAAGAAAACAAAGTTAATCAGAAGCACTGAGAAAGGAATCGCGTATGCCTTTCAAATTGCTAACATAATCTTCCACTTCCTTTTCAAACCAATATTTTTAACCATATTTTCGATACTGGAAGCAATTGTAGGAATTAGATTTTCCTAGTGGCTTATGGTATTTCTCCAAACAAAGCATTTCCTATGCAGCTCTACAATTTCTAGATAGGTGTTAGCCACTTCTTTCTGACAACCATTTTAATAGCACTGGTCGATTGGTTTCAGCTTCGGATTGCATCATAACTAACGTAATATTCAAATGTCCCCTTCACCTTTAGGCAAAATATAAATCATCATCATCAACGGTGCAACCAGTATCCGGTCTACATATACCGGTTTTGCGCCGAATCCCACCAATTCGACATCCCCCGAGTTTCTTCTTTTTCTACCATAGATATTGCCCTTATAGACTTTCCGGGCTGCATCATTTTTACCCATACGAATAAAGTGACCCATCACAACCTATTGAGCCGGATTTTGCTCACCTTCTTCTCTTGACCTGAGAGAAAATTCCCAATTTTGTTTGGGTATTTTGTACAGTAAAAGCTTAGATCCTGTGGTGATCCTATGATATATGTTGTAGTTCCCATTTCTTCGGGAAACTAGCGTATTTCCTGTAACGCTTATATTTAGACTGGGTATTGGGTAACTCTTTGGCAGCTCCTTTTCTGTACAGAGTGTGCACTTTCTAGAAAGATGCGCAAATCGCTGTAGATTCCATCCAGAATGAAGTTTGTTTCGTTACTCGTAACTTCGATTTTCTGTGAAAGGTTTCAACCCTACCCAACCAGCCACGTGGAGAATCAGTTGGTGCAATTTATCCTGTTTTTAGGTGTGGGATACTTGCATTTACCCTTCTCCGAACTTTTCTTTTCTACTCTAGCAGTTCTTACGAATTAACTTGATAAAGGGGTGATGAAACCATCGCTCGCAAGATAAATCACATGTCAGGTGTTCGTGATGTCTGTCACAGATAATAGTTAATAATTCTGAATAGAAAGTTTTGCTCTCAATGTCAACCGTTGATGCTGCAGTCACCACCAGCACAAATCACAAAAAAGGCTATGCCGAAATTTCAAAATGCCATGCATTGGCGGCTTTCATTGATTCCCAATTGAAAAAGAATCGGGTCAAAGCTTTCATTACTGCTTCCGTCAGCTTAATGGACAAATTAAATGAATTTACTGCGGCAAAACGACACAATAACCGAATATTATTTGATTACTTCTACTTCGCCTAAAAAAATTGCTTCGTTCGGAGAAAGTACTGCACCAAGGTTGATCTCAGTCAGTCGAGAAGCAAAGAAAATTAGTATTTCTGCTCAGATTAGTTTTACGGCTGTGACCTAGTCTATTTCAGTATTGACAAACATTATAAATCACTCCGTAATGATATCGATTCAAGCATTTGTTCGATCAATGAAAATCCGGGATCACAATGGAGAATTTATCTAATGAGACAGTCACGACTTCGGTCGAATTCTGATAAGCTTTCTCTGATTCTCGAATAAATACCTGAAATGAGTGGATTATTTGAAACTATATTGGGCATGAATTCGCTGTTAAAGGCTGTATTGAATTTATGAAATAATTTGCATAATTAAAGCTTTCTGATAAGAATTATCTGATACAACATTAAAGTCAGTGCAACTAATATTTATTTATTACACAGATGGATAAATGTAGTACGCAACGTTTATTAATTTCAGTGACCAAGTATTGGCTGGATGGATGGATACGGGGTTCAAAGCACATTTTTGCAAAAAAGCCAATCTGAAATTGTAATTCTAATCTTAAAATAAACAAGTCGGAATACCGGAAGCTCGTGCTTCCGGTATAAAGGTTTTGTGTTCATCTTATGTGAGAAACTTCAACGCACATTTTTCTGTCCGTATATAGCTACAAATTCAACATAATCCTTCATATTTTTCCAAACAGCCATTACAGCCATAGATATCACGCTCACCCTAAACGAACAAACTGCCTATTACCGAATACTGTACACATATATGCACGTATATAAATTGATCGTACCCATATTTCCGATTTACTTCTTATATCTATTTGAATTAGGCACTACCCGCAAAGTTCATTAGCACGCATATATTATATACCTACATACACACATGTCTGCCTGACAAATATCTAAAAAACTACAACAAAATAATTCTCTGCCACCCAATTCATAAGAACTCATTTCGTTGTGGTATTGACGAATTGATATGTGATGATGACGTCATGCACGAAATTCACAAAAAATTGTAAAGTTTCACCCCCTATAACTTTGTTAATAATAGTTGGATTTTCTTCAAACTTGACCAAACTGTGCATTATGTTCTTCATTACATGCATGCCAAATTTTATACTTCTGGGATGAATATAAGGGGGGGTGCTGGGTAAATTTCTAAAATGTGGAAATATACTATTATTAACTTTATTTGTGCAGATATCGGAACCGGATATATTTTGAGGCCTAGATTTCGTAGAGATGTACTACTGTGATTTTTTTCAGATTTTTCGGTTGGATAGGTTCTGAGAACGAGACCTGTTACACTTTTTGTGGGTCATATTTTGAACCCTCACTCCCTTATGTTTCATCTAATATCAAATATTGAACCAGATTCGAAAAGTACTAATTGAGACCTTTCATTTGATACCCCACATGGCTACATTCTGTGAAAAAAAATTTGCACCCTCCATTCACATGTATGGGGAGCCCCCCCTAAACTTAACACAAGGTGGCGCCACTTACTGCATGTAAATGGATCACCAGATTACATACTCTCACCAATTTTCGTGACAATCGGTCTAGTCGTTACCGAATAAATCGGGTGTGACAGACAGACAGACAGACAGACAGACAGACAGACAGACGGACAGACGGACAGAGAGACACCGTCTCGATTCTATCATAATAAGGTTTTGTTTCACACAAAACCTTAAAAAATAGGCAACTGATTGTTTAGAAAGTAGATTCTGCTTGAGAAGTTTCTTTTGTCTCAAAATATCCCTATTTCTATTCCAAATTGTCTTTGGAATTTTTGTTCGATTATCACTAACGTTTATAGTAGTGAATATAATTTCAACCAACCTTGCAGCATTTCTCAAAATTCGAAAGGCGAAAACAAGAATTGATTAAATTCATAAATAATCCTTAAATACAAGAAAGTCATTACGAAAGTATGTGGAGCCATCAGTGTTGACGAAGCGACTTTACATGGAAAGAAAGTGTGTCGAAACTTTTAGTGCTTTGGGATGGCTAAAATAAGAGCAAAAAGTAAAATTTGGGCAAAGGAAGTGCAATCCAATATGAGACATACGATTATGAAATGTCTAACTACCTTATGAGCTGGCATCCCTAGCAGGAAGCATAAACCGCATTAGACATTTTCAACAGTAAGACTTTATGGCGGATTCGGAACAGTTACTCTCCAAAGAAATAGAGACTCGAGAGCACCGCAAGGACTGAATCAGTTCATCTATTCATCAGCTATGAAGAGTCTTTTTCTCATATACAGATGTGTATACATGAAATTAGTAAGGACATGGACGAAGATGAGCTCAACATACAGATTATGACGCTAAGTGCGAGAATTTCCAAAAATACATTAACGGAATTCTAACAAGAGAGGGAGATGAAAACATATCCAGTCCAAGAAACTACGACAACCGGAGAAATGCAAAAGAACATTTTCTTACGAAAGGGCAACCGTGACACCCCAGTTTCGCACCGAAGACCACTAATTCGATTTCCCTTAAATCTCTCTGGGGTCCTCACCTTCGCCATCGATCCATATCAGGCACGGTCTGCCTCGTCTTCCCTTTTTACCATAGATATTACCCTTATAAACTTTCCGGGGTGGATCATTCTCATCCATACGTGACCCGCCCACCACAACCTGGTGAGCCGGATTTTATCACAACCAGACGGTCGTGGTATCGCTCATAGATTTCGTCGTTATGTAGGCTAGGGGATGGTCCATCCTCAACAGTTCGCAATTTTTTTTGCAAAAAATCCAGATCTCCTAGGAATACATAAGGACTAGCAAGATCATAGTCTTGCATAGTTGGAACTTTGACTCTATGGTGAGTCGTTTCGAGCGAAATAGTTTTTGTAAGCTGAAATAGGCTATGCTGGCAGCCAACAACCGTACGCGGATTTCATCATCATAGCGGTTATCGATTGTGATTTTCGACCCTAGATAGCAGGAATTTTCTACAACCTCTATCTTTATTCTTCCCGCACTTCGCACTGGTCAACAGTGCGATTCGATGTTGTTGGTTGGTTGGTTTTTGGCGCTGACGTTGCCACCATGTCGTCTTGCCTTCACTAATATGCTGCCCGAGATCTCGCGCCGCCTACCCGAGCTGGATGAAGGGAGACTGTACATCTCGGGTTGTTCTTCCCATAATGTCAATATCGTTTGCCTAGTCCAGTAGCTGGGTGAACTGGAAGAGGATGGTGCCTTCCGCATCACTTTCGCCACGGCCAGGTTGAAGAGGACGCAACAGTTTTTCTATGGCACAGAGGAAATCTGATCTGTTGCTGATTTGCCTGGAGTGAAGCCTCTTTGGTATGGGCCAATGATGTTCTGGGCGTATGGGGCTATCTGACCTAGCAAGATAGAGGAGAATATCTTATTGATGGTACTCAGCAACGCGATACCTCTATAATTGCTGCATTGCGTGAAGTCCCCCTTTTTATGTATGAGACATGTATTGCTTCGTTGCCAGTCGTTAAGTGTGGTTGGTGATAATAATGATAATAATCGTTGGCGCAACTATCCAATTGGATCAGGGTATTAGAGAACTTCATTCAGGACCATAACGCTACATTACATGATTACAGCACCCTATAGGAGGTAATGTGGTCAGCATTGCTCGAGATTATTACGCTGATTTGAAATTGATCGACCAGCAGCTTCCTCCAAACTACAATTTTTACTTATCGGTGTAGATATATATTGCAGGAGCAACTTACCCCCTTCATCAGTACAAAGCTACTACTACTACTGTGAAATATATATCTGAAGATCGACCGAATCGATTCTGGAGATATGGCATATACCATACCGAAACTATTCAACAAAAAAAAAACATCAAAAACACAAATCCAAGCGAAAACATAATCAGAAAAGGATATGTTTTTGCTTTTGAGTATGTTTCAAGGCATTTTCATTTTTAAATATCCCACATAAAGTTAAGTTTTTTGTATTTAGAAATTTTCTCTGGCTCGAGGGGGGGTTTAGGGGACGAGATGAAATTTGTATTATGAATTTGAGAAATGCAGAAAGTGAGAGTATTCGTCGACTGGTTGGTGGTATGGAGAGATATTCTAAATTTGGAAAAGGGGAGGTTAACGAGGTAAATTCTCAAAAGAAAATGTGTGTATTGCTCATGGCTTTAGATATACCATATAACAAATGAAAATGTCTGTTTACTAACATGCTTATACAGAGAAAATTCATCTTCCGGCCCATTGCTTGAATTTGTATGATGCAAAAAATCATTGCACATATTCGACCTCCTAGATGCACGAGAAAAACTCCGCGCATTTACTCTAGTATGTGGTTGCGAACAGAGCTGTTTATGTTATGCCAAAACCCAATACATGAACCAAAAAGGCCACCGGCCAGTTAGTTGCCTCGTCTTATACCGTGCGAATACTCAGTGATATTTCGTGCCCTTAAACACTTCCTTTGCTCCTCCTGTGTTAAGTCTTCCATCGTCCACCTTTTATTGTCCTGCCGCGTTTTCCACCTCAGTTTCCGAATTCATTTCGACGTTGCCATTCTCCCATTCGGATATATCCTTACGTAAATTTCCAACAATTTTGTTTCCAGACCGCTCAAAAGCAGACGATGTTTCGGGCTGTTCTTCTGAAAAGATTCACTTTGACTGAAATGAATCATCAATGATTTTAAAAGCTGTTATATTACAAAGGAAACCGCATTATAGAGAAATTTCAGCAATTGCGCGATCAGGTGAGGTTTGTTGTAAGTCCTCTCGAAGACGACACGTACATATGTCATTTGCCGGAAACTTCAAACCTCCACAAACGTTTAGCGCACGAAACATCGTCATCCATAATTTCGCAAGTAAGTTAGTGTTTTCTGGGCAAGCAAGCAAACTTGCTTTAATTTGTAAAAAAAACCGAGAGTCTGTTGGATCGGCGGAAAGCACTTGCAAACCTACACAAACCATCGGAATACTCTATCTACGCATTTGAATTTACTATGGCTTGTTGAAGTTTGGCAAACATGTGCACCCGGCTTTAGACTTCATTGAGTTCAACGACATATCCCTAGCATACTGCCTGCTTTTAGGAAGAAAACACAAACCCTATCCCTTTAAAGAAGCGTGGATCAAACGTACTCCGCATTGGCTCAGCACGGATCGGCAGTGAATTGGTACGCGTTGAATGGGCAAATTTGCTCGTGGTCAACCGTTAAACACATGATGATAATTTCCAGTTTTACTAGCTGCTATTTACAAAGAATGGCTAATAAAGCAATACAAATTTGACATTATGAATTCAGTCTCAGTACCCAGCCTGCTCTCTATGCAAGAAGAGAAGATGACGTATTTCAGATTCCTCTTTAAACAACCATTTATGTATCAAGCCAGCGCTGGTTTTGCTTTCACAATTTGATAGTCCGTTATGTTCTTAATGTCCTTAATGTGGCCAAAAAATATTATCTTCGTGGTACATTTTTGGAATCAACACGTTTGGATAGTTATCGGCTCTCCGTAGCTTTTCCGTAAAATCTAAAAGTTACGAAGATGCTAAATGATAGACTTCAGAATTGGGTTTATATTTTGTGGCCCTCCAATGAAAGGGGGACCTGTGAATTATCTCAAGATCCGGCATTCAAATGCTTCACATTTTGCCATGTGTTTCGTTGAAAAAATAATCCACATGGGACCTCCTTAGTAAATAATTCTTGTCTGATTAGGATTCTATAAAGGTTGAGTTTCGGTTTTGGGCTCACCTCTACTTCACTTCGAAGGAAAGAGTAAATGCTGCTGAACTTTCCGCTTCGGTGATGGCGAGCTCTTGCTGAGAGTTGAATTTCAAGAACTCATTAACCTTTACTCGTGACCCATGTGCTCACTGCAATGCCCCCAATTTTTAATGTCAAACTTCTGGCATTCTCGTGACAATGATAAATATTTACCCTTTATTTTTGAAGTGATTGGAAAATTCTACAAAATATTTCTAAATGCTGCTGCCCGGTTGGTTCATCGTGGTGGAAACTCGGAGATAATACAAGTGTATTATCAGCAAACTGAATCAGGTTGCCAATCTCAAGGATCCCATGAAGATTTTGCAATAGACAAGGGCAAGGGACCTCGGTCGATGAAATGTCTTTTGCCGATGAATCTTGTTCCTAGTTCAATATTAGGATGATACCATTTACAAATTAAAATAAAATTTAATTTGAGTCCGTTTGGGAAGGATCGTATGACCATTTTATTTAAATTCCAAATTTAGACTAAAGACTACTTACAATATTTCTTACAAAGTAACCTATCTTGTAAACATTATCCTATCTTTATCATGTGTCGCGCACATGTCCATATTGCATTTTACAATGCGCAGGTCAAAGTGTCTTCATTAATGAACACACATTTCTTACGAAATAGGGTACAAGCAATATAAATAACATTATGCTTGTATCATTTTTATTATCAGGCCCGTTCACACATGTTACAAAACAAGATGCGTTCTTCGAACAAGGTCCTGTTATTATCTTAAGATAAGAATATGTCTACAACTATGGTACAGGCAATATAAAATACATTATGCCTGCACCCAATAATATTTATTCTATATGTATACCCTAAATATTCATATTGTGCTATTACTTACATTATATCAGTCTTTCAGTTCAAGCGATCAAGATCCAATAGTGCTGTTACTGTTGGCTTATTGTCGTCTTTGAATCCTGCAGCGCAGTTATGTGGCAGCAATTCACTTCTTGTGCTCCTTGTTTGATCCGCAACTCAAGTCAGTAGTCAGGAATCATATGTTTGAGTCAGTAATCGCCCACTATCCTTGTACTTAATTAGTACTGGTGCAATGTATCGTGACAACTTTACTCTCATTTTTTTGCCAGAAAGATAGTATTCATACTAGTAGCGCCCCGAATAATATTACATCCGGGGAAGTTAACATTATACTATTAAGATCGCGTGCTTTTGAGACGCGATAAAGGTTGGCTTTCGGAATACCACTGAACACTCGGTCAACAGCATGTACGTTAGGCATGTGCGACCAGATAAAGAGTTGAAGGTGACAATCTCCATAAGTTCGTGAATAGTTTTATGGCAGTCAATCGTCGTTGCTTAGTCGTTTAGTATTGAAATCCGTTGTATTCGGTCTGAATTACTTGGGTTAGGGCTTTGGATATGCCTTTTTCAGCTGATTAGTCATATAATATATAATTTGAATGGCCCTTATGACTGGGACTAGTTCCAAACACAACTGCGGTCCTATTTTGCACATTAAACTGTTTCTATCTAAAGAGGGTGAATATTTTTGGGTTTTCTTCTATAAAGTCCGCAAAGATGAGGATTCTGCTACCGTTATTTTTTCACTTTACTTTATGTCTCCCTAAACATTTTGAGGCATAGGGACAGTATTTAGGGTCTATCCTGTTATAGACAAGTCTTTAATTTTACCAGGTTTAAATGAAACATTTGCAGCTTTGCTCTCTTAAAAGCTCCTCTTTCTTTTGAATCACGGTTCTGTCGTCTGTCTGTTGTTTTGGTACCGAGATTTTTTTCCTTACCTTAGATATTCATTACCATTTTAGAAATTAGAGATCTGCCAATACTAGAGAATGAATGGAAAAAGAAGTTTAACATGTTTTCCTTAGTCCGGTTTTTCTTTATGAGCTCAGGCTAGGCAAGGCTCTCTCCAGTTAGGAGTAATTAACTAGTGCAGTAATTTTATGGTTCTGCACTCAATTTGCTCTTATATAAATAAGAATAGAGTAATATGTCAAGGCAATAAGAAGGTGTATCTTGGATGATCACAAACCGGGCTTTCAACCTTGGAATTTATGAAATTAAAATGTCTATATTGTGTGTTACTCTGAAATAAGCGAAGAGCTTAAAAATAAAGGTCAAAGCATTTGAATTAATTAATTAAAGTTTTCAAGTAATAATAACCAACTTGTTGAAGGTCGAATAAAATATTTATATTGTTAACAAAATTGATCTGAAGGCATTGTTTAATGTGTGTATAACTTACCTTCATTGATTTGAAGTATCAAGTCAATTAATTTACCTCAAATACCATGAAAATTGTTTAAATGATGTCTATTTCTCATAAAATAGTATCTTTTCAATATGGGGGTGTGCTGATTGATTGAACTCGCTTACGAAATGCTTATCAGATCGATGCTTGTTATTATGTTGAAGGTGGCATAGATTACGCCTCCCAAACAAATTTCTGATCTAATCCTGTGCAAAAAATCATTTAACTAAATAACAATATGCAATAGGTTTGCATATCTATCAACAACAAAACTTTGAGGAAAATGTTGAAAAGCATCTATCAATTCTCTCCCACGCTGTTAGCCATCTCGTTCATCTTAAGTGCTTCAAAATTTTCCAATAAATCATTGTTCAGCCATATTTGCTGCAAGCCCCGAAAAGGTAATAAAAATATGGGAAAAATACGTGGCTAACAAGAATGTTGCAGTTTTATGATATTAGTACCTCCGTGCCCTTAGATTATGGGACTGTTGAAGTTATCCTTCCGGCAATATTTTTATTCAATATTTTTATGTTGTTCCCATTTACGACCATTACCAAGGCGATGGTATCCATTTGAACAAATTTAAAATGATCTACCCAAGCCATAAGCGACTGAAATACTTAGCCGAGAAAGGTAGATGAGAAAAATTACACCTCAAGACTCTAGTTAGATGTCGTTATCTTTTATCACACTTCACATAGTAAATGGTGCGACCATGGTGTAGCCACGGAACGATCGTGAAGATAAGGTTTGCGAAGCACCGCAGCAGTGACCGCCAGAACTGCTGTTAGACCCCGTTCAAGTGTTAGCCGTCGAGCTGAATCGCGAAAACATTTCCGTATTCATAAAATGCATAAATCCCGCTGTGTCATGGCAGTTAGCTCACATGGTTCAGGACAGGGCAAAAATGAAAAGCGTGAAAAGTACCCGAAGAAAATGCTGACGATTTATTACCCTCAAATATTGTGAGATCTATAGAATGTTATGGAGGATATTGTACAGCTTGGAGTCGACTGATTTGTTGGAGGTGTTTGTGGATGATCGTTGGAAACCGTTGTTATGTAGATTCCTAGTATAACACGCATTATGAATACATTGACAAGCATCAAAGCCTCGGTAGGGAGAATACCTGGAGGCACGAATCATGGAATATGTTGAGGATGTAAAAATTTAGAATACGGTAAACTCCAACACAATAGATATTGAATGAGGAACTTTACTCTATTCAATTTTGGAAAAGTTATGATACTCTTGCACTTCCTCGAAAGAAATAGGACAAAATAATGACATACACGTACTTACTGGAAAATCTATATTGATTTACCATGCAACTTACGGTTTCTTCGTCTCGTTCATTTTACTTGACGTGCCCCTTTAAGTATCCTCACAGCCTCATTATTTGAGCCATGCAGGTTAGTCAAAAATTTCGTTATGAAGATCTTCTCCGAGCGTTAATGTGTAGTCTCCAAGCGTCCACCAACCCTGGCTAAAGTAACAAGTGTCAGGCGATGGTAGAATGATGCCACACCATTGAAACGTTAAAAGTTTAACGAACCAAAAACAAGCATCATTGCCTATGGCGAATGTCCAACAATATATGAACACATAAAATAGCTCAACAACAGAAAGGATGAATGGTGGCATTTACAACCAAATGATTGACAGAATGTCGTGTGTTGGCTGTTTAACATATCTTGGGGAACGTGTATATCAAAATGATCCTAGCGACGCTTTTGTAACTAAAAGATATATTGGCTCTGGTTTAGATACGAGCGTGTTTCACGGGTAACATAGCATGAATATTTCCTGATGTTAGCATCGAAGGTATCGACCAAGAATGTCGATATATCGAATTTCCAAATAGTCGTTTTACTTTTTTGAATTTGCG